>NC_138497.1:139387628-140072628 GCF_964252035.2 Podarcis erhardii | reverse complement strand
AGAACCCAAAACACCTTTTTGATTTGGTTACGGGTGATTCTGGTGCACTCCCAAAAAACACCATGCGAATTGAAATACGCCCAATCAAAGTTTATTCGTCTTCTTTCTACGCATATGGAAGCAAAAAGACGCTTTTTTAATTTTGGTCTCATTACATACACTTTGTGATTTCTGGGTCAATGTCGCAATAACACCAAAGAACACAACTTGAAATAGCGAAACCCAAAAGTCTTCTTTCTAAGTAGATTTAACCCAAAACAACCTCTTTTGCTTTGATTACGCTTATTACACTCTGCTTATATATGTGCGTGAATGAACATCGAAGGAACAATCAAAGCTTATTCGTCCTCTTTCTTTTGAGATGGAACCAAAGCTCCTATGCTTAATTTGGGCTGATAACCAACATTTCACTTTGTGATTTTTGGGTGAATGTGCATTCTAACCCCAAAAACACCAATTGGAAATAAGCCCAATCAGAGCTTTATCGTCTTCTTTTTCTGCAGATGGAACCTGTCAGGGGCTCAGGAGCAGAGGCACAGGAGAGGGAGGAAATGGAGAGCGAGGGGGAGGAATCCGAGGGAAGCACAGGAGATGAAAGTCGTCCGAGGGATTCCATGAGCCTCTCCAGCGAATCGGAAGATTCACAGAGGGGAGCGCCAGTGGCCAGGGGCAGGGGGGTCCCAAGGGGAACGCCCCAGGAGCAAGGGGGCAGCAGGGACTCCCAGAGCAGTAGTTGGAAATCAGGACCAGCTTCCCCACCAGAGCAGAGTGGGGGGGAAGAGTCCCAGGCATCGGGGCCAGTGCTTTCCCCACCAGGGAGAGGAGACGAGGCAGAGCCTAACACGCCTCCCTCGGAGAGTCGGACAACGGAAGGGAGGTCAGATCCGGCCAGTGTCACGGAAGAGGGAAGCAGTGATAGAAGTAGTGTAACGGTTAGGAGAAAGGTTGGCGCGAGAAGCAAGTTCAAATGTACAGGAGCGCGGGACAGCAGAGAGTGAGGATTGGGAACCGGGTCCTAAAGCACGCCGGAGGCAGGGGGAGGAGCTAAGCGACTCAGCATCGGAAGAGTCCAAAAAGGGCAATGCCACAGAGGGCAGGAAGACCCAGAGGAGAAGAGAGCAGCGCAGGAGGTGGAGCAGGGCTAGGATCTTAAACTGGTGTGGAAGGGGCGGAGACTCAGACGGGACTTCGCCGATCTAGAGTTTAGACGTAGGGCTGCACGCTCTGGCTTGGAAATGGAAATTAAACTTCAATAAAGACTTTTGTACATAACATCAGCCTGGCGTTGGTCCTCTGTGAGCTGGGACCTAGAGGCAGCTCTGACAGTAAGTCCCGTCTCATTAAAATCCTCGCAGCGTGAGTGGACACAGCGAGGGGCGAAGATTGGTGCTTCGCGAGCTCACGAAAGCAAGACAAGATGACTACCGAAGAACACATAACAGCCCTGCAAAACGCAGTGGCACAACTTAACGCGGAAATTCTAGCCTCTAGGAAGAGGGAAGACGAAGCCGCTGCTGCCTGCAAGGATCTGCAAATCAGGTTGGAAATGTTGACTAAACAGGGGGCGCCGGGAACCAGACCCGAGGGGATTGGGCTGGGAAAGAGAGGAGGCAGCCTCGTGTCTCATTTCGATGGGAATCTGGAGCAGTATCCTAACTTCAGAGCAGACGTGATGTATGCGCTAGAGTTGTTGGAGAAGGACTTTAGAGATGAGCAGGAGAAAGTGGGTTTCATACTAACTCATCTCCACGGAGACGCTAAAGCGTGGCTGCGTAATCTGTGGCGAGATAAGGACCCAGCTCTCCAAGATGCAAAAGCCTTCCTTAAGGCGATGGACGCTTGTTTTTTATCAGCGATAGATGTGGATGTTGCCAGGAAAGAGATACATGGTGTCAGGGGCTCAGGAGCAGAGGCACAGGAGAGGGAGGAAATGGAGAGCGAGGGGGAGGAATCTGAGGGAAGCACAGGAGATGAAAGTGGTCCGAGGGATTCCATGAGCCTCTCCAGCGAATTGGAAGATTCACAGAAGGGAGCGCCGATGGCCAGGGCAAGGGGGGTGCCAAGGGGGAAACCCCAGAAGGAAGGGGCCAGCGGGGACTCCCAGAGCAGCAGTTGGAACCAGACCAGAGGGGATTGGGCTGGGAAAGAGAGGAGGCAGCCTTGTGTCGCATTTCGATGGGAAT
The DNA here is from genome assembly GCF_964252035.2 of Podarcis erhardii. Taxonomy (NCBI): domain Eukaryota; kingdom Metazoa; phylum Chordata; class Lepidosauria; order Squamata; family Lacertidae; genus Podarcis; species Podarcis erhardii. The sequence continues at coordinate 140,070,445 of NC_138497.1, read as the reverse complement.
CTGCAGCAGTACCCTAACTTCAGAGCAGACGTGGTTTTCGCCCTAGAATTGCTGGAGAAGGACTTTAGGGATGAGCAGGAGAAAGTAGGCTTCATATTAACGCATCTCCACGGAGACGCTAAAGCGTGGCTGCGGAATCTGTACCGAGACAAAGACCCAGCCCTCAGAGATGCAAAAGCCTTCATTAAGGCGATGGATGCGTGCTTTTTATCAGAGATTGATGTAGATATCGCCAGAAAAGAGATACATGGGTTGAAACAGGGGAGAGCCACTGTAAGACAATATCACTCCCGTTTCTTTGCACTGGTCAACGCGCTGGGATGGGAAAAAGATTCAGCTGCCGTCAGAGACCTGTTCTGGGAGGGGCTGAACGGAGCTGTGAAACACGAAATTGCGAGGGGGGAGAGGCCCCAGACCACTAAAGACGTGATCCAGAGAGTGCTGACGATTGGGGTGAGGCTGGAAGAACGTTCCTGGGGCAAAGACGAAGGGCGTTGGGGACGCATACTGGCAAGAGCACCGCCTTTCTTTCCCAGGGAAACAGCGCGCGCTCAATCCACGCCCCCACTGGGAGGGGGAGAGGAGCCGATGGAGTTAGGTGGTGCCAAGGCTCAGTCAGCAGCCAGAGCCCTAACGCCGGGAGCAGTCAAACCGAAACCTCCTAGAGGGAACAGGAAGTGTTACATCTGCGACAGTGCTCAGCACATGGCGAAAGAGTGTCCCCAGAGGATTTGCAAGCACACTGCAGCCTCAGCGACAGTTACGGAAATAGTTCAGCAGTGTGAATCACAGCAGGGAAACGACGATGTCTGGCTGGAATCAGAAGCACTGGGGCCCAGCCAGACGAGTCAGTGAAGCAGTCCCCAGGGATCTTACAGCCCACGGACCCCCTCCCACCCAAACCAGTGGTGCAACTCACCGCATCGCTTCAGCTGCCCACTGTACTCACCAAGGAAATCCCTATCACCATTGACTCTGGCAGCAATGCAGACTTTATAGGAGTGGATTTCGTCACTCGACATAACATAGCACTCCTGCCTGCCACGATGCCGTTGAAAGTGGTGACAGTGGACGGCAGGGAGTTGCTAGGGGGACAAATGGTGCAGCAAACACCGCCAATGGTGATGCAAATTGGGAATCATCGCGAAATCATCAGCTTCAACGTCGCCCAACTGTCGGACACCCCCATAGTGTTGGGCATGAGCTGGCTGGACTGGCACAGTCCGGCATTAGCATGGTACCAGCGCCAATTGACCTTCAGCTCTTCCTACTGCGCAGCGAATTGCATACTGCCTACCCAGGAGGATGAGGGGCAAGAGGATGCTCCACAACTACAGCTAGGCGTGGTGCAAGCGGTACCCAACAAGTACAAGGCGTTTTTGGAGGTCTTCTGCGAGAAGGAGGCGGACAAGCTACCTCCCCACAGGCCCTACGACTGAAAGATTGACCTCCTGCCGGGGGCGACGCTGCCAACTGGAAAACTGTATTCCATGTCTGAGGATGAAATGCAAGAACTCAAGGAGTTCATAGATCACAACTTGCAGCGGGGATTCATCCGGGAATCCAAGGCAGTGGGGGGCAGTCCCGTGTTTTGTGTGAAGAAGCGGGACACGCCCCAAAAGAGGCTGGTAGTTGATTACAGAATCTTGAACTCGAAAACCAAGGCCACAGCCTTCCCCATGCCCAAGATCGATGACCTGCTGGCGACGGTGAGGAAAGGTCGCATCTTTACCAAGTTGGATCTACGCGGAGCGTACAATCTTATACGCGAGAGGGCGACGAGTGGAAGACGGCCATGTTTACGCCGCTAGGCACCTATGAATATAGAGTTATGCCCTTTGGATTACAAAATGGTTCCCACTGTTTTCAAGCCTTCATGCACCACGTCTTGGCGGGTCTCCTCTACAAGAAATGCGTCTGCTTCCTGGACGACATCCTGATCTTCTCAGAGTCGCAGGAGGCCCACGAGAGGGATGTCAAGGAAGTCCTGCAGAGACTACGAGAGCACAGGCTTTACGCCAAACTGGAGAAGTGCCAGTTCGACGTGACGGAGGTGGATTTCCTGGGCTACAAGCTGTCAGACAAGGGACTTGCCATGGACAGCGCCAAGGTCCGCTCAGTGCTGGACTGGAAGAGCCCACGCAATCGGAAGGAGGTCCAGAAGTTTGTCAGCTTTGCCAACTTTTATCGCAAGTTTATCAAGGGTTTCGCTATGCAGACGGCGGCCATCACCGACACACTCAGCTCCAAGAAGAGGAAATTCATCTGGACGGAGCAGGCGGAGCAGTCCTTTCAGAAACTCAAGCGTCTCTTCGCGTCCGAAGAACAACTACTACATGTAAACCCCAGCAAACCCATGAGGGTTGTGACGGATTCCTCAGACAGAGCCGTGGGGGCAGTCCTGTTGCAGCGAGATCCACAAGGGGACTGGAGGCCGTGCGCTTTCTACTCCAGAAAACTCAGCAAGTCGGAGCAGAACTACACCATCTGGGACAGAGAGTTGCTGGCCATTCATGCCGCGTTCAAGGCGTGGCGGCACTTCCTCATCGGAGCCAAGCACACAGTGCAGGTCCGCACGGACCATAAGAACTTGGAGTACTGGTGCACGGCGAGGTTCCTGAACCAGAGACACATCCGCTGGGCGGAGTTCTTTGCAGATTTCGACTTCAGGATAGAATACATCCCGGGAGACAACAACATCATGGCGGATGCGCTATCCAGGAAACCGCAGTATCTCGAGGAAGAGGCACCGGCGGCGGCCAAGCACATTTTCGCACCGAAAGCGTGGGCATGCACCTCAGCCACGGTGGACCTGGACGCAGTACGGCACGCGCTGCAGACGGACTCCTTCGCACGAGCCAAGATGGAGGAGGTGCGCCGCGGCACAGCGAAGGATGACGAGTTCCAGATCCGCGACGGACTGCTCATCCGCAAAGGGGCCCTCTACATGCCGGGAGACGACCTCCGCGCGAGAGTACTGCAACAGTTACACGACACGCCCAGCTCCGGGCACTTCGGCAAAGAGAAGACTGTGGAATTAGTAGCCAGAGACTTTTGGTGGCCCAAGATGAGGGGAGAAGTCGCGGATTACGTCAATAGGTGCGACACCTGCCAAAGGGCCAAGCCAGTACACAGGCCGCCGGCGGGACTGTTGGAACCGCTACAGACCCCGCTCAAACCGTGGGGTGGCCTTGGACTTTGTCACTGATCTGCCCAGCTCGAGGGGCAAAACAGCAGTACTCGTGGTAGTAGACATGTTCACCAAGATGGCCCACTTCATTCCTTGCGCGAAGGTGGCCACAGTGGAGCAGACCGCCAAGCTGTTCATAGACCACGTGTTCAAGGTGCACGGTCTACCACGGTCTATCCTGTCCGACCGGGGGCGCCAGTTCATCTCCAGCTTCTGGCAGAAGCTGATGGGCATCCTGAACGTCAAGGTCAGCCTAGCGTCGGCAAGACACCCGCAGACCAACGGGCAAGCGGAGAGGGTCAACGCCATCATGCAGCAGTACCTGAGATGCTACGCGAACCAACAGCCCTAGACCTGGGTGGACTACCTACCGCTGGCCGAGTTTGCCTACAACAACACGAAACACGTGTCCACAGGGGTGACACCGTTTTTCGCCAACAATGGGCGGCATCCCAGAACCTTCCCGGGTTTAGAGAAAGTGGCGGAGGGGGAGCCGCAGGGAGCAGAGGCCTTGGCAGCAGAGTTACAGGAGGTCCACGAGCAGCTCAGGAGGCAGTTAGAGCTAGCAAAACAGGCCTTCAAAATGCAGGCAGACAGACACAGGAGAGTTGGGGAGGACATCCAGGTGGGGGACTGGGTCTGGTTGGCAGCCCAGGCAGTGCCGTCCAGATCGTTAGCTAAGAAGAAGCTCGGACACAAGCAGATAGGCCCTTACCAAGTCGAGGCACAGATCAACCCAGTGGCCTTCCGGTTGACACTCCCGGAGGGATCCAGAATGCACCCGGTCTTTCATAGATCGGTGCTCACGCCCTACAAGGCCCCTCACAGGTTTCAGGCGCCAGGGACAGCACCAGACCCGCTCAGGGAAGCGCCCATGAAGGGGGGGTCACCGAGAGGGGAGCCACTCAACGAGGCCACAGCGATTTTAGACTCGAGATGGGGGGAGGAAGGGATTGAATATCTCCTTGCCAGGGAAGACACCCCGGTCAGTGCCAACAGGTGGGTACCGGACTATGCCGTGGAGGAACAATGGCTCAAAGACGAGTTCCATGCACTTTTCCCACACAGGCCCATGCCGGCAGATTATTTCGACGAATATCTTTTCACACCCACACTCTCAGCCAGCACGTTTCAGGGGTTCTCTTCAGCTGAGGACACGACGCTAGAGACTAGCTCTCCAGAGGGATCACTCTCGGGGTTTGGCACAGGGGGCTCCTATTGGTGGGAGGATCAACCTGACGTGGGGTGGCGCAGGGAACTGCCGAGAGGGCCATTGCACGCAGCATCACCCCAGGCGACAGGGGAAGAGGGGGTCATGGGCGAGTTGGGGGAAGATCCCGGGTTCGAACACACCGCCCAGGAGATGGAAGCAGAGGAGATCGCCGTCGACGAGACCATTGAGGACTTCCCGGACTTATCTGGCTGGCTGCACGCCACGGGGGACGAACTGTATCCTGCACTCACCCCCACAACACTGGAGCACCCAGAACCCGCACCTGAAGAGGGGGAGGGGGGGCTTTGAGGGGGGGATGGATGTCAGGGGCTCAGGAGCAGAGGCACAGGAGAGTGAGGAAATGGAGAGCGAGGGGGAGGAATCCGAGGGAAGCACAGGAGATGAAAGTGGTCCGAGGGATTCCATGAGCCTCTCCAGCGAATCGGAAGATTCACAGAAGGGAGCGCCGATGGCCAGGGCAAGGGGGGTGCCAAGGGGAAAACCCCAGAAGGAAGGGGCCAGCGGGGACTCCCAGAGCAGCAGTTGGAAATCAGGACCAGCTTCCCCACCAGAGCGCAGTGGGGGGGAGGAGTCCCAGGCATCGGGACCAGTGTTCTCACCACCAGCGAGAGGAGATGGGTCAGGATTGACCACGCCTCCATCGGAGAGCGGGGAAACGGTCAAGAGGAAAGTTACCGGCTGGGCGCGCGCACCAAGTTCAAATGTACAGGTGAGCGGCACAGCAGGCAGCCCGGATAGGGAGCCAGGTCCTAAAGCCCGCCGGAAGGAGGGGCAGGACTCAGGGGGGTCAGCGTCAGAAGAGTCCAGAAAGGAGGAAACCCCAGGGGGCAGAAGGACCCAGAGGAGGAAAGAACAACGGAAGAGGTGGAGTAAAGCTAGAGTCTTAAACTGGTGTCTAGGAGGCGGAGACTCAGATGGAGCTTCACCGGTCTAGCTTCTAAGACGTAGAGTTGCACGCTGCGGTTTGGGAATGGAAACTAACCTTCAATAAAGACTTCAATAAAGACTGGCTAGCGTTGGTGCTCTGTGAGCTGGGACCTAGAGGCAGCTCTGACAGTAAGCTCCATCTCACAAAATAAAACCTCGCAACGTGAGTGGACGCAGCGAGGGGCGAAGATTGGTGCTTCGCGAGCTCACGAAAGCAAGACAAGATGACTACCGAAGAACACATAACAGCCCTGCAAAACGCAGTGGCACAACTTAACTCGGAAATACTGGCATCCAGGAAGAGGGAAGACCAAGCCGCTGCTGTCTGCAAGGATCTGCAAATCAGGTTGGAAATGTTGACTAAACAGGGGGCGCTGGGAACCAGACCAGAGGGGATTGGGCTGGGAAAGAGAGGAGGCAGCCTTGTGTCGCATTTCGATGGGAATCTGCAGCAGTACCCTAACTTCAGAGCAGACGTGGTTTTCGCCCTAGAATTGCTGGAGAAGGACTTTAGGGATGAGCAGGAGAAAGTAGGCTTCATATTAACGCATCTCCACGGAGACGCTAAAGCGTGGCTGCGGAATCTGTACCGAGACAAAGACCCAGCCCTCAGAGATGCAAAAGCCTTCATTAAGGCGATGGATGCGTGCTTTTTATCAGAGATTGATGTAGATATCGCCAGAAAAGAGATACATGGGTTGAAACAGGGGAGAGCCACTGTAAGACAATATCACTTCCGTCTCTTTGCACTGGTCAACGCGCTGGGATGGGAAAAAGATTCAGCTGCCGTCAGAGACCTTTTTTGGGAGGGGTTGAATGGGGCTGTGAAAGACGAAATTGCAAGGGGGGAGAGACCCCAGAGCACTCAAGAAGTGGTCCAGAGGGCGCTGACGATTGGGGTGCGTCTGGAAGAACGTTCCTGGAGCAAAGACGAAGGACGTTGGGGACGCACGCCAGCAAGAGCACCTCCTTTCTTTCCCAGGGACCCAGCGCGCGCTCAATCCACACCTCCACTGGGAGGGGGAGAGGAGCCGATGGAGATAGGTGGTGCCAAGGCTCAGTCAGCAGCCAGAGCCCTAGCGCCGGGAGCAGTCAAAACGAAGCCTCCTAGAGGGAACAGGAAGTGTTACATCTGCGACAGTGCTCAGCACATGGCGAAAGAGTGTCCCCAGAGGTTGCACAAGCACACTGCAGCCTCAGTGACAATTACAGAAGCAGTTCAGCAGCATGTACCACAGCAGGGAAACGACGGAGTCTGGCTGGAATCATAGGCACTGGGGCCCAGCCAGACGAGTCAGTGAAGCAGTCCCCAGAGATCTTACAGCCCACAGACCCCCTCCCACCCAAACCGCAGCGCTCCAGCTTCCCAATGGCCTCACCATGGAAGTGCCTATTACCATTGACTCTGGCAGCAATGCAGACTTTATAGGAGTGGATTTCATCAAGCAACATGGCATAGCGCTCCTGCCTGCCACGATGCCCCTGAAAGTAGTGACAGTCGACGGCAGAGAGCTACTGGGGGGACAAGTGCTACAGCAAACGCCGCCAATGGTGATGAGGATTGGAAACCACCGCGAAGTCATCAGCTTCAATGCTACCCACCTGTCAGACACGCCCATAGTGTTGGGCATGAGTTGGCTGGACCGGCACAGTCCGGCATTGGCATGGTACCAGCGCCAATTGACTTTCAGCTCCTCCTACTGCGCAGCACACTGCATACTGCCCACCCAGGAAGATGAGGGGCCGGAAGATGGACCACAGTTACACTTGGGCATGCTGCCAGCGGTACCCAACAAATACAGAGAGTTCTTGGAGGTCTTCTGAGAGAAGGAGGCGGACAAACTACCCCCCAACAGACCATACGATTGCAAGATTGACCTCCTGCCGGGGGCGACACTGCCGACTGGAAAACTGTATTCCATGTCTGAAGATGAACTGCAGGAACTCAGGGAGTTCATAGACCTCAACTTGAAGCGGGGATTCATCCGAGAATCTAAAGCGGTGGGGGGCAGCCCCGTGTTTTTTGTGAAGAAAAAAGACACGCCCCAAAAGAGGCTTGTAGTTGACTACCGCGTCATAAACTCGAGGACGAAGCCCACGGCGTTCCCCATGCCCAAGATCGACGACCTGCTGGCGACGGTGCGGAAGGGTCGCATCTTCACCAAGTTGGATCTGGAGGGGCGTACAACCTCATACGCATGAGGGAGGGCGACGAGTGGAAGACGGCCATGTTTACGCCTTTGGGCACCTATGAATACAGAGTTATGCCGTTTGGCTTGCAAAATGGCTCCCACTGTTTCCAAGCCTTCATGCATCACGTGTTGGCGGGGCTCCTCTACAAGAAGTGTGTCTGCTTCCTGGACGACATTCTGATCTTCTCGGAATCGCAGGAGGGTCACGAGAGAGATGTCAAGGAAGTCCTGCAGAGGCTACGGGAGCACAGACTTTACGCCAAACTGGAGAAGTGCCAGTTCGACATGAAGGAGGTGGATTTCCTGGGCTACAAGCTGTCCGACAGGGGTCTCGCCATGGACAGCGCCAAGGTCCGCTCGGTGCTGGACTGGAAGAGCCCGCGCAATCGGAAGGAGGTCCAGAGGTTTGTCGGCTTCGCCAACTTTTATCGCAAGTTCATCAAGGGTTTCGCGATGCAAACGGCGGCCATCACAGACACCCTCAGCTCCAAGAAGAAGAAGTTCATCTGGACGGAGCAGGCGGAGAAGTCCTTTCAGGAGCTCAAGCGACTCTTCGCATCCGAAGAACAACTGCTACATGTGAACCCCAGCAAACCCATGAGGGTTGAAACGCACGCCTCCAACAGAGCCGTGGGGGCAGTCCTGTTGCAGCAAGATCCGCAAGGAGACTGGAGGCCATGCGCTTTCTACTCCAGGAAACTCAGCAAGTCGGAGCAGAACTACACCATCTGGGACAGGGAACTGCTGGCCATTCATGCAGCCTTCAAGGCGTGGTGGCACTTCCTCGTCGGAGCCAAACACACAGTGCAAGTTCGCACGGACCACAAGAACCTGGAGTACTGGCGTACAACGCGGTTCCTGAACCAGAGACACATCCAATGGGCGGAGTTCTTTGCAGATTTCGACTTCAGAATAGAATACATCCCAGGAGACAGCAACATCATGGCGGATGCGCTGTCCAGGAAGCCGCAGTATCTCGAGGCAGAGGCACCGGCAGCAGCCAAGCACATTTTCGCACCGAAAGCGTGGGCATGCGCCGCAGCCACGGTGGACCTGGACACAGTACGTCGCGCGCTGCAGACAGACTCCTTCGCACGAGCCAAGATGGAGGAGGTGCGAAGCGGCACAGCAAAGGACGACGAGTTTCAGATACGCGACGGACTGCTCATCCGCAAAGGGGCCCTCTACGTGCCGGGAGACGAACTCCGCACGAAGGTACTGCAGCAGTTACACGACGCACCCAGCGCTGGGCACTTCGGCAAAGAGAAGACGGTGGAATTAGTAGCCAGAGACTTTTGGTGGCCCAAGATGAGGGGAGAAGTCGAGGATTACGTCAAGAGGTGCGACAGGCCGCCGGCGGGATTGCTGGAACCGCTACAGACGCCCCTTGAGCCGTGGGAGAAAGTGGCCCTGGACTTCGTCACAGATCTGCCCAGCTCGCGGGGCAAGACAGCGGTACTCGTGGTAGTGGACTTGTTCACCAAGATGGCCCACTTCATTCCTTGCGCGAAGGTGGCCACAGCGGAACAGACAGCCAAGATGTTCATAGACCACGTGTTCAAGGTGCACGGCCTACCACGGTCTATCCTGTCCGACCGGGGGCGCCAGTTCATCTCGAGTATCTGGCAGAAGCTGATAGGCATCCTGAACGCCAAGGTCAACCTATCGTCGGCGAGACACCCGCAGACCAACGGACAAGCGGAGAGGGTCAACGCCATCATGCAGCAGTACCTGAGATGCTACGCAGCAGCCCTCGACCTGGGTGGATTATCTACCGCTGGCCGAGTTTGCCTACAACAACACGAAACACGTGTCCACGGGGGTGACACCGTTTTTCGCCAACAATGGGCGGCATCCCAGAACCTTCCCGGGGTTAGAGAAAGTGGGGAGGGGGAGCCGCAGGGAGCTGAGGACTGGGCGGCGGAGTTACAGGAGGTCCACGAACAGCTCCGAAGGCAGTTGGAGCTAGCTAAACACGCTTACAAAATGCAGGCAGACCGACACAGGAGAGTTGGTGAGGACATACGGGTGGGGGACTGGGTCTGGTTAGCAGCCCAGGCAGTGCCGTCCAGATCGTTAGCTAAGAAGAAGCTCGGACACAAGCAGCTAGGGCCTTACCAAGTCGAGGCACAGATCAACCCAGTGGCCTTCCGGTTGACACTCCCAGAAGGATCCAGAATGCACCCGGTCTTTCATAGATCGGTGCTCACGCCTTATAAGGCACCTCACAGGTTCCAAGCACCAGGGATAGCTCCCAGTCTGCTCAGAGGCGCACCCACAAGGGGGGGCCGCCGAGGGAGGAGCCGCTCAATGAGGTCACTGAGATCTTGGACTCGAGATGGGGGGAAGAGGGGGTTGAATATCTACTAGCCAGGGAAGGTACCCCGGCCAGCGCCAACAACTGGGTACCGTACTATGCGGTGGAGGAGCACTACCTCAAAGACGAGTTCCACGCACCGTACCCACACAGGCCCATGCCGGCGGATTATTTCGACGAATATCTTTTCACACCCACACTCTCAACCAGCACATTCCAGGGTTTCTCTTCAGCTGAAGAGGCGTCACAGGAGACCAGCTCCCCAGAGGAATCCCTCTCAGGGTTTGGTACAGGCGGATCTTATTGGTGGGAGGATCAACCTGAGGTGGGCTGGCGCAGAGAACTGCCGAGGGGACCATGGCACGCAGTGTCACCCCAGACAACAGAGGAAGGGGGGGCACCGGGCGAGTTGGGGGTAGATCCAGGTTTCGAACACACCTCCCAAGAGATGGAAGCAGAGGAGATCGCCATCGACGGGACCATGGAGGACTCCCCGGACTTATCCGGCTGGCTGCATGCCACGGGGGAAGAACTGTACCCTGCACTCACCCTCACAACACTGGAGCACCCAGAACCCACACCGGAAGAAGGGGAGGGGGGAAGGGGGGCTTCGAGGGGGGGATGGATGTCAAGGGCTCAGGCGCTGAGGCACAGGGAAGATGGGAGATGGAGAGCGAGGAGGAGGAATCCGAAGGGAGCGTAGGAGGGGACAGTGGTCCGAGGGATTCCATGAGCCTCTCCAGCGAATCGGAAGATTCACAGAGGGGAGCGCCAGTGGCCAGGGGCAGGGGGGTCCCAAGGGGAACGCCCCAGGAGCAAGGGGGCAGCAGGGACTCCCAGAGCAGTAGTTGGAAATCAGGACCAGCTTCCCCACCAGAGCAGATTGGGGGGGAAGAGTCCCAGGCATCGGGGCCAGTGCTTTCCCCACCAGGGAGAGGAGACGAGGCAGAGCCTAACACGCCTCCCTCGGAGAGTCGGACAACGGAAGGGAGGTCAGATCCGGCCAGTGTCACGGAAGAGGGAAGCAGTGATAGAAGTAGTGTAACGGTTAGGAGAAAGGTCACTGGGTTGGCGCGAGAAGCAAGTTCAAATGTACAGGAGCGCGGGACAGCAGAGAGTGAGGATTGGGAACCGGGTCCTAAAGCACGCCGGAGGCAGGGGGAGGAGCTAAGCGACTCAGCGTCGGAAGAGTCCAGAAAGGGCAATGCCCCAGAGGGCAGGAGGACCCAGAGGAGAAGAGAGCAGCGCAGGAGGTGGAGCAGGGCTAGGATCTTAAACTGGTGTGGAAGGGGCGGAGACTCAGACGGGACTTCGCCGATCTAGAGTTTAGACGTAGGGCTGCACGCTCTGGCTTGGAAATGGAAATTAAACTTCAATAAAGACTTTTATACATAACATCAGCCTGGCGTTGGTCCTCTGTGAGCTGGCACCTAGAGGCAGCTCTGACAATTACGCTTATTACACTCTGCTTATATATGTGTGTCAGAGCTGCCTCTAGGTCCCAGCTCACAGAGGACCAACGCTAGCCTGTTGTAATGTACAAAAGTCTTTATTAAAGTCCAATATCCATTTCAAAGCCACAGCGTGCACCACTACGTCTTGCACTCTAGATCGGTGAAGTCCCGTCTGAGTCTCCTCCCCCCTGACACCAGTTTAATATCCTAGCCCTGCTCCACCTCTTGCGCTGCTCTCTCCTCCTCTGGGTCCTTCTGCCGGCTGGGGCATTGCCCTTTCTGGACTCTTCCGACGCTTAGTCGCTTAGCTCCTCCCCCTGCCTCCGGCATGCTTTAGGACCCGGTTCCCAATCCTCATTCTCTGCTGTCCCGCGCTCCTGTACATTTGAACTTGCCTCTCGCGCCAACCCAGTGACCTTTCTCCTAACCGTCACGCTACTTGTGTCACTGCTTCCCTCTTCCGGGACACTGGCCGGATCTGACCTCCCCCCCGTTGTCCGACTCTCCGATGGAGGCATGGTCAGCCCTGTCTCGTCTTCTCTCCCTGGTGGGGAATGCCCTGGCCCCGATGCTTGGGACTCTTCCCCCCCCACTCCGCTCTGGTGGGGAAGCTGGTCCTGATTTCCAACTACTGCTCTGGGAGTCCCTGCTGTCCCCTTGCTCCTGGGGTGTTCCCCTTGGGAACCCCCTACCCCTTGCCACTGGCGCCCCCTTCTGTGAATCTTCTGATTCGCTGGAGAGGCTCATGGAGTCCCTCGGACCACTGTCACCTCCTACGCTCCCCTCGGATTCCTCCCCCTCGCTCTCCATCTCCTCTCTTCCCTGTACCTCTGCTCCTGAACCCCTGACAATGTGCGTGAATGAACATCGAAGGAACAATCAAAGCTTATTCATCCTCTTTCTATTGAGATGGAACCAAAGCTCCTATGCTTAATTTGGGCTGATAACCAACATTTCACTTTGTGATTTTTGGGTGTATGTGCATTCTAACCCCAAAAACACCAATTGGAAATAAGCCCATTCACTTCCGGTGAGCCGCGATCCCAGCGCAAGCAGGGTTTTCACCGTAGGGCGAAAACCCGAGCTATTCTGAAGGATAGGGGCAACTCCAGGGCGCGGAGACCCCACAAAACTCCTTTGAAGGGTGTTCAAGGAGCCTAGCCCCTGGCACGACCAAAGGGAAGACCAAACCGGCTGCCAGGTAACCTCGTAAGAGGCGAAGAGTGTGGCGGGGAGGTCTAGAGGGTCGAGGGGGAGCCATTTCTCACCTTCAGATAGCGAAGCCCTGTGCTTGCAGGAAGAGCGGCGCGCTTTCAAAAAAAAAGGACTCCGACGCTTGCAACTTTGTAGCTAAGAGCAGAAAACAAAGAGCTTCGGAGCAACAGAGAGAAGTTAACGGAGTTCAGCTGATAGTCGGAATCAAATATGACGCGGTGGGAAACCAGTGCAGGAGAAAGTGAGTAATTTGCCCGGGCGGTAACGCGGTTCCCTTTCAAGAATATCCCTCCCGGAGAAACAAAGAATAAAGTGAACTTTGAGAGGTGGAGGGGCTCGGACAGGGTCCAGGGGCAGAGTGAGAACTGACTTCTTTGGTGAACAGGAGGTGTAAAGAAGGGACGCTTCTCATTTTTTAAATCCGGAAGAGAAGCCCCCGCCGCCATTTAGAACCTGAGCACGGAGTGCGGAGTAAAGAAGGGACGCTTCTCTTTTTTTTTGTAATACAATCTCCGCGAGTCAGAAAACCCGGAAGAGAAGCCCCCGCCGCCATTTAGAGACTGATCACGGAGCGCGGAGTCAGCGAGAAGGAAAAAAGAAAAGGACAGTGATCTTCGCTACCCTTACACTGGGAACTGTATGTAAGAGACCATCCCCTCTCTTTTATACGTGGGGACGGGGGACTAAAAATGTGGAATTTTTGAAGAACTTTGAGAACATTTTAAAGACCCAGCGGGAGTGTGAGAGAGCTGATTAGATGACCTCTGAGGACAAAATGGAGCTGGTGTGAGACGGACCGACCTTCGCATCCCCCCCTCCCTCCTCCACCCTTTACTTGTCTTTACGTGCTATCCCTCTCTCCTGTTTAGCCCCCCCCTACTAAACCCTTTGAACCCTGCTTTATAACTGAAATAATCAATAATTGGACCAACAGGTCGGGAGAAACTATTGTTTAGAGCATTCAGGGAAGCAAGCAGAGGCAGGAAATGTAAACATTGATAAGGAATAAGTGAATATAAAGAAATAACGGGAGGTACTAAAAGAAGATAACCGTGGGATAAAAGGAATTATTGGGGAGAAGGAGTGAAATAAAGAAACGTGATGTCATATACAGGAAAGAAGGGAGCGAATGGGGGGACCCCTGGAGATAGGAGAGGCTCCAAACAGGAGATAGACTTTAAGTCAGATATTCTGAAGATGTTTGCAGAGATAAAACAAAGCCAAGCGAATGTAGAACACAAGCTTGAACTGGTAGATAATAGGATTGGGAAAATAGACAAAAAAATGGAGGAAACAGTGAATGAACTAAAGGGCCAAATAAAAGAAATATTTAGAAGGACACAGCTCACAGAAGAAGGACTAAAAAAGACAAAGGTGGAACTAAGGGACATGAAAAGAGATAAAGAAAAGATCAAACTAGAAATGATGGAGTTAAATAGGGCACAGGAAGAGGTGAAAGATATTATAGCGATGAATGAACTAAGACAGAGGCAGGTGAATCTGAGGTTCAGAGCGGTAGCAGAGATACAAAATGAAAATATTAGAGAAAGATTGACGAGGGAGCTGGCGGAGTGGATGGGTCTAACAGTGGAAGAAATGGACAACAGTATACTGAACGCATTTAGAATGCAGGCTAATGTAACAAAAGCAAAGAAACTCATAGGTGACTGTTTGGTTACCTTCAAAGATAAACAAATGAGAGACAGGATACTCCAGAGGAATAGAGAAAAGAGATTGAACATAGACGGTAATTATATAATTATTTTTAAAGACATCCCAATCAGATTACTTAAACGGAGAGACTCTTACAAATCCTTGACGCAGACATTGAAGAAAAATAAGATCGAGTTTAGGTGGGAATTCCCGGAAGGGATATCATTTATTTACAGGGGTAAAAGACACAAATTGACAAACCAAGAGGAAACTGGGAAATTCCTTAGAAAATACAAGGAGCTTAAAGTGGAGGTATATGGAGCAGGAAGAGCAGAGGGGACCCCACTAGGAGAACCAAGAGTGGCAGAGGGGGAGGAGGAGGGTGGGAGCGGGTCGGGAGAGGAGGAAGAAGAGGAAACAGAAGATACAGAGAACATACAATAGACGGAAAGATTATAAATAACAACTAAAGGAAAAATTAAGCACTATGGGGTTAAAAATTTGGAGTTGGAACATTAATGGGATGAATAATAAAAAAAGAGAAATAAAATTGAACAATGCTTGAAAAAGAAAAATTTAGACATTATCTGTCTGCAGGAGACGCACGTGGCTAGAAAACATAGAAAGATGTTAATTAATAAACGGTTGGGAAATGAATTCGAAACCTTGGATAAGGTAAAGAAAAGAGGGGTGGTATTGTACATCAGAAACAAAATAGAAGCCAAGACAGTGTTTAAGGATGAAGAGGGGAGGATGATAGGGGTTAACATCAATTGGCAAGGGGAAAAGTTGATGGTTGTGGGGATTTACGCCCCGAATGGTAGCAAAACCGAGTTTTTTAAAAGACTAGAAGAAATATTAATGGAATATGCAGATCAAAAAATAATCTTGATGGGGGATATGAATGCTGTTGTCTCGTTGGGGATGGACAGACTTAGAGAAGGAGCAAATAAAGAAGGAAAGCTACTGTCAGAGCCACCCTGGGTCCCAGCTCACAAGAGACCAAAGTCCAGTCCAAGCTATATACAAAAGGTTTTATTGAAGATCATTGTCGTCATTACATCCAAACTCCGTGGCTCCGCATCTGTTACCCTTAGATGTTAGAAGTCCCCTCTGAGTCCGTCCCTCCCCTGCACCAATTTAAGAGGCTTGTACTGCTCCACCTTTTCCTCTCTTTCCTTTTCCGCAGGGTCTTCCTGCCCCCCTGTCTTCCCTCTTTCCGGGACTCCCCAGAGGCTGAGTCTTCTCCCGCCTGCTCCCCCCTCCTTCGTGCTTTGGCACCAGGCTCCTCCTCAGAGCTCTCCTCATTTCCGCGCGCCTCTATATTTGAACTTGGCGCGCGTACGTTGCCTCTGACCTTCCTTTCTACAGTTACGCTGCTCTCGGTACTACACTCCTCCCTTTCAGGCAGGACGTCTTGCTCCGAACTCCTCCCCCTTCCTCCTTCCTGTCCTGCTCTTTCTGACACACTGGCAACTCCCCCCCCTCTACTCCGTTCCGACGGGGGAGCTGGTCCCGCTTTGCCACTCCCACTGGGGATTCCCTCTTCGTTCCCCTCTCTCTGACTGATTCCCTCTCTATTGCCCCTTGGCCTGACCAGGGGGGCTCCCTTCTGGGAATCCTCTGATTCGCTAGACGGACTTTGGGACAACCTCGGCTCGTTGTCGTCCTCTTCCTCCTCGCCCTCGCTCTCTGTCTCCTCTCTCCCTAAAACCCTGACAGCTACCAAAATCCTTCTTCTCTATGGTAGAGAATTGCAACTTGGTGGATATATGGCGGCTTAGACACCCCCTTGAAAAACAATTCACCTTCTATTCCGAACCTAACCAATCACTCTCAAGAATAGACCAGATTTGGATCTCAAATGAACTATGTCCAAGAGTTAAATTAACAGAAATAAGACCAAAAGTAATATCAGACCACAACCCAATAGAATTAGAATTGGAAAGTTTAGAGGCAAGAGCTTTTAGATGGAGATTAAAAGACTACCTTCTGTGTGATGGGATAATGAGCTGCTTGTGCGTAAAGCTTGATCCCTCTGGGGTTTGGTTGGTCATCCCAACCTAGGCACTAACGGAGCTCCCCAAAGCATGACTCCGTTAGTCGCTGGTAGAATCTGACAGTGGGCGTCTACGGAACCTACGCCAACATAAAAGCTGTTTGACAGACATGCGCTTTCGTGACTCTCTGCGTGACAGTTTCCGGCGCAGGGTGGGAGTTCCTAACGGGGGTCTTGTTACCTCTTCGCTGTCGTCACTGGAAGTATCCCAGAGCCTCCCCTCCGCTGTGACTCCTGCACTCCCCCTGCTGGTTCCTTCTGCTGCAGATTCTCTCCTATTCTCATGGAACTTATCCACCACCTCTCTCTCCGATGGCAGTTCCCTGACATCCACCTCCCCCCCAGGGCCCCCTTCACCCCCTCCCGCCTCCTCTCCCACTGGCGGTGAGGACGGAAAGCCCCTGAAGGAACTCTCCTCGTCGTCCGAGGATTCAAACACTTCTAGCCACGGCGTACCGTCTCTCTCCCCGTCTTCCTCTTCTTCGTCTGAGTCGGCTTCCTCACCCACCCCTGACTCAGGGAACCCTTCAAACTCTCCTTCCTCATCGGTGGTACCAAAGTGTTCCCTTCTAAATCGTGCCACGGGTTGCGGTTTTCTTGGGAAACGCTGATGAAATGTTTCTATTAAAACCTCGTCATTGACTACCTCTGCTGGTACCCAAGTGTTTTCCGACTCTACTTCCCCCTCCCATTCTACCAGATATTCCACCTGATTCCCCTTCCACCTGGAATCAATGATTCCTGCCACGTTCATGTCGCGCTCTCTCTCTTCTATCACGGGCGTTTGGGTGGCCTCTCTCTCATGCTCCCCCCACTCACGTCCCTCTCGGTACGGCGACAGTAATGACCTGTGAAATACTGGGTGTAACTTCATGTGACTGGGCAGCCTGAGTTTGAATGCTACTGGGTTGACCTGCTGTATGACCTCAAAGGGTCCCAATCTTTTGGGTCTCAATTTCTTACACCCTCCTTTGAACGGTAGTCCTTGGGTGGATAACCACACCCGGTCCCCCACCCTTATGGTTTCACCTTCCCTCCTATTTTTGTCTGCTTGCTTCTTATATTCTTCCTTGGCTTTCTCTAAGTTAAGTTGAAGCTGACGGTGGATCGCTTCCATCTCTTCAACAAAATATTCCGCCGCCGGCACGCTCCACCTCTCCCCTCCCTCTCCTGGGAATGCCCGGGGGTGACACCCATAATTTGCCAGAAAGGGACTCATCCCTGTGGACACGTTCTCCGCGTTGTTGTAGGCAAATTCTGCTAGAGGTAACTTATCCACCCAATCATTTTCTCTGTCTTTTACATAACACCTCAGGTATTGTTGTAAAATCCCATTTGCCCTTTCCGCTTGCCCATTGGTTTCTGGGTGCCGAGCAGTTGAGAAATTGAGTTCTACGTGTAATAAGCTCATCAGTTTCCTCCAGAACCTGGAAGTAAATTGTTTCCCTCTGTCGCTCAAAACCCTCAAGGGGGCGCCATGCAACCTAAAAATATGTTCTACAAACAACTTGGCGGTTTCCTCCGCTGTGACTGCATGTGAACAAGCTATAAAATGACACATCTTGGTTAATAGATCTACCACCACCATGACAGCTGTTTTGCCTTTGGATTTTGGCAGGTCCGTCATAAAATCTATGGATACTGCCTCCCATGGCCTTTCGGGCGTGGGTAAGGGTTGTAATAGCCCCGCTGGCGCCACCCTCTCTCCTTTTGCTCGCTGGCACCTGACGCAACCCCTGACATATTCCCGTACGTCCTCCCTCACCTTGGGCCACCAAAACTCCCTGGTAACCAACCACATGGTTTTGTGCTGTCCAAAATGTCCCGCGGTGGGGCTGTCATGCAACTGCTTGAGTACTCTGCCCCTCAGTTCCCCGTCGGGTATGTACAGTGCCCCTTTGTAATACAACGCCCCGTTCTTTTCTTCAAACCCCCCTGTGTTCTCCTCTGCCCTCCGGAGCTCTCTGAGTTTCCCTTGGGCGTATTCATCGTTCTCAGTACCCTCTATCAGTTCCCTCTGCCCCACCAATGCCGCCCCACACACCCAGCGGTCTTCAGGGATTACATGCCTTGCCTCGGGCGCTCCCTCCCCCTCTAAGTACTCAGGTTTCCTGGAAAGAGCGTCCGCCCTCACGTTCTCGGATCCGGGCACGTAACGAATCTCAAAGTGGAATTTGGAGAACTCCTGGGCCCATCGTACTTGTCTCTGGTTCAGCACTCGGGCTGTTCTCCAATATTCCAGATTTTTGTGGTCAGTTCGGACTTGAACCTTGTGCTGCGCCCCAATCAGCAAGTGCCGCCATTTCCGGAAGGCTTCATGAATGGCGAGCAGTTCTCGGTCGTATACTGTGTAGTTCCTCTCGGACTTGTTCAACTTCCGTGAGAAGAATGCACACGGTCTCCATTCAGACGTATCTTTTCCCGGCTGGAGAAGAACGGCCCCCACCGCTCGGTCTGACACGTCAGTCTCCACTCTCATTGGTTGTTGTAGATCCACATGCAACAGTTGCTCTTCCGACGCAAACGCCTGCTTTAAGCGTTCGAACGCCCGCTGCGCTTCTTCCGTCCAAACAAATTTCTTTTTGCTACTAAGACAATCCGTGATAGGCGCTGTCAAATG
Source organism: Podarcis erhardii (assembly GCF_964252035.2). Lineage (NCBI taxonomy): Eukaryota > Metazoa > Chordata > Lepidosauria > Squamata > Lacertidae > Podarcis > Podarcis erhardii. The sequence continues at coordinate 140,051,584 of NC_138497.1, read as the reverse complement.
GGCAAAGTTCTTGATGAACTTCCTATAGAAGTTTCCGAAGCCCAGGAACCTTTGCACGTCCTTCTTGGTCTTTGGTGTTTTCCATTCCAGTACCGCTTGAACCTTGCTGGGATCCATGGCCAACCCCTTGTCAGACAACCGGTACCCCAGGAATTCCACCTCCCTGGTATGAAACTGACACTTCTCCAGTTTCACCCACAGCCGATTTTCTCGCAACTTGCTCAGTACCTCTCTTACATCTCGCACATGCTGCTCCTCATTCGCTGAGTACACCAGGACGTCATCTAAGAACGCTACGCAGTTCTTGTAGAGCAGTGGCCCCAGGACGTGATTCATGAATGATTGAAAGCAGGCGGAGCCCGCTTGTAATCCGAAAGGCATAACTAAATACTCAAAAGCCCCCAAGGGGGTGAACATAGTGGTCTTCCACTCATCCCCCTTTCTCACACGTATCAAATTATATGCCCCCCTAAGGTCCAGCTTGGTAAAAATTTTCCCTTTTCTCACCTGTGTCAGAATGTCATCAATTCTAGGCATAGGGAAAGTCACTGGTTCTGACACTGCATTTAGGCTTCTGAAGTCACATACAAGCCTCGGTTTGCCCGTGTGTTTTTTGTCCACAAAGAACACTGGGCTGCCCCCCACCGCTCGTGACTCTCTGATGAAACCTCGCTTGAGATTCTTGTCAATGAACTCCCTTAACTCCTGCATTTCACTGTCTGACATTGCATACAGCTTGCCCACTGGCAATTGTGCTCCTGGGAGTAAGTTAATTTGACAGTCAAAAGGTCTGTGCGGGGGCAGTCTATCTGCTTCCTTTTCGCTAAAGACGTCAATCAAGTCAGCATATTGTGGTGGCACCTTGCCCTTGCCCATCACTTCCACCCCTGCTAGAGTGGCCCTGGCCCCTGCCTGAACCTCTCCCTCTTTGCAGTGTTCTAGGCAATGTGCTGATCCAAAGGAAACCACTCTCTGATGCCAGCCTACTAGAGGATCGTGTAGTGCTAGCCAGCTCATTCCCAAAATAATGGGAGCTCCTCCCAAAGTGGCTACGTTAAACGCTATCAGTTCTGTGTGTCTTGCCACCCTCATTACCATTGGAACAGTCTGCTGGCTCACTTCTCCTCCCAACAGTTCCCTCCCATCAATCGTGGTAACCTGCAAAGGCTTACTTAATGGGATAGTCTGTATCTGGTGTTCAGCTGCAAACTCCTTACTCATGAAATTACAGGAGCTGCCTGAATCCAATAGCGCTTTTATCTTTAGTGGGTGTCCATTGGACAGTTCCAGCAACACCTCTATCACAAGCGCTGGTCTTGGAGGTTCCGGCGTGGGCACATTCACTTCTCCTCTGCCTGACTGCGGTGCCCTGATGCTGGCAGCCAGGCGTTGGCTTTTACTTGCTCGCTGCTTGTTTCTCCTTCCTCCTTCCCCCCAACAGTTCCCGCCATTCCTTGCCATTCCTTCCTTTGCGGACAGACTCTGGCAAAGTGACCTGGCTGTTGGCAGAGATAACATCGCTTGGCGCCCTTCCCCTCCTTCTTCCGCCCTTCACTGGTGTTTGAAACTGCGCGCGCGCGCGCTGTTCCAATTTCCATCGGCTCTGCTGGCGGGAAAGGCTGCTCCGGAATCTCTGGAATGCGGAAATCCTTCCAACGTTCCCCTTTTCCTTCCCACTTTTCCAAAGCCCTTGCCTCCTGGCGCGCTCCTATGGACAGCGCTGATTTAGTCAGATGATCCATAGACTCCGCCCTGGGCGCCCGGGAAAGTTCATCTTTCACTGCCGGAGAGAGCCCTTCTTCAAACAGCATTTGAATAGGTTCACTCGCAAGGTCCCACCCCAGTCTATGAATCAGCATGCTGAACTCAGTCCAGTACTCACGTACAGATCGGCTCCCCTGTTTACACGCCATTAACTGCCTCCGCACCACCCCTTGCTCAATCTCACTGGAAAACATCAAGTCCATGGCGCGAAAAAACTTCATAGTGTCCTTTAAGATTTCATTATTGGCTGCCATCAGGGGCCGCACCCAGTCCCTCGCCCCTCCCTCTAGATGGCCGATCACGTACGCCACTCTAGAGTTCTCATCAGGGAAGTCATCAAACAGTAGGTTAAGAGCATATTGCATCTCTGTCCTAAAGGCTTGATAGTTCCTGGGATCCCCCCCAAATTTCTGCACCAATCCAGGCACCTTTCTGGCAAGTGGGGTGGGTTTCCCTTTATCCGCATCTTGAGCCCTCCTCTCCTCGAGCCTCGCCGTTTGCAGCGCGAGCTGGACCTCCAACGCCCTGTACCTGTCTTCCAGGCTTGGACCTCCTCCAGCCCCAGCTCCTGCACCTCCGGTTCCAGCTGGTTCGCTCATGATGCCCTCTGCTTGCACAAGCTGCTTTCAGAGACTGTCAGATTGCTGTGATGGGATAATGAGCTGCTTGTGCGTAAAGCTTGATCCCTCTGGGGTTTGGTTGGTCATCCCAACCTAGGCACTAACGGAGCTCCCCAAAGCATGACTCCGTTAGTCGCTGGTAGAATCTGACAGTGGGCGTCTACGGAACCTACGCCAACATAAAAGCTGTTTGACAGACATGCGCTTTCGTGACTCTCTGCGTGACAGTTTCCGGCGCAGGGTGGGAGTTCCTAACGGGGGTCTTGTTACCTCTTCGCTGTCGTCACTGGAAGTATCCCAGAGCCTCCCCTCCGCTGTGACTCCTGCACTCCCCCTGCTGGTTCCTTCTGCTGCAGATTCTCTCCTATTCTCATGGAACTTATCCACCACCTCTCTCTCCGATGGCAGTTCCCTGACATTCTGGAAGATCAGAAGGTGGTGGAAATGGCAAAGGAAAAACTGTCAGAGTATTTTAAAGACAATTGTGGTAAGGGAACAAAGGATAATGTAGTTTGGGATGCAGGTAAGGCGGTAATGAGAGGGTTCTTTATCCAACAGAACGTAATTAAAAATAAGAATAGAGAGAAAAACAAAGAGGAAATCCTAAGACAGATAATGGAAAACGAACAGAAATTATCCCAGAAGCCTAACTGCCTAAAAACAAAGGAAAAAATAAAAATTTTACAAACCCAGTTTGCTATAATAATAAATAGAGAGGTAGAGTGGAACATTAAAAGACTCAGGCAAAAAAACTTTGAATTTGCGAATAAACCAGGCAAATGGCTTGCCTGGCAAATAAAAAAAAGGAAAGAGCAAGGTACAATTAGCAAAATAATAAGAGAGGGGGAAGAGAAAACTGACCCCAAAGGAATTAGGAGCGAATTTCTTAACTACTACAGAAATTTGTATAAAGACCAAGAGAGAGCCGGTCTAAGAAAGATAGAAAGATTTATAAAGGATAAAGGGGGACAAAAAATCCCAATAGAGGGAAAACAAAAATTGAACACTCCAATTGAAAATGCGGAAATAGAGGAGGCAATCAGAGATCTAAAGAGGGGCAAAGCACCAGGCCCCGATGGATTCACTGCCGGATACTATAAAGAAATGAAAACTATTTTGGCGGGACCTCTGAAAAAGACTATGAACAATATACTAAAGGAAGGAGAAATCCCAGAAACCTGGAAAGAGGCATACATCACGTTCATCCCAAAACAGGATGCGGACTTAACCCAAGTTAAAAATTATAGACCAATCTCATTATTAAATACGGACTATAAGATATTTGCAGGAATTCTGGCAAGAAGGTTAAAAAAGGTGCTAGCAGATATTATACATAAGGACCAGGCGGGATTTCTGCCAGGCCGGTTGATGAGGGATAATACAAGAAATATTATCAATATGCTAGAATTCTTGTCTGTCAGGATTGATAAACAAGTTATAATGATGTTCATCGATGCCGAAAAGGCGTTTGATAATGTGATATGGAATTTTATGTTAAAAAACCTAGAACATATGGATGTAGGCAATGACTTCTTTAATGGGGTAAAGGCAATATATACAGAACAGAAGGCCAAACTGATCGTGAACAATATGTTAACAGAAGAGATAAAGATACGGAAAGGAACGAGACAGGGATGTCCGCTCTCCCCGCTGTTATTTATAACAGTGTTAGAAGTTCTCCTAAACTCAATAAGGCAAAATAGGAATATAAAGGGAGTGATCTTAGGTCAGAATATTTATAAAACAAAAGCATTCGCAGATGATCTAGTAGTAATGACAGAAGATCCAGTAACCTCAATAGAAGAGATATTGAAAGAAATGGAACTATTTGGAGAAGTAGCGGGGTTTAAACTAAATAAGACAAAAACAAAGATGATATGCAAGAATATAGATTCAAGGACAATAGAATTAATTCAACAGCAATCACAGATAGAGATGGTCAAAAAAGTTAAATACCTCGGCATTTGGCTAACACCTAAAAACATAGACTTATATAAAAATAACTATGAGCCGATATGGAGGGAAATAAAGAGAGATTTAGAAAAATGGGGACGGCTGAAACTGTCATTATGGGGAAGAATTAACATAATTAAGATGAATGTATTACCAAGATTAATGTTTCTTTTCCAGACCATCCCTATAATAAAGGGGAGTAAGATCTTTAAGGAATGGCAGAGGACAGTCTCGAGATATATATGGCAGGGCAAAAGACCCAGAATACAATTTAAACTACTGACAGACATAAGGGAAAGGGGGGGCTTTGCTCTGCCAGATTTGAGACTATACTACGAGGCATCATGCCTAAGCTGGCTAAAAGACTGGGTTAAGTTGGAGAATACGGAGCTACTCGATCTCGAGGGCTTCGACATTTACTTTGGTTGGCACGCCTACTTGTGGAAGGATAAGATGAAAGCACACAAGGGGTTTGGCAATCACATCTTCAGAGGGCCGCTAATTGAAGTGTGGGAAAGATATAAAAATGTGTTAGAGCCGAAAACACCACACTGGCTATCACCTCTTGAAATAACAAGCATAAAAACCACCAATATGAGGAAAAACTGGGCAACATACAATCAGCTAGTAACGAAGGTAGATGGGAAATGGAGAACTAAACCTTATGAACAAATAAAAGAACATGTCTACGACTGGCTTCACCATCAACAGGTGAATCAGATGTTTAACAAAGACATTAGAGAAAGAGGCTATGTGGATAAAGACTCTAATTTCCAGACGGAGATAATAAATAGTAAAACGAAAACTATATCTAAGATGTACAAGATGTTGTTAGATTGGAATTTAGGAGATGAGGAGGTCAAATCAGTGATGATCCGCTGGGCAAAGGATATAGGGCACAGTATACAATTTGAGGACTGGGAAAGATTTTGGAAGGACGGGTTGAACTTCACGGCGTGTACTGTAATAAGGGAGAATGTTATGAAGATGTTCTACAGATGGCACTTGACACCCATGAAACTCTCAAAAATGTATAAGGTGGACAACAAGTGCTGGAGGTGTAAAGATGCAGAGGGCTCCTTTTACCACATGTGGTGGGAGTGTAGAAAAGTTAAACAGTTTTGGGAGAAGGTTTATACGGAACTAAAAAAGATACTAAAATACACGTTTTTAAAGAAATCCGAAATCTTTCTATTAGGAATATTACGACAAGAGATAAAGAAAGAAGATAGCAGATTGGTATACTATGCGGTAACGGCTGCAAGGGTGGTAATAGCCCAGAGGTGGAAACAGCAAGAAACTCCAACAGTGGAAGAGTGGAGATCTAAATTATCGGAATATGCAGAGCTTGATAAACTAACGGGGAAAATTAGATATAGGAAAGACCAAGTGTTCATCAAAGATTGGGGAAAGTACGTAGATTATCTGGAATGTATTAGTGAAGGTCAAATAACGCTAAAGGGATTTAAAGATGCACTGTGAAAGACTATGGGTTATTGTTCAAAGTAAATAGAAAACAAAATTAGATATAATGACAATATAAACGATGGAACGTGTAACTTTATTTATTGCTTCGAATGATTCGCGGCCAAGCTGAAGGAAGTCCTGAAAGAAACAGCTATGTTATAGGAGCATTGTAAGAACAGTGGTTTTGTGTACTTTTTCTGTTGGTGTTTTGTGTAGGAAATAAGCCCATTCAGAGCTTTATCGTCTTCTTTTTCTGCAGATGGAACCCAAAACACCTTTTTGATTTGGTTACGGGTGATTCTGGTGCACACCCAAAAAACACCATGCGAATTGAAATACGCCCAATCAAAGTTTATTGGTCTTCTTTCTACGCATATGGAAGCAAAAAGACGCTTTTTTTTATTTTGGTCTCATTCATTACATACACTTTGTGATTTCTGGGTCAATGTCGCAATAACACCAAAGAACACAACTTGAAATAGCGAAACCCAAATGTCAGGGGCTCAGGAGCAGAGGCACAGGGAAGATGGGAGATGGAGAGCGAGGGGGAGGAATCCGAGGGCAGTGCAGGAGGAGACAGTGGTCCGAGGGATTCCATGAGCCTCTCCAGCGAATCGGAAGATTCACAGAAGGGAGCGCCAGTGGCCAGGGCAAGGGGGGCCCCAAGGGGAACGCCCCAGGAGCAAGGGGGGAGCAGGGACTCCCAGAGTAGTAGTTGGAAATCAGGACCAGCTTCCCCACCAGAGCAGAGTGGGGGGGAAGGGTCCCAGGCATCGGGACCAGTACTTCCCCCACCAGGAAGAGAAGACGAGGCAGAGCTGACCACGCCTCCCTCAGAGAGTCGTACAACGGAGGGGAGGTCAGATCTGACCAGTGTCACGGAAGAGGGAAGCAGTGATAGAAGTAGTGTAACGGTTAGGAGAAAGGTCACTGGGTTGGCGCGAGAAGCAAGTTCAAATGTACAGGAGCGCGGGACAGCAGAGAGTGAGGATTGGGAACCGGGTCCTAAAGCACGCCGGAGGCAAGGGGAGGAGCTAAGCGACTCAGCGTCGGAAGAGTCCCGGAAGGGCAATGCCCCAGAGGGCAGGAGGACCCAGAGGAGGAGAGAGCAGCGCAGAAGGTGGAGCAGGGCTAGGATCTTAAACTGGTGCGGAAGGGGAAGTGATTCAGATAGGACTTCGCCGATCTAGAGTCTAGAGGTAGGGTCGCACGCTCTGGCTTTAAAATGGAAATTATACTTCAATAAAGACTTTTGTACATAATATCAGCCTGGCGTTGGTCCTCTGTGAGCTGGGACCTAGAGGCAGCCCTGACAGTAAGTCCTATCTCATAAAAACCTCGCAGCGTGAGTGGACGCAGCGGGGGGCTAAGATTGGTGCTTCGCAAGCTCACGAAAGCAAGACAAGATGACTACCGAAGAACGCATAACAGCCCTGCAAAACGCAGTGACACAACTTAACGTGGAAATTCTTGCATCTAGGAAGAGGGAAGAGGAAGCGGCTACTGCCTGCAAGGATCTGCAAATCAGGTTGGAAATGTTGACTAAACAGGGGGCGCCGGGAACCAGACCAGAGGGAATTGGGCTGGGAAAGAGAGGAGGCAGCCTCGTGTCTCATTTCGATGGGAATCTGCAGCAGTATCCTAACTTCAGAGCAGACGTGGTTTACGCGCTAGAGTTGCTGGAGAAGGACTTTAGAGATGAGCAGGAGAAAGTAGGCTTCATATTAACGCATCTTCACGGAGACGCTAAAGCGTGGCTGCGTAATCTGTGGCGAGATAAGGACCCAGCCCTCCAAAATGCGGATGCCTTTCTCAAGGCGATGGACGATTGTTTTCTATCAGCGATAGATGTAGATCTCGCCAGGAAAGAGATACATGGATTAAAACAAGGGAGGGCCACTGTGAGGCAATATCACGCACACTTTTTTGCATTGGTCAACGCGCTGGGATGGGAGAAAAATTCAGCTGCCGTCAGGGACCTTTTTTGGGAGGGGCTGAATGGGGCTGTGAAAGACGAAATTGCAAGGGGGGAGAGACCCCAGAGCACTCAAGAAGTGGTCCAGAGGGCGCTGACGGTTGGGGTGCATCTGGAAGAACGTTCCTGGAGCAAAGACGAAGGGCGTTGGGGACGCGCGCCAGCAAGAGCACCTCCTTTCTTTCCCAGGGACACAGCGCGCGCTCAATCCACACCTCCACTGGGACGGGGAGAGGAGCCGATGGAGATAGGTGGTGCCAAGGCTCAGTCAGCAGCCAGAGCCCTAACGCCGAGAGCAGTTGTCAGAGCTGCCTCTAGGTCCCAGCTCGCAGAGGACCAACGCCCGGTTGATGTAATGTACAAAAGTCTTTATTGAAGTTTAGTTTCCATTTCAAACCCCAGAGCGTGCAGCCCTACGTCTTGGCTCTAGATCGGCGAAGTTCCCTCTGAGTCACTACCCCTTCCGCACCAGTTTAAGATCCTAGCCCGGCTCCACCTCCTGCGCTGTTCCTTTCTCCTCTGGGTCCTTCTGCCCCCTGGGGTTTCCTCCCTCCTGGACTCTTCTGACGCTGACCCCCCTGAGTCATGCCCTTCCTGCCGGCGGGCTTTAGGACCTGGCTCCCTATCCGGGCTACCTGCTGTGCTGCTCGCCTGTACATTTGAACTTGGCGCGCGCGCCCAGCCGGTGACTTTCCTCTTAACCGTTTCCCCGCTCTCCGATGGAGGCGTGGTGTCAGGGGTTCAGAAGGAGAGACACAGGAGGGGGAGCAAATGGAGAGTGAGGAGGAGGAGTCCGAGGGGGGCGCAGGCAGTGACAGTGGAAAGAGTTATTCCACAAGCCTCTCCAGCGAATCGGAGGACTCGCAGAAGGGAGCGCCGATGGCCAGAGCGAGGGGGGTTCCAGGGGGGAAGCCCCAGGAGGAAGGAGCCAGCGGGGAGTCCCTGAGCAGCAGTTGGAAATCAGGACCAGCTTCCCCACCAGAGCGCAGTGGGGAGGGGGAGTCCCAGGAATCGGGACCAGTGCTCTCACCACCAGCGGGAGGAGAGGAGTCAGGTTTGGTCATGCCCACATCAGGAAGCGGGGAAACGGTCAGGAGGAAGGTTACCGGCTGGGCGCGCGTGCCAAGTTCAAATGTACAGGCGAGCGGCACAGCAGGGAGCCCGGGTAGGGAGCCAGGTCCTAAAGCCCGCCGGAAGGAAGGGGAAGACCAAGGGGGGTCAGCGTCAGAGGAGTCCAGGAAGGAGGAAACCCCAGAGGGCAGAAGGACCCAGCGAAGGAAAGAACAGCGTAGGAGGTGGAGCCGGGCTAGGATCTTAAACTGGTGTGGGAGGAGCAGTGAGTCAGAGGGGACTTAGCCGGTCTAGCGTCGAGACGTGGGTCTGCGCGCCCAGAGCTTTGAAATGGAAACTAAACTTCAATAAAGACTTTGTATATTATATCCACCGGGCGTTGGTCCTCTGTGAGCTGGGACCTAGAGGCAGACCTGACACGTGGTCAATCCTGACTCATCTCCTCTCTCTGGTGGTGAGAACACTGGTCCCGATGCCTGGGACTCCTCCCCCCCACTGCGCTCTGGTGGGGAAGCTGGTCCTGATTTCCAACTGCTGCTCAGGGAGTCCCCGCTGGCCCCTTCCTTCTGGGGTTTCCCCTTGCCCTGGCCATCGGCTCTCCTCTCTGTGAATCTTCCGATTCGCTGGAGAGACTCGTGGAATCTCTCTGACCACTGTCACTGCCTACACCCCCCTCGTATTCCTCCTCCTCACTCTCCATTTGCTCCATCTCCTGTGTCTCTGCTCCTGAACCCCTGACAGCAGTCAAAATGAAGCCTAGAGGGAACAGGAAGTGTTACATCTGCGACAGTGCTCAGCACATGGCGAAAGAGTGTCCCCAGAGGCTGCACAAGCACACTGCAGCCTCAGTGACGATTACAGAAGCAGTTCAGCAGAATGTACCACAGCAGAGAAACGATGGAGTCTGGCTGGAATCATAGGCACTGGGGCCCGCCAGACGAGTCAGTGAAGCAGTCCCCAGGGATCTTACAGCCCACAGACCCCCTCCCACCCAAACCAGTGGTGCAGCTCACCGCAGCTCTCCAGCTTCCCAACGGGCTCACCATGGAAATCCCTGTTACCATTGACTCTGGCAGCAATGCAGACTTTATAGGAGTGGATTTCATCAAGCAACATGGCATAGCGCTCCTGCCTGCCACGATGCCCCTGAAAGTAGTGACAGTCGACGGCAGAGAGCTACTGGGGGGACAAGTGCTACAGCAAACACCACCAATGGTGATGCGAATTGGAAACCACCGCGAAGTCATCAGCTTCAATGTTACACACCTGTCAGACACACCCATAGTGTTGGGCATGAGTTGGCTGGACCGGCACAGTCCGGCATTAGCATGGTACCAGCGCCAATTGACTTTCAGATCCTCCTACTGCGCAGCAAACTGCATACTGCCCACCCAGGAAGATGAGGGGCCGGAAGATGGGCTACAGTTACACTTGGGCATGCTGCAAGCGGTACCCGACAAGTACAGAGACTTTTTGGAGGTTTTCTGCGAGAAGGAGGCGGACAAGCTACCCCCCCACAGACCATACGACTGCAAGATTGACCTCCTGCCGGGGGCGACGCTGCCGACGGGAAAACTGTATTCCATGTCTGAAGATGAACTGCAGGAACTCAGGGAGTTCATAGACCTCAACTTGAAGCGGGGATTCATCCGGGAGTCCAAAGCAGTGGGGGGCAGCCCCGTGTTTTTTGTGAAGAAGCGGGACACGCCCCAAAAGAGGCTTGTAGTTGATTTCAGAATTTTGAATTCGAAAACCAAGCCCACAGCCTTCCCCATGCCCAAGATCGATGACCTCCTGGCGACGGTGAGGAAGGGTCGTGTCAGGGCTGCCTCTAGGTCCCAGCTCACAGAGGACCAACGCCAGGCTGATATTATGTACAAAAGTCTTTATTGAAGTATAATTTCCATTTTAAAGCCAGAGCGTGCAACCCTACGTCTAGACTCTAGATAGGCGAAGTCCCCTCTGAGTCACTGCCCCTTCCGCACCAGTTTAAGATCCTAGCCCGGCTCCACCTCCTGCGCTGTTCCTTCCTCCTCTGGGTCCTTCTGCCCCCTGGGGTTTCCTCCCTCCTGGACTCTTCTGACGCTGACCCCCCTGAGTCTTGCCCCTCCTTCCGGCGGGCTTTGGGACCTGGCTCCCTATCCGGGCTACCTGCTGTGCCGCTCGCCTGTACATTTGAACTTGGCGCACTCGCCCAGACGGTGACTTTCCTCTTGACCGTTTCCCCGCTCTCTGATGGAGGCGTGGCCAATCCTGACTCATCTCCTCCCTCTGGTGGTGGGAAGACTGGTCCTGATTCCTGGGACTCCTCCCCCCCACTACGCTCTGGTGGGGACGCTGGTCCTGATTTCCAACTGCTGCTCAGGGAGTCCCCGCTGGCCCCTTCCTTCTGGGGTTTCCCCCTTGCCCTGGCCATCGGCGCTCCTCTCTGTGAATCTTCCGATTCGCTGGAGAGACTCGTGGACTCTCTCTGACCACTGTCACTGCCTACACCCCCCTCGTATTCCTCCTCCTCACTCTCCATTTGCTCCTTCTCCTGTGTCTCTGCTCCTGAACCCCTGACATCCATCCCCCCCTTGAAGCCCACCCTTCCCCCCTCCCCCTCTCCAGGTGTGGGTTCCGGGAGCTCCAGTGTTGTGGGGGTGAGCGCTGGATACAGTTCGTCCCCGGTGGCTTGCAGCCATCGGGATAAGTCCGGGAAGTCCTGCGCGGGCTCATCGACGGCGATCTCCTCTGCTTCCATCTCCTGGGCGGTGTGCTCGAAACCTGGAGCCGTCCCCAAATCCCCCAAGACCCCCTCTCCCCCTGTCGCCAGGGGTGACCCCTCGTCCCAAGGTCCCTTCAGCAGGTCTCTGCGCCAGCCCACCTCGGGCTGGTCCTCCCACCAATAAGATCCCCCTGTCCCAGACCCTGAGAGCGATCCCTCTGGGGAACTGTCTCCCGGGGCCGACTCCTCGGCTGAAGAGAAACCCCGGAAAGTGCTGGCCGAGAGTGTGGGTGTGAACAGACAGTCGTCGAAAAAGTCCGCTGGCATGGGCTTGTCCGGGAAAAGTGTATGGAATTCGTCTTTCAGCCACTGTTCCTCCAGTGCATAATCCGGCACCCACCTGTTGGCGCTGGCCGGGGTGTCCTCTGTGGCGAGGAGATATTCTATCCCATCCTCCCCCCACCTGGAGTCTAAAATCTCTGTGGCTTCATTGAGTGGCTCCCCTCTGGGCGACCCCCCTTTCGCGGGCGGTTCCCTGAGCGGGTCTGGTGCTGTCCCTGGCGCCTGAAACCTGTGAGGGGCCTTGTAGGGCGTGAGCACTGATCTATGAAAGACCGGGTGCATCCTGGACCACTCTGGGAGTGTCAACCGGAAGGCCACTGGGTTGATCTGCGCCTCGACTTGGTACGGCCCTAGCTGCTTGTGTCCGAGCTTCTTCTTGGCCAACGATCTGGCCGGGACTGCCTGGGCTGCTAACCAGACCCAATCTCCCACCCGGATGTCCTCCCCAACTCTCCTGTGCCTGTCTGCCTGCACTTTGTAAGCCTGTTTTGCTAGCTCTAACTGCCTCCTGAGCTGCTCGTGGACCTCCTGCAACTGGGAGAGGGAGAGGAGCCGATGGAGATAGGTGGTGCTAAGGCTCAGTCCCCAGCCGGAGCCCTAACGCCGGGAGCAGTCAAAATGAAGCCTCCTAGAGGGACCAGGAAGTGCTACATCTGCGACAGTGCTCAACACATGGCGAAAGAGTGTCCCCGGAGGATCCACAAGCACACTGCAGCCTCAGCAACAGTAACAGAATCAGTTCAGCAGACTGCACCACAGCAGGGAAACGGCACTGTCTGGCTGGAAGTGGAGCCACTGGGGCCCAGCCAGACGTATCAGTGAAGCAGTCCCCAGGCATCTTACAGCCCACAGACCCCCTCCCGCCCAAACCAGTGGTGCAGCTCACCGCATCCCTCCAGCTTCCAAATGGGCTCACCATGGAAGTCCCCATTTCCATTGACTCTGGCAGCAATGCAGACTTTATAGGAGTGGATTTCATCCAGCAACACAGCATAGCGCTTCTGCCAGCAACGGTGCCTCTGAACGTCGTCACGGTGGATGGCAGGGAGCTACTGGGAGGGCAAGTGCTACAGCAGACGCCGCCAATGGTGATGCGCATTGGTAATCACCGCGAAGTCATCAGCTTCAACGTCACCCGCCTGTCAGACACGCCCATAGTGTTGGGCATGAGTTGGCTGGATAGGCACAGCCCGGCATTAGCTTGGTACCAGCGTCAACTAACCTTCGGCTCCTCCTACTGCGCAGAACACTGCATCCTGGCTGACCTGGAAGATGAGGGGCAGGAGGATGGACCACAGCTGAACTTGGGCATCCTGCAAGCAGTACCTAACAAGTACAAAGAGTTTTTGGAGGTCTTCTGCGAGAAAGAAGCGGACAAGCTGCCTCCCCACAGACCCTACGACTGCAAGATTGACCTCCTGCCGGGGGCGACGCTCCCGACGGGGAAACTATATTCCATGTCGGAGGATGAATTGCAGGAGCTCAGGGAGTTCATATATCACAACTTGAAGCGGGGATTCATCCGAGAGCCCAAGGCGGTGGGGGGCAGTCCCGTATTTTTTGTAAAGAAACGGGACACGCCCCAGAAGAGGCTGGTCGTGGACTTTCGCGTCTTAAACCAGAAGACCAAGCCCTCAGCCTTCCCTATGCCCAAGATCGATGACCTGCTGGCGACGGTGAGGAAGAGTCGCATCTTTACCAAGTTGGATCTGCGGGGAGCGTACAATCTCATTCGCGTGCGCGAAGGTGACGAGTGGAAAACGGCCATGTTTACGCCGCTGGGCACCTATGAGTATAGAGTTATGCCTTTTGGATTACAAAATGGCTCCCACTGCTTTCAAGCATTCATGCATCATGTCTTGGCGGGTCTTCTCTACAAGAAGTGCGTCTGCTTCCTGGACGACATCCTCATCTTCTCGGAGTCGCCGGAGGCTCACGAGAGGGATGTCAGGGAGGTCCTGCAACGGCTGCGGGAGCACAGGCTTTATGCCAAGCTGGAGAAGTGCCAGTTCGACAAGACGGAGGTGGACTTCCTGGGCTACAAACTGTCCAACAAGGGACTCGCCATGGACAGTACCAAGGTACGTGCAGTGCTGGACTGGAAGAGCCCACGCAATCGGAAGGAAGTCCAGAGGTTTGTCGGCTTTGCCAACTTTTATCGCAAGTTCATCAAAGGTTTCGCCATGCAGACAGCGGCCATCACTGACACCCTCAGTGCCAAGAAGAAGAAATTCATCTGGACGGAGCAGGCAGAGCAGTCCTTTCAAAAGCTCAAGAATCTCTTCGCGTCCGAGGAACACCTGCTACACGTGAACCCCAGCAGGCCCATGAGAGTAGAGACGGACGCCTCAGACAGGGCCGTCGGGGCCGTCCTGTTGCAGAAAGACCACCAGGGGGACTGGAGGCCGTGCGCTTTCTACTCCAGAAAACTCAGCAAGTCGGAGCAGAACTACACCATCTGGGACAGGGAGTTACTGGCCATACATGCAGCCTTCAAGGCGTGGCGGCACTTCCTCGTCGGAGCCAAACACACGGTGCAGGTCCGTACAGACCATAAAAACTTGGAGTACTGGCGCACGGCGAGGTTCCTGAACCAGAGACACATCCGCTGGGCGGAGTTCTTTGCAGATTTCGACTTCAGAATAGAATACATCCCTGGAAACAACATCATGGCGGACGCGCTGTCCAGGAAACCGCAGTATCTCGAGGAAGAGGCACCGGCGGCGGCCAAGCACATGTTCGCACCAAAGGCGTGGGCATGCGCCTCAGCCACGGTGGACCTGGACGCAGTGCGGCGCGCGCTGCAGACGGACTCCTTCGCGCGAGCCAAGATGGAGGAGGTCCGTAGCGGCACGGCGAGGGACGACGACTTCCAAATACGCGACGGCCTGCTTATCCGCAAAGGAGCCCTCTACGTACCGGGAGACAACCTCCGAGCGAAAGTCCTACAACAGATGCACGACGCGCCCAGCGCGGGACACTTCAGCAAGGAGAAGACGGTGGACTTAGTAGCCAGAGACTTTTGGTGGCCCAAGATGAGAGGGGATGTCGTGGAATACGTCAATAGGTGCGACACCTGCCAAAGGGCCAAGCCAGTACACCAGCCGCCGGCAGGCCTGTTGGAACCGCTACAGACACCGTTCGAACCGTGGGAGAGGGTGGCCCTGGACTTTGTCACAGATCTGCCCAGCTCGAGGGGCAAGACGGCAGTACTTGTGGTAGTAGACTTGTTCACCAAGATGGCCCACTTCATTCCTTGCGCGAAGGTGGCTACAGCCGAGCAGACCGCCAAGCTGTTTATAGACCACGTGTTCAAGGTACACGGCCTGCCACGATCCATCCTGTCCGACAGGGGACGCCAGTTCATATCCAACTTCTGGCAAAAGCTGATGGGTTTCCTGAACGTCAAGGTCAGCCTGGCGTCGGCGCGACACCCGCAGACCAACGGGCAGGCGGAGAGAGTCAACGCCATTATGCAGCAGTACCTGAGATGCTACGCAAACCAGCAGCCCTCGACCTGGGTGGACTATCTACCGTTGGCCGAGTTTGCCTACAACAACACGAAGCACGCGTCCACGGGGGTGACGCCGTTTTTCGCCAACAATGGGCGGCATCCCAGAACCTTCCCGGGTTTGGAGAAAGTGAAGGCAGGGGAGCCGCAGGGAGCAGAGGCCGTGGCAGCGGAGTTGCAGGAGATCCACGAGCAGCTCAGGAGGCAGTTAGAGGTGGCGAAACAGGCTTACAAAGTGCAGGCAGACCGACACAGGAGAGTGGGGGAAGACATCCGGGTAGGAGACTGGGTGTGGTTAGCAGCCCAGGCAGTTCCAGCCAGATCGCTGGCCAAGAAGAAGCTAGGGCACAAGCAGCTAGGGCCGTACCAAGTAGAGGCGCAGATCAACCCAGTGGCCTTCCGGTTGACACTCCCGGAGGGGTCCAGAATGCACCCGGTCTTTCATAGATCAGTGCTCACACCCTACAGAGAGCCCCACAGGTTTCAGGCACCAGGGACGGCGCCAGACCAGCTCAGGGAAGCGCCCAAAAAGGGGGGGTCGCCGAGAGGGGAGCCACTCAATGAAGCCACAGAGATTTTAGACTCAAGGTGGGGGGAGGACGGGATCGAATATCTTCTCGCCACAGAGGACACCCCGGCCAGCGCCAACAGGTGGGTGCAGGATTACGCATTGGAGGAGCAGTGGCTCAAGGAAGAATTCCATACACTTTTCCCGCACAAGCCCATGCCGGCGGGCCTTTTTGACGACTGTCTGTTCACACCCACACACTCAGCCAGCACTTTCCGGGGTTTCTCTTCAGCTGAGGAATCGACTCCGGGAGGCAGTTCCCCAGAGGGATCACTCACAGGGTTTGGCACGGGGGGATCTTATTGGTGGGAGGACCAACCCGAAGTGGGCTGGCGCAGAGACATGCCGAAGGGACCCTGGGAAGTGGAGTCACCTCAGGCGACAGAGGGAGAGGGGGTCTTGGGTGATTTGGGGGCGGCTTCAGATTTCGAACACACCGCCCAGGAGATGGAAGCGGAGGAAATCGCCGTCGACGAGCCCATGGAGGACTTCCCGGACTTATCACGCTGGATGCACGCCTCGGGGGACGAACTGTATCCTGAAATTACCCCCACAACACTGGAGCACCCGGAACCCGCACCTGAAGAGGGGGAGGGGGGAAGGGGGGGCTTCGAGGGGGGGATGGATGTCAGGGGTTCAGAAGGAGAGACACAGGAGGAGGAGCAAATGGAGAGTGAGGAGGAGGAGTACGAGCGGGGAGCAGGCAGTGACAGTGGAAAGAGTTATTCCACAAGCCTCTCCAGCGAATCGGAGGACTCACAGAAGGGAGCGCCGATGGCCAGGGCGAGGGGGGTTCCAGGGGGGAAGCCCCAGGAGGAAGGGGCCAGCGGGGAGTCCCTGAGCAGCAGTTGGAAATCAGGACCAGCTTCCCCACCAGAGCGCAGTGGGGAGGGGGAGTCCCAGGAATCGGGACCAGTGCTCTCACCACCAGCGGGAGGAGAGGAGTCAGGTTTGGTCACGCCCACATCAGGAAGCGGGGAAACGGTTAGGAGGAAGGTTACCGGCTGGGCGCGCGCACCAAGTTCAAATGTACAGGCGAGCGGCACAGCAGGGAGCCCGGGTAGGGAGCCAGGTCCTAAAGCCCGCCGGAAGGAAGGGGAAGACCAAGGGGGGTCAGCGTCAGAGGAGTCCAGGAAGGAGGAGACCCCAGAGGGCAGAAGGACCCAGAGAAGGAAAGAACAGCGTAGGAGGTGGAGCCGGGCAAGGATCTTAAACTGGTGTGGGAGGAGCAGTGAGTCAGAGGGGACTTAGCCGGTCTAGCGTCGAGACGTGGGTCTGCGCGCCCAGAGCTTTGAAATGGAAACTAAACTTCAATAAAGACTTTGTATATTATATCCACCGGGCGTTGGTCCTCTGTGAGCTGGGATCTAGAGGCAGACCTGACAGTGTGTTTGGCTCCGATGAGGAAGTGCCGCCACGCCTTGAAGGCTGCATGTATGGCCAGCAACTCCCTGTCCCAGATGGTGTAGTTCTGCTCCGACTTGCTGAGTTTTCTGGAGTAGAAAGCGCATGGCCTCCAGTCCCCCTGGTGGTCTTGCTGCAACAGGACGGCCCCCACTGCCCTGTCTGAGGCGTTCACGTGTAGCAGTTGTTCTTCTGACGCGAAGAGACGTTTGAGCTTCTGAAAGGACTGCTCCGCTTGCTCCGTCCAGATGAACTTCTTCTTCTTGGAGCTGAGGGTGTCGGTGATGGCCGCCGTCTGCATAGCGAAACCCTTGATGAATTTGCGATAAAAGTTGACAAAGCCGACAAACCTCTGGACTTCCTTCCGATTGCGCGGGCTCTTCCAGTCCAGCACTGAACGTACCTTGGCGCTGTCCATGGCGAGTCCCTTGTCGGACAGCTTGTAGCCCAGGAAATCCACCTCCGTCCTGTCGAACTGGCACTTCTCCAGCTTGGCGTAAAGCCTGTGCTCCCACAGCCGTTGCAGGACCTCCCTGACATCCCTCTCGTGAGCCTCCTGCGACTCCGAGAAGATCAGGATGTCGTCCAGGAAGCAAACGCACTTCTTGTAGAGGAGACCCGCCAAGACGTGGTGCATGAAGGCTTGAAAACAGTGGGAGCCATTTTGTAATCCAAAAGGCATAACTCTATATTCATAGGTGCCTAGCAGCGTAAACATGGCCGTCTTCCACTCGTCGCCCTCCCGCACGCGTATGAGATTGTACGCTCCGCGTAGATCCAACTTGGTAAAGATGCGACCCTTCCTCACCGTCGCCAGCAGGTCATCGATCTTGGGCATAGGGAAGGCTGAGGGCTTGGTTTTCGAATTTAAGACGCGGTAATCAACGATCAGCCTTTTCTGGGGCGTGTCCCGCTTCCCCACAAAAAATACGGGACTGCCCCCCACCGCCTTGGACTCTCGGAGGAATCCCCGCTTCAAGTTGTGGTCTATGAACTCTCTGAGTTCCTGCAGTTCATCTTCAGACATGGAATACAGTTTCCCCGTCGGCAGCGTCGCCCCCGGCAGGAGGTCAATCTTGCAGTCGTAGGGTCTGTGGGGAGGCAGCTTGTCCGCTTCCTTCTCGCAGAAGACCTCCAAAAACTCTTTGTACTTGTTGGGTACTGCTTGCAACATGCCGAAGTTTAGCTGTGGTCCATCTCTGTGCCCCTCATCTCCCTGGTCGGCGAGAATGCAGTGTTCTGCGCAGTAGGAGGAGCAGAAGGTCAGTTGACGCTGGTACCATGCTAATGCCGGGCTGTGCCTGTCCTGCCAACTCATGCCCAACACTATGGGTGTGTCTGACAGGCGTGTGACGTTGAAGCTGATGACTTCGCGGTGATTTCCAATTCGCATCACCATTGGAGGTGTCTGCTGCAGCACTTGCCCTCCCAGTAGCTCTCTGCCGTCCACCATGACGACGTTCAGGGGCACCGTTGCTGGCAGAAGCGCTATGCTGTGTTGCTGGATGAAATCCACTCCTATAAAGTCTGCATTGCTGCCAGAGTCAATGGAAATGGGGACTTCCATGGTGAGCCCATTTGGAAGCTGGAGGGATGCGGTGAGCTGCACCACTGGTTTGGGTGGGAGGGGGTCTCTGGGTTGTAAGATGCCTGGGGACTGCTTCACTGATACGTCTGGCTGGGCCCCAGTGGCTCCATTTCCAGCCAGACAGTGTCGTTTCCCTGCTGTGGTGCAGTCTGCTGAACTGATTCTGTTACTGTTGCTGAGGCTGCAGTGTGCTTGTGGATCCTCCGGGGACACTCTTTCGCCATGTGTTGAGCACTGTCGCAGATGTAACATTTCCTGTTCCCTCTAGGAGGCTTCGTTTTGACTGCTCCCGGCGTCAGGGCTCCGGTTGCTGACTGAGCCTTAACACCACCTATCTCCATCGGCTCCTCTCCTCCTCCCAGCGGAGGCGTGGATTGAGCGCGCGCCGTTTCCCTGGGAAAGGAGGGCGGTGCTCTTGCTGGCGTGCGTCCCCAACGCCCTTCCTCCTTGCCCCAAGGGCGTTCTTCCAGCCTCACTCCAATCGTGAGCGCCCTCTCCACCACGTCTTTAGCGGTCTGGGGTCTCTCCCCCCTTGCAATTTCGTCTTTCACAGCTCCATTCAGCCCCTCCCAGAACAGGTCTCTGACGGCCGCTGACTCTTTTTCCCACCCCAGCTCATTCACCAATGCAAAAAAGCGGGAGTGATATTGTCGTACAGTGGCTCTGCCTTGTCTTAGTCCATGAACCTCCCTCCTGGCGATATCCACATCAATCTCTGACAAAAAACACGCATCCATCGCTTTAATGAAGGCAGCCACATTTTGGAGCGCTGGATCCTTATCCCTTCAGAGATTGCGCAACCATGCTTTAGCTGCTCCACGCAAATGACTGACTATGAAGCCCACTTTCTCCTGCTCATCTCTAAAATCCTTTTCCAGCAGCTTTAGTGCATAAATCAAGTCTGCTTTAAAGTTAGGATACTGCTGCAGATCCCCATCGAACGGAGACACAAGGCTTGCTCCTCTCTTCCCCAGCCCAATCCCCTCTGGTCTGGGTCCCGGCAGCCCCTGTGTAGACAACGCTTCTAACCTGGCTCGCAGATCCTGGCAGGTAGCTGCTGCTTCCGCCTCCTTTTTCCTGGATGCCAAAATCTCCGCACTAAGCTGTGTTACTGCGTTCTACAGGCTTGCTATGTGTTCTTCAGTAGTCATTTCGCCTCTTTTCGTGAGCTCGCGAAGCACCAATCTTCGCCCCTCGCTGCGTTCCCCCACGTTGCGAGGTTTTAAAAGAGGAGAGGGGACTTACTGTCAGGGCTGCCTCTAGGTCCCAGCTCACAGAGGACCAACGCCAGGCTGCTATTATGTACAAAAGTCTTTATTGAAGTATAATTTCCATTTTAAAGCCAGAGCGTGCAACCCTACATCCCCTCTGAGTCACTCCCCCTTCCGCACCAGTTTAAGATCCTAGCCCGGCTCCACCTCCTGCGCTGTTCCTTCCTCCTCTGGGTCCTTCTGCCCGCTGGGGTTTCCTCCCTCCTGGACTCTTCTGACGCTGACCCCCCTGAGTCTTGCCCTTCCTTCCGGCGGGCTTTGGGACCTGGCTCCCTGTCCGGGCTACCTGCTGTGCCGCTCGCCTGTACATTTGAACTTGGCGCGCGCGCCCAGCTGGTGACTTTCCTCCTGACCGTTTCCCCGCTCTCCGATGGAGGCGTGGCCAATCCTGACTCATCTCCTCCCTCTGGTGGTGGGAAGACTGGTCCTGATGCCTGGGACTCCTCCCCCCCACTACGCTCTGGTGGGGACGCTGGTCCTGATTTCCAACTGCTGTTCAGGGAGTCCCCGCTGGCCCCTTCCTTCTGGGGTTTCCCCCTTGCCCTGGCCATCGGCGCTCCTCTCTCTGAATCTTCCGATTCACTGGAGAGACTCGTGGACTCTCTCTGACCACTGTCACTGCCTACACCCCCCTCGTATTCCTGCTCCTCACTCTCCATTTGCTCCTTCTCCTGTGTCTCTGCTCCTGAACCCATGACAATTTCACTTTGTGATTTTTGGGTGTATGTGCATTCTAACCCCAAAAACACCAATTGGAAATAAGCCCAATCAGAGCTTTATCGTCTTCTTTTTCTGCAGATGGAACCCAAAACACCTTTTTGATTTGGTTACGGGTGATTCTGGTGCACACCCAAAAAACACCATGCGAATTGAAATACGCCCAATCAAAGTTTATTCGTCTTCTTTCTACGCATATGGAAGCAGAAAGACGCTTTTTTTTATTTTGGTCTCATTACGTACACTTTGTGTTCTGGGTCAATGTCGCAATAACATCAAAGAACACAAATTGAAATAGCGAAACCCAAAGGTCTTCTTTCTAAGTAGATTTAACCCAAAACAACCTCTTTTGCTTTGATTACGCTTATTACACTCTGCTTATATATGTGCGTGAATGAACATCGAAGGAACAATCAAAGCTTATTCGTCCTCTTTCTATTGAGATGGAACCAAAGCTCCTATGCTTAATTTGGGCTGATAACCAACATTTCACTTTGTGATTTTTGGGTGTATGTGCATTCTAACCCCAAAAACACCAATTGGAAATAAGCCCAATCAGAGCTTTATCGTCTTCTTTTTCTGCAGATGGAACCCAAAACACCTTTTTGATTTGGTTACGGGTGATTCTGGTGCACACCCAAAAAACACCATGCGAATTGAAATACGCCAAATCAAACCTTATTCATCTTCTTTCGACGCATATGGAAGCAAAAAGACTCTTTTTAAAAATTTTGGTCTCATTACATACTCTGTGATTTCTGGGTCAATGTTGCCTTAACACCAAAGAACACAACTTGAAATAAGCGAAACCCAAAAGTCTTCTTTCTAAGTAGATTTAACCCAAAACAACCTCTTTTGCTTATTACACTCTGCTTATATATGTGCGTGAATGAACATCGAAGGAACAATCAAAGCTTATTCGTCCTCCTTCTATTGAGATGGAACCAAAGCTCCTATGCTTAATTTGGGCTGATAACCAACATTTCACTTTGTGATTTTTGGGTGTATGTGCATTCTAACCCCAAAAACACCAATTGGAAATAAGCCCAATCAGAGCTTTATCGTCTTCTTTTTCTGCAGATGGAACCCAAAACACCTTTTTGATTTGGTTACGGGTGATTCTGGTGCACACCCAAAAAACACCATGCGAATTGAAATACGCCCAATCAAAGCTTATTCGTCTTCTTTCGACGCATATGGAAGCAAAAAGACTCTTGTTAAAAATTTTGGTCTCATTACATACACTGTGATTTCTGGGTCAATGTTGCCTTAATACCAAAGAACACAACTTGAAATAAGCGAAACCCAAAAGTCTTCTTTCTAAGTAGATTTAACCCAAAACAACCTCTTTTGCTTTGATTACGCTTATTACACTCTGCTTATATATGTGCGTGAATGAACATCGAAGGAAGAATCAAAGCTTATTCGTCCTCTTTCTTTTGAGATGGAACCAAAGCTCCTATGCTTAATTTGGGCTGATAAAAAACATTTCACTTTGTGATTTTTGGGTGAATGTGCATTCTAACCCCAAAAACACCAATTGGAAATAAGCCCAATCAGAGCTTTATCGTCTTCTTTTTCTGCAGATGGAACTCAAAACACCTTTTTGATTTGGTTACGGGTGATTCTGGTGCACACCCAAAAAACACCATGCGAATTGAAATACGCCCAATCAAAGCTTATTCGTCTTCTTTCTACGCATATGGAAGCAAAAAGACTCTTTTTAAAAATTTTGGTCTCATTACATACACTGTGATTTCTGCGTCAATGTTGCCTTAACACCAAAGAACACAACTTGAGATAAGCGAAACCCAAAGGTCTTTCTTAGTAGATTTAACCCAAAACAACCTCTTTTGCTTTGATTACGCTTATTACACTCTGCTTATATATGTGCGTGAAGGAAGATCGAAGGAACAATCAAAGCTTATTCGTCCTCTTTCTATTGAGATGGAACCAAAGCTCCTATGCTTAATTTGGGCTGATAAAAAACATTTCACTTTGTGATTTTTGGGTGAATGTGCATTCTAACCCCAAAAACACCAATTGGAAATAAGCCCAATCAGAGCTTTATCGTCTTCTTTTTCTGCAGATGGAACCCAAAACACCTTTTTGATTTGGTTACGGGTGATTCTGGTGCACACCCAAAAACACCATGCGAATTTAAATACTCCCAATCAAAGCTTATTCGTCTTCTTTCTACGCATATGGAAGCAAAAAGACTCTTTTTAAAAATTTTGGTCTCATTACATACACTGTGATTTCTGGGTCAATGTTGCCTTAACACCAAAGAACACAAATTGAAATAAGCGAAACCCAAAAGTCTTCTTTCTAAGTAGATTTAACCCAAAACAACCTCTTTTGCTTTGATTACGCTTATTACACTCTGCTTATATATGTGCGTGAATGAACATCGAAGGAACAATCAAAGCTTATTCATCCTCTTTCTTTTGAGATGGAACCAAAGCTCCTATGCTTAAGTTGGGCTGATAAAAAACATTTCACTTTGTGATTTTTGGGTGTATGTGCATTCTAACCCCAAAAACACCAATTGGAAATAAGCCCAATCAGAGCTTTATCGTCTTCTTTTTCTGTAGATGGAACCCAAAACACCTTTTTGATTTGGTTACGGGTGATTCTGGTGCACACCCAAAAAACACCATGCGAATTGAAATACGCCCAATCAAAGCTTATTCGTCTTCTTTCGACGCATATGGAAGCAAAAAGACTCTTGTTAAAAATTATGGTCTCATTACATACACTGTGATTTCTGGGTCAATGTTGCCTTAACACCAAAGAACACAACTTGAAATAAGCGAAACCCAAAAGTCTTCTTTCTAAGTAGAATTAACCCAAAACAACCTCTTTTGCTTTGATTACGCTTATTACACTGCTTATATATGTGCGTGAATGAACATCGAAGGAAGAATCAAAGCTTATTCGTCCTCCTTCTATTGAGATGGAACCAAAGTTCCTATGCTTAATTTGGGCTGATAAAAAACATTTCACTTTGTGATTTTTGGGTGTATGTGCATTCTAACCCCAAAAACACCAATTGGAAATAAGCCCAATCAGAGCTTTATCGTCTTCTTTTTCTGCAGATGGAACTCAAAACACCTTTTTGATTTGGTTACGGGTGATTCTGGTGCACACCCAAAAAACACCATGCGAATTGAAATACGCCCAATCAAAGCTTATTCGTCTTCTTTCTACGCATATGGAAGCAAAAAGACTCTTTTTAAAATTTTGGTCTCATTACATACTCTGTGATTTCTGGGTCAATGTTGCCTTAACACCAAAGAACACAACTTGAGATAAGCGAAATCCAAAGGTCTTCTTTCTTAGTAGATTTAACCCAAAACAACCTCTTTTGCTTTGATTACGCTTATTACACTCTGCTTATATATGTGCGTGAAGGAAGATCGAAGGAACAATCAAAGCTTTTTCGTCCTCTTTCTATTGAGATGGAACCAAAGCTCCTATGCTTAATTTGGGCTGATAAAAAACATTTCACTTTGTGATTTTTGGGTGAATGTGCATTCTAACCCCAAAAACACCAATTGGAAATGAGCCCAATCAGAGCTTTATCGTCTTCTTTTTCTGCAGATGGAACCCAAAACACCTTTTTGATTTGGTTACGGGTGATTCTGGTGCACACCCAAAAACACCATGCGAATTGAAATACTCCCAATCAAAGCTTATTCGTCTTCTTTCTACGCATATGGAAGCAAAAAGACTCTTTTTAAAAATTTTGGTCTCATTACATACACTGTGATTTCTGGGTCAATGTTGCCTTAACACCAAAGAACACTTGAAATAAGCGAAACCCAAAAGTCTTCTTTCTAAGAAGATTTAACCCAAAACAACCTCTTTTGCTTTGATTACGCTTATTACACTCTGCTTATATATACGCCCAATCAAAGCTTATTCGTCTTCTTTCTACGCATATGGAAGCAAAAAGACTCTTTTTAAAAATTTTGGGTCTCATTACATACACTGTGATTTCTGGGTCAATGTTGCCTTAACACCAAAGAACACAACTTGAAATAAGCCAAACCCAAAGGTCTTCTTTCTAAGTAGATTTAACCCAAAAGAACCTCTTTTGCTTATTACACTCTGCTTATATATGTGCGTGAATGAACATCGAAGGAACAATCAAAGCTTATTCGTCCTCTTTCTATTGAGACGGAACCAAAGCTCCTATGCTTAATTTGGGCTGATAAAAAACATTTCACTTTGTGATTTTTGGGTGTATGTGCATTCTAACCCCAAAAACACCAATTGGAAATAAGCCCAATCAGAGCTTTATCGTCTTCTTTTTCTGCAGATGGAACTCAAAACACCTTTTTGATTTGGTTACGGGTGATTCTGGTGCACACCCAAAAAACACCATGCGAATTGAAATACGCCCAATCAAAGCTTATTCGTCTTCTTTCTACGCATATGGAAGCAAAAAGACTCTTTTTAAAATTTTGGTCTCATTACATACTCTGTGATTTCTGGGTCAATGTTGCCTTAACACCAAAGAACACAACTTGAGATAAGCGAAATCCAAAGGTCTTCTTTCTTAGTAGATTTAACCCAAAACAACCTCTTTTGCTTTGATTACGCTTATTACACTCTGCTTATATATGTGCGTGAAGGAAGATCGAAGGAACAATCAAAGCTTTTTCGTCCTCTTTCTATTGAGATGGAACCAAAGCTCCTATGCTTAATTTGGGCTGATAAAAAACATTTCACTTTGTGATTTTTGGGTGAATGTGCATTCTAACCCCAAAAACACCAATTGGAAATGAGCCCAATCAGAGCTTTATCGTCTTCTTTTTCTGCAGATGGAACCCAAAACACCTTTTTGATTTGGTTACGGGTGATTCTGGTGCACACCCAAAAACACCATGCGAATTGAAATACTCCCAATCAAAGCTTATTCGTCTTCTTTCTACGCATATGGAAGCAAAAAGACTCTTTTTAAAAATTTTGGTCTCATTACATACACTGTGATTTCTGGGTCAATGTTGCCTTAACACCAAAGAACACTTGAAATAAGCGAAACCCAAAAGTCTTCTTTCTAAGTAGATTTAACCCAAAACAACCTCTTTTGCTTTGATTACGCTTATTACACTCTGCTTATATATACGCCCAATCAAAGCTTATTCGTCTTCTTTCTACGCATATGGAAGCAAAAAGACTCTTTTTAAAAATTTTGGGTCTCATTACATACACTGTGATTTCTGGGTCAATGTTGCCTTAACACCAAAGAACACAACTTGAAATAAGCCAAACCCAAAGGTCTTCTTTCTAAGTAGATTTAACCCAAAAGAACCTCTTTTGCTTATTACACTCTGCTTATATATGTGCGTGAATGAACATCGAAGGAACAATCAAAGCTTATTCGTCCTCTTTCTATTGAGACGGAACCAAAGCTCCTATGCTTAATTTGGGCTGATAAAAAACATTTCACTTTGTGATTTTTGGGTGTATGTGCATTCTAACCCCAAAAACACCAATTGGAAATAAGCCCAATCAGAGCTTTATCGTCTTCTTCTTCTGCAGATGGAACCCAAAACACCTTTTTGATTTGGTTACGGGTGATTCTGGTGCACACCCAAAAACACCATGCTAATTGAAATACGCCCATACAAAGCTTATTCGTCTTCTTTCTACGCATATGGAAGCAAAAAGACTCTTTTTAAAAATTTTGGTCTCATTACATACACTGTGATTTCTGGGTCAATGTTGCCTTAACACCAAAGAACCCAACTTGAAATAAGCGAAACCCAAAGGTCTTCTTTCTAAGTAGATTTAACCCAAAACAACCTCTTTTGCTTTGATTACGCTTATTACACTCTGCTTATATATGTGCGTGAATGAACATCGAAGGAACAATCAAAGCTTATTCGTCCTCTTTCTATTGAGATGGAACCAAAGCTCCTATCCTTAATGTGGGCTGATAAAAAACATTTCACTTTGTGATTTTTGGGTGTATGTGCATTCTAACCCCAAAAACACCAATTGGAAATAAGCCCAATCAGAGCTTTATCGTCTTCTTCTTCTGCAGATGGAACCCAAAACACCTTTTTGATTTGGTTACGGGTGATTCTGGTGCACACCCAAAAACACCATGCGAATTGAAATACGCCCAATCAAAGCTTATTCGTCTTATTTCTACGCATATGGAAGCAAAAAGACTCTTTTTAAAAAATTTGGTCTCATTACATACACTGTGATTTCAGGGTCAATGTTGCCTTAACACCAAAGAACCCAACTTGAAATAAGCGAAACCCAAAGGTCTTCTTTCTAAGTAGATTTAACCCAAAACAACCTCTTTTGCTTTGATTACGCTTATTACACTCTGCTTATATATGTGCGTGAATGAACATCGAAGGAACAATCAAAGCTTATTCGTCCTCTTTCTATTGAGATGGAACCAAAGCTCCTATCCTTAATGTGGGCTGATAAAAAACATTTCACTTTGTGATTTTTGGGTGTATGTGCATTCTAACTCCAAAAACACCAATTGGAAATAAGCCCAATCAGAGCTTTAGCGTCTTCTTTTTCTGCAGATGGAACCCAAAACACCTTTTTGATTTGGTTACGGGTGATTCTGGTGCACACCCAAAAACACCATGCGAATTTAAATACTCCCAATCAAAGCTTATTCGTCTTCTTTCTACGCATATGGAAGCAAAAAGACTCTTTTTAAAAATGTTGGTCTCATTACATACACTGTGATTTCTGGGTCAATGTTGCCTTAACACCAAAGAACCCAACTTGAAATAAGCGAAACCCAAAGGTCTTCTTTCTAAGTAGATTTAACCCAAAACAACCTCTTTTGCTTTGATTACGCTTATCACACTCTGCTTATATATGTGCGTGAATGAACATCGAAGGAACAATCAAAGCTTATTCGTCCTCTTTCTATTGAGATGGAACCAAAGCTCCTATGCTTAATTTGGGCTGATAACCAACATTTCACTTTGTGATTTTTGGGTGAATGTGCATTCTAACCCCAAAAACACCAATTGGAAATAAGCCCAATCAGAGCTTTATCGTCTTCTTTTTCTGCAGATGGAACCCAAAACACCTTTTTGATTTGGTTACAGGTGATTCTGGTGCACACCCAAAAAACACCATGCGAATTGAAATACGCCCAATCAAAGCTTATTCGTCTTATTTCTACGCATATGGAAGCAAAAAGACTTTTAAAAAAATTTGGTCTCATTACATACACTGTGATTTCAGGGTCAATGTTGCCTTAACACCAAAGAACACAACTTGAAATAAGCGAAACCCAAAAGTTTTCTTTCTAAGTAGAATTAACCCAAAACAACCTCTTTTGCTTTGATTACGCTTATTACACTCTGCTTATATATGTGCGTGAATGAACATCGAAGGAACAATCAAAGCTTATTCGTCCTCTTTCTATTGAGATGGACCCAAAGCTCCTATGCTTAATTTGGGCTGATAAAAAACATTTCACTTTGTGATTTTTGGGTGAATGTGCATTCTAACCCCAAAAACACCAATTGGAAATAAGCCCAATCAGAGCTTTAGCGTCTTCTTTTTCTGCAGATGGAACCCAAAACACCTTTTTGATTTGGTTACGGGTGATTCTGGTGCACACCCAAAAACACCATGCGAATTTAAATACTCCCAATCAAAGCTTATTCGTCTTCTTTCTACGCATATGGAAGCAAAAAGACTCTTTTTAAAAATTTTGGTCTCATTACATACACTGTGATTTCTCGGTCAATGTTGCCTTAACACCAAAGAACACAACTTGAAATAAGCGAAACCCAAAGGTCTTCTTTCTAAGTAGATTTAACCCAAAACAACCTCTTTTGCTTTGATTACGCTTATCACACTCTGCTTATATATGTGCGTGAATGAACATCGAAGGAACAATCAAAGCTTATTCGTCCTCTTTCTATTGAGATGGAACCAAAGCTCCTATGCTTAATTTGGGCTGATAACCAACATTTCACTTTGTGATTTTTGGGTGAATGTGCATTCTAACCCCAAAAACACCAATTGGAAATAAGCCCAATCAGAGCTTTATCGTCTTCTTTTTCTGCAGATGGAACCCAAAACACCTTTTTGATTTGGTTACAGGTGATTCTGGTGCACACCCAAAAAACACCATGCGAATTGAAATACGCCCAATCAAAGCTTATTCGTCTTATTTCTACGCATATGGAAGCAAAAAGACTCTTTTTAAAAAATTTGGTCTCATTACATACACTGTGATTTCAGGGTCAATGTTGCCTTAACACCAAAGAACACAACTTGAAATAAGCGAAACCCAAAAGTCTTCTTTCTAAGTAGAATTAACCCAAAACAACCTCTTTTGCTTTGATTACGCTTATTACACTCTGCTTATATATGTGCGTGAATGAACATCGAAGGAACAATCAAAGCTTATTCGTCCTCTTTCTATTGAGATGGACCCAAAGCTCCTATGCTTAATTTGGGCTGATAAAAAACATTTCACTTTGTGATTTTTGGGTGAATGTGCATTCTAACCCCAAAAACACCAATTGGAAATAAGCCCAATCAGAGCTTTAGCGTCTTCTTTTTCTGCAGATGGAACCCAAAACACCTTTTTGATTTGGTTACGGGTGATTCTGGTGCACACCCAAAAACACCATGCGAATTTAAATACTCCCAATCAAAGCTTATTCGTCTTCTTTCTACGCATATGGAAGCAAAAAGACTCTTTTTAAAAATTTTGGTCTCATTACATACACTGTGATTTCTGGGTCAATGTTGCCTTAACACCAAAGAACACAACTTGAAATAAGCGAAACCCAAAGGTCTTCTTTCTAAGTAGATTTAACCCAAAACAACCTCTTTTGCTTTGATTACGCTTATCACACTCTGCTTATATATGTGCGTGAATGAACATCGAAGGAACAATCAAAGCTTATTCGTCCTCTTTCTATTGAGATGGAACCAAAGCTCCTATGCTTAATTTGGGCTGATAACCAACATTTCACTTTGTGATTTTTGGTTGAATGTGCATTCTAACCCCAAAAACACCAATTGGAAATAAGCCCAATCAGAGCTTTATCTTCTTCTTTTTCTGCAGATGGAACACAAAACACCGTAACCAAATGGTTACGGGTGATTCTGGTGCACACCCAAAAAACACCATGCGAATTGAAATACGCCCAATCAAAGCTTATTCGTCTTCTTTCTACGCATATGGAAGCAAAATTTTATAAAAATTTTGGTCTCATTACATACACTGTGATTTCTGGGTCAATGTTGCCTTAACACCAAAGAACCCAACTTGAAATAAGCGAAACCCAAAGGTCTTCTTTCTAAGTAGATTTAACCCAAAACAACCTCTTTTGCTTTGATTACGCTTATTACACTCTGCTTATATATGTGCGTGAATGAACATCGAAGGAACAATCAAAGCTTATTCGTCCTCTTTCTATTGAGATGGAACCAAAGCTCCTATCCTTAATGTGGGCTGATAAAAACATTTCACTTTGTGATTTTTGGGTGTATGTGCATTCTAACCCCAAAAACACCAATTGGAAATAAGCCCAATCAGAGCTTTATCTTCTTCTTCTGCAGATGGAACCCAAAACACCTTTTTGATTTGGTTACGGGTGATTCTGGTGCACACCCAAAAACACCATGCGAATTGAAATACGCCCAATCAAAGCTTATTCGTCTTCTTTCTACGCATATGGAAGCAAAAAGACTCTTTTTAAAAATTTTGGTCTCATTACATACACTGTGATTTCTGGGTCAATGTTGCCTTAACACCAAAGAACCCAACTTGAAATAAGCGAAACCCAAAGGTCTTCTTTCTAAGTAGATTTAACCCAAAACAACCCCTTTTGCTTTGATTACGCTTATTACACTCTGCTTATATATGTGCGTGAATGAACATCGAAGGAACAATCAAAGCTTATTCGTCCTCTTTCTATTGAGATGGAACCAAAGCTCCTATCCTTAATGTGGGCTGATAAAAAACATTTCACTTTGTGATTTTTGGGTGAATGTGCATTCTAACCCCAAAAACACCAATTGGAAATAAGCCCAATCAGAGCTTTATCGTCTTCTTTTTCTGCAGATGGAACCCAAAACACCTTTTTGATTTGGTTACGGGTGATTCTGGTGCACACCCAAAAACACCATGCGAATTTAAATACTCCCAATCAAAGCTTATTCGTCTTCTTTCTACGCATATGGAAGCAAAAAGACTCTTTTTAAAAATTTTGGTCTCATTACATACACTGTGATTTCTGGGTCAATGTTGCCTTAACACCAAAGAACACAACTTGAAATAAGCGAAACCCAAAGGTCTTCTTTCTAAGTAGATTTAACCCAAAACTCTGCTTATCACAGTCTGCTTATATATGTGCGTGAATGAACATCGAAGGAACAATCAAAGCTTATTCGTCCTCTTTCTATTGAGATGGAACCAAAGCTCCTATGCTTAATTTGGGCTGATAACCAACATTTCACTTTGTGATTTTTGGGTGAATGTGCATTCTAACCCCAAAAACACCAATTGGAAATAAGCCCAATCAGAGCTTTATCGTCTTCTTTTTCTGCAGATGGAACCCAAAACACCTTTTTGATTTGGTTACAGGTGATTCTGGTGCACACCCAAAAAACACCATGCGAATTGAAATACGCCCAATCAAAGCTTATTCGTCTTATTTCTACGCATATGGAAGCAAAAAGACTCTTTTTAAAAAATTTGGTCTCATTACATACACTGTGATTTCAGGGTCAATGTTGCCTTAACACCAAAGAACCCAACTTGAAATAAGCGAAACCCAAAAGTCTTCTTTCTAAGTAGAATTAACCCAAAACAACCTCTTTTGCTTTGATTACGCTTATTACACTCTGCTTATATATGTGCGTGAATGAACATCGAAGGAACAATCAAAGCTTATTCGTCCTCTTTCTATTGAGATGGAACCAAAGCTCCTATGCTTAATTTGGGCTGATAAAAAACATTTCACTTTGTGATTTTTGGGTGAATGTGCATTCTAACCCCAAAAACACCAATTGGAAATAAGCCCAATCAGAGCTTTAGCGTCTTCTTTTTCTGCAGATGGAACCCAAAACACCTTTTTGATTTGGTTACGGGTGATTCTGGTGCACACCCAAAAACACCATGCGAATTTAATTACTCCCAATCAAAGCTTATTCGTCTTCTTTCTACGCATATGGAAGCAAAAAGACTCTTTTTAAAAATTTTGGTCTCATTACATACACTGTGATTTCTGGGTCAATGTTGCCTTAACACCAAAGAACACAACTTGAAATAAGCGAAACCCAAAGGTCTTCTTTCTAAGTAGATTTAACCCAAAACAACCTCTTTTGCTTTGATTACGCTTATCACACTCTGCTTATATATGTGCGTGAATGAACATCGAAGGAACAATCAAAGCTTATTCGTCCTCTTTCTATTGAGATGGAACCAAAGCTCCTATGCTTAATTTGGGCTGATAACCAACATTTCACTTTGTGATTTTTGGTTGAATGTGCATTCTAACCCCAAAAACACCAATTGGAAATAAGCCCAATCAGAGCTTTATCTTCTTCTTTTTCTGCAGATGGAACACAAAACACCGTAACCAAATGGTTACGGGTGATTCTGGTGCACACCCAAAAAACACCATGCGAATTGAAATACGCCCAATCAAAGCTTATTCGTCTTCTTTCTACGCATATGGAAGCAAAATTTTATAAAAATTTTGGTCTCATTACATACACTGTGATTTCAGGGTCAATGTTGCCTTAACACCAAAGAACACAACTTGAAATAAGCGAAACCCAAAAGTCTTCTTTCTAAGTAGATTTAACCCAAAACAACCTCTTTTTCTTATTACACTCTGCTTATATATGTGCGTGAATGAACATCGAAGGAACAATCAAAGCTTATTCGTCCTCTTTCTATTGAGATGGAACCAAAGCTCCTATGCTTAATTTGGGCTGATAAAAAACATTTCACTTTGTGATTTTTGGGTGTATGTGCATTCTAACATCAAAAACACCAATTGGAAATAAGCCCAATCAGAGCTTTATCTTCTTCTTTTTCTGCAGATGGAACCCAAAACACCTTTTTGATTTGGTTACGGGTGATTCTGGTGCACACCCAAAAAACACCATGCGAATTGAAATACGCCCAATCAAAGCTTATTCGTCCTCTTTCGACGCATATGGAAGCAAAAAGACTCTTTTTAAAAATTTTGGTCTCATTACATACACTGTGATTTCTGGGTCAATGTTGCCTTAACACCAAAGAACCCAACTTGAAATAAGCGAAACCCAAAGGTCTTCTTTCTAAGTAGATTTAACCCAAAACAACCTCTTTTGCTTTGATTACGCTTATTACACTCTGCTTATATATGTGCGTGAATGAACATCGAAGGAACAATCAAAGCTTATTCGTCCTCTTTCTATTGAGATGGAACCAAAGCTCCTATCCTTAATGTGGGCTGATAAAAAACATTTCACTTTGTGATTTTTGGGTGTATGTGCATTCTAACCCCAAAAACACCAATTGGAAATAAGCCCAATCAGAGCTTTATCTTCTTCTTCTGCAGATGGAACCCAAAACACCTTTTTGATTTGGTTACGGGTGATTCTGGTGCACACCCAAAAACACCATGCGAATTGAAATACGCCCAATCAAAGCTTATTCGTCTTCTTTCTACGCATATGGAAGCAAAAAGACTCTTTTTAAAAATTTTGGTCTCATTACATACACTGTGATTTCTGGGTCAATGTTGCCTTAACACCAAAGAACCCAACTTGAAATAAGCGAAACCCAAAGGTCTTCTTTCTAAGTAGATTTAACCCAAAACAACCTCTTTTGCTTTGATTACGCTTATTACACTCTGCTTATATATGTGCGTGAATGAACATCGAAGGAACAATCAAAGCTTATTCGTCCTCTTTCTATTGAGATGGAACCAAAGCTCCTATCCTTAATGTGGGCTGATAAAAAACATTTCACTTTGTGATTTTTGGGTGAATGTGCATTCTAACCCCAAAAACACCAATTGGAAATAAGCCCAATCAGAGCTTTATCGTCTTCTTTTTCTGCAGATGGAACCCAAAACACCTTTTTGATTTGGTTACGGGTGATTCTGGTGCACACCCAAAAACACCATGCGAATTTAAATACTCCCAATCAAAGCTTATTCGTCTTCTTTCTACGCATATGGAAGCAAAAAGACTCTTTTTAAAAATTTTGGTCTCATTACATACACTGTGATTTCTGGGTCAATGTTGCCTTAACACCAAAGAACACAACTTGAAATAAGCGAAACCCAAAGGTCTTCTTTCTAAGTAGATTTAACCCAAAACTCTGCTTATCACACTCTGCTTATATATGTGCGTGAATGAACATCGAAGGAACAATCAAAGCTTATTCGTCCTCTTTCTATTGAGATGGAACCAAAGCTCCTATGCTTAATTTGGGCTGATAACCAACATTTCACTTTGTGATTTTTGGGTGAATGTGCATTCTAACCCCAAAAACACCAATTGGAAATAAGCCCAATCAGAGCTTTATCGTCTTCTTTTTCTGCAGATGGAACCCAAAACACCTTTTTGATTTGGTTACAGGTGATTCTGGTGCACACCCAAAAAACACCATGCGAATTGAAATACGCCCAATCAAAGCTTATTCGTCTTATTTCTACGCATATGGAAGCAAAAAGACTCTTTTTAAAAAATTTGGTCTCATTACATACACTGTGATTTCAGGGTCAATGTTGCCTTAACACCAAAGAACCCAACTTGAAATAAGCGAAACCCAAAAGTCTTCTTTCTAAGTAGAATTAACCCAAAACAACCTCTTTTGCTTTGATTACGCTTATTACACTCTGCTTATATATGTGCGTGAATGAACATCGAAGGAACAATCAAAGCTTATTCGTCCTCTTTCTATTGAGATGGAACCAAAGCTCCTATGCTTAATTTGGGCTGATAAAAAACATTTCACTTTGTGATTTTTGGGTGAATGTGCATTCTAACCCCAAAAACACCAATTGGAAATAAGCCCAATCAGAGCTTTAGCGTCTTCTTTTTCTGCAGATGGAACCCAAAACACCTTTTTGATTTGGTTACGGGTGATTCTGGTGCACACCCAAAAACACCATGCGAATTTAATTACTCCCAATCAAAGCTTATTCGTCTTCTTTCTACGCATATGGAAGCAAAAAGACTCTTTTTAAAAATTTTGGTCTCATTACATACACTGTGATTTCTGGGTCAATGTTGCCTTAACACCAAAGAACACAACTTGAAATAAGCGAAACCCAAAGGTCTTCTTTCTAAGTAGATTTAACCCAAAACAACCTCTTTTGCTTTGATTACGCTTATCACACTCTGCTTATATATGTGCGTGAATGAACATCGAAGGAACAATCAAAGCTTATTCGTCCTCTTTCTATTGAGATGGAACCAAAGCTCCTATGCTTAATTTGGGCTGATAACCAACATTTCACTTTGTGATTTTTGGTTGAATGTGCATTCTAACCCCAAAAACACCAATTGGAAATAAGCCCAATCAGAGCTTTATCTTCTTCTTTTTCTGCAGATGGAACACAAAACACCGTAACCAAATGGTTACGGGTGATTCTGGTGCACACCCAAAAAACACCATGCGAATTGAAATACGCCCAATCAAAGCTTATTCGTCTTCTTTCTACGCATATGGAAGCAAAATTTTATAAAAATTTTGGTCTCATTACATACACTGTGATTTCAGGGTCAATGTTGCCTTAACACCAAAGAACACAACTTGAAATAAGCGAAACCCAAAAGTCTTCTTTCTAAGTAGATTTAACCCAAAACAACCTCTTTTTCTTATTACACTCTGCTTATATATGTGCGTGAATGAACATCGAAGGAACAATCAAAGCTTATTCGTCCTCTTTCTATTGAGATGGAACCAAAGCTCCTATGCTTAATTTGGGCTGATAAAAAACATTTCACTTTGTGATTTTTGGGTGTATGTGCATTCTAACATCAAAAACACCAATTGGAAATAAGCCCAATCAGAGCTTTATCTTCTTCTTTTTCTGCAGATGGAACCCAAAACACCTTTTTGATTTGGTTACGGGTGATTCTGGTGCACACCCAAAAAACACCATGCGAATTGAAATACGCCCAATCAAAGCTTATTCGTCCTCTTTCGAAGCATATGGAAGCAAAAAGACTCTTTTTAAAAATTTTGGTCTCATTACATACTCTGTGATTTCTGGGTCAATGTTGGCTTAACACCAAAGAACACAACTTGAAATAAGCGAAACCCAAAAGTCTTCTTTCTAAGTAGAATTAACCCAAAACAACCTCTTTTGCTTTGATTACGCTTATTACACTCTGCTTATATATTTGCGTGAATGAACATCGAAGGAACAATCAAAGCTTATTCGTCCTCTTTTTTTTGAGATGGAACCAAAGCTCCTATGCTTAATTTGGGCTGATAAAAAACATTTCACTTTGTGATTTTTGGGTGTATGTGCATTCTAACCCCAAAAACACCAATTGGAAATAAGCCCAATCAGAGCTTTATCGTCTTCTTCTTCTGCAGATGGAACCCAAAACACCTTTTTGATTTGGTTACGGGTGATTCTGGTGCACACCCAAAAACACCATGCGAATTGAAATACGCCCAATCAAAGCTTATTCGTCTTCTTTCTACGCATATGGAAGCAAAAAGACTCTTTTTAAAAATTTTGGTCTCATTACATACACTGTGATTTCTGGGTCAATGTTGCCTTAACACCAAAGAACACTTGAAATAAGCGAAACCCAAAAGTCTTCTTTCTAAGTAGATTTAACCCAAAACAACCTCTTTTGCTTTGATTACGCTTATTACACTCTGCTTATATATATACGCCCAATCAAAGCTTATTCGTCTTCTTTCTACGCATATGGAAGCAAAAAGACTCTTTTTAAAAATTTTGGGTCTCATTACATACACTGTGATTTCTGGGTCAATGTTGCCTTAACACCAAAGAACACAACTTGAAATAAGCCAAACCCAAAGGTCTTCTTTCTAAGTAGATTTAACCCAAAAGAACCTCTTTTGCTTATTACACTCTGCTTATATATGTGCGTGAATGAACATCGAAGGAACAATCAAAGCTTATTCGTCCTCTTTCTATTGAGATGGAACCAAAGCTCCTATGCTTAATTTGGGCTGATAAAAAACATTTCACTTTGTGATTTTTGGGTGAATGTGCATTCTAACCCCAAAAACACCAATTGGAAATAAGCCCAATCAGAGCTTTAGCGTCTTCTTTTTCTGCAGATGGAACCCAAAACACCTTTTTGATTTGGTTACGGGTGATTCTGGTGCACACCCAAAAACACCATGCGAATTTAATTACTCCCAATCAAAGCTTATTCGTCTTCTTTCTACGCATATGGAAGCAAAAAGACTCTTTTTAAAAATTTTGGTCTCATTACATACACTGTGATTTCTGGGTCAATGTTGCCTTAACACCAAAGAACACAACTTGAAATAAGCGAAACCCAAAGGTCTTCTTTCTAAGTAGATTTAACCCAAAACAACCTCTTTTGCTTTGATTACGCTTATCACACTCTGCTTATATATGTGCGTGAATGAACATCGAAGGAACAATCAAAGCTTATTCGTCCTCTTTCTATTGAGATGGAACCAAAGCTCCTATGCTTAATTTGGGCTGATAACCAACATTTCACTTTGTGATTTTTGGTTGAATGTGCATTCTAACCCCAAAAACACCAATTGGAAATAAGCCCAATCAGAGCTTTATCTTCTTCTTTTTCTGCAGATGGAACACAAAACACCGTAACCAAATGGTTACGGGTGATTCTGGTGCACACCCAAAAAACACCATGCGAATTGAAATACGCCCAATCAAAGCTTATTCGTCTTCTTTCTACGCATATGGAAGCAAAATTTTATAAAAATTTTGGTCTCATTACATACACTGTGATTTCAGGGTCAATGTTGCCTTAACACCAAAGAACACAACTTGAAATAAGCGAAACCCAAAAGTCTTCTTTCTAAGTAGATTTAACCCAAAACAACCTCTTTTTCTTATTACACTCTGCTTATATATGTGCGTGAATGAACATCGAAGGAACAATCAAAGCTTATTCGTCCTCTTTCTATTGAGATGGAACCAAAGCTCCTATGCTTAATTTGGGCTGATAAAAAACATTTCACTTTGTGATTTTTGGGTGTATGTGCATTCTAACATCAAAAACACCAATTGGAAATAAGCCCAATCAGAGCTTTATCTTCTTCTTTTTCTGCAGATGGAACCCAAAACACCTTTTTGATTTGGTTACGGGTGATTCTGGTGCACACCCAAAAAACACCATGCGAATTGAAATACGCCCAATCAAAGCTTATTCGTCCTCTTTCGAAGCATATGGAAGCAAAAAGACTCTTTTTAAAAATTTTGGTCTCATTACATACTCTGTGATTTCTGGGTCAATGTTGGCTTAACACCAAAGAACACAACTTGAAATAAGCGAAACCCAAAAGTCTTCTTTCTAAGTAGAATTAACCCAAAACAACCTCTTTTGCTTTGATTACGCTTATTACACTCTGCTTATATATTTGCGTGAATGAACATCGAAGGAACAATCAAAGCTTATTCGTCCTCTTTTTTTTGAGATGGAACCAAAGCTCCTATGCTTAATTTGGGCTGATAAAAAACATTTCACTTTGTGATTTTTGGGTGAATGTGCATTCTAACCCCAAAAACACCAATTGGAAATAAGCCCAATCAGAGCTTTATCGTCTTCTTCTTCTGCAGATGGAACCCAAAACACCTTTTTGATTTGGTTACGGGTGATTCTGGTGCACACCCAAAAACACCATGCGAATTGAAATACGCCCAATCAAAGCTTATTCGTCTTCTTTCTACGCATATGGAAGCAAAAAGACTCTTTTTAAAAATTTTGGTCTCATTACATACACTGTGATTTCTGGGTCAATGTTGCCTTAACACCAAAGAACACTTGAAATAAGCGAAACCCAAAAGTCTTCTTTCTAAGTAGATTTAACCCAAAACAACCTCTTTTGCTTTGATTACGCTTATTACACTCTGCTTATATATATACGCCCAATCAAAGCTTATTCGTCTTCTTTCTACGCATATGGAAGCAAAAAGACTCTTTTTAAAAATTTTGGGTCTCATTACATACACTGTGATTTCTGGGTCAATGTTGCCTTAACACCAAAGAACACAACTTGAAATAAGCCAAACCCAAAGGTCTTCTTTCTAAGTAGATTTAACCCAAAAGAACCTCTTTTGCTTATTACACTCTGCTTATATATGTGCGTGAATGAACATCGAAGGAACAATCAAAGCTTATTCGTCCTCTTTCTATTGAGATGGAACCAAAGCTCCTATGCTTAATTTGGGCTGATAAAAAACATTTCACTTTGTGATTTTTGGGTGTATGTGCATTCTAACCCCAAAAACACCAATTGGAAATAAGCCCAATCAGAGTTTTATCGTCTTCTTCTTCTGCAGATGGAACCCAAAACACCTTTTTGATTTGGTTACGGGTGATTCTGGTGCACACCCAAAAACACCATGCGAATTGAAATACGCCCAATCAAAGCTTATTCGTCTTCTTTCTACGCATATGGAAGCAAAAAGACTCTTTTTAAAAATTTTGGTCTCATTACATACACTGTGATTTCTGGGTCAATGTTGCCTTAACACCAAAGAACCCAACTTGAAATAAGCGAAACCCAAAGGTCTTCTTTCTAAGTAGATTTAACCCAAAACAACCACTTTTGCTTTGATTACGCTTATTACACTCTGCTTATATATGTGCGTGAATGAACATCGAAGGAACAATCAAAGCTTATTCGTCCTCTTTCTATTGAGATGGAACCAAAGCTCCTATGCTTAATGTGGGCTGATAAAAAACATTTCACTTTGTGATTTTTGGGTGTATGTGCATTCTAACCCCAAAAACACCAATTGGAAATAAGCCCAATCAGAGCTTTATCTTCTTCTTCTTCTGCAGATGGAACCCCAAACACCTTTTTGATTTGGTTACGGGTGATTCTGGTGCACACCCAAAAACACCATGCGAATTGAAATACGCCCAATCAAAGCTTATTCGTCTTCTTTCTACGCATATGGAAGCAAAAAGACTCTTTTTAAAAATTTTGGTCTCATTACATACACTGTGATTTCTGGGTCAATGTTGCCTTAACACCAAAGAACACAACTTGAAATAAGCGAAACCCAAAGGTCTTCTTTCTAAGTAGATTTAACCCAAAACAACCTCTTTTGCTTTGATTACGCTTATTACACTCTGCTTATATATGTGCGTGAATGAACATCGAAGGAACAATCAAAGCTTATTCGTCCTCTTTCTATTGAGATGGAACCAAAGCTCCTATCCTTAATGTGGGCTGATAAAAAACATTTCACTTTGTGATTTTTGGGTGTATGTGCATTCTAACCCCAAAAACACCAATTGGAAATAAGCCCAATCAGAGCTTTATCGTCCTCTTTTTCTGCAGATGGAACTCAAAACACCTTTTTG
Source organism: Podarcis erhardii (assembly GCF_964252035.2). Taxonomy (NCBI): domain Eukaryota; kingdom Metazoa; phylum Chordata; class Lepidosauria; order Squamata; family Lacertidae; genus Podarcis; species Podarcis erhardii. The sequence goes on along the minus strand of NC_138497.1, from coordinate 140,011,069 downwards.
ATTTGGTTACGGGTGATTCTGGTGCACACCCAAAAAACACCATGCGAATTGAAATACGCCCAATCAAAGCTTATTCGTCTTCTTTCTACGCATATGGAAGCAAAAAGACTCTTTTTAAAAATTTTGGTCTCATTACATACACTGTGATTTCTCGGTCAATGTTGCCTTAACACCAAAGAACACAACTTGAAATAAGCGAAACCCAAAAGTCTTCTTTCTAAGTAGATTTAACCCAAAACAACCTCCTTTGCTTTGATTACGCTTATTACACTCTGCTTATATATGTGCGTGAATGAACATCGAAGGAACAATCAAAGCTTATTCGTCCTCTTTCTATTGAGATGGAACCAAAGCTCCTAATGCTTAATTTGGGCTGATAAAAAACATTTCACTTTGTGATTTTTGGGTGAATGTGCATTCTAACCCCAAAAACACCAATTGGAAATAAGCCCAATCAGAGCTTTATCGTCCTCTTTTTCTGCAGATGGAACTCAAAACACCTTTTTGATTTGGTTACGGGTGATTCTGGTGCACCCCCAAAAGACACCATGCGAATTGAAATACGCCCAATCAAAGCTTAATCGTCTTCTTTCTACGCATATGGAAGCAAAAAGACTCTTTTTAAAAATTTTGGTCTCATTACATACACTGTGATTTCTGGGTCAATGTTGCCTTAACACCAAAGAACACAACTTGAAATAAGCGAAACCCAAAGGTCTTCTTTCTAAGTAGATTTAACCCAAAACAACCTCTTTTGCTTTGATTACGCTTATTACACTCTGCTTATATATGTGCGTGAATGAACATCGAAGGAACAATCAAAGCTTATTCGTCCTCTTTCTATTGAGATGGAACCAAAGCTCCTATCCTTAATGTGGGCTGATAAAAAACATTTCACTTTGTGATTTTTGGGTGTATGTGCATTCTAACCCCAAAAACACCAATTGGAAATAAGCCCAATCAGAGCTTTAGCGTCTTCTTTTTCTGCAGATGGAACCCAAAACACCTTTTTGATTTGGTTACGGGTGATTCTGGTGCACACCCAAAAACACCATGCGAATTGAAATACGCCCAATCAAAGCTTAATCGTCTTCTCTCTACGCATATGGAAGGAAAATGACTCTTTTTAAAAATTTTGGTCTCATTACATACACTGTGATTTCTGGGTCAATGTTGCCTTAACACCAAAGAACACAACTTGAAATAAGCGAAACCCAAAGGTCTTCTTTCTAAGTAGATTTAACCCAAAACAACCTCTTTTGCTTTGATTACGCTTATTACACTCTGCTTATATATGTGCGTGAATGAACATCGAAGGAACAATCAAAGCTTATTCGTCCTCTTTCTATTGAGATGGAACCAAAGCTCCTATGCTTAATTTGGGCTGATAAAAAACATTTCACTTTGTGATTTTTGGGTGAATGTGCATTCTAACCCCAAAAACACCAATTGGAAATAAGCCCAATCAGAGCTTTATCGTCCTCTTTTTCTGCAGATGGAACTCAAAATACCTTTTTGATTTGGTTACGGGTGATTCTGGTGCACACCCAAAAAACACCATGCGAATTGAAATACGCCCAATCAAAGCTTATTCGTCTTCTTTCTACGCATATGGAAGCAAAAAGACTCTTTTTAAAAATTTTGGTCTCATTACATACACTGTGATTTCTGGGTCAATGTTGCCTTAACACCAAAGAACACAACTTGAAATAAGCGAAACCCAAAAGTCTTCTTTCTAAGTAGATTTAACCCAAAACAACCTCCTTTGCTTTGATTACGCTTATTACACTCTGCTTATATATGTGCGTGAATGAACATCGAAGGAACAATCAAAGCTTATTCGTCCTCTTTCTATTGAGATGGAACCAAAGCTCCTATGCTTAATTTGGGCTGATAAAAAACATTTCACTTTGTGATTTTTGGGTGAATGTGCATTCTAACCCCAAAAACACCAATTGGAAATAAGCCCAATCAGAGCTTTATCGTCCTCTTTTTCTGCAGATGGAACTCAAAACACCTTTTTGATTTGGTTACGGGTGATTCTGGTGCACCCCCAAAAGACACCATGCGAATTGAAATACGCCCAATCAAAGCTTAATCGTCTTCTTTCTACGCATATGGAAGCAAAAAGACTCTTTTTAAAAATTTTGGTCTCATTACATACACTGTGATTTCTCGGTCAATGTTGCCTTAACACCAAAGAACACAACTTGAAATAAGCGAAACCCAAAGGTCTTCTTTCTAAGTAGATTTAACCCAAAACAACCTCTTTTGCTTTGATTACGCTTATTACACTCTGCTTATATATGTGCTTGAATGAACATCGAAGGAACAATCAAAGCTTATTCGTCCTCTTTCTATTGAGATGGAACCAAAGCTCCTATGCCCTATTTGGGCTGATAAAAAACATTTCACTTTGTGATTTTTGGGTGAATGTGCATTCTAACCCCAAAAACACCAATTGGAAATAAGCCCAATCAGAGCTTTATCGTCCTCTTTTTCTGCAGATGGAACCCAAAACACCTTTTTGATTTGGTTACGGGTGATTCTGGTGCACACCCCAAAAACACCATGCGAATTGAAATACGCCCAATCAAAGGTTATTCGTCTTCTTTCTACGCATATGGAAGCAAAAAGACTCTTTTTAAAAATTTTGGTCTCATTACATACACTGTGATTTCTGGGTCAATGTTGCCTTAACACCAAAGAACACTTGAAATAAGCGAAACCCAAAAGTCTTCTTTCTAAGTAGATTTAACCCAAAACAACATCTTTTGCTTTGATTACGCTTATTACACTCTGCTTATATATATACGCCCAATCAAAGCTTATTCGTCTTCTTTCTACGCATATGGAAGCAAAAAGACTCTTTTTAAAAATTTTGGGTCTCATTACATACACTGTGATTTCTGGGTCAATGTTGCCTTAACACCAAAGAACACAACTTGAAATAAGCCAAACCCAAAGGTCTTCTTTCTAAGTAGATTTAACCCAAAAGAACCTCTTTTGCTTATTACACTCTGCTTATATATGTGCGTGAATGAACATCGAAGGAACAATCAAAGCTTATTCGTCCTCTTTCTATTGAGATGGAACCAAAGCTCCTATGCTTAATTTGGGCTGATAAAAAACATTTCACTTTGTGATTTTTGGGTGAATGTGCATTCTAACCCCAAAAACACCAATTGGAAATAAGCCCAATCAGAGCTTTAGCGTCTTCTTTTTCTGCAGATGGAACCCAAAACACCTTTTTGATTTGGTTACGGGTGATTCTGGTGCACACCCAAAAACACCATGCGAATTTAATTACTCCCAATCAAAGCTTATTCGTCTTCTTTCTACGCATATGGAAGCAAAAAGACTCTTTTTAAAAATTTTGGTCTCATTACATACACTGTGATTTCTGGGTCAATGTTGCCTTAACACCAAAGAACACAACTTGAAATAAGCGAAACCCAAAGGTCTTCTTTCTAAGTAGATTTAACCCAAAACAACCTCTTTTGCTTTGATTACGCTTATCACACTCTGCTTATATATGTGCGTGAATGAACATCGAAGGAACAATCAAAGCTTATTCGTCCTCTTTCTATTGAGATGGAACCAAAGCTCCTATGCTTAATTTGGGCTGATAACCAACATTTCACTTTGTGATTTTTGGTTGAATGTGCATTCTAACCCCAAAAACACCAATTGGAAATAAGCCCAATCAGAGCTTTATCTTCTTCTTTTTCTGCAGATGGAACACAAAACACCGTAACCAAATGGTTACGGGTGATTCTGGTGCACACCCAAAAAACACCATGCGAATTGAAATACGCCCAATCAAAGCTTATTCGTCTTCTTTCTACGCATATGGAAGCAAAATTTTATAAAAATTTTGGTCTCATTACATACACTGTGATTTCAGGGTCAATGTTGCCTTAACACCAAAGAACACAACTTGAAATAAGCGAAACCCAAAAGTCTTCTTTCTAAGTAGATTTAACCCAAAACAACCTCTTTTTCTTATTACACTCTGCTTATATATGTGCGTGAATGAACATCGAAGGAACAATCAAAGCTTATTCGTCCTCTTTCTATTGAGATGGAACCAAAGCTCCTATGCTTAATTTGGGCTGATAAAAAACATTTCACTTTGTGATTTTTGGGTGTATGTGCATTCTAACATCAAAAACACCAATTGGAAATAAGCCCAATCAGAGCTTTATCTTCTTCTTTTTCTGCAGATGGAACCCAAAACACCTTTTTGATTTGGTTACGGGTGATTCTGGTGCACACCCAAAAAACACCATGCGAATTGAAATACGCCCAATCAAAGCTTATTCGTCCTCTTTCGAAGCATATGGAAGCAAAAAGACTCTTTTTAAAAATTTTGGTCTCATTACATACTCTGTGATTTCTGGGTCAATGTTGGCTTAACACCAAAGAACACAACTTGAAATAAGCGAAACCCAAAAGTCTTCTTTCTAAGTAGAATTAACCCAAAACAACCTCTTTTGCTTTGATTACGCTTATTACACTCTGCTTATATATTTGCGTGAATGAACATCGAAGGAACAATCAAAGCTTATTCGTCCTCTTTTTTTTGAGATGGAACCAAAGCTCCTATGCTTAATTTGGGCTGATAAAAAACATTTCACTTTGTGATTTTTGGGTGAATGTGCATTCTAACCCCAAAAACACCAATTGGAAATAAGCCCAATCAGAGCTTTATCGTCTTCTTCTTCTGCAGATGGAACCCAAAACACCTTTTTGATTTGGTTACGGGTGATTCTGGTGCACACCCAAAAACACCATGCGAATTGAAATACGCCCAATCAAAGCTTATTCGTCTTCTTTCTACGCATATGGAAGCAAAAAGACTCTTTTTAAAAATTTTGGTCTCATTACATACACTGTGATTTCTGGGTCAATGTTGCCTTAACACCAAAGAACACTTGAAATAAGCGAAACCCAAAAGTCTTCTTTCTAAGTAGATTTAACCCAAAACAACCTCTTTTGCTTTGATTACGCTTATTACACTCTGCTTATATATATACGCCCAATCAAAGCTTATTCGTCTTCTTTCTACGCATATGGAAGCAAAAAGACTCTTTTTAAAAATTTTGGGTCTCATTACATACACTGTGATTTCTGGGTCAATGTTGCCTTAACACCAAAGAACACAACTTGAAATAAGCCAAACCCAAAGGTCTTCTTTCTAAGTAGATTTAACCCAAAAGAACCTCTTTTGCTTATTACACTCTGCTTATATATGTGCGTGAATGAACATCGAAGGAACAATCAAAGCTTATTCGTCCTCTTTCTATTGAGATGGAACCAAAGCTCCTATGCTTAATTTGGGCTGATAAAAAACATTTCACTTTGTGATTTTTGGGTGTATGTGCATTCTAACCCCAAAAACACCAATTGGAAATAAGCCCAATCAGAGCTTTATCGTCTTCTTCTTCTGCAGATGGAACCCAAAACACCTTTTTGATTTGGTTACGGGTGATTCTGGTGCACACCCAAAAACACCATGCGAATTGAAATACGCCCAATCAAAGCTTATTCGTCTTCTTTCTACGCATATGGAAGCAAAAAGACTCTTTTTAAAAATTTTGGTCTCATTACATACACTGTGATTTCTGGGTCAATGTTGCCTTAACACCAAAGAACCCAACTTGAAATAAGCGAAACCCAAAGGTCTTCTTTCTAAGTAGATTTAACCCAAAACAACCACTTTTGCTTTGATTACGCTTATTACACTCTGCTTATATATGTGCGTGAATGAACATCGAAGGAACAATCAAAGCTTATTCGTCCTCTTTCTATTGAGATGGAACCAAAGCTCCTATGCTTAATGTGGGCTGATAAAAAACATTTCACTTTGTGATTTTTGGGTGTATGTGCATTCTAACCCCAAAAACACCAATTGGAAATAAGCCCAATCAGAGCTTTATCTTCTTCTTCTTCTGCAGATGGAACCCCAAACACCTTTTTGATTTGGTTACGGGTGATTCTGGTGCACACCCAAAAACACCATGCGAATTGAAATACGCCCAATCAAAGCTTATTCGTCTTCTTTCTACGCATATGGAAGCAAAAAGACTCTTTTTAAAAATTTTGGTCTCATTACATACACTGTGATTTCTGGGTCAATGTTGCCTTAACACCAAAGAACACAACTTGAAATAAGCGAAACCCAAAGGTCTTCTTTCTAAGTAGATTTAACCCAAAACAACCTCTTTTGCTTTGATTACGCTTATTACACTCTGCTTATATATGTGCGTGAATGAACATCGAAGGAACAATCAAAGCTTATTCGTCCTCTTTCTATTGAGATGGAACCAAAGCTCCTATCCTTAATGTGGGCTGATAAAAAACATTTCACTTTGTGATTTTTGGGTGTATGTGCATTCTAACCCCAAAAACACCAATTGGAAATAAGCCCAATCAGAGCTTTATCGTCCTCTTTTTCTGCAGATGGAACACAAAACACCTTTTTGATTTGGTTACGGGTGATTCTGGTGCACACCCAAAAAACACCATGCGAATTGAAATACGCCCAATCAAAGCTTATTCGTCTTCTTTCTACGCATATGGAAGCAAAAAGACTCTTTTTAAAAATTTTGGTCTCATTACATACACTGTGATTTCTCGGTCAATGTTGCCTTAACACCAAAGAACACAACTTGAAATAAGCGAAACCCAAAAGTCTTCTTTCTAAGTAGATTTAACCCAAAACAACCTCCTTTGCTTTGATTACGCTTATTACACTCTGCTTATATATGTGCGTGAATGAACATCGAAGGAACAATCAAAGCTTATTCGTCCTCTTTCTATTGAGATGGAACCAAAGCTCCTATGCTTAATTTGGGCTGATAAAAAACATTTCACTTTGTGATTTTTGGGTGAATGTGCATTCTAACCCCAAAAACACCAATTGGAAATAAGCCCAATCAGAGCTTTATCGTCCTCTTTTTCTGCAGATGGAACTCAAAACACCTTTTTGATTTGGTTACGGGTGATTCTGGTGCACCCCCAAAAGACACCATGCGAATTGAAATACGCCCAATCAAAGCTTAATCGTCTTCTTTCTACGCATATGGAAGCAAAAAGACTCTTTTTAAAAATTTTGGTCTCATTACATACACTGTGATTTCTGGGTCAATGTTGCCTTAACACCAAAGAACACAACTTGAAATAAGCGAAACCCAAAGGTCTTCTTTCTAAGTAGATTTAACCCAAAACAACCTCTTTTGCTTTGATTACGCTTATTACACTCTGCTTATATATGTGCGTGAATGAACATCGAAGGAACAATCAAAGCTTATTCGTCCTCTTTCTATTGAGATGGAACCAAAGCTCCTATCCTTAATGTGGGCTGATAAAAAACATTTCACTTTGTGATTTTTGGGTGTATGTGCATTCTAACCCCAAAAACACCAATTGGAAATAAGCCCAATCAGAGCTTTAGCGTCTTCTTTTTCTGCAGATGGAACCCAAAACACCTTTTTGATTTGGTTACGGGTGATTCTGGTGCACACCCAAAAACACCATGCGAATTGAAATACGCCCAATCAAAGCTTAATCGTCTTCTCTCTACGCATATGGAAGGAAAATGACTCTTTTTAAAAATTTTGGTCTCATTACATACACTGTGATTTCTGGGTCAATGTTGCCTTAACACCAAAGAACACAACTTGAAATAAGCGAAACCCAAAGGTCTTCTTTCTAAGTAGATTTAACCCAAAACAACCTCTTTTGCTTTGATTACGCTTATTACACTCTGCTTATATATGTGCGTGAATGAACATCGAAGGAACAATCAAAGCTTATTCGTCCTCTTTCTATTGAGATGGAACCAAAGCTCCTATGCTTAATTTGGGCTGATAAAAAACATTTCACTTTGTGATTTTTGGGTGAATGTGCATTCTAACCCCAAAAACACCAATTGGAAATAAGCCCAATCAGAGCTTTATCGTCCTCTTTTTCTGCAGATGGAACTCAAAATACCTTTTTGATTTGGTTACGGGTGATTCTGGTGCACACCCAAAAAACACCATGCGAATTGAAATACGCCCAATCAAAGCTTATTCGTCTTCTTTCTACGCATATGGAAGCAAAAAGACTCTTTTTAAAAATTTTGGTCTCATTACATACACTGTGATTTCTGGGTCAATGTTGCCTTAACACCAAAGAACACAACTTGAAATAAGCGAAACCCAAAAGTCTTCTTTCTAAGTAGATTTAACCCAAAACAACCTCCTTTGCTTTGATTACGCTTATTACACTCTGCTTATATATGTGCGTGAATGAACATCGAAGGAACAATCAAAGCTTATTCGTCCTCTTTCTATTGAGATGGAACCAAAGCTCCTATGCTTAATTTGGGCTGATAAAAAACATTTCACTTTGTGATTTTTGGGTGAATGTGCATTCTAACCCCAAAAACACCAATTGGAAATAAGCCCAATCAGAGCTTTATCGTCCTCTTTTTCTGCAGATGGAACTCAAAACACCTTTTTGATTTGGTTACGGGTGATTCTGGTGCACCCCCAGAAGACACCATGCGAATTGAAATACGCCCAATCAAAGCTTAATCGTCTTCTTTCTACGCATATGGAAGCAAAAAGACTCTTTTTAAAAATTTTGGTCTCATTACATACACTGTGATTTCTCGGTCAATGTTGCCTTAACACCAAAGAACACAACTTGAAATAAGCGAAACCCAAAGGTCTTCTTTCTAAGTAGATTTAACCCAAAACAACCTCTTTTGCTTTGATTACGCTTATTACACTCTGCTTATATATGTGCTTGAATGAACATCGAAGGAACAATCAAAGCTTATTCGTCCTCTTTCTATTGAGATGGAACCAAAGCTCCTATGCCCTATTTGGGCTGATAAAAAACATTTCACTTTGTGATTTTTGGGTGAATGTGCATTCTAACCCCAAAAACACCAATTGGAAATAAGCCCAATCAGAGCTTTATCGTCCTCTTTTTCTGCAGATGGAACCCAAAACACCTTTTTGATTTGGTTACGGGTGATTCTGGTGCACACCCCAAAAACACCATGCGAATTGAAATACGCCCAATCAAAGGTTATTCGTCTTCTTTCTACGCATATGGAAGCAAAAAGACTCTTTTTAAAAATTTTGGTCTCATTACATACTCTGTGATTTCTGGGTCAATGTTGCCTTAACACCAAAGAACACAACTTGAAATAAGCGAAACCGAAAAGTCTTCTTTCTAAGTAGATTTAACCCAAAACAACCTCTTTTGCTTTGATTACGCTTATTACATTCTGCTTACATATATACGCCCAATCAAAGCTTATTCGTCTTCTTTCTACGCATATGGAAGCAAAAAGACTCTTTTTAAAAATTTTGGTCTCATTACATACACTGTGATTTCTGGGTCAATGTTGCCTTAACACCAAAGAACACAACTTGAAATAAGCGAAACCCAAAGGTCTTCTTTCTAAGTAGATTTAACCCAAAACAACCTCTTTTGCTTTGATTACGCTTATTACACTCTGCTTATATATGTGCGTGAATGAACATCGAAGGAACAATCAAAGCTTATTCGTCCTCTTTCTATTGAGATGGAACCAAAGCTCCTATCCTTAATGTGGGCTGATAAAAAACATTTCACTTTGTGATTTTTGGGTGTATGTGCATTCTAACCCCAAAAACACCAATTGGAAATAAGCCCAATCAGAGCTTTAGCGTCTTCTTTTTCTGCAGATGGAACCCAAAACACCTTTTTGATTTGGTTACGGGTGATTCTGGTGCACACCCAAAAACACCATGCGAATTGAAATACGCCCAATCAAAGCTTAATCGTCTTCTCTCTACGCATATGGAAGGAAAATGACTCTTTTTAAAAATTTTGGTCTCATTACATACACTGTGATTTCTGGGTCAATGTTGCCTTAACACCAAAGAACACAACTTGAAATAAGCGAAACCCAAAGGTCTTCTTTCTAAGTAGATTTAACCCAAAACAACCTCTTTTGCTTTGATTACGCTTATTACACTCTGCTTATATATGTGCGTGAATGAACATCGAAGGAACAATCAAAGCTTATTCGTCCTCTTTCTATTGAGATGGAACCAAAGCTCCTATGCTTAATTTGGGCTGATAAAAAACATTTCACTTTGTGATTTTTGGGTGTATGTGCATTCTAACCCCAAAAACACCAATTGGAAATAAGCCCAATCAGAGCTTTATCGTCCTCTTTTTCTGCAGATGGAACTCAAAACACCTTTTTGATTTGGTTACGGGTGATTCTGGTGCACACCCAAAAAACACCATGCGAATTGAAATACGCCCAATCAAAGCTTATTCGTCTTCTTTCTACGCATATGGAAGCAAAAAGACTCTTTTTAAAAATTTTGGTCTCATTACATACACTGTGATTTCTCGGTCAATGTTGCCTTAACACCAAAGAACACAACTTGAAATAAGCGAAACCCAAAAGTCTTCTTTCTAAGTAGATTTAACCCAAAACAACCTCCTTTGCTTTGATTACGCTTATTACACTCTGCTTATATATGTGCGTGAATGAACATCGAAGGAACAATCAAAGCTTATTCGTCCTCTTTCTATTGAGATGGAACCAAAGCTCCTATGCTTAATTTGGGCTGATAAAAAACATTTCACTTTGTGATTTTTGGGTGAATGTGCATTCTAACCCCAAAAACACCAATTGGAAATAAGCCCAATCAGAGCTTTATCGTCCTCTTTTTCTGCAGATGGAACTCAAAACACCTTTTTGATTTGGTTACGGGTGATTCTGGTGCACACCCAAAAAACACCATGCGAATTGAAATACGCCCAATCAAAGCTTATTCGTCTTATTTCTACGCATATGGAAGCAAAAAGACTCTTTTTAAAAATTTTGGTCTCATTACATACACTGTGATTTCTCGGTCAATGTTGCCTTAACACCAAAGAACACGAAATAAGCGAAACCCAAAAGTCTTCTTTCTAAGTAGAATTAACCCAAAACAACCTCCTTTGCTTTGATTACGCTTATTACACTCTGCTTATATATGTGCGTGAATGAACATCGAAGGAACAATCAAAGCTTATTCGTCCTCTTTCTATTGAGATGGAACCAAAGCTCCTATGCTTAATTTGGGCTGATAAAAAACATTTCACTTTGTGATTTTTGGGTGAATGTGCATTCTAACCCCAAAAACAGCAATTGGAAATAAGCCCAATCAGAGCTTTATCGTCCTCTTTTTCTGCAGATGGAACTCAAAACACCTTTTTGATTTGGTTACGGGTGATTCTGGTGCACCCCCAAAAGACACCATGCGAATTGAAATACGCCCAATCAAAGCTTAATCGTCTTCTTTCTACGCATATGGAAGCAAAAAGACTCTTTTTAAAATTTTTGGTCTCATTACATACACTGTGATTTCTGGGTCAATGTTGCCTTAACACCAAAGAACATAACTTGAAATAAGCGAAACCCAAAGGTCTTCTTTCTAAGTAGATTTAACCCAAAACAACCTCTTTTGCTTTGATTACGCTTATTACACTCTGCTTATATATGTGCGTGAATGAACATCGAAGGAACAATCAAAGCTTATTCGTCCTCTTTCTATTGAGATGGAACCAAAGCTCCTATGCTTAATTTGGGCTGATAACCAACATTTCACTTTGTGATTTTTGGGTGTATATGCATTCTAACCCCAAAAACACCAATTGGAAATAAGCCCAATCAGAGCTTTATCGTCTTCTTTTTCTGCAGATGGAACCCAAAACACCTTTTTGATTTGGTTACGGGTGATTCTGGTGCACACCCCAAAAACACCATGCGAATTGAAATACGCCCAATCAAAGGTTATTCGTCTTCTTTCTACGCATATGGAAGCAAAAAGACTCTTTTTAAAAATTTTGGTCTCTTTACATACTCTGTGATTTCTGGGTCAATGTTGCCTTAACACCAAAGAACACAACTTGAAATAAGCGAAACCGAAAAGTCTTCTTTCTAAGTAGATTTAACCCAAAACAACCTCTTTTGCTTTGATTACGCTTATTACATTCTGCTTACATATTGTCAGAGCCACCCTGGGTCCCAGCTCACAAGAGACCAAAGTCCAGTCCAAGCTATATACAAAAGGTTTTATTGAAGATCATTGTCGTCATTACATCCAAACTCCGTGGCTCCGCATCTGTTACCCTTAGATGTTAGAAGTCCCCTCTGAGTCCGTCCCTCCCCTGCACCAATTTAAGAGGCTTGTACTGCTCCACCTTTTCCTCTCTTTCCTTTTCCGCAGGGTCTTCCTGCCCCCCTGTCTTCCCTCTTTCCGGGACTCCCCAGAGGCTGAGTCTTCTCCCGCCTGCTCCCCCCTCCTTCGTGCTTTGGCACCAGGCTCCTCCTCAGAGCTCTCCTCATTTCCGCGCGCCTCTATATTTGAACTTGGCGCGCGTACGTTGCCTCTGACCTTCCTTTCTACAGTTACGCTGCTCTCGGTACTACACTCCTCCCTTTCAGGCAGGACGTCTTGCTCCGAACTCCTCCCCCTTCCTCCTTCCTGTCCTGCTCTTTCTGACACACTGGCAACTCCCCCCCCTCTACTCCGTTCCGACGGGGGAGCTGGTCCCGCTTTGCCACTCCCACTGGGGATTCCCTCTTCGTTCCCCTCTCTCTGACTGATTCCCTCTCTATTGCCCCTTGGCCTGACCGGGGGGCTCCCTTCTGGGAATCCTCTGATTCGCTAGACGGACTTTGGGACAACCTCGGCTCGTTGTCGTCCTCTTCCTCCTCGCCCTCGCTCTCTGTCTCCTCTCTCCCTAAAACCCTGACATCCATCCCCCCCTCGAAGCCCCCCCTTCCCCCCTTCCGCTCATCGGGTGCAGGTTGTGGAAGCTGCCACTCTTCGGAGGCGGACGCAGGATACAGATTCTGCACCTCCATCTCCTCTGTTTGCAGTTCGTTGTACGAGTGTTCGAATTCGGGTTCTTGACCCAAGGTGTTCTCTTCTCCCTCCTCCATTGGTACCTGGTCCGGTGCTGCCTGCCAAGGTCCCGTCAGCCATTTCCTGCGCCAGTCCTCCTCTGGTTGCTCGTCCCACCAATAAGAGGGTTCTGTGTCCACCCCCGAACACGATCCCCTGGGCGAGTTGGAGTCCGGCGACCTTTCTTCAGCTGAAGAAAAGCCGTGAAAAGTGCTGCCTGAACATGTGGGCGTAAAGAGCCAGTCATCAAAGTACTCGGCTGGCATGGGTCTATGAGGGAAAAGGGCATGGAACTCGTCTTTTAAAAGAGGTTCGTCTAAGGCGTAGCCCGGCACCCAACCATTGGCACTGACTGGGGCACCCTCTCTGACTAGAAAATATTCTACTCCCTCTTGCCCCCATCTCGAGTCCAGGATCTCTGTGACCTCGTTGAGTGGTTCGGCCCTAGGCGCCCTCTCCCTCTCCTGTGACTTAGTGTGTTGTTGCGTGACTGTGTCAGACTCCTGAAACCTGTGCGGTGCCTTGTAGGGAGTGAGCACCGATCTATGAAAGACCGGGTGCACTCTGGAACCTTCGGGGAGGGCTAGTCGAAAGGCTACAGGGTTGATCTTAGCCTCCACCTGGTACGGCCCTAACTGCCTGTGCCCCAGCTTCTTCTTGGCCAACGACTTGGCTGGCATCGCTTGGGCCGCTAACCACACCCAGTCCCCCACCTGGATCTCCTCTCCCTCTCTCCTGTTTTTGTCAGCCTGCACCTTATATGCTTGCTTGGCCAGCTCTAAATGTCTCCGCAACTCTTCGTGCACCTCCTGCAGCTCCGCTGCAAACTGGTCGGCTCCTTGTGGCACCCCCTCTCCCGGTGCCACGAACCCCGGGAAGGTTCTGGGGTGACGACCATTGTTCGCGAAAAACGGCGTCACCCCCGTGGACGCGTGCTTCGTGTTGTTATAGGCAAACTCTGCCATCGGCAGGTAGTCCACCCAAACTGCTGGTCGCTGGTTGGCGTAACATCTCAGGTACTGCTGCATGATCGCGTTGACCCTCTCAGCTTGGCCGTTGGTTTGTGGGTGTCTCGCCGACGTGAGGTTGATCTTGACGTTCAGGATACCTAAAAGCTTCTGCCAAAAATTGGAAACAAACTGGCGCCCCCTGTCGGACAGGATGGACTGCGGCAGCCCATGCACCTTGAACACGTGATCGATGAAGAGTTTGGCAGTCTGTTCCGCCGTCGCCACCTTTGCGCATGGAATGAAGTGCGCCATCTTGGTGAACAGGTCCACAACCACCAGTACCGCCGTCTTCCCCCTGGAGCTGGGCAGGTCAGTAACGAAGTCCAGAGCTACCCTCTCCCACGGTTGCTGTGGCGTTTCCAGCGGTTCCAACAGCCCCGCTGGCTTCTGGTGTACTGGCTTGAACCTCTGACAAGTGTCACACCTGGCGACGTAATCCGCTACCTCTCCACGCATCCGGGGCCACCAAAAGTCTCTTGCCACCAGTTCTATTGTCTTCTCCTTACCGAAGTGGCCCGCACTGGGGGCGTCGTGCAACTGCTGCAGAACCTTTGCGCGAAGCTCGTCGCTTGGCACGTAGAGGGCACCTTTGCGAGTTAGCAGCCCGTCGCGTAGTTGGAACTCTTCGCCACTCTGCACACCTCTGCGCAATTCCTCCATCTTGGACTGTGCGAACTGATCCACTTGCAACGCGCGTCGCACCGCGTCCAGATCTACTGTGGCGGCAGCGCACGACCACGCCTGCGGTGCGAAAATGTGCTTGGCTGCTACAGGCGCCGCTTCATCGAGATATTGCGGTTTCCTGGATAGCGCATCGGCTATAACGTTGGAATCTCCTGGGACGTACTCTATCCGAAAGTCGAAATCCGCGAAGAATTCCGCCCAGCGCATGTGCCTCTGGCTTTGGAGCTTCGCCGTGCGCCAATACTCTAGGTTCTTGTGATCCGTGCGGACCTGTACTGTGTGCTTGGCTCCTATGAGGAAGTGTCGCCACGCTTTGAAAGCTGCGTGAATGGCTAACAGCTCCCTGTCCCATATGGTGTAGTTTTGCTCCGCTTTGCTGAGCTTTCTGGAGTAAAAGGCACCGGGTCTCCAGTTGCCATGTGGATCTTCTTGCAGGAGTACGGCTCCAACCGCTCTGTCTGACGCGTCGGTCTCTAGTCGTATGGGCTTGCCTGGATTCACGTGCAGCAGCTGCTCCTCGGAGGCGAAAAGGCTTTTAAGCTTCTGAAAAGAGCGCTCCGCCTGTTCCGTCCACACGAACCTCTTTTTCTTGGAACTGAGAGTGTCCGTGATCGCTGCCGTCTCCTTTGCAAAACCTCTGATGAATTTGCGGTAGAAGTTGGCGAAGCCGATGAATCTTTGGACTTCCTTCCGATTGCGAGGGCTCTTCCAGTCCAACACCGCGCGGACCTTGGCGCTGTCCATGGCCAGCCCCTTGTCGGACAGCTTGTAGCCTAGGAAATCCACGTCCGTCACATCAAACTGGCACTTCTCTAACTTGGCGTAGAGCTTGTTCTCCCGTAGTCTCTGCAGGACTTCCTTTACGTCCTTCTCATGGGCCTCCTCCGTTTCCGAAAAGATCAGGATGTCGTCGAGGAAACACACGCATTTCTTGTAGAGAAGTCCCGCTAGCACGTGATGCATAAATGCTTGGAAGACGTGAGATCCATTTTGGAGACCAAATGGCATAACTCTGTATTCGTACGTGCCCAGAGGCGTGAACATGGCCGTCTTCCACTCATCGCCCTCCCGGATGCGTATGAGGTTATACGCTCCACGCAGATCCAATTTGGTGAAGATCTTCCCCTTCCTTACGGTTGCCAGGAGATCATCTATCTTGGGCATGGGGAAGGCCTTGGGTTTGGTCTTACTGTTTATGAATCGATAGTCCACAATGAGTCTTTTCTGGGGCGTGTCTTTCTTCTTTACAAAGAAAACAGGACTGCCCCCCACCGCTTTCGATTCTCGGATGAATCCGCGCTTCAAATTGTGCTCTATGAACTCCCTGAGTTCTTGCATCTCGTCCTCAGACATGGAATACAGCTTTGCAGTCGGCAACTGCGCCCCTGGCACCAGGTCGATGGCACAATCATAAGGCCTGTGGGGCGGCAACTGGTCAGCTTCCTTCTCGCAGAAAACCTCCAGGAACCCCTCGTACTTGCGGGGTACTGCCTGCACCATGCCAAGTTGCAACTGCTGCTCAGCTCCCTCCTCCTGGCTGGACTGGATGCAATGTTGAGCACAGTACGATGAGCAAAAGGTGATCTGCCGTTGGTACCACGCTACAGCAGGACTGTGTCTCTCCAGCCAACTCATGCCTAATACTATAGGCGTGTCTGAAAGGCGGGTGACATTGAAGCTGATGACTTCTCGATGATTTCCAATCCTCATCACCATGGGAGGCGTCTGTTGCACAACTTGTCCTCCTAGCAATTTCCTGCCATCCACCGTGACTACGTTCAGAGGTGTTGTCGCTGGCAGAAGCGCTATGCGATGCTGCTTGACAAAGTGCGTCCCCACAAAATCTGCGTTGCTCCCAGAATCAATCGTGATGGGGACTTCCAGGGTGGTTCCATTCGGCAACTGAAGTGTTGCAGTGAGCTGCACCGCTGGCTTGGGTGGTAAAGGGTCTGTGCGTTGCAAAAGCGCTGGGGACTGCTCTACAGATTCGCCTGGCTGAGCCCCAGCAGCTCTGCTTCCAGCCAGGCACTGTCGTTTCCCTGAGGTTGCTCTGCTTGCATCATTTCTGCTGCAACAGTTGCTAAAGCTGCAGTGTGTTTCTGCAGCCTCTGGGGACACTCTTTCGCCATGTGCTGTGCACTGTCGCAAATGTAACACTTCCTGGTCCCTCTAGGAGGCTTTGCCTTCACTGCACCGGAAGCTGGGGCTCTGGCTGTTGCTTGAGCCTTAGCACCACCAAGTTCCATGGGCTCCTCCCCCTGCCTTCCCAGTGGCGAAGGATGTGACTGACTGAACTCCCTGGGGATGAAAGAAGACGTCCTCGCTGGTGGACGCACCTGACGTTCTTCCTCAGTGTGCCAAGGACGTCCCTCGTGCCGTATCCCAATCGCCAAAGCCCTCTGCACAAGCTCCTCCAGGGTCTGGGGTCTGTCTCCCCTGGCAAGTTCATCCTTAATGGGACCGCTGAGCCCCTCCCAGAACAAATCCCTCACAGGTGCACAATCCTTCTCCCAGCTTAGCGCAGTCAGTAAAGCAAAAAATCTAGAATGGTACTGACGCACAGTGGCTTTGCCTTGCCGCAATCCAAAAATTTCCCTGCGTGCAAGATCCACATCTACAGTAGACTGGAAGCAGGCATCCATCGCTTTAATGAATTCATCTGCATCGCGGCGGGCAGGGCCATCTTCACGCCACAAATTGCGCAACCAGTCTCTGGCCGGCCCATGCAAGTGAGAAACAATAAACCCCACTTTCTCCTCCTCATCTTTAAAGTCATGACGAAGCAAGTGCAATGCATACAAAACGTCTGCTCTGAAACTGGGGTAGTGCTTCAGGTTCCCATCGAAGTGGGTGACTAGGCTGCCCCCCCTCCGTCCAAGTCCAATCCCCTCTGATCTGGACCCTGGGAACCCTTCCCTGCTTGCACGTTCCCACCTTGTTTGCAGGTCCTGGCAGCGCTTCTCCATTTCGTCATGCTTCTTCTGAGACGCAAGGACTGCAGCAGTGAGTTCGGAAACTGTAGTTCGCAGCGCTGTCAACTGCTCCTCCGCAGTCATGGCTGTCACCGTTCGTGAGCTTTGCAAAAAAAAAATTTTGCGTTCTTTGGAGGGGACTTTCTGTCAGAGCCACCCTGGGTCCCAGCTCACAAGAGACCAAAGTCCAGTCCAAGCTATATACAAAAGGTTTTATTGAAGATCATTGTCGTCATTACATCCAAACTCCGTGGCTCCGCATCTGTTACCCTTAGATGTTAGAAGTCCCCTCTGAGTCCGTCCCTCCCCTGCACCAATTTAAGAGGCTTGTACTGCTCCACCTTTTCCTCTCTTTCCTTTTCCGCAGGGTCTTCCTGCCCCCCTGTCTTCCCTCTTTCCGGGACTCCCCAGAGGCTGAGTCTTCTCCCGCCTGCTCCCCCCTCCTTCGTGCTTTGGCACCAGGCTCCTCCTCAGAGCTCTCCTCATTTCCGCGCGCCTCTATATTTGAACTTGGCGCGCGTACGTTGCCTCTGACCTTCCTTTCTACAGTTACGCTGCTCTCGGTACTACACTCCTCCCTTTCAGGCAGGACGTCTTGCTCCGAACTCCTCCCCCTTCCTCCTTCCTGTCCTGCTCTTTCTGACACACTGGCAACTCCCCCCCCTCTACTCCGTTCCGACGGGGGAGCTGGTCCCGCTTTGCCACTCCCACTGGGGATTCCCTCTTCGTTCCCCTCTCTCTGACTGATTCCCTCTCTATTGCCCCTTGGCCTGACCAGGGGGGCTCCCTTCTGGGAATCCTCTGATTCGCTAGACGGACTTTGGGACAACCTCGGCTCGTTGTCGTCCTCTTCCTCCTCGCCCTCGCTCTCTGTCTCCTCTCTCCCTAAAACCCTGACACATATATACGCCCAATCAAAGCTTATTCGTCTTCTTTCTACGCATATGGAAGCAAAAAGACTCTTTTTAAAAATTTTGGTCTCATTACATACACTGTGATTTCTGGGTCAATGTTGCCTTAACACCAAAGAACACAACTTGAAATAAGCGAAACCCAAAGGTCTTCTTTCTAAGTAGATTTAACCCAAAACCTCTTTTGCTTTGATTACGCTTATTACACTCTGCTTATATATGTGCGTGAATGAACATCGAAGGAACAATCAAAGCTTATTCGTCCTCTTTCTATTGAGATGGAACCAAAGCTCCTATGCCCTATTTGGGCTGATAAAAAACATTTCACTTTGTGATTTTTGGGTGAATGTGCATTCTAACCCCAAAAACACCAATTGGAAATAAGCCCAATCAGAGCTTTATCGTCCTCTTTTTCTGCAGATGGAACCCAAAACACCTTTTTGATTTGGTTACGGGTGATTCTGGTGCACACCCCAAAAACACCATGCGAATTGAAATACGCCCAATCAAAGGTTATTCGTCTTCTTTCTACGCATATGGAAGCAAAAAGACTCTTTTTAAAAATTTTGGTCTCATTACATACTCTGTGATTTCTGGGTCAATGTTGCCTTAACACCAAAGAACACAACTTGAAATAAGCGAAACCGAAAAGTCTTCTTTCTAAGTAGATTTAACCCAAAACAACCTCTTTTGCTTTGATTACGCTTATTACATTCTGCTTACATATATACGCCCAATCAAAGCTTATTCGTCTTCTTTCTACGCATATGGAAGCAAAAAGACTCTTTTTAAAAATTTTGGTCTCATTACATACACTGTGATTTCTGGGTCAATGTTGCCTTAACACCAAAGAACACAACTTGAAATAAGCGAAACCCAAAGGTCTTCTTTCTAAGTAGATTTAACCCAAAACAACCTCTTTTGCTTTGATTACGCTTATCACACTCTGCTTATATATGTGCGTGAATGAACATCGAACTAACAATCAAAGCTTATTCGTCCTCTTTCTTTTGAGATGGAACCAAAGCTCCTATCCTTAATGTGGGCTGATAAAAAACATTTCACTTTGTGATTTTTGGGTGTATGTGCATTCTAACCCCAAAAACACCAATTGGAAATAAGCCCAATCAGAGCTTTAGCGTCTTCTTTTTCTGCAGATGGAACCCAAAACACCTTTTTGATTTGGTTACGGGTGATTCTGGTGCACACCCAAAAAACACCATGCGAATTGAAATACGCCCAATCAAAGCTTAATCGTCTTCTCTCTACGCATATGGAAGGAAAATGACTCTTTTTAAAAATTTTGGTCTCATTACATACACTGTGATTTCTGGGTCAATGTTGCCTTAACACCAAAGAACACAACTTGAAATAAGCGAAACCCAAAGGTCTTCTTTCTAAGTAGATTTAACCCAAAACAACCTCTTTTGCTTTGATTACGCTTATTACACTCTGCTTATATATGTGCGTGAATGAACATCGAAGGAACAATCAAAGCTTATTCATCCTCTTTCTATTGAGATGGAACCAAAGCTCCTATGCCCTATTTGGGCTGATAAAAAACATTTCACTTTGTGATTTTTGGGTATATGTGCATTCTAACCCCAAAAACACCAATTGGAAATAAGCCCAATCAGAGCTTTATCATCTTTTTCTGCAGATGGAACCCAAAACACCTTTTTGATTTGGTTACGGGTGATTCTGGTCCACACCCAAAAAACACCATGCGAATTGAAATACGCCCAATCAAAGGTTATTCGTCTTCTTTCTACGCATATGGAAGCAAAAAGACTCTTTTTAAAAATTTTGGTCTCATTACATACTCTGTGATTTCTGGGTCAATGTTGCCTTAACACCAAAGAACACAACTTGAAATAAGCGAAACCGAAAAGTCTTCTTTCTAAGTAGATTTAACCCAAAACAACCTCTTTTGCTTTGATTACGCTTATTACATTCTGCTTACATATATACGCCCAATCAAAGCTTATTCGTCTTCTTTCTACGCATATGGAAGCAAAAAGACTCTTTTTAAAAATTTTGGTCTCATTACATACACTGTGATTTCTGGGTCAATGTTGCCTTAACACCAAAGAACACAACTTGAAATAAGCGAAACCCAAAGGTCTTCTTTCTAAGTAGATTTAACCCAAAACAACCTCTTTTGCTTTGATTACGCTTATCACACTCTGCTTATATATGTGCGTGAATGAACATCGAAGGAACAATCAAAGCTTATTCGTCCTCTTTCTATTGAGATGGAACCAAAGCTCCTATCCTTAATGTGGGCTGATAAAAAACATTTCACTTTGTGATTTTTGGGTGTATGTGCATTCTAACCCCAAAAACACCAATTGGAAATAAGCCCAATCAGAGCTTTAGCGTCTTCTTTTTCTGCAGATGGAACCCAAAACACCTTTTTGATTTGGTTACGGGTGATTCTGGTGCACACCCAAAAACACCATGCGAATTGAAATACGCCCAATCAAAGCTTAATCGTCTTCTCTCTACGCATATGGAAGGAAAATGACTCTTTTTAAAAATTTTGGTCTCATTACATACACTGTGATTTCTGGGTCAATGTTGCCTTAACACCAAAGAACACAACTTGAAATAAGCGAAACCCAAAGGTCTTCTTTCTAAGTAGATTTAACCCAAAACAACCTCTTTTGCTTTGATTACGCTTATTACACTCTGCTTATATATGTGCGTGAATGAACATCGAAGGAACAATCAAAGCTTATTCATGCTCTTTCTTTTGAGATGGAACCAAAGCTCCTATGCTTAAGTTGGGCTGATAAAAAACATTTCACTTTGTGATTTTTGGGTGTATGTGCATTCTAACCCCAAAAACACCAATTGGAAATAAGCCCAATCAGAGCTTTATCATCTTTTTCTGCAGATGGAACCCAAAACACCTTTTTGATTTGGTTACGGGTGATTCTGGTCCACACCCAAAAAACACCATGCAAATTGAAATACGCCCAATCAAAGCTTATTCGTCTTCTTTCTACGCATATGGAAGCAAAAAGACTCTTTTTAAAAATTTTGGTCTCATTACATACACTGTGATTTCTGGGTCAATGTTGCCTTAACACCAAAGAACACAACTTGAAATAAGCGAAACCCAAAGGTCTTCTTTCTAAGTAGATTTAACCCAAAACAACCTCTTTTGCTTTGATTACGCTTATTACACTCTGCTTATATATGTGCGTGAATGAACATCGAAGGAACAATCAAAGCTTATTCGTCCTCTTTCTTTTGAGATGGAACCAAAGCTCCTATGCTTAATTTGGGCTGATAACCAACATTTCACTTTGTGATTTTTGGGTGTATGTGCATTCTAACCCCAAAAACACCAATTGGAAATAAGCCCAATCAGAGTTTTATCGTCTTCTTTTTCTGCAGATGGAACCCCAAACACCTTTTTGATTTGGTTACGGGTGATTCTGGTGCACACCCAAAAAACACCATGCGAATTGAAATACGCCCAATCAAAGCTTAATCGTCTTCTTTCTACGCATATGGAAGGAAAAAGACTCTTTTTAAAAATTTTGGTCTCATTACATACACTGTGATTTCTGGGTCAATGTTGCCTTAACACCAAAGAACACAACTTGAAATAAGCGAAACCCAAAAGTCTTCTTTCTAAGTAGATTTAACCCAAAACAACCTCCTTTGCTTTGATTACGCTTATTACACTCTGCTTATATATGTGCGTGAATGAACATCGAAGGAACAATCAAAGCTTATTCGTCCTCTTTCTATTGAGATGGAACCAAAGCTCCTATGCTTAATTTGGGCTGATAAAAAACATTTCACTTTGTGATTTTTGGTGAATGTGCATTCTAACCCCAAAAACACCAATTGGAAATAAGCCCAATCAGAGCTTTATCGTCCTCTTTTTCTGCAGATGGAACTCAAAACACCTTTTTGATTTGGTTACGGGTGATTCTGGTGCACACCCAAAAAACACCATGCGAATTGAAATACGCCCAATCAAAGCTTATTCGTCTTATTTCTACGCATATGGAAGCAAAAAGACTCTTTTTAAAAATTTTGGTCTCATTACATACACTGTGATTTCTCGGTCAATGTTGCCTTAACACCAAAGAACACAACTTGAAATAAGCGAAACCCAAAAGTCTTCTTTCTAAGTAGAATTAACCCAAAACAACCTCCTTTGCTTTGATTACGCTTATTACACTCTGCTTATATATGTGCGTGAATGAACATCGAAGGAACAATCAAAGCTTATTCGTCCTCTTTCTATTGAGATGGAACCAAAGCTCCTATGCTTAATTTGGGCTGATAAAAAACATTTCACTTTGTGATTTTTGGGTGAATGTGCATTCTAACCCCAAAAACACCAATTGGAAATAAGCCCAATCAGAGCTTTATCGTCCTCTTTTTCTGCAGATGGAACTCAAAACACCTTTTTGATTTGGTTACGGGTGATTCTGGTGCACACCCAAAAAACACCATGCGAATTGAAATACGCCCAATCAAAGCTTATTCGTCTTATTTCTACGCATATGGAAGCAAAAAGACTCTTTTTAAAAATTTTGGTCTCATTACATACACTGTGATTTCTCGGTCAATGTTGCCTTAACACCAAAGAACACGAAATAAGCGAAACCCAAAAGCCTTCTTTCTAAGTAGAATTAACCCAAAACAACCTCCTTTGCTTTGATTACGCTTATTACACTCTGCTTATATATGTGCGTGAATGAACATCGAAGGAACAATCAAAGCTTATTCGTCCTCTTTCTATTGAGATGGAACCAAAGCTCCTATGCTTAATTTGGGCTGATAAAAAACATTTCACTTTGTGATTTTTGGGTGAATGTGCATTCTAACCCCAAAAACACCAATTGGAAATAAGCCCAATCAGAGCTTTATCGTCCTCTTTTTCTGCAGATGGAACTCAAAACACCTTTTTGATTTGGTTACGGGTGATTCTGGTGCACCCCCAAAAGACACCATGCGAATTGAAATACGCCCAATCAAAGCTTAATCGTCTTCTTTCTACGCATATGGAAGCAAAAAGACTCTTTTTAAAAATTTTGGTCTCATTACATACACTGTGATTTCTGGGTCAATGTTGCCTTAACACCAAAGAACATAACTTGAAATAAGCGAAACCCAAAGGTCTTCTTTCTAAGTAGATTTAACCCAAAACAACCTCTTTTGCTTTGATTACGCTTATTACACTCTGCTTATATATGTGCGTGAATGAACATCGAAGGAACAATCAAAGCTTATTCGTCCTCTTTCTATTGAGATGGAACCAAAGCTCCTATGCTTAATTTGGGCTGATAACCAACATTTCACTTTGTGATTTTTGGGTGTATATGCATTCTAACCCCAAAAACACCAATTGGAAATAAGCCCAATCAGAGCTTTATCGTCTTCTTTTTCTGCAGATGGAACCCAAAACACCTTTTTGATTTGGTTACGGGTGATTCTGGTGCACACCCCAAAAACACCATGCGAATTGAAATACGCCCAATCAAAGGTTATTCGTCTTCTTTCTACGCATATGGAAGCAAAAAGACTCTTTTTAAAAATTTTGGTCTCTTTACATACTCTGTGATTTCTGGGTCAATGTTGCCTTAACACCAAAGAACACAACTTGAAATAAGCGAAACCGAAAAGTCTTCTTTCTAAGTAGATTTAACCCAAAACAACCTCTTTTGCTTTGATTACGCTTATTACATTCTGCTTACATATATACGCCCAATCAAAGCTTATTCGTCTTCTTTCTACGCATATGGAAGCAAAAAGACTCTTTTTAAAAATTTTGGTCTCATTACATACACTGTGATTTCTGGGTCAATGTTGCCTTAACACCAAAGAACACAACTTGAAATAAGCGAAACCCAAAGGTCTTCTTTCTAAGTAGATTTAACCCAAAACAACCTCTTTTGCTTTGATTACGCTTATTACACTCTGCTTATATATGTGCGTGAATGAACATCGAAGGAACAATCAAAGCTTATTCGTCCTCTTTCTATTGAGATGGAACCAAAGCTCCTATGCCCTATTTGGGCTAATAAAAAACATTTCACTTTGTGATTTTTGGGTGAATGTGCATTCTAACCCCAAAAACACCAATTGGAAATAAGCCCAATCAGAGCTTTATCGTCCTCTTTTTCTGCAGATGGAACCCAAAACACCTTTTTGATTTGGTTACGGGTGATTCTGGTGCACACCCCAAAAACACCATGCGAATTGAAATACGCCCAATCAAAGGTTATTCGTCTTCTTTCTACGCATATGGAAGCAAAAAGACTCTTTTTAAAAATTTTGGTCTCATTACATACTCTGTGATTTCTGGGTCAATGTTGCCTTAACACCAAAGAACACAACTTGAAATAAGCGAAACCGAAAAGTCTTCTTTCTAAGTAGATTTAACCCAAAACAACCTCTTTTGCTTTGATTACGCTTATTACATTCTGCTTACATATATACGCCCAATCAAAGCTTATTCGTCTTCTTTCTACGCATATGGAAGCAAAAAGACTCTTTTTAAAAATTTTGGTCTCATTACATACACTGTGATTTCTGGGTCAATGTTGCCTTAACACCAAAGAACACAACTTGAAATAAGCGAAACCCAAAGGTCTTCTTTCTAAGTAGATTTAACCCAAAACAACCTCTTTTGCTTTGATTACGCTTATCACACTCTGCTTATATATGTGCGTGAATGAACATCGAACTAACAATCAAAGCTTATTCGTCCTCTTTCTTTTGAGATGGAACCAAAGCTCCTATCCTTAATGTGGGCTGATAAAAAACATTTCACTTTGTGATTTTTGGGTGTATGTGCATTCTAACCCCAAAAACACCAATTGGAAATAAGCCCAATCAGAGCTTTAGCGTCTTCTTTTTCTGCAGATGGAACCCAAAACACCTTTTTGATTTGGTTACGGGTGATTCTGGTGCACACCCAAAAAACACCATGCGAATTGAAATACGCCCAATCAAAGCTTAATCGTCTTCTCTCTACGCATATGGAAGGAAAATGACTCTTTTTAAAAATTTTGGTCTCATTACATACACTGTGATTTCTGGGTCAATGTTGCCTTAACACCAAAGAACACAACTTGAAATAAGCGAAACCCAAAGGTCTTCTTTCTAAGTAGATTTAACCCAAAACAACCTCTTTTGCTTTGATTACGCTTATTACACTCTGCTTATATATGTGCGTGAATGAACATCGAAGGAACAATCAAAGCTTATTCATCCTCTTTCTTTTGAGATGGAACCAAAGCTCCTATGCTTAAGTTGGGCTGATAAAAAACATTTCACTTTGTGATTTTTGGGTGTATGTGCATTCTAACCCCAAAAACACCAATTGGAAATAAGCCCAATCAGAGCTTTATCATCTTTTTCTGCAGATGGAACCCAAAACACCTTTTTGATTTGGTTACGGGTGATTCTGGTCCACACCCAAAAAACACCATGCAAATTGAAATACGCCCAATCAAAGCTTATTCGTCTTCTTTCTACGCATATGGAAGCAAAAAGACTCTTTTTAAAAATTTTGGTCTCATTACATACACTGTGATTTCTGGGTCAATGTTGCCTTAACACCAAAGAACACAACTTGAAATAAGCGAAACCCAAAGGTCTTCTTTCTAAGTAGATTTAACCCAAAACAACCTCTTTTGCTTTGATTACGCTTATTACACTCTGCTTATATATGTGCGTGAATGAACATCGAAGGAACAATCAAAGCTTATTCGTCCTCTTTCTTTTGAGATGGAACCAAAGCTCCTATGCTTAATTTGGGCTGATAACCAACATTTCACTTTGTGATTTTTGGGTGTATGTGCATTCTAACCCCAAAAACACCAATTGGAAATAAGCCCAATCAGAGTTTTAGCGTCTTCTTTTTCTGCAGATGGAACCCCAAACACCTTTTTGATTTGGTTACGGGTGATTCTGGTGCACACCCAAAAAACACCATGCGAATTGAAATACGCCCAATCAAAGCTTAATCGTCTTCTTTCTACGCATATGGAAGGAAAAAGACTCTTTTTAAAAATTTTGGTCTCATTACATACACTGTGATTTCTGGGTCAATGTTGCCTTAACACCAAAGAACACAACTTGAAATAAGCGAAACCCAAAAGTCTTCTTTCTAAGTAGATTTAACCCAAAACAACCTCCTTTGCTTTGATTACGCTTATTACACTCTGCTTATATATGTGCGTGAATGAACATCGAAGGAACAATCAAAGCTTATTCGTCCTCTTTCTATTGAGATGGAACCAAAGCTCCTATGCTTAATTTGGGCTGATAAAAAACATTTCACTTTGTGATTTTTGGGTGAATGTGCATTCTAACCCCAAAAACACCAATTGGAAATAAGCCCAATCAGAGCTTTATCGTCCTCTTTTTCTGCAGATGGAACTCAAAACACCTTTTTGATTTGGTTACGGGTGATTCTGGTGCACACCCAAAAAACACCATGCGAATTGAAATACGCCCAATCAAAGCTTATTCGTCTTATTTCTACACATATGGAAGCAAAAAGACTCTTTTTAAAAATTTTGGTCTCATTACATACACTGTGATTTCTCGGTCAATGTTGCCTTAACACCAAAGAACACAACTTGAAATAAGCGAAACCCAAAAGTCTTCTTTCTAAGTAGAATTAACCCAAAACAACCTCCTTTGCTTTGATTATGCTTATTACACTCTGCTTATATATGTGCGTGAATGAACATCGAAGGAACAATCAAAGCTTATTCGTCCTCTTTCTATTGAGATGGAACCAAAGCTCCTATGCTTAATTTGGGCTGATAAAAAACATTTCACTTTGTGATTTTTGGGTGAATGTGCATTCTAACCCCAAAAACACCAATTGGAAATAAGCCCAATCAGAGCTTTATCGTCCTCTTTTTCTGCAGATGGAACTCAAAACACCTTTTTGATTTGGTTACGGGTGATTCTGGTGCACACCCAAAAAACACCATGCGAATTGAAATACGCCCAATCAAAGCTTATTCGTCTTCTTTCTACGCATATGGAAGGAAAAAGACTCTTTTTTATATATATATATTTTTTATTAAGGATTTTCTTGTTTTACAGAAGTGTAGTGCCTCTTTTTTTTCTTCTTCTTCTTCTTCTTCTTCTTCTTCTTCTTCTTCTTCTTCTTCTTCTTCTTCTTCCATGTAACGTTTTTACAAATCCGTTTCATTTGTTGAGGCATTAGGGGGAGAAGAAAACAGAAAGAAAAAAGAAAGGGGGGGTGGGGAGAGGGAGGATGGATGGGGGTGGGGTCGGGTGGCGGTGTTTCTATTATGTTTAATGTATGTAGAGTTTGGTGTCAGCGTTGCTTGTGTTGTGAGTGAGGTGGGTGGGTGTTTTGGATCAGGTTAGCCATATTGATTTGTATGCTGTTGGTGGATTATTGTCGTTGTCCTGTTGGGCTGTGTATGTGATAAAGGGGAGCCATACCGGGGTGAAGGCGTCTTCTTCTGTTTGTCCCCGTGTCAGTTTCAGTTTATTAGTTAATTTTTCTAGTAGGGCTGTTTCCCATACTATTTGGTACCATTGGTCCATGCTTACTCCTGACAGGTCTCTCCAGTGTCTGGTTATGATGTTTCTGGTTGCTGAGAGCAGGTGGGTTATAAGTTCTTTGTGGTGTAAATGGGCATTGTTGTCTTGGAAGATGTTTTGTAGGGCCAATTCTATTACTTGCTTAGTTATTTTACATATTTATTGTATGGCTGTTGTCCAGAATAGTTGAATTTTGGGACACTCCCACCACATGTGGAGGTATGTGCCTGAGGAGGTGCACCCTCTCCAGCATTTTGGTGAGGTTCCTGGGTGTATTAGCACTAGTTTCCTTGGTGTTAGGTACCACCTGTAGGTGAGTTTCAGTGTGAGTTCTTTTCTTTTTTTTTTTTTGTTTTTTTTAAAATATATTTTATTAAGGGTTTTCTTGTTTTACAGTGTAAGTGTAATGCCTCGTGTATTTTTTTTTCCCGTGTAACATTTTTACAAATCCATTTCATTTGTTGAGGCATTAGGGGGAGAAGAAAAAAGAAAAGAAAAAAAAAAGAAGAAAGGAGGGTGGAAGGAGGGGAGATGGATGGGGGTGGGGTGGGGTAGCGGTGTTTCTATTATGCTTAATGTATGTAGTTTGGTGTCAGCGTGCTTGTGTTGTTCACTTGTGTTCCTTTGGTGGTGAGAGAGGTTGGGGTTGGCCTAGGATGTGATTGTTTGTTTGTGATTGGCTGTGGTGATCTTTGTTTTCGTGTGTGAGTGAGGTGGGTGGGTGTTTTGGATCAAGTTAGCCATATTGATTTGTATGCTGTTGGTGGATTATTGTCATTGTCCTGTTGGGCTGTATATGTGATAAAGGGGAGCCATACCGGGGTGAAGGTGTCTTCTTCTGTTTGTCCCCGTGTCAGTTTCAGTTTGTTAGTTAATTTTTCTAGTAGGGCTGTTTCCCATACTATTTGGTACCATTGGTCCATGCTTACTCCTGACAGGTCTCTCCAGTGTCTGGTTATGGTGTTTCTGGCTGCTGAAAGTAGGTGGGTTATGAGTTCTTTGTGGAGTAAATGGGCATTGTTGTCTTGGAAGATGTTTAGTAGGGCCAATTCTGGGGTGAAGTCTAATACTTGCTTTGTTATTTTACATATTTCTTGTATGGCTGTTGTCCAGAATAGTTGGATTTTGGGACACTCCCACCACATGTGGAGGTATGTGCCTGTGGAGGTGCACCCTCTCCAGCATTTTGGTGAGGTTCCTGGGTGTATTAGCGCTAGTTTCCTTGGTGTTAGGTACCACCTGTAGGTGAGTTTCAGTGTGAGTTCTTTTCTTTTCGTTGATATGGATTTAAAGGAGGGTTTAGACCACATTCTGGTCCATTGAGTGGGGTTAATCTCATAGCCTATGTCATTCTCCCATTGTTTTTTGATTGCGTCTAGGGGATTTGCGGGATTTTGGAGTAGTATTTTGTATATTGCGGATACCGTCCCTTTACCATTTCCCTTTGTTGTTAGGAGGAGGTTTTCAAAGGTTGTCAGGGGCCTAGTTGCTGCTGATTTTACTGTTGGGTTGTTTAAGAGGGCATGTAGTTGGTGTTGTGTTAACCAGGGCATTGGGTGTCTTCTAGTTTGTCTTGTATTTCTTGTGTTGACAAGGGTTAGTTATTTTTATAAAAGTCTATTAGGCGATATAAGCCTTTGGTTCGCCAGGCTTTTATCTGTAGGTTTTGTGCTGCATGGTGGAATAATGGGTGGTACGCCAGGGGGATTAGTGGGGATGGGGTTGGGGATAGTTTGCCTATTTGTGTTTTCCATGCTTTGAGCATGGTCTGTGTGCACCTGTTAAGTGTTCTGGGAATTTTCTTTAGTTTGTTTGGGAGGAGTGGGTATGTTGTGGTGCAGGTATTTTCAATTGTGTCCCTCTCTAGGTGTACCCATTGTTTTGTCTCATCTTCTAGTATATATGGAATTACATGACGTATTTGGTTGGCAATGTAATATGCTTCTATGTTGGGGATTCCCCATCCTCCTTCTGAGGTGGGGAGGTACAGGTATTTGGGGCTTATTCTTGGTTTTTTATGTGAGAAGATGAAAGAGTGTAGTTTTCTCTGCCAACTGTGGAGTTGGGTTGAGGGGATCCAGATTGGGAGGGTTTGGAATAGGTAGGTTAGTTTTGGGAGTGTGATCATTTTGATCATGGCTATTTTGTCTGAGAGAGTGAAATTTGTGTTATTCCATCTCTTTAGGTCTTTGTTAATTTGCCGCCACAGGGGCTTGTAGTTGTGGAGGTACAATTTGTTGAGGTTTCTGGTTATTTGTACCCCTATGTATCTGAACTTGGTGTGGCAGAGTTTTATTTTGGTGACCTTCGTGAGCTCTTTTTGGGTGTGAGGAGGGGTGTTGAAGCATATAGCTTCTGACTTTGTAAAATTTACCTGTAGGCCCGACACCATTGCAAATTTGTTGAGTTCTCTGATTAGGGAGGTTGCTGTGCTTATGGGGTCTGGTGTTGTCACCATTAGGTCATCTGCAAAGAGCCCTAATTTATAGGTTCTGCCTTTTATTTCCACTCCCTTGATGTCTGTGGCTGCTCGGATGCGGACTGCTAAGGGTTCCAGAGCCAGGATAAATAAGAAGGGAGACAGTGGGCATCCTTGTTTCGTGCCTCTTTGGATAGCTATAGTATTAGAATCCATATTGTTAATTCTGCATTTTGCTGAGGCTTGGGAGTATATTTGTTTGAGGATTTGTAGGAAGTTGGGGCCAAATTTCATGTTAGTTAGTACTGCTAATATGTATTTCCACTCTAAGCAATCAAAGGCTTTGAGGATGTCTAGGGACATAATTGTCAATGGGAGTTTGGTTGCCTTGCTGTGTTCGATCAGGTTCAGTAGTTTCCTGATGGGGTCTGTTATATTGCGGCCAGGGACAAAGCCAGTCTGGTCTGGGGCTATTAACTTGTGTAGGAAGATTTTTAGGCGGTTGGCCAAGATTGATGTGAATATCTTGTAGTCTTGGTTTATTAATGAGATTGGGCGGTATGATTCTACTTTGAGGCTGTCTTTTAGTGGTTTTGGGATGGAGACTATTTTGGAGTGGGTCCAGGTTTTGGGGATGGGGCCCCCTTTTATGATGTCGTTGAATAGGCGGGTCATGTAGGGCATCAAGGGTTCTTTGAATTTCCTATAGAATTCTGCTGTGAAGCCGTCTGGGCCTGGGGCTTTGTGTGGTTTCAGGTTTTTGAGGACCACATCTATTTCCTCTGGGGTGATAGGGCTGTCCATGAATTCCTATTCCTCATCAGTTAGGGTAGGCATGGTCAGTCCTGCTAGAAATGTTCTGATTTCCTTCTCTGGTGGGTTATGGGAGGTGTATAGGTTGGAGTAGAATTCTGCAAATTCTGAGGTTATTTCTTCAGGGGAGGATGTTATGCTGCCGTCTTTTTTGGTGATGCAGTGTATTCTTGTTTTGAGTGCTTTTTTCCTACATCTATTTGCTAGTAATCTGGAGTTTTTCCCTCCATATTCATAGAAACGTTGTTTAGAATATAGAATGCTGATCATTGTTTTGTTAATTTCTAGGGAGTCTAGTTCTCTCCTTTTTTGTTCTATAAGTTTGAGGAGTTTTTTAGATCCTGTTTGTTTGTAGCGTGATGAGAGGGCTGTGATGTCTTGTTCTATTTTGCTAATTTTTGAGGAGGTTTGTTTTTTAAGGAATGTTTTCTCTTTTATGCAAGCTCCTCTGGTGACCGCTTTCATTGTGTCCCATAGGAGGGGGGTTGTTATATTGTCTACATCATTTTCCTTGAAGTAGTTTTGGAGGGTTTTTGTGAGACTCTCTCTAATTTGTTTGTTTGTAGTTAGGATGGGACTGAAGGACCATGATGGGGTGGTTTGTGTTCCTTCTCCTATTTTAACGATGACTTCTACTGGGGCGTGATCTGTGATTTTAATGTTACCGATGTTTGTTGATTCCACTGAGGGGATCAGACCCTGTGTGAGTAGAATGCTGTCCAGTCTGGACACTGTATCATGACGTCCCGATTGGAATGTATGGCTCCCGGGTTTTGCTCACTCCAAATGTTGTAGAGACCCCTGTTTTTTAGCATTTTTAGTAACTTGTAAGAGTTCCTAGTTGTTGGGGGTTTCCTTCGGAGGAAGGTTGCCCATGGGGTTGTAGGGTGGATATCTTTCAGGGATATACCTTTCATATTTAGATTGAGGTCCCCTCCTAGGATTGCTTCCCCTTCAGAGAAGGAGAGGAATTTGTTTAATGTCTTCTGGAAGAATTCTAATTGTTTCGCGTTTGGGGCATATATGGAGCCAATTGTCAGTTTGATTTTACCATCTAGTGTCCCTTTAGCGAAAATGAATCTGCCTTTTCTGTACCTGAGGACTGTTGTGGCAGTGAAGTTCAGGTCTCTACTGAGTATTATGGCTACACCGCGAGCTTTCCCTGAGCCTCGTGCGACCCACTGCTGACTGAAGCGGGGGTCGCTCAGGAGTTTGCTGCCTTTGGGTGGGTTGTGTATTTCTTCTAGGAAGGTGATGTGTGGTTTCATGGTGTTTATGTATGAGGTGATGCGTTTTCTTTTGATGGGGTTTCCCAGCCCCCTCACGTTTAATGTAATTGCTTTTAGGTTAGCCATCTTGCTTATCTATTATGTGGGGCGATTCCCTGCCAACCCGTTCGGGTTGTCTTGTGTCTCTCTCTTCGTGTTGTTTAAAGAACCAGTGGGGTTGCGCTGACCTAGGGTGTGGTGGGTGGGGGGCTAATGGGATTAGAGTAAGATTTGGGTTAAAGAGTAGGGGGTAAGTTGTAGAGAGTTTCCTATATGTAGTCATATAGGTGTTTGTTTGGGGTATTTTGGGCCATCTGGCATTTAGCCGGTTGGTCCTAGGTCTCAGCTGGTGTGGAAGGCCGTGTTCAAGGACAGGCCGTCCCCCCTGTTGTTTGCGAGAGGGGGAGATCAGTGAGACAGTGTGAAGTGACTTTGTAACGTCGCTGTCAAGTATAAGGTTCATGAGCAATGTTGCCAATGTTATGAGCAACATTGTTGGTGTGTTGGGGTGTGGGTGTGGGTGCTGGTACGCTCTGGTGCCACCATAGTGCTGGTTGGGTATCAGATTTTAGCCTGATTGTGGGTTGTGTTATTGAGGTTGGAGGAGTTGTTTTTCCTTAGTATGGAGTATGGGAATGTTGAAGGTGTGGGTGGTGGGGAATGTGGTTGAGGTCGTCTGGGCTGGTGTTGGTGTGGGGATTTCTGTGGGGGTGTGGGGCTGGGGGGATGTTGATGGTGTTAACTAAATCTATGTTTTGGGGGGGGGAGAGGGGGAACGGGGGGGGGGAATCACCAGTCCTTCAGTTTGTGGCTTCATTCAGCTGCGGTTGTTGCTGTTGTAGGGTTGTCCATCTGCGATGAATTGGTTTGGTTAATCTTGGTCTGGTTTCTTGTGTCGTATGGCCGGCGGGGTGGTTCTGAGCATGATGCTTGTCTGTATTGGTTTGCGTTGTTGTGCCGCTTCTGTTGTTTCCTTTTCTTCTTCTCTACCGTCGTCCAGTTGTTTGCTGTTGTTTCCTCGTGGTTGGGGCTGTCACTTGGTGGGTTTGTCGGTTGCCATTCCGGTGGGAGGTCGAGTTCAAGGTTCTTTAGTAGTTGTAGGGCCTCAGATATATTGGTGGCCGTGTGTTGTGTTGTATTAGTTGTTACAATTAGGCGGAAGGGGAAGCCCCATCGGTATCTGATCCCGGCTTGTTGGAGACGCTGGGTGAATGGGCGCAGGCTTTTCCTCCGGTTTAGGGTATCCTGGGATAGGTCCTGTAGGGCCAGAATGGGGGTTTCTCCATATCGAAGGTTGGTTGAGTTTCTGAGGTTGTTCCATACCTCTTCCTTCTTTTTGTAGCGCGTGAAGCATACAATGATGTCTCTTGGGGGGGCGCTGGGTTTTGGCATGGGTTTTAGGGCTCTGTGAGCCCTCTCCAAGTCATCTGCCTCAAGTTTCAGGCCTGGGATTGTGTTTTTCAGCCAGCGTATAATTAGGTCTGCTGGGCTTTTCTCCTCTGTTTTTTCAGGAAAGTTGCGGAAGCGGATGTTACAGCGTCTATTGCGATCTTCAAGGTCGGCTTGCTTAATTTTCATCTCTCTGTGTTCTGCTTCCATTTGGTTTACCAGTTCGTCCAGTTTCTTGTTCACACGTGCGTTCTCCTCCCGGTATTGCTCTATTATTCTTTCTTGCATTTGGTTCTTGTTCTCTAGAGCTTCCACTTTGGAGGTTAGATTGTTGATTAGTGCCTGCATGGGAGCCATTGTGGCCTTCAGTGTTTCTTCTAATCGTGCTTCTAATCTTGCTTCCATTTCCCTCAGATCTCGTTTCGTTACTGGGTGGTCGTCATCTTGAAGGGGAGTTATGGTATTGGCATTGTTTGCCATCTCCCTGGTTGGTGTCATCTCAGTCTCCCTAATGGTTTTGGTTTGAGGTTGGCTTGGCATCCTCTTGGAGTAGGGCGTGTGGTGGTTAGGAGTTGTGGCAGTGGTGATTCCTGGGTATTGTTGGGTTGCTGGGCTGATCAGGCGTTGCCGGTGGCTTTTACAGAGCGTTTGGATTAGGTGGTCATTTGTGTCACTTCTAGCCTGTGTTTTAAGAACTTGTCTAGAGTTTCTGTGGTTGCCTCAGCGTTGCCGCCAAAGCGGGGGGGGGGGGGGCAGGTAAGTAGAGATGGGTAGACTAACGGACAGACAGTTCATATAAGGGGGAGGGGTTAGCAGGTAGAGATGCAAGAGATTAGAGGGGTGGGGCCAGGGAAAATATGTGTTTAGGAGGGGGTTGTATATACCCAAAAAAGGGTATTGGGGTCCGGTTAAGGTGGAGGTTGGGGTTGGGGGTGCGCTCAGAAACAGAGACAGACAAATAGGCTATATGTAAAGGGTGGAGGGAGAAAAAGGAAGAAGAAAAAAGAAAGAAGAAGGGGGGAGACGGGGGGAGGAGAGGGGAGATTGGAGTAAAAGAGAAGAGAGAGAGAGAGACAAAAAGAGAGTTGAAAGAGGAGAGATAGTACAGTAATATTGGCGGTATTAGATTGCCGCAGTAGTTTTAGCTATAGTATGAGGGGGGCAAAGTAGGATATGGTGATATGAATGTGTGTATGTGTTTCCTTTAGGGGAAGGGGGGGGGATGGAGAGAGGGAGGAGGAAGAGAAAAGGAGAGGGGGAGGGGGAAGGGTGGGAAAAGGAGGGAGAAGAAAAGAGAGGGGGAGAGAAGGGAGGGGGAGGGAGGGTGAGCTGTGGCAATGGTATGGGGGGGAAAGTCTTATTTTAAAAGAGGGGGTGGGGGGAAAGGGCTCCCCCCTCAAAAACAAGCTGACGAACAGGCTAAAAAGGGGGAGTTGATTTTAAAAGATAAAGGGGATAGAGAACAAAATTGGGGATGGAGAAAGGTGGGATAAAAGGAAAAAATAAAATAAAGG
This sequence comes from Podarcis erhardii, assembly GCF_964252035.2. NCBI lineage: Eukaryota > Metazoa > Chordata > Lepidosauria > Squamata > Lacertidae > Podarcis > Podarcis erhardii. The sequence continues at coordinate 139,975,560 of NC_138497.1, read as the reverse complement.
GGGTGAAGGGAGAGAGAGGAGAGAAAAAAGGGAGAGAAAAATAAACGGGGGGGGGGGAGTATCAATAGCAATAGCAGTGATATGGAGGAAATTTTTGTTTAAAAAGAGAGTGGTGGTCGTGGATGGGGGTGAAAGATCCCCCCCTCAAGAACAAGCTAACAAATAGAATAGAAATAGAAATAGAATAGAGAGGGGGGGGATTGTGTTTTTTTTAAAAAATATATATATATAAATAATAATAATAATAATAATAATAATAATAATAATAATAAATTTTATTTATATCCCGCCCTCCCCAGCCGAAGCCGGGCTCAGGGCGGCTAACAACAATCAACAATCAAACAATCAGATATTCACACATTCTAAAAATATTACATTATAAAAATCAATTAAAATCAAATTAATGGCAACTAATTAAGCAAGATTCTAAGCAGGTTGCCAGAGGAGGGAGTCAGGCTGCGCCCTGACCAAAGGCCTGGTGGAACAACTCTGTCTTGCAGGCCCTGCGGAAGGATGTCAGGTCCCGCAGGGGCCTAGTCTCTTGTGACAGAGCGTTCCACCAGATTGGAGCCGCAGCCGAGAAGGCCCTGGCTCTAGTTGAGGCCAGCCTAACCTCTCTGAGGCCTGGGACCTTGAGGATGTTATTATTTGCAGACCGTAGGTTTCTCTGTGGGGCATACCAGGAGAGGCGGTCCCGTAGGTACGAGGGTCCTAGGCCGTATAGGGCTCTAAAGGTTAAAACCAGCACCTTAAACAGAAACCTATTTCCCCCTAATTATTATTATTATTTTCTGTTTGAAAAAAGTAAGGGTGGCTGCTGCAGCAGTGCCCCCTCTTTTAAAAAGAAAAATGATCAAAGTAGGTATATGGGGGGGGGGATAAAAAAAGGACTTTTTTTAAAACAAAAAAAAGGGAGAGGGGGAGGAAGGGGTTAAAAAAGTATATATATTTTTTTAAAAAAAAAGGGGGGGGAGAGGGTAGTTTCTTCCTTTCTGCGATCTCCTTTGTCATGCGGTTTTCCTCTGTTTTCCGGAGGGGTAGGCTCCCGTCGGCTCAGCCACGTGTTTTTTCGGAGCCTGTTTTTTCGGAGCCGTGCTCACCTACCTCTCCTCTTCTTTCCCGTCGGCAGAGATGGGGGGCAGCAGCGGTAAAGTTGGGGCTCTTTTTTCTTTCTTTCCTTTTCTCCTTCTTTCCCCCTTTTCTCTTCTTTTTCTCCCTCTCTGCGTTGACTGCACTGTCCTCCTGGTTTTGGAGCTCCTCTTAGCTGTTGGGGGGGGTGGTCGGGTGCCTTTCCGGGTGCCTTTCCGGCTCAATCTCAGTCCTGGGGGGGTGTTTTGGCTCCTTTGATAGACCCCTGAGCACCCCCAATTCCTCTCTGCTGGCAGTGCTGGCGGCAGCAGTCCTGGGAGTCCGGGAGTCGGCCAGACAGAGCCTTTTACTCTGGCTGGCTTCAGGAGCTCTTTTCTGCTGTTGCAGCCGCCATGCTGCCTCGACGGAAGTCCCCTAATACTGCTTCTTTTCTTTTTGTTGATATGGATTTAAAGGGGGTTTAGACCACATTCTGGTCCATTGAGTGGGGTTAATCTCATAGCCTATGTCATTCTCCCATTGTTTTTTGATTGTGTCTAGGGGATTTGCGGGATTTTGGAGTAGTATTTTGTATATTGCGGATACCGTCCCTTTACCGTTTCCCTTTGTTGTTAGGAGGAGGTTTTCGAAGGTTGTCAGGGGCCTAGTTGCTGCTGATTTTACTGTTGGGTTGTTTAAGAAGGCATGTAGTTGGTGTTGTGTTAACCAGGTCATTTGGGTGTCTTCTAGTTTGTCTTGTATTTCTTGTGTTGACAAGGGTTTGTTATTTTTATAAAAGTCTATTAGGCGATATAAGCCTTTGGTTCGCCAGGTTTTTGTCTGGAGGTTTTGTGCTGCATGGTAGAATAATGGGTGGTACGCCAGGGGGATTAGTGGGGATGGGGTTGGGGATAGTTTGCCTATTTGTGTTTTCCATGCTTTGAGCATGGTCTGTGTGCACCTGTTAAGTGTTGTGGGAATTTTCTTTAGTTTGTTTGGGAGGAGTGGGTATGTTGTGGTGCAGGTATTTTCAATTGTGTCCCTCTCTAGGTGTACCCATTGTTTTGTCTCATCTTCTAGTATATATGGGATTATATGGCGTATTTGGTTGGCATTGTAATATGCTTCTATGTTGGGGATTCCCCATCCTCCTTCTGAGGTGGGGAGGTGCAGGTATTTGGGGCTTATTCTTGTTTTTTTATGTGAGAAGATGAAAGAGTGTAGTTTTCTCTGCCAACTGCGAAGTTGGGTTGAGGGGATCCAGATTGGGAGGGTTTGGAATAGGTAGAAACAAAACAAATTCCTTCCAGTAGCACCTTAAAGACCAACTAAGTCAGTTCTTGGTATGAGCTTTCGTGTGCATGCACACTTCTTCAGATACCTGAAGAAGTGTGCATGCACACGAAAGCTCATACCAAGAACTGACTTAGTTGGTCTTTAAGGTGCTACTGGAAGGAATTTGTTTTGTTTTCACTATGGCAGACCAACACGGCTACCTATCTGTAACTGGAATAGGTAGGTTAGTTTTGGGAGTGTGATCATTTTGATCATGGCTATTTTGTCTGAGAGAGTGAAATTCGTGTTATTCCATCTCTTTAGGTCTTTGTTAATTTGTCGCCACAGGGGCTTGTAGTTGTGGAGGTACAGTTTATTGAGGTTTCTGGTTATTTGTACCCCTAGGTATCTGAACTTGGTGTGGCAAAGTTTTATTTTGGTGACCTTCGTGAGTTCTTTTTGGGTGTGAGGAGGGGTGTTGAAGCACATAGCTTCTGACTTTGTAAAATTTACCTGTAGGCCCGACACCATTGCAAATGTGTTGAGTTCTCTGATTAGGGAGGTTGCTGTGCTTATGGGGTCTGGTGTTGTGACCATTAGGTCATCTGCAAAGAGCCCTAATTTATAGGTTCTGCCTTTTATTTCCACTCCCTTGATGTCTGTGGCTGCTCGGATGCGGATTGCTAAGGGTTCCAGAGCCAGGATAAATAAGAAGGGAGACAGTGGGCATCCTTGTTTCGTGCCTCTTTGGATAGCTATAGTATTAGAATCCATATTGTTAATTCTGCATTTTGCTGAGGCTTGGGAGTATATTTGTTTGAGGATTTGTAGGAAGTTGGGGCCAAATTTCATGTTAGTTAGTACTGCTAATATGTATTTCCACTCCAAGCAATCAAAGGCTTTGAGGATGTCTAGGGACATAATTGTCAATGGGAGTTTGGTTGCCTTGCTGTGTTCGATCAGGTTCAGTAGTTTCCTGATGGGGTCTGTTATATTGCGGCCAGGGACAAAACCAGTCTGGTCTGGGGCTATTAACTTGTGTAGGAAGATTTTTAGGCGGTTGGCCAAGATTGATGTGAATATCTTGTAGTCTTGGTTTATTAATGAGATTGGGCGGTATGATTCTACTTTGAGGCTGTCTTTTAGTGGTTTTGGGATGGAGACTATTTTGGAGTGGGTCCAGGTTTTGGGGATGGGGGCCCCTTTTATGATGTCGTTGAATAGGTGGGTCATGTAGGGCATCAAGGGTTCTTTGAATTTCCTATAGAATTCTGCTGTGAAGCCATCTGGGCCTGGGGCTTTGTGTGGTTTCAGGTTTTTGAGGACCACATCTATTTCCTCTGGGGTAATAGGGCTGTCCATGAATTCCTGTTCCTCATCAGTTAGGGTAGGCATGATCAGTCCTGCTAGAAATGTTCTGATTTCCTTCTCTGGTGGGTTATGGGAGGTGTATAGGTTGGAGTAGAATTCTGCAAATTCTGAGATTATTTCTTCGGGGGAGAATGTTATGTTGCCGTCTTTTTTGGTGATGCAGTGTATTCTTGTTTTGAGTGCTTTTTTCCTACATCTATTTGCTAGTAATCTGGAGTTTTTCCCTCCATATTCGTAGAAACGTTGTTTAGAGTATAGAATGTTGATCATTGTTTTGTTAATTTCTAGGGAGTCTAGTTCTCTCCTTTTTTGTTCTATAAGTTTGAGGAGTTTTTTAGATCCTGTTTGTTTGTAGCGTGATGAGAGGGCTGTGATGTCTTGTTCTATTTTGCTAATTTTTGAGGAGGTTTGTTTTTTAAGGAATGTTTTCTCTTTTATGCAAGCTCCTCTGGTGACCGCTTTCATTGTGTCCCATAGGAGGGGGGTTGTTATATTGTTTACATCGTTTTCCTTGAAGTAGTTTTGGAGGGTTTTTGTGAGACTCTCTCTAATTTGTTTGTTTGTAGTTAGGATGGGACTGAAGGACCATGATGGGGTGGTTTGTGTTCCTTCTCCTATTTTAACGATGACTTCTACTGGGGCGTGATCTGTGATTTTAATGTTACCGATGTTTGTTGATTCCACTGAGGGGATCAGACCCTGTGTGAGTAGAATGCTGTCCAGTCTGGACACTGTATCATGGCGTCCTGATTGGAATGTATGGCTGATGTCTCCCGGGTTTTGCTCACTCCAAATGTCGTAGAGACCCCTGTTTTTTTAGCATTTTTAGTAACTTGTAAGAGTTCCTAGTTGTTGGGGGTTTCCTTCGGAGGAAGGTTGCCCATGGGGTTGTGGGGTGGATATCTTTCAGGGATAAACCTTTCATATTTAGATTGAGGTCCCCTCCTAGGATTGCTTCCCCTTCAGAGAAGGAGAGGAATTTGTTTAGTGTCTTCTGGAAGAATTCTAATTGTTTCATGTTTGGGGCATATATGGAGCCGATTGTCAGTTTGATTTTGCCATCTAGTGTCCCTTTAGCGAAAATGAATCTGCCTTTTTTGTCCTTGAGGACTGTTGTGGCAGTGAAGTTCAGGTCTCTACTGAGTATTATGGCTACACCACGAGCTTTCCCTGAGCCTTGTGCGACCCACTGTTGACTGAAGCGGGGGTTGCTCAGGAGTTTGCTGCCTTTGGGTGGGTTGTGTATTTCTTGTAGGAAGGTGATGTGTGGTTTCATGGTGTTTATGTATGAGGTGATGCGTTTTCTTTTGATGGGGTTTCCCAGCCCCCTCACATTTAATGTAATTGCTTTTAGGTTAGCCATCTTGCTTATCTATTATGTGGGGCGATTCCCTGCCAACCCGTTCGGGTTGTCTTGTGTCTCTCTCTTCGTGTTGTTTAAAGAACCAATGGGGTTGCGCTGACCTAGGGTGTGGTGGGTGGGGGGCTAGTGGGAGTAGAGTGAGATTTGGGTTAAAGAGTAGGGGGTAAGTTGTAGGGAGTTTCCTATATGTAGTCATATAGGTGTTTGTTTGGGGTATTTTGGGCCATCTGGCATTTAGCCGGTTGGTCCTAGGTCTCAGCTGGTGTGGAAGGCCATTTCAAGGACAGGCCATCCCCCCTGTTGTCTGCGATAGGGGGTGATCAGCGAGACAGTGTGAAGTGACTTTGTAACGTCACTGTCAGGTATAAGGTTCGTAAGCAATGTTGCCAATGTTATAAGCAACATTGTTGGTGTGTTGGGGTGGGGATGTGGGTGCTGGTACGCTCTGGTGCCACCATATTGCTGGTTGGGTATCAGATTTTAGCCTGATTGTGGGTTGTGTTATTAAGGTTGGAGTTGTTTTTCCTTAGTATGGAGTATGAGGATGTTGAAGGTGTGGGTGATGGGGAATGTGGTTGAGGTCGTCTGGACTGGTGTTGGGGTGGGGGTTTCTGTGGGGGTGCGGGGCTGGTGGGGATGTTGATGGTGTTAACTAAATCTATGTTTTGGGGGGGAGAGAGGGGGAAAGGGGGGGAGAAATCACCAGTCCTTCGGCTTGTGGGTTTTTTTTCCTGGTTGCTTCATTCAGCTGCGGTTGTTGTTGTTGTTGTAGGGTTGTCCATCTGCGATGAATTGGTTTGGTTAATCTTGGTCTGGTTTCTTGTGTCGTATGGCCGGCGGGACGGTTCTGAGCGTTGTGCTTGCCTGTATTGGTTTGCGTTGTTCTGCCGCTTCTGTTGTTTCTTTTTGCTCTGTACCGTCGTCCAGTTGCTTGCTGTTGTTTCCTCGTGGTTGGGGCTGTCACTTGGTGGGTTTGTCGGTTGCCATTCCGGTGGGAGGTCGAGTTCAAGGTTCTTTAGTAGTTGCAGGGCCTCAGGTATGTTGGTAACCATGTGTTGTGTTGTATTGGTTGTTACAATGAGACGGAAGGGGAAGCCCCATCGGTATTTGATCCCTGCTTGTTGGAGACGCTGGGTGCATGGGCGCAGGCTTTTCCTCCAGTTTAGAGTATCCTGAGATAGGTCCTGTAGGGCCAGAATGGGGGTTTCTCCATATCGAAGGTTGGTTGAGTTTCTGAGGTTGTTCCATACCTCTTCCTTCTTTTTGTAGCGCGTGAAGCATACAATGATGTCTCTTGGGGGGGCGCTGGGTTTTGGCATAGGTTTTAGGGCTCTGTGAGCCCTCTCCAAGTCATCTGCCTCAAGTTTCAGGCCTGGGATTGTGTTTTTCAGCCAGCGTATAATTAGGTCTGTTGGGCTCTTCTCCTCTGCTTTTTCAGGAAAGTTGCGGAAGCGGATGTTACAACGTCTATTGCGATCTTCAAGGTCGGCTTGCTTAATTTTCATCTCTCTGTGTTCTGCTTCCATTTGGTTTACCAGTTCGTCCAGTTTCTTGTTCACACATGCGTTCTCCTCCCGGTATTGCTCTATTATTTTTTCTTGCATTTGGTTTTTGTTCTCTAGAGCTTCCACTTTGGAGGTTAGATTGTTGATTAGTACCTGCATGGGAGCCATTGTGGCCTTCAGTGTTTCTTCTAATCTTGCTTCCATTTCCCTCAGATCTCGTTTCGTTATTGGGTGGTCATCATCTTGAAGGGGAGTTACCATCTTAGCATTGTTTGCCATCTCCCTGGTTGGTGTCATCTCAGTCTCCCTGATAGTTTTGGTTTGAGGTTGGCTTGGCGTCCACTTGGGGTAGGGCGTGTGATGGTTAGGAGTTGTGGCAGTGGTGATTCCTGGGTATTGTTGGGTTGTTGAGCTGATCAGGCTTTGTTGGCTAGTGGCTTTTACAGAGCGTTTGGATTAGGCGGTCATTTGTGTCACTTCTAGCCTGTGTTTTAAGAACTTCTCTTGGGTTTTCTGTAGTTGCCTCAGCGGTGCCGCCGAGGCTGGGGGGGAGGGCAGGTAAGCAGAGGTGGGTAGACTAACGGACAGACAGTTCATATAAAGGGAGGGGGGTTAGCAGGTAGAGATGCAAGAGATTAGAGGGGTGGGGCCAGGGGGAATATGTGTTTAGGAGGGGGTTGTATATACCCAAAAGGGGTACTGGGGTCCAGTTAAGGTGGAAATTGGGTTTGGGAGTGCACTTATAAACAGAGACAGACAGATAGGCTATATGTAAAGGGTGGAGGGAGAAAAGGGAAGAGGAAGAAGAAGAAAGAGAGAAGAAGGGTGGAGGCGGGGGGGAGGGGAGATTGGAGTAAGAGAGAAGAGAGAGAGAGACAAAAAGAGAGTTGAAAGAGAGGAGAGATAGTACAGTAATATCAGAGGTATTAGATTGCAGCAGTAGTTTTAGCTATAGTATGAGGGGGCAAATTATGATAGGGTGATATGAATGTGTGTATGTGTTTCCTTTAGGGGAAGGGGGGGATGGAGAGAGGGAGGAGGGAGAGAGAATGGGAGGAGGAGGGGGAAGGGTGGGGGAGGGAAGGAGAAGAGAGGGGGAGAGGGGAGGAGGGAGGGAGGGTGAGCTGCTGCAATGGTATGGGGGAAAGTCTTATTTTAAAAGAGGGGGTGGGGGGAAAGGGCTCCCCTCTCAAAAACAAACTGACGGACAGGCTAAAAAGGGGGGGTTGATTTTAAAAAATAAAAGGGATAGGGAAAAAAAATTGGGGATGGAAAATGAAAGGTGGGATAAGGGGAAAAAATGAGGAGGGGTGAAGAGAGAGAGGGGAGAGCAAAAAGGGAGAGATAAATAAAAGGGGGGAGTTGAGGGGGAGAGTATCAGTAACAATAGCAGTGATATAGAGGAAATTTTTGTTTTAAAAGAGAGTGGTGGTCGTAGCTGGGGGCGAAAGATTCCCCCCTCAAGAACAAGCCAACAAATAGACAAGAACGGGCTTTAAAAAGAGAGAGGGGAAAAAATGTGTGGTTTTTTTTCAAAAAATAAAATAGATAATAATATTTTCCCCTAATTATTGTTATTATTTTTTATTTGTAAAAAAGTAATTAAAAATGTACAGGTAAAAGATAAAAATGAGAATTAAAGGTAAAAAAAAAGGGGGGGTTGTCTTTAGATAGATAGAGCTTTTTATTTAAAAATGAAAATAAAAATGAGTAAAGTATAGGTAAAGGAGGATAGGTAAAAGAGAGTGGAAAGTCTGGGGCGAAGTGGCAGTCCCAGGAAATGGCCTGTGATGGTTCAGGGCTGTTTTCTGGGTACTGCCATTTTAATTCTTAAGGGGGGAGTTTGAGGTGAAAATAAAATGAGGTTTAAATAGAGGGGGTGTGTGTGTGGAAAAGTGTGTCTTTAAATAGTGTGTAGAAAAGATAGAAATAAAAATAAAGATTCAAATAAAGGGTGGCTGCAGCAGCAGTGGCCCCTCTTTTAAAAAGAAGAATGATAAAAGTAGGTATATGGGGGGGGGATAAAAAAGAATTTCTTTTTTAAAAAAGGGGGGAAAGGGGTAGGAAGGGGTTAAAAAAGGATTTTGTTTGTTGGTTGTTGTTTTTTATAGAAAAAAGGAGAAAAGAAGGGGGTAGTTTCTTCCTTTCTGTGATCTCCTTTGTCATGCGGCTTTGCATGGAGGGGTAGGCTCCGGTCGGCTCAGCCACGTGTTTTTTCGCAGCGTCCTTTGCCTTCCCGTGTTCACCTACCTCCCCTCTTCTTTGTCGGCAGAGATGCGGGCGGCAGCGGTAAAGTTAGAGCTCCTTTTTCTTTCTTTCTTTTTTTTCCTTCTTCTTTCCCCCTTTTCTTTTTCTCCCTCTCTGCGTTAGCTCCACTGTCTTCCTGGATTTGGAGCTCCTCTCGGCTGTTGGGGGGGGGTCGGGTGCCTTTCCGGCTCAATCAAGGTCGGGGGGTGTGTTTTGGCTCCCTTGAAAGACGCCCCGGGCACCCCCGATTCCTCTCCGTTGGCAGTGTTGGCAGCAGCAGACCTGGGAGCCCGGGAATCGGCCAGACAGAGCCTTTCACTCTGGCTGGCTTCAGGAGCTCTTTTCTGCTGCTGCAGCCGCCATGCTGCCTCCGGAAGTCCTCCCAAAAAGACTCTTTTTAAAAATTTTGGTCTCATTACATGTAGGAATGGAGAATCAGGACAGACAAGAGTTTTTGCTGATCAGAGAGACGTTCCTTTTTGCAAGCCTCCAGAACCTCTCTTTTATTGAGTATTAGAAACATTGCCACCAATCTGCTGGTGGTTGATTGGTCAATACAAAGACAAAGAAACTCATGGTTGATTGGTTAACATTTGCATAAGGCGGGTACAAGGCAGGATTACATATAAACATTAATCTTTAATAGTTCAAAGACTGTTAAGCAAGGTAGAGCTTAGACAGGTATGAAAGCTCTTAATCCACTTATAACTAAGATTGATTATAATTTGTCTAAAGCAATTACTAATGTTATGATCATAACATAAGAGCACATAATCAATTATATGTTGAGGTAAAATATATCAGTGTAAACTTTAGGTGAACTAAGAAAAGGAATTCTGTGCATGGTACATCTTTTGGTATGTGCAAAGGGGATTAAAAGGATAGCTATAGGATTAAAAAGGTGAAGCTTGAGTGTTTCAAGAAAGGCAAGAAGGGAGGGCAATAGTGATTCCCAGAATCTCCCAAAATCTCCCAGAATGCCACACAGAAAAGAACCAATGTTTTACTATACTGGTATAGAAAGAGAACATCCTTTCAATTACATACACTGTGATTTCTGGCTCAATGTTGCCTTAACACCAAAGAACACAACTTGAAATAAGCGAAACCCAAAGGTCTTCTTTCTAAGTAGATTTAACCCAAAACAACCTCTTTTGCTTTGATTACGCTTATTACACTCTGCTTAGATATGTGCGTGAATGAACATCGAAGGAACAATCAAAGCTTATTCGTCCTCTTTCTATTGAGATGGAACCAAGCTCCTATGCTTAATTTGGGCTGATAACCAACATTTCACTTTGTGATTTTTGGGTGTATGTGCATTCTAACCCCAAAAACACCAATTGGAAATAAGCCCAATCAGAACTTTATCGTCTTCTTTTTCTGCAGATGGAACCCAAAACACCTTTTTGATTTGGTTACGGGTGATTCTGGTGCACACCCAAAAAACACCATGCGAATTGAAATACGCCCAATCAAAGCTTATTCGTCTTCTTTCTATGCATATGGAAGCAAAAAGACTCTTTTTAAAAATTTTGGTCTCATTACATACACTGTGATTTCTGGGTCAATGTTGCCTTAACACCAAAGAACACAACTTGAAATAAGCGAAACCCAAAAGTCTTCTTTCTAAGTAGATTTAACCCAAAACAACCTCTTTTGCTTTGATTACGCTTATTACACTCTGCTTATATATGTGCGTGAATGAACATCGAAGGAACAATCAAAGCTTATTCGTCCTCTTTCTTTTGAGATGGAACCAAGCTCCTATGCTTAATTTGGGCTGATAACCAACATTTCACTTTGTGATTTTTGGGTGTATGTGCATTCTAACCCCAAAAACACAAATTGGAAATAAGACCAATCAGAGCTTTAGCGTCTTCTTTTTCTGCAGATGGAACCCAAAACACCTTTTTGATTTGGTTACGGGTGATTCTGGTGCACACCCAAAAACCACCATGCGAATTGAAATACGCCCAATCAAAGCTTATTCGTCTTCTTTCTACGCATATGGAAGCAAAAAGACTCTTTTTAAAAATTTTGGTCTCATTACATACACTGTGATTTCTGGGTCAATGTTGCCTTAACACCAAAGAACACAACTTGAAATAAGCGAAACCCAAAAGTCTTCTTTCTAAGTAGATTTAACCCAAAACTACCTCTTTTGCTTTGATTACGCTTATTACACTCTGCTTATATATGTGCGTGAATGAACATTGAAGGAACAATCAAAGCTTATTCGTCCTCTTTCTTTTGAGATGGAACCAAAGCTCCTATGCTTAATTTGGGCTGATAACCAACATTTCACTTTGTGATTTTTGGGTGTATGTGCATTCTAACCCCAAAAACACCAATTGGAAATAAGCCCAATCAGAGCTTTATCGTCTTCTTTTTCTGCAGATGGAACCCAAAACACCTTTTTGATTTGGTTACGGGTGATTCTGGTGCACACCCAAAAACCACCATGCGAATTGAAATACGCCCAATCAAAGCTTAATCGTCTTCTTTCTACGCATATGGAAGCAAAAAGACTCTTTTTAAAAATTTTGGTCTCATTACATACACTGTGATTTCTGGGTCAATGTTGCCTTAACACCAAAGAACACAACTTGAAATAAGCGAAACCCAAAAGTCTTCTTTCTAAGTAGATTTAACCCAAAACAACCTCTTTTGCTTTGATTACGCTTATTACACTCTGCTTAGATATGTGCATGAATGAACATCGAAGGAACAATCAAAGCTTATTCGTCCTCTTTCTTTTGAGATGGAACCAAAGCTCCTATGCTTAATTTGGGCTGATAACCATTGTGATTTTTGGGTGAATGTGCATTCTAACCCCAAAAACACCAATTGGAAATAAGCCCAATCAGAGCTTTATCTTCCTTTTCTGCAAATGGAACCCAAAACACCTTTTTGATTTGGTTACGGGTGATTCTGGTGCACACCCAAAAAACACCATGCGAATTGAAATACGCCCAATCAAAGCTTATTCGTCTTCTTTCTACGCATATGGAAACAAAAAGACTCTTTTTAAAAATTTTGGTCTCATTACATACACTGTGATTTCTGGGTCAATGTTGCCTTAACACCAAAGAACACAACTTGAAATAAGCGAAACCCAAAAGTCTTCTTTCTAAGTAGATTTAACCCAAAACAACCTCTTTTGCTTTGATTACGCTTATTACACTCTGCTTAGATATGTGCATGAATGAACATCGAAGGAACAATCAAAGCTTATTCGTCCTCTTTCTTTTGAGATGGAACCAAAGCTCCTATGCTTAATTTGGGCTGATAACCATTGTGATTTTTGGGTGAATGTGCATTCTAACCCCAAAAACACCAATTGGAAATAAGCCCAATCAGAGCTTTATCTTCCTTTTCTGCAGATGGAACCCAAAACACCTTTTTGATTTGGTTACGGGTGATTCTGGTGCACACCCAAAAAACACCATGCGAATTGAAATACGCCCAATCAAAGCTTATTCGTCTTCTTTCTACGCATATGGAAACAAAAAGACTCTTTTTAAAAATTTTGGTCTCATTACATACACTGTGATTTCTGGGTCAATGTTGCCTTAACACCAAAGAACACAACTTGAAATAAGCGAAACCCAAAAGTCTTCTTTCTAAGTAGATTTAACCCAAAACAACCTCTTTTGCTTTGATTACGCTTATTACACTCTGCTTATATATGTGCGTGAATGAACATCGAAGGAACAATCAAAGCTTATTCGTCCTCTTTCTTTTGAGATGGAACCAAAGCTCCTATGCTTAATTTGGGCTGATAAAAAACATTTCTGTCAGGCCTGCCGCTAGGTCCCAGCTCACAGAGGACCAGCGCCCAGTGGATGTCATATACAAAAGTCTTTATTGAAGTTTAGTTTCCATTTCCAAGCTCTGGGCGCGCAGACCCACGTCTTGACGCTAGACCGGCTAATTTCCCTCTGACTCGCTGCTGAACCCACACCAGTTTAAGATTCTAGCCTTGCTCCACCTCCTACGCTGTTCTTTCCTCCTCTGGGTCCTTCTGCCCTCTGATCTTACCTCCTCCTGGATTCCTCTGACGCTGACCCCCCTGAGTCTCGCCCTTCCTTTCGGCGGGCTTTAGGACCTGGCTCCCTGTCAGGACTCCCTGCTGTGCCGCTCTCCTGTACATTTGAACTTGGCGCGCGCGCCTAGCCGGTAACTTTCCTTCTGACCGTTTCCCTGCTCCCTGATGTGGGCGTTGCCAAGCCTGACTCCTCTCCTCCCGCTGGAGATGAGAACACTGGTCCCGATTCCTGGGACTCCCCCTCCCCACTGCGCTCTGGTGGAGAAGCTGGTCCTGATTTCCAACTGCTGCTCAGGGACACCCCGCTGGCCCCTCCCTCCTAGGGCTTCCCCCCTGGAACCCCCCTCGCTCTGGCCATCGGTGCTCCCTTCTGTGAGTCCTCCGATTCGCTAGAGAGGCTTGTGGATTGACTCTGCCCACTGTCACTGCCTGCTCCCCCTTCGTACTCCTCCTCCTCACTTTCGATTTGCTCACTCTGCTTTGCCTCTGCTCCTGAACCCCTGACAATTTCACTTTGTGATTTTTGGGTGAATGTGCATTCTAACCCCAAAAACACCAATTGGAAATAAGCCCAATCAGAGCTTTAGCGTCTTCTTTTTCTGCAGAACACCTTTTCTCAAAACACCTTTTTGATTTGGTTACGGGTGATTCTGGTGCACACCCAAAAAACACCATGCGAATTGAAATACGCCCAATCAAAGCTTATTCGTCTTCTTTCTACGCATATGGAAACAAAAAGACTCTTTTTAAAAATTTTGGTCTCATTACATACACTGTGATTTCTGGGTCAATGTTGCCTTAACACCAAAGAACACAACTTGAAATAAGCGAAACCGAAAAGTCTTCTTTCTAAGTAGATTTAACCCAAAACAACCTCTTTTGCTTTGATTACGCTTATTACACTCTGCTTAGATATGTGCGTGAATGAACATCGAAGGAACAATCAAAGCTTATTCGTCCTCTTTCTTTTGAGATGGAACCAAAGCTCCTATGCTTAATTTGGGCTGATAACCAACATTTCACTTTGTGATTTTTGGGTGTACGTGCATTCTAACCCCAAAAACACCAATTGGAAATAAGCCCAATCAGAGCTTTATGGTCTTCTTTTTCTGCAGATGGAACCCAAAACACCTTTTGGATTTGGTTACGGGTGATTTTGGTGCACACCCAAAAAATACCATGCGAATTGAAATACGCCCAATCAAAGCTTATTCGTCTTCTTTCTACGCATATGGAAACAAAAAGACTCTTTTTAAAAATTTTGGTCTCATTACATACACTGTGATTTCTGGGTCAATGTTGCCTTAACACCAAAGAACACAACTTGAAATAAGCGAAACCCAAAAGTCTTCTTTCTAAGTAGATTTAACCCAAAACAACCTCTTTTGCTTTGATTACGCTTATTACACTCTGCTTATTTATATGTGCGTGAATGAACATCGAAGGAACAATCAAAGTTTATTCGTCCTCTTTCAAAACAAAATAAAAAATTCCTTCCAGTAGCACCTTAAAGACCAACTGAGTTAGTTCTAGGTATGAGCTTTCGTGTGCATGCACACTTCTTCAGATACAAATTTCACAAAGTGAAATGTTGGTTATCAGCCCAAATTAAGCATACAAATTAAGCATACAAATACAAATACAGATACAAATTTCACAAAGTGAAATGTTGGTTATCAGCCCAAATTAAGCATAGGAGCTTTGGTTCCATCTCAATAGAAAGAGGACGAATAAGCTTTGATTGTTCCTTCGATGTTCATTCACGCACATATCTAAGCAGAGTGTAATAAGCGTAATCAAAGCAAAAGAGGTTGTTTTGGGTTAAATCTACTTAGAAAGACTTTTGGGTTTCGCTTATTTCAAGTTGTGTTCTTTGGTGTTAAGGCAACATTGACCCAGAAATCACAGTGTATGTAATGAGACCAAAATTTTTAAAAAGAGTCTTTTTGTTTCCATATGCGTAGAAAGAAGACGATTAAGCTTTGATTGGGCGTATTTCAATTCGCATGGTGTTTTTTGGGTGTGCACCAGAATCACCCGTAACCAAATCAAAAAGGTGTTTTGGGTTCCATCTGCAGAAAAAGAAGACGCTAAAGCTCTGATTGGGCTTATTTCCAATTGGTGTTTTTGGGGTTAGAATGCACATTCACCCAAAAATCACAAAGTGAAATGTTGGTTATCAGCCCAAATTAAGCATAGGAGCTTTGGTTCCATCTCAATAGAAAGAGGACGAATAAGCTTTGATTGTTCCTTCGATGTTCATTCACGCACATATCTAAGCAGAGTGTAATAAGCGTAATCAAAGCAAAAGAGGTTGTTTTGGGTTAAATCTACTTAGAAAGAAGACTTTTGGGTTTCGCTTATTTCAAGTTGTGTTCTTTGGTGTTAAGGCAACATTGACCCAGAAATCACAGTGTATGTAATGAGACCAAAATTTTTAAAAAGAGTCTTTTTGCTTCCATATGCGTAGAAAGAAGACGATTAAGCTTTGATTGGGCGTATTTCAATTCGCATGGTGTTTTTTGGGTGTGCACCAGAATCACCCGTAACCATTTGGTTACGGTGTTTTGGGTTCCATCTGCAGAAAAAGAAGACGATAAAGCTCTGATTGGGCTTATTTCCAATTGGTGTTTTTGGGGTTAGAATGCACATTCACCCAAAAATCACAAAGTGAAATGTTTTTTATCAGCCCAAATTAAGCATAGGAGCTTTGGTTCCATCTCAAAAGAAAGAGGACGAATAAGCTTTGATTGTTCCTTCGATGTTCATTCACGCACATATCTAAGCAGAGTGTAAGAAGCGTAATCAAAGCAAAAGAGGTTGTTTTGGGTTAAATCTACTTAGAAAGACTTTTGGGTTTCGCTTATTTCAAGTTGTGTTCTTTGGTGTTAAGGCAACATTGACCCAGAAATCACAGTGTATGTAATGAGACCAAAATTTTTAAAAAGAGTCTTTTTGCTTCCATATGCGTAGAAAGAAGAAGATTAAGCTTTGATTGGGCGTATTTCAATTCGCATGGTGTTTTTTGGGTGTGCACCAGAATCACCCGTAACCAAATCAAAAAGGTGTTTTGGGTTCCATTTGCAGAAAAAGAAGACGCTAAAGCTCTGATTGGGCTTATTTCCAATTGGTGTTTTTGGGGTTAGAATGCACATTCACCCAAAAATCACAAAGTGAAATGTTGGTTATCAGCCCAAATTAAGCATAGGAGCTTTGGTTCCATCTCAAAAGAAAGAGGACGAATAAGCTTTGATTGTTCCTTCGATGTTCATTCACGCACATATCTAAGCAGAGTGTAATAAGCGTAATCAAAGCAAAAGAGGTTGTTTTGGGTTAAATCTACTTAGAAAGAAGACTTTTGGGTTTCGCTTATTTCAAGTTGTGTTCTTTGGTGTTAAGGCAACATTGACCCAGAAATCACAGTGTATGTAATGAGACCAAAATTTTTAAAAAGAGTCTTTTTGCTTCCATATGCGTAGAAAGAAGATTAAGCTTTGATTGGGCGTATTTCAATTCGCATGGTGTTTTTTGGGTGTGCACCAGAATCACCCGTAACCATTTGGTTACGGTGTTTTGGGTTCCATCTGCAGAAAAAGAAGACGCTAAAGCTCTGATTGGGCTTATTTCCAATTGGTGTTTTTGGGGTTAGAATGCACATTCACCCACAAATCACAAAGTGAAATGTTTTTTATCAGCCCAAATTAAGCATAGGAGCTTTGGTTCCATCTCAATAGAAAGAGGACGAATAAGCTTTGATTGTTCCTTCGATGTTCATTCACGCACATATATAAGCAGAGTGTAATAAGCGTAATCAAAGCAAAAGAGGTTGTTTTGGGTTAAATCTACTTAGAAAGAAGACTTTTGGGTTTCGCTTATTTCAAGTTGTGTTCTTTGGTGTTAAGGCAACATTGACCCAGAAATCACAGTGTATGTAATGAGACCAAAATTTTTAAAAAGAGTCTTTTTGCTTCCATATGCGTAGAAAGAAGACGATTAAGCTTTGATTGGGCGTATTTCAATTCGCATGGTGTTTTTTGGGTGTGCACCAGAATCACCCGTAACCAAATCAAAAAGGTGTTTTGGGTTCCATCTGCAGAAAAAGAAGACGATAAAGCTCTGATTGGGCTTATTTCCAATTGGTGTTTTTGGGGTTAGAATGCACATTCACCCAAAAATCACAAAGTGAAATGTTTTTTATCAGCCCAAATTAAGCATAGGAGCTTTGGTTCCATCTCAAAAGAAAGAGGACGAATAAGCTTTGATTGTTCCTTCGATGTTCATTCACGCACATATCTAAGCAGAGTGTAAGAAGCGTAATCAAAGCAAAAGAGGTTGTTTTGGGTTAAATCTACTTAGAAAGACTTTTGGGTTTCGCTTATTTCAAGTTGTGTTCTTTGGTGTTAAGGCAACATTGACCCAGAAATCACAGTGTATGTAATGAGACCAAAATTTTTAAAAAGAGTCTTTTTGCTTCCATATGCGTAGAAAGAAGAAGATTAAGCTTTGATTGGGCGTATTTCAATTCGCATGGTGTTTTTTGGGTGTGCACCAGAATCACCCGTAACCAAATCAAAAAGGTGTTTTGGGTTCCATTTGCAGAAAAAGAAGACGCTAAAGCTCTGATTGGGCTTATTTCCAATTGGTGTTTTTGGGGTTAGAATGCACATTCACCCAAAAATCACAAAGTGAAATGTTGGTTATCAGCCCAAATTAAGCATAGGAGCTTTGGTTCCATCTCAAAAGAAAGAGGACGAATAAGCTTTGATTGTTCCTTCGATGTTCATTCACGCACATATCTAAGCAGAGTGTAATAAGCGTAATCAAAGCAAAAGAGGTTGTTTTGGGTTAAATCTACTTAGAAAGAAGACTTTTGGGTTTCGCTTATTTCAAGTTGTGTTCTTTGGTGTTAAGGCAACATTGACCCAGAAATCACAGTGTATGTAATGAGACCAAAATTTTTAAAAAGAGTCTTTTTGCTTCCATATGCGTAGAAAGAAGACGATTAAGCTTTGATTGGGCGTATTTCAATTCGCATGGTGTTTTTTGGGTGTGCACCAGAATCACCCGTAACCAAATCAAAAAGGTGTTTTGGGTTCCATCTGCAGAAAAAGAAGACGCTAAAGCTCTGATTGGGCTTATTTCCAATTGGTGTTTTTGGGGTTAGAATGCACATTCACCCAAAAATCACAAAGTGAAATGTTGGTTATCAGCCCAAATTAAGCATAGGAGCTTTGGTTCCATCTCAATAGAAAGAGGACGAATAGGCTTTGATTGTTCCTTCGATGTTCATTCACGCACATATCTAAGCAGAGTGTAAGAAGCGTAATCAAAGCAAAAGAGGTTGTTTTGGGTTAAATCTACTTAGAAAGAAGACTTTTGGGTTTCGCTTATTTCAAGTTGTGTTCTTTGGTGTTAAGGCAACATTGACCCAGAAATCACAGTGTATGTAATGAGACCAAAATTTTTAAAAAGAGTCTTTTTGCTTCCATATGCGTAGAAAGAAGACGATTAAGCTTTGATTGGGCGTATTTCAATTCGCATGGTGTTTTTTGGGTGTGCACCAGAATCACCCGTAACCAAATCAAAAAGGTGTTTTGGGTTCCATCTGCAGAAAAAGAAGACGCTAAAGCTCTGATTGGGCTTATTTCCAATTGGTGTTTTTGGGGTTAGAATGCACATTCACCCAAAAATCACAAAGTGAAATGTTGGTTATCAGCCCAAATTAAGCATAGGAGCTTTGGTTCCATCTCAATAGAAAGAGGACGAATAGGCTTTGATTGTTCCTTCGATGTTCATTCACGCACATATCTAAGCAGAGTGTAAGAAGCGTAATCAAAGCAAAAGAGGTTGTTTTGGGTTAAATCTACTTAGAAAGAAGACTTTTGGGTTTCGCTTATTTCAAGTTGTGTTCTTTGGTGTTAAGGCAACATTGACCCAGAAATCACAGTGTATGTAATGAGACCAAAATTTTTAAAAAGAGTCTTTTTGCTTCCATATGCGTAGAAAGAAGACGATTAAGCTTTGATTGGGCGTATTTCAATTCGCATGGTGTTTTTTGGGTGTGCACCAGAATCACCCGTAACCAAATCAAAAAGGTGTTTTGGGTTCCATCTGCAGAAAAGGAAGACGCTAAAGCTCTGATTGGGCTTATTTCCAATTGGTGTTTTTGGGGTTAGAATGCACATTCACCCACAAATCACAAAGTGAAATGTTTTTTATCAGCCCAAATTAAGCATAGGAGCTTTGGTTCCATCTCAATAGAAAGAGGACGAATAAGCTTTGATTGTTCCTTCGATGTTCATTCACGCACATATCTAAGCAGAGTGTAAGAAGCGTAATCAAAGCAAAAGAGGTTGTTTTGGGTTAAATCTACTTAGAAAGAAGACTTTTGGGTTTCGCTTATTTCAAGTTGTGTTCTTTGGTGTTAAGGCAACATTGACCCAGAAATCACAGTGTATGTAATGAGACCAAAATTTTTAAAAAGAGTCTTTTTGCTTCCATATGCGTAGAAAGAAGACGATTAAGCTTTGATTGGGCGTATTTCAATTCGCATGGTGTTTTTTGGGTGTGCACCAGAATCACCCGTAACCAAATCAAAAAGGTGTTTTGGGTTCCATCTGCAGAAAAGGAAGACGCTAAAGCTCTGATTGGGCT
Organism: Podarcis erhardii; assembly: GCF_964252035.2. Taxonomy (NCBI): domain Eukaryota; kingdom Metazoa; phylum Chordata; class Lepidosauria; order Squamata; family Lacertidae; genus Podarcis; species Podarcis erhardii. The sequence continues at coordinate 139,956,026 of NC_138497.1, read as the reverse complement.
TATTTCCAATTGGTGTTTTTGGGGTTAGAATGCACATTCACCCACAAATCACAAAGTGAAATGTTTTTTATCAGCCCAAATTAAGCATAGGAGCTTTGGTTCCATCTCAATAGAAAGAGGACGAATAAGCTTTGATTGTTCCTTCGATGTTCATTCACGCACATATCTAAGCAGAGTGTAATAAGCGTAATCAAAGCAAAAGAGGTTGTTTTGGGTTAAATCTACTTAGAAAGAAGACTTTTGGGTTTCGCTTATTTCAAGTTGTGTTCTTTGGTGTTAAGGCAACATTGACCCAGAAATCACAGTGTATGTAATGAGACCAAAAATTTTAAAGTCTTTTTGCTTCCATATGCGTAGAAAGAAGACGATTAAGCTTTGATTGGGCGTATTTCAATTCGCATGGTGTTTTTTGGGTGTGCACCAGAATCACCCGTAACCAAATCAAAAAGGTGTTTTGGGTTCCATTTGCAGAAAAAGAAGACGCTAAAGCTCTGATTGGGCTGATTTCCAATTGGTGTTTTTGGGGTTAGAATGCACATTCACCCAAAAATCACAAAGTGAAATGTTGGTTATCAGCCCAAATTAAGCATAGGAGCTTTGGTTCCATCTCAAAAGAAAGAGGACGAATAAGCTTTGATTGTTCCTTCGATGTTCATTCACGCACATATCTAAGCAGAGTGTAATAAGCGTAATCAAAGCAAAAGAGGTTGTTTTGGGTTAAATCTACTTAGAAAGAAGACTTTTGGGTTTCGCTTATTTCAAGTTGTGTTCTTTGGTGTTAAGGCAACATTGACCCAGAAATCACAGTGTATGTAATGAGACCAAAATTTTTAAAAAGAGTCTTTTTGCTTCCATATGCGTAGAAAGAAGACGAATAAGCTTTGATTGGGCGTATTTCAATTCGCATGGTGTTTTTTGGGTGTGCACCAGAATCACCCGTAACCAAATCAAAAAGGTGTTTTGGGTTCCATTTGCAGAAAAAGAAGACGCTAAAGCTCTGATTGGGCTGATTTCCAATTGGTGTTTTTGGGGTTCGAATGCACATTCACCCAAAAATCACAAAGTGAAATGTTGGTTATCAGCCCAAATTAAGCATAGGAGCTTTGGTTCCATCTCAAAAGAAAGAGGACGAATAAGCTTTGATTGTTCCTTCGATGTTCATTCACGCACATATCTAAGCAGAGTGTAAGAAGCGTAATCAAAGCAAAAGAGGTTGTTTTGGGTTAAATCTACTTAGAAAGAAGACTTTTGGGTTTCGCTTATTTCAAGTTGTGTTCTTTGGTGTTAAGGCAACATTGACCCAGAAATCACAGTGTATGTAATGAGACCAAAATTTTTAAAAAGAGTCTTTTTGCTTCCATATGCGTAGAAAGAAGATTAAGCTTTGATTGGGCGTATTTCAATTCGCATGGTGTTTTTTGGGTGTGCACCAGAATCACCCGTAACCATTTGGTTACGGTGTTTTGGGTTCCATCTGCAGAAAAAGAAGACGCTAAAGCTCTGATTGGGCTTATTTCCAATTGGTGTTTTTGGGGTTAGAATGCACATTCACCCACAAATCACAAAGTGAAATGTTTTTTATCAGCCCAAATTAAGCATAGGAGCTTTGGTTCCATCTCAATAGAAAGAGGACGAATAAGCTTTGATTGTTCCTTCGATGTTCATTCACGCACATATATAAGCAGAGTGTAAGAAGCGTAATCAAAGCAAAAGAGGTTGTTTTGGGTTAAATCTACTTAGAAAGAAGACTTTTGGGTTTCGCTTATTTCAAGTTGTGTTCTTTGGTGTTAAGGCAACATTGACCCAGAAATCACAGTGTATGTAATGAGACCAAAATTTTTAAAAAGAGTCTTTTTGCTTCCATATGCGTAGAAAGAAGACGATTAAGCTTTGATTGGGCGTATTTCAATTCGCATGGTGTTTTTTGGGTGTGCACCAGAATCACCCGTAACCAAATCAAAAAGGTGTTTTGGGTTCCATCTGCAGAAAAAGAAGACGCTAAAGCTCTGATTGGGCTTATTTCCAATTGGTGTTTTTGGGGTTAGAATGCACATTCACCCAAAAATCACAAAGTGAAATGTTGGTTATCAGCCCAAATTAAGCATAGGAGCTTTGGTTCCATCTCAATAGAAAGAGGACGAATAGGCTTTGATTGTTCCTTCGATGTTCATTCACGCACATATCTAAGCAGAGTGTAAGAAGCGTAATCAAAGCAAAAGAGGTTGTTTTGGGTTAAATCTACTTAGAAAGAAGACTTTTGGGTTTCGCTTATTTCAAGTTGTGTTCTTTGGTGTTAAGGCAACATTGACCCAGAAATCACAGTGTATGTAATGAGACCAAAATTTTTAAAAAGAGTCTTTTTGCTTCCATATGCGTAGAAAGAAGACGATTAAGCTTTGATTGGGCGTATTTCAATTCGCATGGTGTTTTTTGGGTGTGCACCAGAATCACCCGTAACCAAATCAAAAAGGTGTTTTGGGTTCCATCTGCAGAAAAAGAAGACGCTAAAGCTCTGATTGGGCTTATTTCCAATTGGTGTTTTTGGGGTTAGAATGCACATTCACCCAAAAATCACAAAGTGAAATGTTGGTTATCAGCCCAAATTAAGCATAGGAGCTTTGGTTCCATCTCAATAGAAAGAGGACGAATAGGCTTTGATTGTTCCTTCGATGTTCATTCACGCACATATATAAGCAGAGTGTAATAAGCGTAATCAAAGCAAAAGAGGTTGTTTTGGGTTAAATCTACTTAGAAAGAAGACTTTTGGGTTTCGCTTATTTCAAGTTGTGTTCTTTGGTGTTAAGGCAACATTGACCCAGAAATCACAGTGTATGTAATGAGACCAAAATTTTTAAAAAGAGTCTTTTTGCTTCCATATGCGTAGAAAGAAGACGATTAAGCTTTGATTGGGCGTATTTCAATTCGCATGGTGTTTTTTGGTGTGCACCAGAATCACCCGTAACCAAATCAAAAAGGTGTTTTGGGTTCCATCTGCAGAAAAAGAAGACGCTAAAGCTCTGATTGGGCTTATTTCCAATTGGTGTTTTTGGGGTTAGAATGCACATTCACCCAAAAATCACAAAGTGAAATGTTGGTTATCAGCCCAAATTAAGCATAGGAGCTTTGGTTCCATCTCAATAGAAAGAGGACGAATAGGCTTTGATTGTTCCTTCGATGTTCATTCACGCACATATCTAAGCAGAGTGTAAGAAGCGTAATCAAAGCAAAAGAGGTTGTTTTGGGTTAAATCTACTTAGAAAGAAGACTTTTGGGTTTCGCTTATTTCAAGTTGTGTTCTTTGGTGTTAAGGCAACATTGACCCAGAAATCACAGTGTATGTAATGAGACCAAAATTTTTAAAAAGAGTCTTTTTGCTTCCATATGCGTAGAAAGAAGACGATTAAGCTTTGATTGGGCGTATTTCAATTCGCATGGTGTTTTTTGGGTGTGCACCAGAATCACCCGTAACCAAATCAAAAAGGTGTTTTGGGTTCCATCTGCAGAAAAAGAAGACGCTAAAGCTCTGATTGGGCTTATTTCCAATTGGTGTTTTTGGGGTTAGAATGCACATTCACCCAAAAATCACAAAGTGAAATGTTGGTTATCAGCCCAAATTAAGCATAGGAGCTTTGGTTCCATCTCAATAGAAAGAGGACGAATAGGCTTTGATTGTTCCTTCGATGTTCATTCACGCACATATCTAAGCAGAGTGTAAGAAGCGTAATCAAAGCAAAAGAGGTTGTTTTGGGTTAAATCTACTTAGAAAGAAGACTTTTGGGTTTCGCTTATTTCAAGTTGTGTTCTTTGGTGTTAAGGCAACATTGACCCAGAAATCACAGTGTATGTAATGAGACCAAAATTTTTAAAAAGAGTCTTTTTGCTTCCATATGCGTAGAAAGAAGACGATTAAGCTTTGATTGGGCGTATTTCAATTCGCATGGTGTTTTTTGGTGTGCACCAGAATCACCCGTAACCAAATCAAAAAGGTGTTTTGGGTTCCATCTGCAGAAAAAGAAGACGCTAAAGCTCTGATTGGGCTTATTTCCAATTGGTGTTTTTGGGGTTAGAATGCACATTCACCCAAAAATCACAAAGTGAAATGTTGGTTATCAGCCCAAATTAAGCATAGGAGCTTTGGTTCCATCTCAATAGAAAGAGGACGAATAGGCTTTGATTGTTCCTTCGATGTTCATTCACGCACATATCTAAGCAGAGTGTAAGAAGCGTAATCAAAGCAAAAGAGGTTGTTTTGGGTTAAATCTACTTAGAAAGAAGACTTTTGGGTTTCGCTTATTTCAAGTTGTGTTCTTTGGTGTTAAGGCAACATTGACCCAGAAATCACAGTGTATGTAATGAGACCAAAATTTTTAAAAAGAGTCTTTTTGCTTCCATATGCGTAGAAAGAAGACGATTAAGCTTTGATTGGGCGTATTTCAATTCGCATGGTGTTTTTTGGGTGTGCACCAGAATCACCCGTAACCAAATCAAAAAGGTGTTTTGGGTTCCATCTGCAGAAAAAGAAGACGCTAAAGCTCTGATTGGGCTTATTTCCAATTGGTGTTTTTGGGGTTAGAATGCACATTCACCCAAAAATCACAAAGTGAAATGTTGGTTATCAGCCCAAATTAAGCATAGGAGCTTTGGTTCCATCTCAATAGAAAGAGGACGAATAGGCTTTGATTGTTCCTTCGATGTTCATTCACGCACATATCTAAGCAGAGTGTAAGAAGCGTAATCAAAGCAAAAGAGGTTGTTTTGGGTTAAATCTACTTAGAAAGAAGACTTTTGGGTTTCGCTTATTTCAAGTTGTGTTCTTTGGTGTTAAGGCAACATTGACCCAGAAATCACAGTGTATGTAATGAGACCAAAATTTTTAAAAAGAGTCTTTTTGCTTCCATATGCGTAGAAAGAAGACGATTAAGCTTTGATTGGGCGTATTTCAATTCGCATGGTGTTTTCTGGGTGTGCACCAGAATCACCCGTAACCAAATCAAAAAGGTGTTTTGGGTTCCATCTGCAGAAAAAGAAGACGCTAAAGCTCTGATTGGGCTTATTTCCAATTGGTGTTTTTGGGGTTAGAATGCACATTCACCCACAAATCACAAAGTGAAATGTTTTTTATCAGCCCAAATTAAGCATAGGAGCTTTGGTTCCATCTCAATAGAAAGAGGACGAATAAGCTTTGATTGTTCCTTCGATGTTCATTCACGCACATATCTAAGCAGAGTGTAATAAGCGTAATCAAAGCAAAAGAGGTTGTTTTGGGTTAAATCTACTTAGAAAGAAGACTTTTGGGTTTCGCTTATTTCAAGTTGTGTTCTTTGGTGTTAAGGCAACATTGACCCAGAAATCACAGTGTATGTAATGAGACCAAAATTTTTAAAAAGAGTCTTTTTGCTTCCATATGCGTAGAAAGAAGACGAATAAGCTTTGATTGGGCGTATTTCAATTCGCATGGTGTTTTTTGGGTGTGCACCAGAATCACCCGTAACCAAATCAAAAAGGTGTTTTGGGTTCCATTTGCAGAAAAAGAAGACGCTAAAGCTCTGATTGGGCTGATTTCCAATTGGTGTTTTTGGGGTTCGAATGCACATTCACCCAAAAATCACAAAGTGAAATGTTGGTTATCAGCCCAAATTAAGCATAGGAGCTTTGGTTCCATCTCAAAAGAAAGAGGACGAATAAGCTTTGATTGTTCCTTCGATGTTCATTCACGCACATATCTAAGCAGAGTGTAAGAAGCGTAATCAAAGCAAAAGAGGTTGTTTTGGGTTAAATCTACTTAGAAAGAAGACTTTTGGGTTTCGCTTATTTCAAGTTGTGTTCTTTGGTGTTAAGGCAACATTGACCCAGAAATCACAGTGTATGTAATGAGACCAAAATTTTTAAAAAGAGTCTTTTTGCTTCCATATGCGTAGAAAGAAGACGATTAAGCTTTGATTGGGCGTATTTCAATTCGCATGGTGTTTTTTGGGTGTGCACCAGAATCACCCGTAACCAAATCAAAAAGGTGTTTTGGGTTCCATCTGCAGAAAAAGTAGACGCTAAAGCTCTGATTGGGCTTATTTCCATTTGGTGTTTTTGGGGTTAGAATGCACATTCACCCACAAATCACAAAGTGAAATGTTTTTTATCAGCCCAAATTAAGCATAGGAGCTTTGGTTCCATCTCAAAAGAAAGAGGACGAATAAGCTTTGATTGTTCCTTCGTTCATTCACGCACATATATAAGCAGAGTGTAATAAGCGTAATCAAAGCAAAAGAGGTTGTTTTGGGTTAAATCTACTTAGGAAGAAGACTTTTGGGTTTCGCTTATTTCAAGTTGTGTTCTTTGGTGTTAAGGCAACATTGACCCAGAAATCACAGTGTATGTAATGAGACCAAAATTTTTAAAAAGAGTCTTTTTGCTTCCATATGCGTAGAAAGAAGACGATTAAGCTTTGATTGGGCGTATTTCAATTCGCATGGTGTTTTTTGGGTGTGCACCAGAATCACCCGTAACCAAATCAAAAAGGTGTTTTGGGTTCCATCTGCAGAAAAAGAAGACGCTAAAGCTCTGATTGGGCTTATTTCCAATTGGTGTTTTTGGGGTTAGAATGCACATTCACCCAAAAATCACAAAGTGAAATGTTGGTTATCAGCCCAAATTAAGCATAGGAGCTTTGGTTCCATCTCAATAGAAAGAGGACGAATAGGCTTTGATTGTTCCTTCGATGTTCATTCACGCACATATCTAAGCAGAGTGTAAGAAGCGTAATCAAAGCAAAAGAGGTTGTTTTGGGTTAAATCTACTTAGAAAGAAGACTTTTGGGTTTCGCTTATTTCAAGTTGTGTTCTTTGGTGTTAAGGCAACATTGACCCAGAAATCACAGTGTATGTAATGAGACCAAAATTTTTAAAAAGTCTTTTTGCTTCCATATGCGTAGAAAGAAGACGATTAAGCTTTGATTGGGCGTATTTCAATTCGCATGGTGTTTTTTGGGTGTGCACCAGAATCACCCGTAACCAAATCAAAAAGGTGTTTTGGGTTCCATCTGCAGAAAAAGAAGACGCTAAAGCTCTGATTGGGCTTATTTCCAATTGGTGTTTTTGGGGTTAGAATGCACATTCACCCACAAATCACAAAGTGAAATGTTTTTTATCAGCCCAAATTAAGCATAGGAGCTTTGGTTCCATCTCAATAGAAAGAGGACGAATAAGCTTTGATTGTTCCTTCGATGTTCATTCACGCACATATCTAAGCAGAGTGTAATAAGCGTAATCAAAGCAAAAGAGGTTGTTTTGGGTTAAATCTACTTAGAAAGAAGACTTTTGGGTTTCGCTTATTTCAAGTTGTGTTCTTTGGTGTTAAGGCAACATTGACCCAGAAATCACAGTGTATGTAATGAGACCAAAAATTTTAAAGTCTTTTTGCTTCCATATGCGTAGAAAGAAGACGATTAAGCTTTGATTGGGCGTATTTCAATTCGCATGGTGTTTTTTGGGTGTGCACCAGAATCACCCGTAACCAAATCAAAAAGGTGTTTTGGGTTCCATCTGCAGAAAAAGAAGACGCTAAAGCTCTGATTGGGCTGATTTCCAATTGGTGTTTTTGGGGTTAGAATGCACATTCACCCAAAAATCACAAAGTGAAATGTTGGTTATCAGCCCAAATTAAGCATAGGAGCTTTGGTTCCATCTCAAAAGAAAGAGGACGAATAAGCTTTGATTGTTCCTTCGATGTTCATTCACGCACATATCTAAGCAGAGTGTAATAAGCGTAATCAAAGCAAAAGAGGTTGTTTTGGGTTAAATCTACTTAGAAAGAAGACTTTTGGGTTTCGCTTATTTCAAGTTGTGTTCTTTGGTGTTAAGGCAACATTGACCCAGAAATCACAGTGTATGTAATGAGACCAAAATTTTTAAAAAGAGTCTTTTTGCTTCCATATGCGTAGAAAGAAGACGATTAAGCTTTGATTGGGCGTATTTCAATTCGCATGGTGTTTTTTGGGTGTGCACCAGAATCACCCGTAACCAAATCAAAAAGGTGTTTTGGGTTCCATCTGCAGAAAAAGAAGACGCTAAAGCTCTGATTGGGCTTATTTCCATTTGGTGTTTTTGGGGTTAGAATGCACATTCACCCAAAAATCACAAAGTGAAATGTTGGTTATCAGCCCAAATTAAGCATAGGAGCTTTGGTTCCATCTCAAAAGAAAGAGGACGAATAAGCTTTGATTGTTCCTTCGATGTTCATTCACGCACATATCTAAGCAGAGTGTAATAAGCGTAATCAAAGCAAAAGAGGTTGTTTTGGGTTAAATCTACTTAGAAAGAAGACTTTTGGGTTTCGCTTATTTCAAGTTGTGTTCTTTGGTGTTAAGGCAACATTGACCCAGAAATCACAGTGTATGTAATGAGACCAAAATTTTTAAAAAGAGTCTTTTTGCTTCCATATGCGTAGAAAGAAGACGAATAAGCTTTGATTGGGCGTATTTCAATTCGCATGGTGTTTTTTGGGTGTGCACCAGAATCACCCGTAACCAAATCAAAAAGGTGTTTTGGGTTCCATTTGCAGAAAAAGAAGACGCTAAAGCTCTGATTGGGCTGATTTCCAATTGGTGTTTTTGGGGTTCGAATGCACATTCACCCAAAAATCACAAAGTGAAATGTTGGTTATCAGCCCAAATTAAGCATAGGAGCTTTGGTTCCATCTCAAAAGAAAGAGGACGAATAAGCTTTGATTGTTCCTTCGATGTTCATTCACGCACATATCTAAGCAGAGTGTAAGAAGCGTAATCAAAGCAAAAGAGGTTGTTTTGGGTTAAATCTACTTAGAAAGAAGACTTTTGGGTTTCGCTTATTTCAAGTTGTGTTCTTTGGTGTTAAGGCAACATTGACCCAGAAATCACAGTGTATGTAATGAGACCAAAATTTTTAAAAAGAGTCTTTTTGCTTCCATATGCGTAGAAAGAAGACGATTAAGCTTTGATTGGGCGTATTTCAATTCGCATGGTGTTTTTTGGGTGTGCACCAGAATCACCCGTAACCAAATCAAAAGTGTTTTGGGTTCCATCTGCAGAAAAAGAAGACGCTAAAGCTCTGATTGGGCTTATTTCCATTTGGTGTTTTTGGGGTTAGAATGCACATTCACCCAAAAATCACAAAGTGAAATGTTGGTTATCAGCCCAAATTAAGCATAGGAGCTTTGGTTCCATCTCAAAAGAAAGAGGACGAATAAGCTTTGATTGTTCCTTCGATGTTCATTCACGCACATATCTAAGCAGAGTGTAATAAGCGTAATCAAAGCAAAAGAGGTTGTTTTGGGTTAAATCTACTTAGAAAGAAGACTTTTGGGTTTCGCTTATTTCAAGTTGTGTTCTTTGGTGTTAAGGCAACATTGACCCAGAAATCACAGTGTATGTAATGAGACCAAAATTTTTAAAAAGAGTCTTTTTGCTTCCATATGCGTAGAAAGAAGACGAATAAGCTTTGATTGGGCGTATTTCAATTCGCATGGTGTTTTTTGGGTGTGCACCAGAATCACCCGTAACCAAATCAAAAAGGTGTTTTGGGTTCCATTTGCAGAAAAAGAAGACGCTAAAGCTCTGATTGGGCTGATTTCCAATTGGTGTTTTTGGGGTTCGAATGCACATTCACCCAAAAATCACAAAGTGAAATGTTGGTTATCAGCCCAAATTAAGCATAGGAGCTTTGGTTCCATCTCAAAAGAAAGAGGACGAATAAGCTTTGATTGTTCCTTCGATGTTCATTCACGCACATATCTAAGCAGAGTGTAAGAAGCGTAATCAAAGCAAAAGAGGTTGTTTTGGGTTAAATCTACTTAGAAAGAAGACTTTTGGGTTTCGCTTATTTCAAGTTGTGTTCTTTGGTGTTAAGGCAACATTGACCCAGAAATCACAGTGTATGTAATGAGACCAAAATTTTTAAAAAGAGTCTTTTTGCTTCCATATGCGTAGAAAGAAGACGATTAAGCTTTGATTGGGCGTATTTCAATTCGCATGGTGTTTTTTGGGTGTGCACCAGAATCACCCGTAACCAAATCAAAAGTGTTTTGTGTTCCATCTGCAGAAAAAGAAGACGCTAAAGCTCTGATTGGGCTTATTTCCAATTGGTGTTTTTGGGGTTAGAATGCACATTCACCCACAAATCACAAAGTGAAATGTTTTTTATCAGCCCAAATTAAGCATAGGAGCTTTGGTTCCATCTCAATAGAAAGAGGACGAATAAGCTTTGATTGTTCCTTCGATGTTCATTCACGCACATATCTAAGCAGAGTGTAATAAGCGTAATCAAAGCAAAAGAGGTTGTTTTGGGTTAAATCTACTTAGAAAGAAGACTTTTGGGTTTCGCTTATTTCAAGTTGTGTTCTTTGGTGTTAAGGCAACATTGACCCAGAAATCACAGTGTATGTAATGAGACCAAAATTTTTAAAAAGAGTCTTTTTGCTTCCATATGCGTAGAAAGAAGACGATTAAGCTTTGATTGGGCGTATTTCAATTCGCATGGTGTTTTTTGGGTGTGCACCAGAATCACCCGTAACCAAATCAAAAAGGTGTTTTGGGTTCCATCTGCAGAAAAAGAAGACGCTAAAGCTCTGATTGGGCTTATTTCCAATTGGTGTTTTTGGGGTTAGAATGCACATTCACCCACAAATCACAAAGTGAAATGTTGGTTATCAGCCCAAATTAAGCATAGGAGCTTTGGTTCCATCTCAATAGAAAGAGGACGAATAAGCTTTGATTGTTCCTTCGATGTTCATTCACGCACATATCTAAGCAGAGTGTAATAAGCGTAATCAAAGCAAAAGAGGTTGTTTTGGGTTAAATCTACTTAGAAAGAAGACTTTTGGGTTTCGCTTATTTCAAGTTGTGTTCTTTGGTGTTAAGGCAACATTGACCCAGAAATCACAGTGTATGTAATGAGACCAAAATTTTTAAAAAGAGTCTTTTTGCTTCCATATGCGTAGAAAGAAGACGATTAAGCTTTGATTGGGCGTATTTCAATTCGCATGGTGTTTTTTGAGTGTGCACCAGAATCACCCGTAACCAAATCAAAAAGGTGTTTTGGGTTCCATCTGCAGAAAAAGAAGACGCTAAAGCTCTGATTGGGCTTATTTCCAATTGGTGTTTTTGGGGTTAGAATGCACATTCACCCACAAATCACAAAGTGAAATGTTTTTTATCAGCCCAAATTAAGCATAGGAGCTTTGGTTCCATCTCAATAGAAAGAGGACGAATAAGCTTTGATTGTTCCTTCGATGTTCATTCACGCACATATATAAGCAGAGTGTAATAAGCGTAATCAAAGCAAAAGAGGTTGTTTTGGGTTAAATCTACTTAGAAAGAAGACTTTTGGGTTTCGCTTATTTCAAGTTGTGTTCTTTGGTGTTAAGGCAACATTGACCCAGAAATCACAGTGTATGTAATGAGACCAAAATTTTTAAAAAGAGTCTTTTTGCTTCCATATGCGTAGAAAGAAGACGATTAAGCTTTGATTGGGCGTATTTCAATTCGCATGGTGTTTTTTGGGTGTGCACCAGAATCACCCGTAACCAAATCAAAAAGGTGTTTTGGGTTCCATCTGCAGAAAAAGAAGACGCTAAAGCTCTGATTGGGCTTATTTCCATTTGGTGTTTTTGGGGTTAGAATGCACATTCACCCAAAAATCACAAAGTGAAATGTTTTTTATCAGCCCAAATTAAGCATAGGAGCTTTGGTTCCATCTCAAAAGAAAGAGGACGAATAAGCTTTGATTGTTCCTTCGTTCATTCACGCACATATATAAGCAGAGTGTAATAAGCGTAATCAAAGCAAAAGAGGTTGTTTTGGGTTAAATCTACTTAGGAAGAAGACTTTTGGGTTTCGCTTATTTCAAGTTGTGTTCTTTGGTTTTAAGGCAACATTGACCCAGAAATCACAGTGTATGTAATGAGACCAAAATTTTTATAAAATTTTGCTTCCATATGCGTAGAAAAGAAGACGAATAAGCTTTGATTGGGCGTATTTCAATTCGCATGGTGTTTTTTGGGTGTGCACCAGAATCACCCGTAACCATTTGGTTACGGTGTTTTGGGTTCCATCTGCAGAAAAAGAAGACGCTAAAGCTCTGATTGGTCTTATTTCCAATTGGTGTTTTTGGGGTTAGAATGCACATTCACCCAAAAATCACAAAGTGAAATGTTGGTTATCAGCCCAAATTAAGCATAGGAGCTTTGGTTCCATCTCAATAGAAAGAGGACGAATAAGCTTTGATTGTTCCTTCGATGTTCATTCACGCACATATATAAGCAGAGTGTAATAAGCGTAATCAAAGCAAAAGAGGTTGTTTTGGGTTAAATCTACTTAGAAAGAAGACTTTTGGGTTTCGCTTATTTCAAGTTGTGTTCTTTGGTGTTAAGGCAACATTGACCCAGAAATCACAGTGTATGTAATGAGACCAAAATTTTTAAAAAGAGTCTTTTTGCTTCCATATGCGTAGAAAGAAGACGATTAAGCTTTGATTGGGCGTATTTCAATTCGCATGGTGTTTTTTGGGTGTGCACCAGAATCACCCGTAACCAAATCAAAAAGGTGTTTTGGGTTCCATCTGCAGAAAAAGACGCTAAAGCTCTGATTGGGCTTATTTCCATTTGGTGTTTTTGGGGTTAGAATGCACATTCACCCAAAAATCACAAAGTGAAATGTTTTTTATCAGCCCAAATTAAGCATAGGAGCTTTGGTTCCATCTCAAAAGAAAGAGGACGAATAAGCTTTGATTGTTCCTTCGTTCATTCACGCACATATATAAGCAGAGTGTAATAAGCGTAATCAAAGCAAAAGAGGTTGTTTTGGGTTAAATCTACTTAGGAAGAAGACTTTTGGGTTTCGCTTATTTCAAGTTGTGTTCTTTGGTTTTAAGGCAACATTGACCCAGAAATCACAGTGTATGTAATGAGACCAAAATTTTTATAAAATTTTGCTTCCATATGCGTAGAAAGAAGACGAATAAGCTTTGATTGGGCGTATTTCAATTCGCATGGTGTTTTTTGGGTGTGCACCAGAATCACCCGTAACCATTTGGTTACGGTGTTTTGGGTTCCATCTGCAGAAAAAGAAGACGCTAAAGCTCTGATTGGTCTTATTTCCAATTGGTGTTTTTGGGGTTAGAATGCACATTCACCCAAAAATCACAAAGTGAAATGTTGGTTATCAGCCCAAATTAAGCATAGGAGCTTTGGTTCCATCTCAAAAGAAAGAGGACGAATAAGCTTTGATTGTTCCTTCGATGTTCATTCACGCACATATATAAGCAGAGTGTAAGAAGCGTAATCAAAGCAAAAGAGGTTGTTTTGGGTTAAATCTACTTAGAAAGAAGACTTTTGGGTTTCGCTTATTTCAAGTTGTGTTCTTTGGTGTTAAGGCAACATTGACCCAGAAATCACAGTGTATGTAATGAGACCAAAATTTTTAAAAAGAGTCTTTTTGTTTCCATATGCGTAGAAAGAAGACGAATAAGCTTTGATTGGGCGTATTTCAATTCGCATGGTTTTTTGGGTGTGCACCAGAATCACCCGTAACCAAATCAGAAAGGTGTTTTGGGTTCCATCTGCAGAAAAAGAAGACGCTAAAGCTCTGATTGGGCTTATTTCCAATTGGTGTTTTTGGGGTTAGAATGCACATTCACCCAAAAATCACAAAGTGAAATGTTGGTTATCAGCCCAAATTAAGCATAGGAGCTTTGGTTCCATCTCAAAAGAAAGAGGACGAATAAGCTTTGATTGTTCCTTCGATGTTCATTCACGCACATATCTAAGCAGAGTGTAAGAAGCGTAATCAAAGCAAAAGAGGTTGTTTTGGGTTAAATCTACTTAGAAAGAAGACTTTTGGGTTTCGCTTATTTCAAGTTGTGTTCTTTGGTGTTAAGGCAACATTGACCCAGAAATCACAGTGTATGTAATGAGACCAAAATTTTTAAAAAGAGTCTTTTTGCTTCCATATGCGTAGAAAGAAGACGATTAAGCTTTGATTGGGCGTATTTCAATTCGCATGGTGTTTTTTGGGTGTGCACCAGAATCACCCGTAACCAAATCAAAAAGGTGTTTTGGGTTCCATCTGCAGAAAAAGAAGACGCTAAAGCTCTGATTGGGCTTATTTCCAATTGGTGTTTTTGGGGGTAGAATGCACATTCACCCACAAATCACAAAGTGAAATGTTTTTTATCAGCCCAAATTAAGCATAGGAGCTTTGGTTCCATCTCAATAGAAAGAGGACGAATAAGCTTTGATTGTTCCTTCGATGTTCATTCACGCACATATATAAGCAGAGTGTAATAAGCGTAATCAAAGCAAAAGAGGTTGTTTTGGGTTAAATCTACTTAGAAAGAAGACTTTTGGGTTTCGCTTATTTCAAGTTGTGTTCTTTGGTGTTAAGGCAACATTGACCCAGAAATCACAGTGTATGTAATGAGACCAAAATTTTTAAAAAGAGTCTTTTTGCTTCCATATGCGTAGAAAGAAGACGATTAAGCTTTGATTGGGCGTATTTCAATTCGCATGGTGTTTTTTGGGTGTGCACCAGAATCACCCGTAACCAAATCAAAAAGGTGTTTTGGGTTCCATCTGCAGAAAAAGAAGACGCTAAAGCTCTGATTGGGCTTATTTCCAATTGGTGTTTTTGGGGGTAGAATGCACATTCACCCACAAATCACAAAGTGAAATGTTTTTTATCAGCCCAAATTAAGCATAGGAGCTTTGGTTCCATCTCAATAGAAAGAGGACGAATAAGCTTTGATTGTTCCTTCGATGTTCATTCACGCACATATCTAAGCAGAGTGTAAGAAGCGTAATCAAAGCAAAAGAGGTTGTTTTGGGTTAAATCTACTTAGAAAGAAGACTTTTGGGTTTCGCTTATTTCAAGTTGTGTTCTTTGGTGTTAAGGCAACATTGACCCAGAAATCACAGTGTATGTAATGAGACAAAATTTTTTAAAAAGAGTCTTTTTGCTTCCATATGCGTAGAAAGAAGACGAATAAGCTTTGATTGGGCGTATTTCAATTCGCATGGTGTTTTTTGAGTGTGCACCAAAAGCACCCGTAACCAAATCAAAAAGGTGTTTTGGGTTCCATCTGCAGAAAAAGAAGACGCTAAAGCTCTGATTGGGCTGATTTCCAATTGGTGTTTTTGGGGTTAGAATGCACATTCACCCAAAAATCACGAAGTGAAATGTTTTTTATCAGCCCAAATTAAGCATAGGAGCTTTGGTTCCATCTCAAAAGAAAGAGGACGAATAAGCTTTGATTGTTCCTTCGATGTTCATTCACGCACATATCTAAGCAGAGTGTAAGAAGCGTAATCAAAGCAAAAGAGGTTGTTTTGGGTTAAATCTACTTAGAAAGAAGACTTTTGGGTTTCGCTTATTTCAAGTTGTGTTCTTTGGTGTTAAGTCAACATTGACCCAGAAATCACAGTGTATGTAATGAGACCAAAATTTTTAAAAAGAGTCTTTTTGCTTCCATATGCGTAGAAAGAAGACGAATAAGCTTTGATTGGGCGTATTTCAATTCGCATGGTGTTTTTTGGGTGTGCACCAGAATCACCCGTAACCATTTGGTTACGGTGTTTTGGGTTCCATCTGCAGAAAAAGAAGATAAAGCTCTGATTGGGCTTATTTCCAATTGGTGTTTTTGGGGTTCGAATGCACATTCACCCAAAAATCACAAAGTGAAATGTTGGTTATCAGCCCAAATTAAGCATAGGAGCTTTGGTTCCATCTCAATAGAAAGAGGACGAATAAGCTTTGATTGTTCCTTCGATGTTCATTCACGCACATATCTAAGCAGAGTGTAATAAGCGTAATCAAAGCAAAAGAGGTTGTTTTGGGTTAAATCTACTTAGAAAGAAGACTTTTGGGTTTCGCTTATTTCAAGTTGTGTTCTTTGGTGTTAAGGCAACATTGACCCAGAAATCACAGTGTATGTAATGAGACCAAAATTTTTAAAAAGAGTCTTTTTGCTTCCATATGCGTAGAAAGAAGACGATTAAGCTTTGATTGGGCGTATTTCAATTCGCATGGTGTTTTTTGGGTGTGCACCAGAATCACCCGTAACCAAATCAAAAAGGTGTTTTGGGTTCCATCTGCAGAAAAAGAAGACGCTAAAGCTCTGATTGGGCTTATTTCCAATTGGTGTTTTTGGGGGTAGAATGCACATTCACCCACAAATCACAAAGTGAAATGTTTTTTATCAGCCCAAATTAAGCATAGGAGCTTTGGTTCCATCTCAATAGAAAGAGGACGAATAAGCTTTGATTGTTCCTTCGATGTTCATTCACGCACATATATAAGCAGAGTGTAATAAGCGTAATCAAAGCAAAAGAGGTTGTTTTGGGTTAAATCTACTTAGAAAGAAGACTTTTGGGTTTCGCTTATTTCAAGTTGTGTTCTTTGGTGTTAAGGCAACATTGACCCAGAAATCACAGTGTATGTAATGAGACCAAAATTTTTAAAAAGAGTCTTTTTGCTTCCATATGCGTAGAAAGAAGACGAATAAGCTTTGATTGGGCGTATTTCAATTCGCATGGTGTTTTTTGGGTGTGCACCAGAATCACCCGTAACCAAATCAAAAAGGTGTTTTGGGTTCCATCTGCAGAAAAAGAAGACGCTAAAGCTCTGATTGGGCTTATTTCCAATTGGTGTTTTTGGGGGTAGAATGCACATTCACCCACAAATCACAAAGTGAAATGTTTTTTATCAGCCCAAATTAAGCATAGGAGCTTTGGTTCCATCTCAATAGAAAGAGGACGAATAAGCTTTGATTGTTCCTTCGATGTTCATTCACGCACATATCTAAGCAGAGTGTAAGAAGCGTAATCAAAGCAAAAGAGGTTGTTTTGGGTTAAATCTACTTAGAAAGAAGACTTTTGGGTTTCGCTTATTTCAAGTTGTGTTCTTTGGTGTTAAGGCAACATTGACCCAGAAATCACAGTGTATGTAATGAGACAAAATTTTTTAAAAAGAGTCTTTTTGCTTCCATATGCGTAGAAAGAAGACGAATAAGCTTTGATTGGGCGTATTTCAATTCGCATGGTGTTTTTTGAGTGTGCACCAAAAGCACCCGTAACCAAATCAAAAAGGTGTTTTGGGTTCCATCTGCAGAAAAAGAAGACGCTAAAGCTCTGATTGGGCTGATTTCCAATTGGTGTTTTTGGGGTTAGAATGCACATTCACCCAAAAATCACGAAGTGAAATGTTTTTTATCAGCCCAAATTAAGCATAGGAGCTTTGGTTCCATCTCAAAAGAAAGAGGACGAATAAGCTTTGATTGTTCCTTCGATGTTCATTCACGCACATATCTAAGCAGAGTGTAAGAAGCGTAATCAAAGCAAAAGAGGTTGTTTTGGGTTAAATCTACTTAGAAAGAAGACTTTTGGGTTTCGCTTATTTCAAGTTGTGTTCTTTGGTGTTAAGTCAACATTGACCCAGAAATCACAGTGTATGTAATGAGACCAAAATTTTTAAAAAGAGTCTTTTTGCTTCCATATGCGTAGAAAGAAGACGAATAAGCTTTGATTGGGCGTATTTCAATTCGCATGGTGTTTTTTGGGTGTGCACCAGAATCACCCGTAACCATTTGGTTACGGTGTTTTGGGTTCCATCTGCAGAAAAAGAAGATAAAGCTCTGATTGGGCTTATTTCCAATTGGTGTTTTTGGGGTTCGAATGCACATTCACCCAAAAATCACAAAGTGAAATGTTGGTTATCAGCCCAAATTAAGCATAGGAGCTTTGGTTCCATCTCAGTAGAAAGAGGACGAATAAGCTTTGATTGTTCCTTCGATGTTCATTCACGCACATATCTAAGCAGAGTGTAATAAGCGTAATCAAAGCAAAAGAGGTTGTTTTGGGTTAAATCTACTTAGAAAGAAGACTTTTGGGTTTCGCTTATTTCAAGTTGTGTTCTTTGGTGTTAAGGCAACATTGACCCAGAAATCACAGTGTATGTAATGAGACCAAAATTTTTAAAAAGAGTCTTTTTGCTTCCATATGCGTAGAAAGAAGACGATTAAGCTTTGATTGGGCGTATTTCAATTCGCATGGTGTTTTTTGGGTGTGCACCAGAATCACCCGTAACCAAATCAAAAAGGTGTTTTGGGTTCCATTTGCAGAAAAAGAAGACGCTAAAGCTCTGATTGGGCTGATTTCCAATTGGTGTTTTTGGGGTTAGAATGCACATTCACCCAAAAATCACGAAGTGAAATGTTTTTTATCAGCCCAAATTAAGCATAGGAGCTTTGGTTCCATCTCAAAAGAAAGAGGACGAATAAGCTTTGATTGTTCCTTCGATGTTCATTCACGCACATATCTAAGCAGAGTGTAAGAAGCGTAATCAAAGCAAAAGAGGTTGTTTTGGGTTAAATCTACTTAGAAAGAAGACTTTTGGGTTTCGCTTATTTCAAGTTGTGTTCTTTGGTGTTAAGGCAACATTGACCCAGAAATCACAGTGTATGTAATGAGACCAAAATTTTTAAAAAGAGTCTTTTTGCTTCCATATGCGTAGAAAGAAGACGATTAAGCTTTGATTGGGCGTATTTCAATTCGCATGGTGTTTTTTGGGTGTGCACCAGAATCACCCGTAACCAAATCAAAAAGGTGTTTTGGGTTCCATCTGCAGAAAAAGAAGACGCTAAAGCTCTGATTGGGCTTATTTCCAATTGGTGTTTTTGGGGGTAGAATGCACATTCACCCACAAATCACAAAGTGAAATGTTTTTTATCAGCCCAAATTAAGCATAGGAGCTTTGGTTCCATCTCAATAGAAAGAGGACGAATAAGCTTTGATTGTTCCTTCGATGTTCATTCACGCACATATCTAAGCAGAGTGTAAGAAGCGTAATCAAAGCAAAAGAGGTTGTTTTGGGTTAAATCTACTTAGAAAGAAGACTTTTGGGTTTCGCTTATTTCAAGTTGTGTTCTTTGGTGTTAAGGCAACATTGACCCAGAAATCACAGTGTATGTAATGAGACAAAATTTTTTAAAAAGAGTCTTTTTGCTTCCATATGCGTAGAAAGAAGACGAATAAGCTTTGATTGGGCGTATTTCAATTCGCATGGTGTTTTTTGAGTGTGCACCAAAAGCACCCGTAACCAAATCAAAAAGGTGTTTTGGGTTCCATCTGCAGAAAAAGAAGACGCTAAAGCTCTGATTGGGCTGATTTCCAATTGGTGTTTTTGGGGTTAGAATGCACATTCACCCAAAAATCACGAAGTGAAATGTTTTTTATCAGCCCAAATTAAGCATAGGAGCTTTGGTTCCATCTCAAAAGAAAGAGGACGAATAAGCTTTGATTGTTCCTTCGATGTTCATTCACGCACATATCTAAGCAGAGTGTAAGAAGCGTAATCAAAGCAAAAGAGGTTGTTTTGGGTTAAATCTACTTAGAAAGAAGACTTTTGGGTTTCGCTTATTTCAAGTTGTGTTCTTTGGTGTTAAGTCAACATTGACCCAGAAATCACAGTGTATGTAATGAGACCAAAATTTTTAAAAAGAGTCTTTTTGCTTCCATATGCGTAGAAAGAAGACGAATAAGCTTTGATTGGGCGTATTTCAATTCGCATGGTGTTTTTTGGGTGTGCACCAGAATCACCCGTAACCATTTGGTTACGGTGTTTTGGGTTCCATCTGCAGAAAAAGAAGACGATAAAGCTCTGATTGGGCTTATTTCCAATTGGTGTTTTTGGGGTTCGAATGCACATTCACCCAAAAATCACAAAGTGAAATGTTGGTTATCAGCCCAAATTAAGCATAGGAGCTTTGGTTCCATCTCAATAGAAAGAGGACGAATAAGCTTTGATTGTTCCTTCGATGTTCATTCACGCACATATCTAAGCAGAGTGTAATAAGCGTAATCAAAGCAAAAGAGGTTGTTTTGGGTTAAATCTACTTAGAAAGAAGACTTTTGGGTTTCGCTTATTTCAAGTTGTGTTCTTTGGTGTTAAGGCAACATTGACCCAGAAATCACAGTGTATGTAATGAGACCAAAATTTTTAAAAAGATTTTTAAAAAGAGTCTTTTTGCTTCCATATGCGTAGAAAGAAGACGATTAAGCTTTGATTGGGCGTATTTCAATTCGCATGGTGTTTTTTGGGTGTGCACCAGAATCACCCGTAACCAAATCAAAAAGGTGTTTTGGGTTCCATTTGCAGAAAAAGAAGACGCTAAAGCTCTGATTGGGCTGATTTCCAATTGGTGTTTTTGGGGTTAGAATGCACATTCACCCAAAAATCACAAAGTGAAATGTTGGTTATCAGCCCAAATTAAGCATAGGAGCTTTGGTTCCATCTCAAAAGAAAGAGGACGAATAAGCTTTGATTGTTCCTTCGATGTTCATTCACGCACATATCTAAGCAGAGTGTAAGAAGCGTAATCAAAGCAAAAGAGGTTGTTTTGGGTTAAATCTACTTAGAAAGAAGACTTTTGGGTTTCGCTTATTTCAAGTTGTGTTCTTTGGTGTTAAGGCAACATTGACCCAGAAATCACAGTGTATGTAATGAGACCAAAATTTTTAAAAAGAGTCTTTTTGCTTCCATATGCGTAGAAAGAAGACGATTAAGCTTTGATTGGGCGTATTTCAATTCGCATGGTGTTTTTTGGGTGTGCACCAGAATCACCCGTAACCAAATCAAAAAGGTGTTTTGGGTTCCATCTGCAGAAAAAGAAGACGCTAAAGCTCTGATTGGGCTTATTTCCAATTGGTGTTTTTGGGGGTAGAATGCACATTCACCCACAAATCACAAAGTGAAATGTTTTTTATCAGCCCAAATTAAGCATAGGAGCTTTGGTTCCATCTCAATAGAAAGAGGACGAATAAGCTTTGATTGTTCCTTCGATGTTCATTCACGCACATATATAAGCAGAGTGTAATAAGCGTAATCAAAGCAAAAGAGGTTGTTTTGGGTTAAATCTACTTAGAAAGAAGACTTTTGGGTTTCGCTTATTTCAAGTTGTGTTCTTTGGTGTTAAGGCAACATTGACCCAGAAATCACAGTGTATGTAATGAGACCAAAATTTTTAAAAAGAGTCTTTTTGCTTCCATATGCGTAGAAAGAAGACGATTAAGCTTTGATTGGGCGTATTTCAATTCGCATGGTGTTTTTTGGGTGTGCACCAGAATCACCCGTAACCAAATCAAAAAGGTGTTTTGGGTTCCATCTGCAGAAAAAGAAGACGCTAAAGCTCTGATTGGGCTTATTTCCAATTGGTGTTTTTGGGGGTAGAATGCACATTCACCCACAAATCACAAAGTGAAATGTTTTTTATCAGCCCAAATTAAGCATAGGAGCTTTGGTTCCATCTCAATAGAAAGAGGACGAATAAGCTTTGATTGTTCCTTCGATGTTCATTCACGCACATATATAAGCAGAGTGTAATAAGCGTAATCAAAGCAAAAGAGGTTGTTTTGGGTTAAATCTACTTAGAAAGAAGACTTTTGGGTTTCGCTTATTTCAAGTTGTGTTCTTTGGTGTTAAGGCAACATTGACCCAGAAATCACAGTGTATGTAATGAGACAAAATTTTTTAAAAAGAGTCTTTTTGCTTCCATATGCGTAGAAAGAAGACGAATAAGCTTTGATTGGGCGTATTTCAATTCGCATGGTGTTTTTTGAGTGTGCACCAAAAGCACCCGTAACCAAATCAAAAAGGTGTTTTGGGTTCCATCTGCAGAAAAAGAAGACGCTAAAGCTCTGATTGGGCTGATTTCCAATTGGTGTTTTTGGGGTTAGAATGCACATTCACCCAAAAATCACGAAGTGAAATGTTTTTTATCAGCCCAAATTAAGCATAGGAGCTTTGGTTCCATCTCAAAAGAAAGAGGACGAATAAGCTTTGATTGTTCCTTCGATGTTCATTCACGCACATATCTAAGCAGAGTGTAAGAAGCGTAATCAAAGCAAAAGAGGTTGTTTTGGGTTAAATCTACTTAGAAAGAAGACTTTTGGGTTTCGCTTATTTCAAGTTGTGTTCTTTGGTGTTAAGGCAACATTGACCCAGAAATCACAGTGTATGTAATGAGACCAAAATTTTTAAAAAGAGTCTTTTTGCTTCCATATGCGTAGAAAGAAGACGAATAAGCTTTGATTGGGCGTATTTCAATTCGCATGGTGTTTTTTGGGTGTGCACCAGAATCACCCGTAACCATTTGGTTACGGTGTTTTGGGTTCCATCTGCAGAAAAAGAAGACGATAAAGCTCTGATTGGGCTTATTTCCAATTGGTGTTTTTGGGGTTAGAATGCACATTCACCCACAAATCACAAAGTGAAATGTTTTTTATCAGCCCAAATTAAGCATAGGAGCTTTGGTTCCATCTCAAAAGAAAGAGGACGAATAAGCTTTGATTGTTCCTTCGATGTTCATTCACGCACATATCTAAGCAGAGTGTAAGAAGCGTAATCAAAGCAAAAGAGGTTGTTTTGGGTTAAATCTACTTAGAAAGAAGACTTTTGGGTTTCGCTTATTTCAAGTTGTGTTCTTTGGTGTTAAGGCAACATTGACCCAGAAATCACAGTGTATGTAATGAGACCAAAATTTTTAAAAAGAGTCTTTTTGCTTCCATATGCGTAGAAAGAAGACGATTAAGCTTTGATTGGGCGTATTTCAATTCGCATGGTGTTTTTTGGGTGTGCACCAGAATCACCCGTAACCAAATCAAAAAGGTGTTTTGGGTTCCATCTGCAGAAAAAGAAGACGCTAAAGCTCTGATTGGGCTTATTTCCAATTGGTGTTTTTGGGGGTAGAATGCACATTCACCCACAAATCACAAAGTGAAATGTTTTTTATCAGCCCAAATTAAGCATAGGAGCTTTGGTTCCATCTCAATAGAAAGAGGACGAATAAGCTTTGATTGTTCCTTCGATGTTCATTCACGCACATATCTAAGCAGAGTGTAATAAGCGTAATCAAAGCAAAAGAGGTTGTTTTGGGTTAAATCTACTTAGAAAGAAGACTTTTGGGTTTCGCTTATTTCAAGTTGTGTTCTTTGGTGTTAAGGCAACATTGACCCAGAAATCACAGTGTATGTAATGAGACAAAATTTTTAAAAAAGTCTTTTTGCTTCCATATGCGTAGAAAGAAGACGAATAAGCTTTGATTGGGCGTATTTCAATTCGCATGGTGTTTTTTGGGTGTGCACCAAAAGCACCCGTAACCAAATCAAAAAGGTGTTTTGGGTTCCATCTGCAGAAAAAGAAGACGCTAAAGCTCTGATTGGGCTGATTTCCAATTGGTGTTTTTGGGGTTAGAATGCACATTCACCCAAAAATCACGAAGTGAAATGTTTTTTATCAGCCCAAATTAAGCATAGGAGCTTTGGTTCCATCTCAATAGAAAGAGGACGAATAAGCTTTGATTGTTCCATCGATGTTCATTCACGCACATATCTAAGCAGAGTGTAAGAAGCGTAATCAAAGCAAAAGAGGTTGTTTTGGGTTAAATCTACTTAGAAAGAAGACTTTTGGGTTTCGCTTATTTCAAGTTGTGTTCTTTGGTGTTAAGGCAACATTGACCCAGAAATCACAGTGTATGTAATGAGACCAAATTTTTTAAAAAGAGTCTTTTTGCTTCCATATGCGTAGAAAGAAGACGAATAAGCTTTGATTGGGCGTATTTCAATTCGCATGGTGTTTTTTGGGTGTGCACCAAAATCACCCGTAACCAAATCAAAAAGGTGTTTTGAGTTCCATCTGCAGAAAAAGAAGACGCTAAAGCTCTGATTGGGCTTATTTCCAATTGGTGTTTTTGGGGTTAGAATGCACATTCACCCAAAAATCACAAAGTGAAATGTTTTTTATCAGCCCAAATTAAGCATAGGAGCTTTGGTTCCATCTCAATAGAAAGAGGACGAATAAGCTTTGATTGTTCCTTCGATGTTCATTCACGCACATATCTAAGCAGAGTGTAATAAGCGTAATCAAAGCAAAAGAGGTTGTTTTGGGTTAAATCTACTTAGAAAGACTTTTGGGTTTCGCTTATTTCAAGTTGTGTTCTTTGGTGTTAAGGCAACATTGACCCAGAAATCACAGTGTATGTAATGAGACCAAAATTTTTAAAAAGAGTCTTTTTGCTTCCATATGCGTAGAAAGAAGACGATTAAGCTTTGATTGGGCGTATTTCAATTCGCATGGTGTTTTTTGGGTGTGCACCAAAAGCACCCGTAACCAAATCAAAAAGGTGTTTTGGGTTCCATCTGCAGAAAAAGAAGACGCTAAAGCTCTGATTGGGCTGATTTCCAATTGGTGTTTTTGGGGTTAGAATGCACATTCACCCAAAAATCACGAAGTGAAATGTTTTTTATCAGCCCAAATTAAGCATAGGAGCTTTGGTTCCATCTCAATAGAAAGAGGACGAATAAGCTTTGATTGTTCCATCGATGTTCATTCACGCACATATCTAAGCAGAGTGTAAGAAGCGTAATCAAAGCAAAAGAGGTTGTTTTGGGTTAAATCTACTTAGAAAGAAGACTTTTGGGTTTCGCTTATTTCAAGTTGTGTTCTTTGGTGTTAAGGCAACATTGACCCAGAAATCACAGTGTATGTAATGAGACCAAAATTTTTAAAAAGAGTCTTTTTGCTTCCATATGCGTAGAAAGAAGACGAATAAGCTTTGATTGGGCGTATTTCAATTCGCATGGTGTTTTTTGGGTGTGCACCAAAATCACCCGTAACCAAATCAAAAAGGTGTTTTGAGTTCCATCTGCAGAAAAAGAAGACGCTAAAGCTCTGATTGGGCTTATTTCCAATTGGTGTTTTTGGGGTTAGAATGCACATTCACCCAAAAATCACAAAGTGAAATGTTTTTTATCAGCCCAAATTAAGCATAGGAGCTTTGGTTCCATCTCAAAAGAAAGAGGACGAATAAGCTTTGATTGTTCCTTCGATGTTCATTCACGCACATATATAAGCAGAGTGTAATAAGCGTAATCAAAGCAAAAGAGGTTGTTTTGGGTTAAATCTACTTAGAAAGACTTTTGGGTTTCGCTTATTTCAAGTTGTGTTCTTTGGTGTTAAGGCAACATTGACCCAGAAATCACAGTGTATGTAATGAGACCCAAATTTTTAAAAAGAGTCTTTTTGCTTCCATATGCGTAGAAAGAAGACGATTAAGCTTTGATTGGGCGTATTTCAATTCGCATGGTGTTTTTGGGGTGTGCACCAGAATCACCCGTAACCAAATCAAAAAGGTGTTTTGGGTTCCATTTGCAGAAAAAGAAGACGCTAAAGCTCTGATTGGGCTGATTTCCAATTGGTGTTTTTGGGGTTAGAATGCACATTCACCCAAAAATCACAAAGTGAAATGTTGGTTATCAGCCCAAATTAAGCATAGGAGCTTTGGTTCCATCTCAAAAGAAAGAGGACGAATAAGCTTTGATTGTTCCTTCGATGTTCATTCACGCACATATCTAAGCAGAGTGTAAGAAGCGTAATCAAAGCAAAAGAGGTTGTTTTGGGTTAAATCTACTTAGAAAGAAGACTTTTGGGTTTCGCTTATTTCAAGTTGTGTTCTTTGGTGTTAAGTCAACATTGACCCAGAAATCACAGTGTATGTAATGAGACCAAAATTTTTAAAAAGAGTCTTTTTGCTTCCATATGCGTAGAAAGAAGACGAATAAGCTTTGATTGGGCGTATTTCAATTCGCATGGTGTTTTTTGGGTGTGCACCAGAATCACCCGTAACCATTTGGTTACGGTGTTTTGGGTTCCATCTGCAGAAAAGGAAGACGCTAAAGCTCTGATTGGGCTTATTTCCAATTGGTGTTTTTGGGGTTAGAATGCACATTCACCCAAAAATCACAAAGTGAAATGTTTTTTATCAGCCCAAATTAAGCATAGGAGCTTTGGTTCCATCTCAAAAGAAAGAGGACGAATAAGCTTTGATTGTTCCTTCGATGTTCATTCACGCACATATCTAAGCAGAGTGTAAGAAGCGTAATCAAAGCAAAAGAGGTTGTTTTGGGTTAAATCTACTTAGAAAGACTTTTGGGTTTCGCTTATTTCAAGTTGTGTTCTTTGGTGTTAAGGCAACATTGACCCAGAAATCACAGTGTATGTAATGAGACCAAAATTTTTAAAAAGAGTCTTTTTGCTTCCATATGCGTAGAAAGAAGACGAATAAGCTTTGATTGGGCGTATTTCAATTCGCATGGTGTTTTTTGGGTGTGCACCAAAATCACCCGTAACCAAATCAAAAAGGTGTTTTGAGTTCCATCTGCAGAAAAAGAAGACGCTAAAGCTCTGATTGGGCTTATTTCCAATTGGTGTTTTTGGGGTTAGAATGCACATTCACCCAAAAATCACAAAGTGAAATGTTTTTTATCAGCCCAAATTAAGCATAGGAGCTTTGGTTCCATCTCAAAAGAAAGAGGACGAATAAGCTTTGATTGTTCCTTCGATGTTCATTCACGCACATATATAAGCAGAGTGTAATAAGCGTAATCAAAGCAAAAGAGGTTGTTTTGGGTTAAATCTACTTAGAAAGACTTTTGGGTTTCGCTTATTTCAAGTTGTGTTCTTTGGTGTTAAGGCAACATTGACCCAGAAATCACAGTGTATGTAATGAGACCAAAATTTTTAAAAAGAGTCTTTTTGCTTCCATATGCGTAGAAAGAAGACGATTAAGCTTTGATTGGGCGTATTTCAATTCGCATGGTGTTTTTTGGGTGTGCACCAAAAGCACCCGTAACCAAATCAAAAAGGTGTTTTGGGTTCCATCTGCAGAAAAAGAAGACGCTAAAGCTCTGATTGGGCTGATTTCCAATTGGTGTTTTTGGGGTTAGAATGCACATTCACCCAAAAATCACGAAGTGAAATGTTTTTTATCAGCCCAAATTAAGCATAGGAGCTTTGGTTCCATCTCAATAGAAAGAGGACGAATAAGCTTTGATTGTTCCATCGATGTTCATTCACGCACATATCTAAGCAGAGTGTAAGAAGCGTAATCAAAGCAAAAGAGGTTGTTTTGGGTTAAATCTACTTAGAAAGAAGACTTTTGGGTTTCGCTTATTTCAAGTTGTGTTCTTTGGTGTTAAGGCAACATTGACCCAGAAATCACAGTGTATGTAATGAGACCAAAATTTTTAAAAAGAGTCTTTTTGCTTCCATATGCGTAGAAAGAAGACGAATAAGCTTTGATTGGGCGTATTTCAATTCGCATGGTGTTTTTTGGGTGTGCACCAAAATCACCCGTAACCAAATCAAAAAGGTGTTTTGAGTTCCATCTGCAGAAAAAGAAGACGCTAAAGCTCTGATTGGGCTTATTTCCAATTGGTGTTTTTGGGGTTAGAATGCACATTCACCCAAAAATCACAAAGTGAAATGTTTTTTATCAGCCCAAATTAAGCATAGGAGCTTTGGTTCCATCTCAAAAGAAAGAGGACGAATAAGCTTTGATTGTTCCTTCGATGTTCATTCACGCACATATATAAGCAGAGTGTAATAAGCGTAATCAAAGCAAAAGAGGTTGTTTTGGGTTAAATCTACTTAGAAAGACTTTTGGGTTTCGCTTATTTCAAGTTGTGTTCTTTGGTGTTAAGGCAACATTGACCCAGAAATCACAGTGTATGTAATGAGACCCAAATTTTTAAAAAGAGTCTTTTTGCTTCCATATGCGTAGAAAGAAGACGATTAAGCTTTGATTGGGCGTATTTCAATTCGCATGGTGTTTTTGGGGTGTGCACCAGAATCACCCGTAACCAAATCAAAAAGGTGTTTTGGGTTCCATTTGCAGAAAAAGAAGACGCTAAAGCTCTGATTGGGCTGATTTCCAATTGGTGTTTTTGGGGTTAGAATGCACATTCACCCAAAAATCACAAAGTGAAATGTTGGTTATCAGCCCAAATTAAGCATAGGAGCTTTGGTTCCATCTCAAAAGAAAGAGGACGAATAAGCTTTGATTGTTCCTTCGATGTTCATTCACGCACATATCTAAGCAGAGTGTAAGAAGCGTAATCAAAGCAAAAGAGGTTGTTTTGGGTTAAATCTACTTAGAAAGAAGACTTTTGGGTTTCGCTTATTTCAAGTTGTGTTCTTTGGTGTTAAGTCAACATTGACCCAGAAATCACAGTGTATGTAATGAGACCAAAATTTTTAAAAAGAGTCTTTTTGCTTCCATATGCGTAGAAAGAAGACGAATAAGCTTTGATTGGGCGTATTTCAATTCGCATGGTGTTTTTTGGGTGTGCACCAGAATCACCCGTAACCATTTGGTTACGGTGTTTTGGGTTCCATCTGCAGAAAAAGAAGACGCTAAAGCTCTGATTGGGCTTATTTCCAATTGGTGTTTTTGGGGTTAGAATGCACATTCACCCAAAAATCACAAAGTGAAATGTTTTTTATCAGCCCAAATTAAGCATAGGAGCTTTGGTTCCATCTCAAAAGAAAGAGGACGAATAAGCTTTGATTGTTCCTTCGATGTTCATTCACGCACATATCTAAGCAGAGTGTAAGAAGCGTAATCAAAGCAAAAGAGGTTGTTTTGGGTTAAATCTACTTAGAAAGACTTTTGGGTTTCGCTTATTTCAAGTTGTGTTCTTTGGTGTTAAGGCAACATTGACCCAGAAATCACAGTGTATGTAATGAGACCAAAATTTTTAAAAAGAGTCTTTTTGCTTCCATATGCGTAGAAAGAAGACGATTAAGCTTTGATTGGGCGTATTTCAATTCGCATGGTGTTTTTTGGGTGTGCACCAGAATCACCCGTAACCAAATCAAAAAGGTGTTTTGGGTTCCATTTGCAGAAAAAGAAGACGCTAAAGCTCTGATTGGGCTGATTTCCAATTGGTGTTTTTGGGGTTAGAATGCACATTCACCCAAAAATCCCAAAGTGAAATGTTGGTTATCAGCCCAAATTAAGCATAGGAGCTTTGGTTCCATCTCAAAAGAAAGAGGACGAATAAGCTTTGATTGTTCCTTCGATGTTCATTCACGCACATATCTAAGCAGAGTGTAAGAAGCGTAATCAAAGCAAAAGAGGTTGTTTTGGGTTAAATCTACTTAGAAAGAAGACTTTTGGGTTTCGCTTATTTCAAGTTGTGTTCTTTGGTGTTAAGTCAACATTGACCCAGAAATCACAGTGTATGTAATGAGACCAAAATTTTTAAAGAGTCTTTTTGCTTCCATATGCGTAGAAAGAAGACGATTAAGCTTTGATTGGGCGTATTTCAATTCGCATGGTGTTTTTTGGGTGTGCACCAGAATCACCCGTAACCATTTGGTTACGGTGTTTTGGGTTCCATCTGCAGAAAAAGAAGACGATAAAGCTCTGATTGGGCTTATTTCCAATTGGTGTTTTTGGGGTTAGAATGCACATTCACCCAAAAATCACAAAGTGAAATGTTTTTTATCAGCCCAAATTAAGCATAGGAGCTTTGGTTCCATCTCAAAAGAAAGAGGACGAATAAGCTTTGATTGTTCCTTCGATGTTCATTCACGCACATATCTAAGCAGAGTGTAAGAAGCGTAATCAAAGCAAAAGAGGTTGTTTTGGGTTAAATCTACTTAGAAAGAAGACTTTTGGGTTTCGCTTATTTCAAGTTGTGTTCTTTGGTGTTAAGGCAACATTGACCCAGAAATCACAGTGTATGTAATGAGACCAAAATTTTTAAAAAGAGTCTTTTTGCTTCCATATGCGTAGAAAGAAGACGATTAAGCTTTGATTGGGCGTATTTCAATTCGCATGGTGTTTTTTGGGTGTGCACCAAAAGCACCCGTAACCAAATCAAAAAGGTGTTTTGGGTTCCATCTGCAGAAAAAGAAGACGCTAAAGCTCTGATTGGGCTGATTTCCAATTGGTGTTTTTGGGGTTAGAATGCACATTCACCCAAAAATCACGAAGTGAAATGTTTTTTATCAGCCCAAATTAAGCATAGGAGCTTTGGTTCCATCTCAATAGAAAGAGGACGAATAAGCTTTGATTGTTCCATCGATGTTCATTCACGCACATATCTAAGCAGAGTGTAAGAAGCGTAATCAAAGCAAAAGAGGTTGTTTTGGGTTAAATCTACTTAGAAAGAAGACTTTTGGGTTTCGCTTATTTCAAGTTGTGTTCTTTGGTGTTAAGGCAACATTGACCCAGAAATCACAGTGTATGTAATGAGACCAAAATTTTTAAAAAGAGTCTTTTTGCTTCCATATGCGTAGAAAGAAGACGAATAAGCTTTGATTGGGCGTATTTCAATTCGCATGGTGTTTTTTGGGTGTGCACCAAAATCACCCGTAACCAAATCAAAAAGGTGTTTTGAGTTCCATCTGCAGAAAAAGAAGACGCTAAAGCTCTGATTGGGCTTATTTCCAATTGGTGTTTTTGGGGTTAGAATGCACATTCACCCAAAAATCACAAAGTGAAATGTTTTTTATCAGCCCAAATTAAGCATAGGAGCTTTGGTTCCATCTCAAAAGAAAGAGGACGAATAAGCTTTGATTGTTCCTTCGATGTTCATTCACGCACATATATAAGCAGAGTGTAATAAGCGTAATCAAAGCAAAAGAGGTTGTTTTGGGTTAAATCTACTTAGAAAGACTTTTGGGTTTCGCTTATTTCAAGTTGTGTTCTTTGGTGTTAAGGCAACATTGACCCAGAAATCACAGTGTATGTAATGAGACCAAAATTTTTAAAAAGAGTCTTTTTGCTTCCATATGCGTAGAAAGAAGACGATTAAGCTTTGATTGGGCGTATTTCAATTCGCATGGTGTTTTTTGGGTGTGCACCAAAAGCACCCGTAACCAAATCAAAAAGGTGTTTTGGGTTCCATCTGCAGAAAAAGAAGACGCTAAAGCTCTGATTGGGCTGATTTCCAATTGGTGTTTTTGGGGTTAGAATGCACATTCACCCAAAAATCACGAAGTGAAATGTTTTTTATCAGCCCAAATTAAGCATAGGAGCTTTGGTTCCATCTCAATAGAAAGAGGACGAATAAGCTTTGATTGTTCCATCGATGTTCATTCACGCACATATCTAAGCAGAGTGTAAGAAGCGTAATCAAAGCAAAAGAGGTTGTTTTGGGTTAAATCTACTTAGAAAGAAGACTTTTGGGTTTCGCTTATTTCAAGTTGTGTTCTTTGGTGTTAAGGCAACATTGACCCAGAAATCACAGTGTATGTAATGAGACCAAAATTTTTAAAAAGAGTCTTTTTGCTTCCATATGCGTAGAAAGAAGACGAATAAGCTTTGATTGGGCGTATTTCAATTCGCATGGTGTTTTTTGGGTGTGCACCAAAATCACCCGTAACCAAATCAAAAAGGTGTTTTGAGTTCCATCTGCAGAAAAAGAAGACGCTAAAGCTCTGATTGGGCTTATTTCCAATTGGTGTTTTTGGGGTTAGAATGCACATTCACCCAAAAATCACAAAGTGAAATGTTTTTTATCAGCCCAAATTAAGCATAGGAGCTTTGGTTCCATCTCAAAAGAAAGAGGACGAATAAGCTTTGATTGTTCCTTCGATGTTCATTCACGCACATATATAAGCAGAGTGTAATAAGCGTAATCAAAGCAAAAGAGGTTGTTTTGGGTTAAATCTACTTAGAAAGACTTTTGGGTTTCGCTTATTTCAAGTTGTGTTCTTTGGTGTTAAGGCAACATTGACCCAGAAATCACAGTGTATGTAATGAGACCCAAATTTTTAAAAAGAGTCTTTTTGCTTCCATATGCGTAGAAAGAAGACGATTAAGCTTTGATTGGGCGTATTTCAATTCGCATGGTGTTTTTGGGGTGTGCACCAGAATCACCCGTAACCAAATCAAAAAGGTGTTTTGGGTTCCATTTGCAGAAAAAGAAGACGCTAAAGCTCTGATTGGGCTGATTTCCAATTGGTGTTTTTGGGGTTAGAATGCACATTCACCCAAAAATCACAAAGTGAAATGTTGGTTATCAGCCCAAATTAAGCATAGGAGCTTTGGTTCCATCTCAAAAGAAAGAGGACGAATAAGCTTTGATTGTTCCTTCGATGTTCATTCACGCACATATCTAAGCAGAGTGTAAGAAGCGTAATCAAAGCAAAAGAGGTTGTTTTGGGTTAAATCTACTTAGAAAGAAGACTTTTGGGTTTCGCTTATTTCAAGTTGTGTTCTTTGGTGTTAAGTCAACATTGACCCAGAAATCACAGTGTATGTAATGAGACCAAAATTTTTAAAAAGAGTCTTTTTGCTTCCATATGCGTAGAAAGAAGACGAATAAGCTTTGATTGGGCGTATTTCAATTCGCATGGTGTTTTTTGGGTGTGCACCAGAATCACCCGTAACCATTTGGTTACGGTGTTTTGGGTTCCATCTGCAGAAAAAGAAGACGCTAAAGCTCTGATTGGGCTTATTTCCAATTGGTGTTTTTGGGGTTAGAATGCACATTCACCCAAAAATCACAAAGTGAAATGTTTTTTATCAGCCCAAATTAAGCATAGGAGCTTTGGTTCCATCTCAAAAGAAAGAGGACGAATAAGCTTTGATTGTTCCTTCGATGTTCATTCACGCACATATCTAAGCAGAGTGTAAGAAGCGTAATCAAAGCAAAAGAGGTTGTTTTGGGTTAAATCTACTTAGAAAGACTTTTGGGTTTCGCTTATTTCAAGTTGTGTTCTTTGGTGTTAAGGCAACATTGACCCAGAAATCACAGTGTATGTAATGAGACCAAAATTTTTAAAAAGAGTCTTTTTGCTTCCATATGCGTAGAAAGAAGACGATTAAGCTTTGATTGGGCGTATTTCAATTCGCATGGTGTTTTTTGGGTGTGCACCAGAATCACCCGTAACCAAATCAAAAAGGTGTTTTGGGTTCCATTTGCAGAAAAAGAAGACGCTAAAGCTCTGATTGGGCTGATTTCCAATTGGTGTTTTTGGGGTTAGAATGCACATTCACCCAAAAATCCCAAAGTGAAATGTTGGTTATCAGCCCAAATTAAGCATAGGAGCTTTGGTTCCATCTCAAAAGAAAGAGGACGAATAAGCTTTGATTGTTCCTTCGATGTTCATTCACGCACATATCTAAGCAGAGTGTAAGAAGCGTAATCAAAGCAAAAGAGGTTGTTTTGGGTTAAATCTACTTAGAAAGAAGACTTTTGGGTTTCGCTTATTTCAAGTTGTGTTCTTTGGTGTTAAGTCAACATTGACCCAGAAATCACAGTGTATGTAATGAGACCAAAATTTTTAAAGAGTCTTTTTGCTTCCATATGCGTAGAAAGAAGACGATTAAGCTTTGATTGGGCGTATTTCAATTCGCATGGTGTTTTTTGGGTGTGCACCAGAATCACCCGTAACCATTTGGTTACGGTGTTTTGGATTCCATCTGCAGAAAAAGAAGACGATAAAGCTCTGATTGGGCTTATTTCCAATTGGTGTTTTTGGGGTTAGAATGCACATTCACCCAAAAATCACAAAGTGAAATGTTTTTTATCAGCCCAAATTAAGCATAGGAGCTTTGGTTCCATCTCAAAAGAAAGAGGACGAATAAGCTTTGATTGTTCCTTCGATGTTCATTCACGCACATATCTAAGCAGAGTGTAAGAAGCGTAATCAAAGCAAAAGAGGTTGTTTTGGGTTAAATCTACTTAGAAAGAAGACTTTTGGGTTTCGCTTATTTCAAGTTGTGTTCTTTGGTGTTAAGGCAACATTGACCCAGAAATCACAGTGTATGTAATGAGACCAAAATTTTTAAAAAGAGTCTTTTTGCTTCCATATGCGTAGAAAGAAGACGAATAAGCTTTGATTGGGCGTATTTCAATTTGCATGGTGTTTTTTGGGTGTGCACCAAAATCACCCGTAACCAAATCAAAAAGGTGTTTTGAGTTCCATCTGCAGAAAAAGAAGACGCTAAAGCTCTGATTGGGCTTATTTCCAATTGGTGTTTTTGGGGTTAGAATGCACATTCACCCACAAATCACAAAGTGAAATGTTTTTTATCAGCCCAAATTAAGCATAGGAGCTTTGGTTCCATCTCAAAAGAAAGAGGACGAATAAGCTTTGATTGTTCCTTCGATGTTCATTCACGCACATATATAAGCAGAGTGTAAGAAGCGTAATCAAAGCAAAAGAGGTTGTTTTGGGTTAAATCTACTTAGAAAGACTTTTGGGTTTCGCTTATTTCAAGTTGTGTTCTTTGGTGTTAAGGCAACATTGACCCAGAAATCACAGTGTATGTAATGAGACCAAAATTTTTAAAAAGAGTCTTTTTGCTTCCATATGCGTAGAAAGAAGACGATTAAGCTTTGATTGGGCGTATTTCAATTCGCATGGTGTTTTTTGGGTGTGCACCAGAATCACCCGTAACCATTTGGTTACGGTGTTTTGGGTTCCATCTGCAGAAAAAGAAGACGATAAAGCTCTGATTGGGCTTATTTCCAATTGGTGTTTTTGGGGTTAGAATGCACATTCACCCAAAAATCACAAAGTGAAATGTTTTTTATCAGCCCAAATTAAGCATAGGAGCTTTGGTTCCATCTCAAAAGAAAGAGGACGAATAAGCTTTGATTGTTCCTTCGATGTTCATTCACGCACATATCTAAGCAGAGTGTAAGAAGCGTAATCAAAGCAAAAGAGGTTGTTTTGGGTTAAATCTACTTAGAAAGAAGACTTTTGGGTTTCGCTTATTTCAAGTTGTGTTCTTTGGTGTTAAGGCAACATTGACCCAGAAATCACAGTGTATGTAATGAGACCAAAATTTTTAAAAAGAGTCTTTTTGCTTCCATATGCGTAGAAAGAAGACGAATAAGCTTTGATTGGGCGTATTTCAATTTGCATGGTGTTTTTTGGGTGTGCACCAAAATCACCCGTAACCAAATCAAAAAGGTGTTTTGAGTTCCATCTGCAGAAAAAGAAGACGCTAAAGCTCTGATTGGGCTTATTTCCAATTGGTGTTTTTGGGGTTAGAATGCACATTCACCCACAAATCACAAAGTGAAATGTTTTTTATCAGCCCAAATTAAGCATAGGAGCTTTGGTTCCATCTCAAAAGAAAGAGGACGAATAAGCTTTGATTGTTCCTTCGATGTTCATTCACGCACATATATAAGCAGAGTGTAAGAAGCGTAATCAAAGCAAAAGAGGTTGTTTTGGGTTAAATCTACTTAGAAAGACTTTTGGGTTTCGCTTATTTCAAGTTGTGTTCTTTGGTGTTAAGGCAACATTGACCCAGAAATCACAGTGTATGTAATGAGACCAAAATTTTTAAAAAGAGTCTTTTTGCTTCCATATGCGTAGAAAGAAGACGATTAAGCTTTGATTGGGCGTATTTCAATTCGCATGGTGTTTTTTGGGTGTGCACCAGAATCACCCGTAACCAAATCAAAAAGGTGTTTTGGGTTCCATTTGCAGAAAAAGAAGACGCTAAAGCTCTGATTGGGCTGATTTCCAATTGGTGTTTTTGGGGTTAGAATGCACATTCACCCAAAAATCACAAAGTGAAATGTTGGTTATCAGCCCAAATTAAGCATAGGAGCTTTGGTTCCATCTCAAAAGAAAGAGGACGAATAAGCTTTGATTGTTCCTTCGATGTTCATTCACGCACATATCTAAGCAGAGTGTAAGAAGCGTAATCAAAGCAAAAGAGGTTGTTTTGGGTTAAATCTACTTAGAAAGAAGACTTTTGGGTTTCGCTTATTTCAAGTTGTGTTCTTTGGTGTTAAGGCAACATTGACCCAGAAATCACAGTGTATGTAATGAGACCAAAATTTTTAAAAAGAGTCTTTTTGCTTCCATATGCGTAGAAAGAAGACGAATAAGCTTTGATTGGGCGTATTTCAATTTGCATGGTGTTTTTTGGGTGTGCACCAAAATCACCCGTAACCAAATCAAAAAGGTGTTTTGAGTTCCATCTGCAGAAAAAGAAGACGCTAAAGCTCTGATTGGGCTTATTTCCAATTGGTGTTTTTGGGGTTAGAATGCACATTCACCCACAAATCACAAAGTGAAATGTTTTTTATCAGCCCAAATTAAGCATAGGAGCTTTGGTTCCATCTCAAAAGAAAGAGGACGAATAAGCTTTGATTGTTCCTTCGATGTTCATTCACGCACATATATAAGCAGAGTGTAAGAAGCGTAATCAAAGCAAAAGAGGTTGTTTTGGGTTAAATCTACTTAGAAAGACTTTTGGGTTTCGCTTATTTCAAGTTGTGTTCTTTGGTGTTAAGGCAACATTGACCCAGAAATCACAGTGTATGTAATGAGACCAAAATTTTTAAAAAGAGTCTTTTTGCTTCCATATGCGTAGAAAGAAGACGATTAAGCTTTGATTGGGCGTATTTCAATTCGCATGGTGTTTTTTGGGTGTGCACCAGAATCACCCGTAACCAAATCAAAAAGGTGTTTTGGGTTCCATTTGCAGAAAAAGAAGACGCTAAAGCTCTGATTGGGCTGATTTCCAATTGGTGTTTTTGGGGTTAGAATGCACATTCACCCAAAAATCACAAAGTGAAATGTTGGTTATCAGCCCAAATTAAGCATAGGAGCTTTGGTTCCATCTCAAAAGAAAGAGGACGAATAAGCTTTGATTGTTCCTTCGATGTTCATTCACGCACATATCTAAGCAGAGTGTAAGAAGCGTAATCAAAGCAAAAGAGGTTGTTTTGGGTTAAATCTACTTAGAAAGAAGACTTTTGGGTTTCGCTTATTTCAAGTTGTGTTCTTTGGTGTTAAGGCAACATTGACCCAGAAATCACAGTGTATGTAATGAGACCAAAATTTTTAAAAAGAGTCTTTTTGCTTCCATATGCGTAGAAAGAAGACGAATAAGCTTTGATTGGGCGTATTTCAATTCGCATGGTGTTTTTTGGGTGTGCACCAGAATCACCCGTAACCATTTGGTTACGGTGTTTTGGGTTCCATCTGCAGAAAAAGAAGACGATAAAGCTCTGATTGGGCTTATTTCCAATTGGTGTTTTTGGGGTTAGAATGCACATTCACCCAAAAATCACAAAGTGAAATGTTTTTTATCAGCCCAAATTAAGCATAGGAGCTTTGGTTCCATCTCAAAAGAAAGAGGACGAATAAGCTTTGATTGTTCCTTCGATGTTCATTCACGCACATATATAAGCAGAGTGTAAGAAGCGTAATCAAAGCAAAAGAGGTTGTTTTGGGTTAAATCTACTTAGAAAGACTTTTGGGTTTCGCTTATTTCAAGTTGTGTTCTTTGGTGTTAAGGCAACATTGACCCAGAAATCACAGTGTATGTAATGAGACCAAAATTTTTAAAAAGAGTCTTTTTGCTTCCATATGCGTAGAAAGAAGACGATTAAGCTTTGATTGGGCGTATTTCAATTCGCATGGTGTTTTTTGGGTGTGCACCAGAATCACCCGTAACCAAATCAAAAAGGTGTTTTGGGTTCCATTTGCAGAAAAAGAAGACGCTAAAGCTCTGATTGGGCTGATTTCCAATTGGTGTTTTTGGGGTTCGAATGCACATTCACCCAAAAATCACAAAGTGAAATGTTGGTTATCAGCCCAAATTAAGCATAGGAGCTTTGGTTCCATCTCAAAAGAAAGAGGACGAATAAGCTTTGATTGTTCCTTCGATGTTCATTCACGCACATATCTAAGCAGAGTGTAAGAAGCGTAATCAAAGCAAAAGAGGTTGTTTTGGGTTAAATCTACTTAGAAAGAAGACTTTTGGGTTTCGCTTATTTCAAGTTGTGTTCTTTGGTGTTAAGTCAACATTGACCCAGAAATCACAGTGTATGTAATGAGACCAAAATTTTTAAAAAGAGTCTTTTTGCTTCCATATGCGTAGAAAGAAGACGAATAAGCTTTGATTGGGCGTATTTCAATTCGCATGGTGTTTTTTGGGTGTGCACCAGAATCACCCGTAACCATTTGGTTACGGTGTTTTGGGTTCCATCTGCAGAAAAAGAAGACGCTAAAGCTCTGATTGGGCTTATTTCCAATTGGTGTTTTGGGGGTTAGAATGCACATTCACCCAAAAATCACAAAGTGAAATGTTTTTTATCAGCCCAAATTAAGCATAGGAGCTTTGGTTCCATCTCAAAAGAAAGAGGACGAATAAGCTTTGATTGTTCCTTCGATGTTCATTCACGCACATATATAAGCAGAGTGTAAGAAGCGTAATCAAAGCAAAAGAGGTTGTTTTGGGTTAAATCTACTTAGAAGACTTTTGGGTTTCGCTTATTTCAAGTTGTGTTCTTTGGTGTTACGGCAACATTGACCCAGAAATCACAGTGTATGTAATGAGACCAAAATTTTTAAAAAGAGTCTTTTTGTTTCCATATGCGTAGAAAGAAGACGAATAAGCTTTGATTGGGCGTATTTCAATTCGCATGGTGTTTTTTGGGTGTGCACCAGAATCACCCGTAACCAAATCAAAAAGGTGTTTTGAGTTCCATCTGCAGAAAAAGAAGACGATAAAGTTCTGATTGGGCTGATTTCCAATTGGTGTTTTTGGGGTTCGAATGCACATTCACCCAAAAATCACAAAGTGAAATGTTGGTTATCAGCCCAAATTAAGCATAGGAGATTTGGTTCCATCTCAAAAGAAAGAGGACGAATAAGCTTTGATTGTTCCTTCAATGTTCATTCACGCACATATATAAGCAGAGTGTAATAAGCGTAATCAAAGCAAAAGAGGTTGTTTTGGGTTAAATCTACTTAGAAAGAAGACTTTTGGGTTTCGCTTATTTCAAGTTGTGTTCTTTGGTGTTAAGGCAACATTGACCCAGAAATCACAGTGTATGTAATGAGACCCAAATTTTTAAAAAGAGTCTTTTTGCTTCCATATGCGTAGAAAGAAGACGAATAAGCTTTGATTGGGCGTATTTCAATTCGCATGGTGTTTTTTGGGTGTGCACCAGAATCACCCGTAACCAAATCAAAAAGGTGTTTTGAGTTCCATCTGCAGAAAAAGAAGACGCTAAAGCTCTGATTGGGCTTATTTCCAATTGGTGTTTTTGGGGTTAGAATGCACATTCACCCAAAAATCACAAAGTGAAATGTTTTTTATCAGCCCAAATTAAGCATAGGAGATTTGGTTCCATCTCAAAAGAAAGAGGACGAGTTACAGATAGGTAGCCGTGTTGGTCTGCCATGGTCAAAACAAAATAAAAAAATTCCTTCCAGTAGCACCTTAAAGACCAACTGAGTTAATTCTAGGTATGAGCTTTCGTGTTGGAAATAAGCCCAATCAGAGCTTTATCGTCTTCTTTTTCTGCAGATGGAACCTGTCAGGGGTTCAGGAGCAGAGACACAGGAGGAGGAGGAATCCGAGGGGGGTGTAGGCAGTGACAGTGGTCAGAGAGATTCCACGAGTCTCTCCAGCGAATCGGAAGATTCACAGAGAGGAGTGCCGATGGCCAGGGCAAGGGGGGTGCCAAGGGGGAAACCCCAGAAGGAAGGGGCCAGCGGGGACTCCCTGAGAAGCAGTTGGAAATCAGGACCAGCGTCCCCACCAGAGCGTAGTGGGGGGGAGGAGTCCCAGGCATCGGGACCAGTCTTCTCACCACCAGAGGGAGGAGATGAGTCAGGACTGGCCACGCCTCCGTCGGAGAGCGGGGAAACGGTCAGGAGGAAAGTCACCGGCTGGGCGCGCGCACCAAGTTCAAATGTACAGGCGAGCGGCACAGCAGGTAGCCCGGATAGGGAGCCAGGTCCTAAAGCCCGCCGGAAGGAAGGGCAAGACTCAGGGGGGTCAGCGTCAGAAGAGTCCAGGAGGGAGGAAACCCTAGGGGGCAGAAGGACCCAGAGGAGGAAGGAACAGCGCAGGAGGTGGAGCCGGGCTAGGATCTTAAACTGGTGCGGAAGGGGTAGTGACTCAGAGGGGACTTCGCCGGTCTAGGGCCAAGACGTAGGGCTGCACGCTCTGGGGTTTGAAATGGAAACTAAACTTCAATAAAGACTCTTGTACATTACATCAACCGGGCGTTGGTCCTCTGTGAGCTGGGACCTAGAGGCAGCTCTGACAGTAAGTCCCCTCTCCACTTTTAAAACCTCGCAACGTGAGGGAACGCAGCGAGGGGCGAAGATTGGTGCTTCGCGAGCTCACGAAAAGGAGGTGAAATGACTACCGAAGAACACATAGCAAGGCTGCGGAACGCAGTAACACAACTTAATGCGGAGATTTTGGCATCCAGGAAAAAGGAGGCGGAAGCAGCAGCTACCTGCCAGGATCTGCAAGCCAGGTTAGAAGCGTTGTCTACATAGCGGCTGCCGGGACCCAGACCAGAGGGGATTGGGCTGGGGAAGAGAGGAGGGAGCCTTGTGTCTCTGTTCGATGGGAATCTGCAGCAGTATCCTAACTTCAAAGCAGACTTGATTTATGCACTAAAGTTGCTGGAAAAGGATTTTAGAGATGAGCAGGAGAAAGTAGGCTTCATAGTCAGTCATTTGCGTGGAGAAGCTAAAGCATGGTTGCACAATCTCTGGAGAGATAAGGATCCAGCCCTCCAAAATGTGGCTGCCTTCATTAAAGCGATGGATGCGTGTTTTTTGTCAGAGATTGATGTGGATATCGCCAGGAGGGAGGTTCATGGACTAAGACAAGGCAGAGCCACTGTAAGACAATATCACTCCCGCTTTTTTGCACTGGTGAACGCGCTGGGGTGGGAGAAAGAGTCAGCTGCCGTCAGAGACCTGTTCTGGGAGGGGCTGAATGGAGCTGTGAAAGACGAAATTGCAAGGGGGGAGAGACCCCAGACCACTAAAGACGTGGTGGAGAGGGCGCTCACGATTGGAGTGAGGCTGGAAGAACGCCCTTGGGGCAAGGAGGAAGGGCGTTGGGGACGCACGCCAGCAAGAGCACCGCCCTCCTTTCCCAGGGAAACGGCGCGCGCTCAATCCACGCCTCCGCTGGGAGGAGGAGAGCAGCCGATGGAGATAGGTGGTGCTAAGGCTCAGTCAGCAACCGGAGCCCTAACGCCGGGAGCAGTCAAAACGAAGCCTCCTAGAGGGAACAGGAAATGTTACATCTGCGACAGTGCTCAGCACATGGCGAAAGAGTGTCCCCGGAGGATCCACAAGCACACTGCAGCCTCAGCAACAGTAACAGAATCAGTTCAGCAGACTGCACCACAGCAGGGAAACGACACTGTCTGGCTGGAAATGGAGCCACTGGGGCCCAGCCAGACGTATCAGTGAAGCAGTCCCCAGGCATCTTGCAGCCCACAGACCCCCTCCCACCCAAGCCAGTGGTGCAGCTCACCGCATCCCTCCAGCTTCCAAATGGGCTCACCATGGAAGCCCTATTTCCATTGACTCTGGCAGCAATGCAGACTTTATCGGAGTGGATTTCATCCAGCAACATAGCATAGCGCTTCTGCCAGCGACGGTGCCCCTGAACGTCGTCATGGTGGACGGCAGAGAGCTACTGGGAGGGCAAGTGCTGCAGCAGACACCTCCAATGGTGATGCGAATTGGAAATCACCGCGAGGTCATCAGCTTCAACGTCACCCGGCTGTCAGACACACCCATAGTGTTGGGCATGAGTTGGCTGGACAGGCACAGCCCGGCATTAGCATGGTACCAGCGTCAACTGACCTTCTGCTCCTCCTACTGCGCAGAACACTGCATTCTAGCCGACCAGGGAGATGAGGGGCACGGAGATGGACCACAGCTAAACTTGGGCATGTTGCAAGCAGTACCCAGCAAGTACAAAGAGTTTTTGGAGGTCTTCTGCGAGAAGGAAGCGGACAAGCTGCCTCCCCACAGACCCTACGACTGCAAGATTGACTTCCTGCCGGGGGCGACGCTGCCGACGGGGAAACTGTATTCCATGTCTGAGGATGAACTGCAGGAACTCAGGGAGTTCATAGACCACAACTTGAAGCGGGGATTCATCCGAGAGTCCAAGGCGGTGGGGGGCAGTCCCGTATTTTTGTGGGGAAGCGGGACACGCCCCAGAAGAGGCTGATAGTTGATTACCGCGTCTTAAATTCGAAAACCAAGCCCTCAGCCTTCCCTATGCCCAAGATCGATGACCTGCTGGCGACGGTGAGGAAGGGTCGCATCTTTACTAAGTTGGATCTGCGCGGAGCGTACAATCTCATTCGCGTGCGGGAAGGCGACGAGTGGAAAACGGCCATGTTTACGCCGCTGGGCACCTATGAATATAGAGTTATGCCTTTTGGATTACAAAATGGCTCCCACTGTTTTCAGGCCTTCATGCACCATGTCTTGGCGGGTCTTCTCTACAAGAAGTGCGTCTGCTTCCTGGACGACATCCTGATCTTCTCGGAGTCGCAGGAGGCTCACGAGGGAGATGTCAAGGAAGTCCTGCAGCGGCTGAGGGAGCACAGGCTTTACGCCAAGCTGGAGAAGTGCCAGTTCGACAGGACGGAGGTGGATTTCCTGGGCTACAAGCTGTCCGACAAGGGACTCGCCATGGACAGCGCCAAGGTACGTTCAGTGCTGGACTGGAAAAGCCCGCGCACTCGGAAGGAAGTCCAGAGGTTTGTCGGCTTTGCCAACTTTTATCGCAAATTCATCAAGGGTTTCGCTATGCAGACAGCGGCCATCACCGACACCCTCAGCTCCAAGAAGAAGAAGTTCATCTGGACGGAGCAGGCGGAGCAGTCCTTTCAGAAGCTCAAGCGTCTCTTCGCGTCCGAAGAACAACTGCTACACGTGAACCCCAGCAGGCCCATGAGGGTGGAGACGGACACCTCAGACAGGGCCGTGGGGGCCGTCCTGTTGCAGCAAGACCAC
This sequence comes from Podarcis erhardii, assembly GCF_964252035.2. Lineage (NCBI taxonomy): Eukaryota > Metazoa > Chordata > Lepidosauria > Squamata > Lacertidae > Podarcis > Podarcis erhardii. The sequence continues at coordinate 139,913,383 of NC_138497.1, read as the reverse complement.
CAGGGGGACTGGAGGCCGTGCGCTTTCTACTCCAGAAAACTCAGCAAGTCGGAGCAGAACTACACCATCTGGGACAGGGAGTTGCTGGCCATACATGCAGCCTTCAAGGCGTGGCAGCACTTCCTCATCGGAGCCAAACACACGGTGCAGGTCCGCACGGACCATAAGAACTTGGAGTACTGGCGCACGGCGAGGTTCCTGAACCAGAGACACATCCGCTGGGCGGAGTTCTTTGCAGATTTCGACTTCAGGATAGAATACATCCCAGGGGACAACAACATCATGGCGGACGCGCTGTCCAGGAAACCGCAGTATCTCGAGGAAGCGGCACCGGCGGCGGCCAAGCACATTTTCGCGCCCAAGGCGTGGGCATGCGCCTCAGCCACAGTGGACCTGGACGCAGTACGTCGCGCGCTGCAGACGGACTCCTTCGCTCAAGCCAAGATGGAGGAGGTGCGCAGCGGCACGGCGAGGGACGACGAGTTCCAAATACGCGACGGACTGCTCATCCGCAGAGGGGCTCTCTACGTACCGGGAGACGACCTCCGCGCGAGAGTACTGCAACAGCTGCACGACGCGCCCAGCGCTGGGCACTTCGGCAAGGAGAAGACGGTGGAATTAGTAGCCAGAGACTTTTGGTGGCCCAAGATGCGGGGGGAAATCGCGGACTACGTCAATAGGTGCGACACCTGCCAAAGGGCCAAGCCAGTACACAGGCCGCCGGCGGGCCTGTTGGAACCGCTACAGACACCGTTCGAACCGTGGGAGAGGGTGGCTCTGGACTTTGTCACAGATCTGCCCAGCTCGAGAGGCAAGACAGCAGTACTCGTGGTAGTAGACTTGTTCACCAAGATGGCCCACTTCATTCCTTGCGCGAAGGTGGCCACGGCGGAGCAGACCGCTAAGCTGTTCATAGACCACGTGTTCAAGGTGCACGGCCTGCCACGGTCTATCTTGTCCGACCGGGGGGGCCAGTTCATCTCCAACTTCTGGCAGAAGCTGATGGGCATCCTGAACGTCAAGGTCAGCCTGGCGTCGGCGAGACACCCGCAGACCAACGGACAGGCGGAGAGGGTCAACGCCATCATGCAGCAGTACCTGAGATGCTACGCGAACCAGCAACCCTCGACCTGGGTGGACTACCTACCGCTGGCCGAGTTTGCCTACAACAACACGAAGCACGTGTCCACGGGGGTGACACCGTTTTTCGCCAACAATGGGCGGCATCCCAGAACCTTCCCGGGTTTGGAGAAAGTGAGGGAGGGGGAGCCGCAAGGAGCAGAGGCCGTGGCAGCGGAGTTGCAGGAGGTCCACGAGCAGCTCAGGAGGCAGTTAGAGCTAGCAAAACAGGCTTACAAAGTGCAGGCAGACCGACACAGGAGAGTTGGGGAGGACATCCGGGTGGGAGACTGGGTCTGGTTAGCAGCCCAGGCAGTCCCGGCCAGATCGTTGGCCAAGAGGAAGCTCGGACACAAGCAGCTAGGGCCTTACCAAGTCGAGGCGCAGATCAACCCAGTGGCCTTCCGGTTGACACTCCCAGAGGGGTCCAGAATGCATCCGGTCTTTCATAGATCAGTGCTCACGCCCTACAGGGCCCCTCACAGGTTTCAGGCGCCAGGGACAGCACCAGACCCGCTCAGGGAAGCGCCCACGAAGGGGGGGTCGCCCAGAGGGGAGCCACTCAATGAAGCCACAGAGATTTTAGACTCAAGGTGGGGGGAGGAAGGGATTGAATATCTCCTCGCCACAGAGGACACCCCGGCCAGCGCCAACAGGTGGGTGCCGGATTATGCAGTGGAGGAACAGTGGCTCAAAGACGAATTCCATACACTTTTCCCGCACAAGCCCATGCCAGCGGACTTTTTCGACGACTGTCTGTTCACACCCACACTCTCGGCCAGCACTTTCCGGGGTTTCTCTTCAGCTGAGGAGTCGGCCCCGGGAGACAGTTCCCCAGAGGGATCGCTCTCAGGGTCTGGCACGGGGGGATCTTATTGGTGGGAGGACCAGCCCGAAGTGGGCTGGCGCAGAGACCTGCTGAAGGGACCCTGGGACGAGGGGTCACCCCTGGTGACAGGGGGAGAGGGGGTCTTGGGTGATTTGGGGGTGGCTCCAGGTTTCGAACACACCGCCCAGGAGATGGAAGCAGAGGAGATCGCCGTCGATGAGCCCATGCAGGACTTCCCGGACTTATCCCAATGGCTGCAAGCCACCGGGGACGAACTGTATCCAGCGCTCACCCCCACAACACTGGAGCTCCCGGAACCCACACCTGGAGAGGGGGAGGGGGAAGGGGGGATGGATGTCAGGGGTTCATGAGCAGAGACACAGGAGAAGGAGCAAATGGAGAGTGAGGAGGAGGAATCCGAGGGGGGTGTAGGCAGTGACAGTGGTCAGAGAGATTCCACGAGTCTCTCCAGCGAATCGGAAGATTCACAGAGAGGAGCGCCGATGGCCAGGGCAAGGGGGGTGCCAAGGGGGAAACCCCAGAAGGAAGGGGCCAGCGGGGACTCCCTGAGCAGCAGTTGGAAATCAGGACCAGCGTCCCCACCAGAGCGTAGTGGGGGGGAGGAGTCCCAGGCATCGGGACCAGTCTTCTCACCACCAGAGGGAGGAGATGAGTCAGGATTGGCCACGCCTCCATCGGAGAGCGGGGAAACGGTCAGGAGGAACGTCACCGGCTGGGCGCCAAGTTCTAATGTACAGGCGAGCGGCACAGCAGGTAGCCCGGATAGGGAGCCAGGTCCTAAAGCCCGCCGGAAGGAAGGGCAAGACTCAGGGGGGTCAGCGTCAGAAGAGTCCAGGAGGGAGGAAACCCCAGGGGGCAGAAGGACCCAGAGGAGGAAGGAACAGCGCAGGAGGTGGAGCCGGGCTAGGATCTTAAACTGGTGCGGAAGGGGTAGTGACTCAGAGGGGACTTCGCCGGTCTAGGGCCAAGACGTAGGGCTGCACGCTCTGGGGTTTGAAATGGAAACTAAACTTCAATAAAGACTCTTGTACATTACATCAACCGGGCGTTGGTCCTCTGTGAGCTGGGACCTAGAGGCAGCTATGACAGTTTTGTTGTAGGCAAACTCGGCCAGCAGCAGATAGTCCACCCAGGTCGAGGGCTGCTGGTTTGCGTAACATCTCAGGTACTGCTGCATGATGGCGTTGACCCTCTCCGCTTGTCCGTTGGTCTGCGGGTGTCTCGCCGACGATAGGTTGACCTTGACGTTCAGGATGCCCATCAGCTTCTGCCAGAAACTCGAGATGAACTGGCGCCCCCGGTCGGACAGGATAGACCGTGGTAGGCCGTGCACCTTGAACACGTGGTCTATGAACATCTTGGCTGTCTGTTCCGCTGTGGCCACCTTCGCGCAAGGAATGAAGTGGGCCATCTTGGTGAACAAGTCTACTACCACGAGTCTTGCCTCGCGAGCTGGGCAGATCTGTGACAAAGTCCAGGGCGACTTTCTCCCACGGCTCGAGGGGCGTCTGTAGCGGTTCCAGCAATCCCGCCGGCGGCTTGTGCACCGGTTTGGCCCTTTGGCATGTGTCGCACCTCGTGACGTAATCCGCGACTTCCCCCCTCATCTTGGGCCACCAAAAGTCTCTGGCTACTAGTTCCACCGTCTTCTCTTTGCCGAAGTGCCCAGCGCTGGGTGCGTCGTGTAACTGCTGCAGTACCTTCGCGCGGAGGTCGTCTCCTGGCACGTAGAGGGCCCCTTTGCGGATGAGCAGTCCGTCGCTGACCCCCCTACCCCTGTCCACTGGCGCTCCCTTCTGTGAATCTTCCGATTCGCTGGAGAGGCTTATGGAATCCCTCGGACCACTGTCTCCTCCTACACTGCCCTCTGATTCTTCGCCCTCGCTCTCCATCTCCCATCTTCCCTGTGCCTCTGCTCCTGAGCCCGACACCGGTGCACAAGCCGCCGGCGGGATTGCTGGAACCGCTACTGACGCCCCTCGAGCCGTGGGAGAAAGTCGCCCTGGACTTTGTCACAGATCTGCCCAGCTCGCGAGGCAAGACAGCGGTACTCGTGGTAGTAGACTTGTTCACCAAGATGGCCCACTTCATTCCTTGCGCGAAGGTGGCCACAGCGGAACAGACAGCCAAGATGTTCATAGACCACGTGTTCAAGGTGCACGGCCTACCACGGTCTATCCTGTCTGACCGGGGGCGCCAGTTCATCTCCAACTTCTGGCAGAAGCTGATGGGCATCCTGAACGTCAAGGTCAACCTATTGTCGGCGAGACACCCGCAGACCAACGGACAAGCGGAGAGGGTCAACGCCATCATGCAGCAGTACCTGAGATGCTACGCGAACCAGCAGCCCTCGACCTGGGTGGACTATCTGCCGCTGGCCGAGTTTGCCTACAACAACACGAAGCACGTGTCCACGGGGGTGACACCGTTTTTCGCCAACAATGGGCGGCATCCCAGGACCTTCCCGGGTTTGGAGAAAGTGGGGGAGGGGGAACCACAGGGAGCTGAGAACTTGGCAGCGGAGTTACAGGAGGTCCACGAACAGCTCCGAAGGCAGTTGGAGCTAGCTTAAACACGCTTACAAAATGCAGGCAGACCGACACAGGAGAGTTGGGGAGGACATCCGGGTGGGGGACTGGGTCTGGTTAGCAGCCCAGTCAGTGCCGGCCAGATCGTTAGCTAAAAAGAAGCTCGGACACAAGCAGCTAGGCCCTTACCAAGTCGAGGCACAGATCAACCCAGTGGCCTTCCGGTTGACACTCCCGGAGGGATCCAGAATGCATCCGGTCTTTCATAGATCGGTGCTCACGCCCTACAAGGCACCTCACAGGTTCCAGGCACCAGGGACTGCCCCCAGCCCGCTCAGAGACGCACCCACACAGGGGGGGCTGCCGAGGGCGGAGCCGATCAACGAGGCCACAGAGATTTTAGACTCGAGATGGGGGGAGGAAGGGATTGAATATCTCCTCGCCAGGGAAGACACCCCAGCCAGCGCCAACAGGTGGGTACCGGACAAATTCCATGCACTTTTCCGGCACAGACCCATGCCGGCAGATTATTTCGACGAATATCTTTTCACACCCACACTCTCCAGCAGCACGTTCCAGGGTTTCTCTTCAGTTGAAGAGGCGTCACCGGAGACCAGCTCCCCAGAGGGGTCCCTCTCAGGGTTTGGCACAGGAGGATCTTATTGGTGGGAGGATCAGCCTGAGGTGGGCTGGCGCAGAGATCTGCTGAGAGGACCATGGCACGCAGTGTCACCCCAAGCGACAGGGGAAGAGGGGGTCACGGGCGAGTTGGGGGTAGATCCAGGTTTCGAGCACACCTCCCAAGAGATGGAAGCAGAGGAGATCGCCGTTGACAAGACCATGGAGGACTTCCCGGACTTATCCGGCTGGCGGCACGCCACGGGGGAAGAACTGTACCCCGCACTCACCCCCACGACATTGGAGCACACAGAACCCACTCCGGGAGAAGGGGAGGGGGGAAGGGGGGGCTTCGAGGGGGGATGGATGTCAGGGGTTCAGGAGCAGAGGCACAGGGAAGATGGGAGATGGAGAGCAAGGGCAAGGAATCAGAGGGCAGTGTAGGAGGAGACAGTGGTCCGAGGGATTCCATAAGCCTCTCCAGCGAATCGGAAGATTCACAGAAGGGAGCGCCAGTGGCCAGGGGTAGGGGGGTCCCAAGGGGAACGCCCCAGGAGCAAGGGGGGAGCAGGGACTCCCAGAGTAGTAGTTGGAGATCAGGACCAGCTTCCCCACCAGAGCAGAGTGGGGGGGAAGGTTCCCAGGCATCGGGACCAGTACTTCCCCCACCAGGGAGAGAAGACGAGGCAGAGCTGACCACGCCTTCCTCGGAGAGCCGTACAACGGAGGGGAGGTCAGATCCGGCCAGTGTCACGGAAGAGGGAAGCAGCGATAGAAGCAGGTTAGGAGAAAGGTCACTGGGTTGGCGCGAGAAGCAAGTTCAAATGTACAGGAGCGCGGGACAGCAGAGAGTGAGGATTGGGAACCGGCTCCTAAAGCACGCCGGAGGCAAGGGGAGGAGCTAAGCGACTCAGCGTTGGAAGAGTCCAGGAAGGGCAATGCCCCAGAGGGCAGGAGGACCCAGAGGAGGAGAGAGCAGCGCAGAAGGTGGAGCAGGGCTAGGATCTTAAACTGGTGCGGAAGGGGAAGTGATTCAGATAGGACTTCGCCGATCTAGAGTCTAGACGTAGGGCTGCACGCTCTGGCTTTAAAATGGAAATTATACTTCAATAAAGACTTTTGTACATAATATCAGCCTGGCGTTGGTCCTCTGTGAGCTGGGACCTAGAGGCAGCCCTGACAGTATGTAATGAGACCAACATAACAAAACAGCGTCTTTTTGCTTCCTTATGCGTAGAAAGAAGACGAATAAGCTTTGATTGGCCTTCTTTCAATTCGCATGGTGTTTTTTGGGTGTGCATCAGAATCTCCTCCAAGTAAAGCAAAAAGGCATTTTGCGTTCCATCTACATAGAAGGAAGATAATAAAGCTCAAATTGGGCTTATTTCCAATTGTGGCTTTTGGGGTTAGAATGCACATTCACCCAAAAATCGCAGATTGAAATGTTTGTAATCAGCCCAAATTAAGCATAGGAGTTTTGGTTCCATCTCAATAGAAATAGAACGAATAAGCTTTAATTGTTCTCTCGGTGTTCTTTCGGTTTTCATTCACCCACATATCAAAGCAAAGTGTAATGAAACTAAACAAAGCAACACCGGTTGTTTTGGGTTCCATCTACATAGAAAGAAGAATCTTGGGTGTCGCTTATTTCAAGTCGTCTTCTTTGGTGTAAATGCACATTGACCCAGAAATGGCAAAGTGTATGTAATGAGACCAAAATAACAAAACACTCTCTTTTCGCTTCCATATGCGTAGAAAGAAGACGATTAAGCTATGATTGGGCTTATTTCAATTCTCATGGTTTATTTTGAGTGTGCACCAGAATCGCCCCCAACCCAAGCAAAAAGGCATTTTGCGTTCCATCTACATTGAAGGAAGATGATAAAGCTCAAATTGGGCTTATTTCCAATTGTGGCTTTTGGGGTTAGAATGCACATTCCCCCAAAAATCGCAGTGTGAAATGTTTGTTATCAGCCCAAATTAAGCAAAGGAGTTTGGGTTCCATCTCAATAGAAAGAGGACGAATAAGCTTTGATTGTTCTTTCGGTTTTCATTCACCCACAAATAGCAAAGCAAATAAGCTAAAACAGGCAAAACAGGTTGTTCTGGGTTCCATCTCAACAGAAAGAATCTTGGATGTCACTTACTTCAAGTTGCGTTCTTTGGTGTAAATGCACATTGACCAAGAAATCGCAAAGTGTATGTAATGAGACCAACATAACAAAACAGCGTTTTTTTGCTTCCATATGCGCAGAAAGAAGACAAATAAGCTTTGATTGGCCTTCTTTCAATTCGCATGGTGTTTTTTGGGTGTGCATCAGAATCTCCTCCAAGCAAAGCAAAAATGAGTTTTGGGTTCCATCTACATAAAAAGAAGATGATAAAGCTATGATTGGGCTTATTTCCAATTGTTGCTTTTGGGTTTAGAATGCACATTCACCCAAAAATCGCAGATTGAAATGTTTGTTATCAGCCCAAATTAAGCATAGGAGATTTGGTTCCATCTCAATAGAAATAGAACGAATAAGCTTTAATTGTTCTCTCAGTGTTCTTTCGGTTTTCATTCACCCACATATCAAAGCAAAGTGCAATGAAACTAAACAAAGCAACACCGGTTGTTTTGGGTTCCATCTACATAGAAAGAAGAATCTTGGGTGTCGCTTATTTCAAGTCGTCTTCTTTGGTGTAAATGCACATTGACCCTGAAATGGCAAAGTGTATGTAATGAGACCAAAATAACAAAACACACTCTTTTCGCTTCCATATGTGTAGAAAAAGACGATTAAGCTATGATTGGGCTTATTTCAATTCTCATGGTTTATTTTGAGTGTGCACCAGAATCGCCCCCAACCCAAGCAAAAAGGCATTTTGGGTTCCATATTCATAAAAGGAAGATGATAAAGCTCTAATTCGGCTTATTTCCAATTGTTGTTTTTGGGGTTAGAATGCACATTCACCCAAAAATTGCAGTGAAATGTTTGTTATCAGCCCAAATTAAGCATAGGAGTTTTGGTTCCACCTCAATAGAAAGAAGACAAATAAGCTTTGATTTTTCTTTCGGTGTTCATTCACCCACAAATAGCAAAGCAAAGTGTAATAAGCCAAAACAAGCAAAAGAGGTTGTTTTGGGTTCCATCTACATAGAAAGAAGAATCTTGGATGTCGCTTATTTCAAGTCTTCTTTGGTGTAAATGCACATTGACCCAGGAATCGCAAACTGTATGTTATGAGACCAAAATAACAAAACAGCGTCTTTTTGCTTCCATATGCGTAGAAAGAAGACAAATAAGCTATGATTGGGCTTATTTCAATTCTCATGCTGTTTTTTGAGTGTGCACCAGAATCGCCCCCAACCAAAGCAAAAAGGAGTTTTGGGTTCCATAAACATAAAAAGAAGATGATAAAGCTCTGTTTGGGCCTATTTCCAATTTTTTTTTTGGGGGGGGGTTAGAATGCACATTCACCTAAAAATCGCATAAATCCCAATAATCCAGGCATTTCTGCTCAAGCAAGCAATCGCCATCTTGTTCGGATGAAATACAGTCTAAAGCTCGCTCTTTAACTTTCCCGACCTGTTGCATCGTAAATTAGTCTTTTTCCAGGAGGGCTGCCCCTTCCAGTTCGCAATCTCATCGAAAGTAATAAATCTTCGGCTCGCCCTCCCCAAGACCAAACCTCCTGCAACACAGGTCTCGTAACCAATCTCCATTCTAACTGCGTCACAAAGAGAGCCCTTCTTCTTTCCAAATCCTTTACAGGAAATTTATATCATTCCCACACAGTTCATATTTAGTCCCATTTGCCAATTAGTTGCTGTGACGGATCTTCTAAGAGGGAGGGTTATTAGTTAGTCACATAGAGCAAAAAAAGATAAAAAGTCATCCCCCCCCCCTTTGAGTTCCGTTGCACTCCAATCCACATACCAGCTTGTCTGTAGTACTTTGATGTAATCTTCCATCTCAGTCTTCTTCATTTCGGTGGTAAAATTGTTAGCAGATAAAAACCTCCTGCCTCTCTTGAAGCATGTGCGTTATCTTTCACCAAATTTTTTCTTTTAAGTAACACAACTAGTTTCGCTCCTGGAAGTAGCTTCGGAGAAGTTCCGAGGCCCGCCGAGGGTTGTGCACCCAGTGCCTCACCCCCTCCTTCTTCCGAACTCGGGGGTGATTTATGGCAACAGCGGGTGAAAACTGCATCTCCCCCCCCCCGGAGAGATGTTAGGGAGACTGATTTACTCCCCATAATCAGCCTCTAATTACCTTGTGCGAGCTGGATAGATGTTAATATCCGCCATCTTCCAAGGTGCCCCTAGCGCCCCCCCCAGGCATATATATATAGAGAGAGAGAGTTACAGCTGAATTGCAACTTATCACCAAACTTAAAACTATGGAGAGACCTGGTTTGAACAAAGACATTGGATTCTTATCTCATTATACATGACAAAGCCATTTTTCACCTTCTCACCCCTTGCTTTTTCCTGTTAGACCTATTGCAGTCGTTAAGAGTCGTCAACAGGCTCATCGCAGCTATCTGCCAATCACCCATTCCCACCACCCTTCTGAGTAATACCCCTCCCCACCTTCTCACTATATAGAAAGGTCCGGTGACTTCTGTTTCAGTGTATCTGAAGAAGTGTGCATGCACACGAAAGCTCATACCTAGAACTAACTCAGTTGGTCTTTAAGGTGCTACTGGAAGGAATTTTTTTATTTTATATATATATAGAGAGAGAGAGAGAGAGAGAGTTGCTCTGTTACAGTATAACACTTACTGGCTGAGCTCAACCAATCCTTATCTTACACCTACTGTTAACCAACCAATAGGCTGTCTCTGGGCAGACTACTATCTCTGAGGCAGACTTCTCTTTTCTGGGCAGGCTGCCAAGAATATTTCACACGGGCTTCTTGGGAGAAGGGGCGAGTCTGTTGGTCCACCAATGGGCAGCTCCGCAATCCAGACCCGGTCCTACAAATGCAAAGTGAGTGCACCCCCCAAGGCAGGGTGGGGCTCTGCTCCCTGGGGGCAGAAAGAATCCATTAGTATGTGCCTGTGTGTCTATGCACTGCAGGAGATTGGACTGGATGACCACCAGGGTCCCTTCTAGCTCTACCATTCTGGGATTCTACCTGTGTCTGTGTGTTTAGAAAGAAAAATTGCTATCGTGATTATAATTATAATTATAATCACGATAGCAATTTTTCTTATTGTAATTTTGATTACTTTTTGTCAGAGCTGCCTCTAGGTCCCAGCTCACAGAGGACCAACGCCCGGTTGATGTAATGTACAAAAGTCTTTATTGAAGTTTAGTTTCCATTTCAAACCCCAGAGCGTGCAGCCCTACGTCTTGGCTCTAGATCGGCGAAGTCCCCTCTGAGTCACTACCCCTTCCGCACCAGTTTAAGATCCTAGCCCGGCTCCACCTCCTGCGCTGTTCCTTCCTCCTCTGGGTCCTTCTGCCCCCTGGGGTTTCCTCCCTCCTGGACTCTTCTGACGCTGACCCCCCTGAGTCTTGCTCTTCCTTCCGGCGGGCTTTAGGACCTGGCTCCCTATCCGGGCTACCTGCTGTGCCGCTCGCCTGTATATTTGAACTTGGCGCGCGCGCCCAGCCGGTGACTTTCCTCTTGACCGTTTCCCTGCTCTCCGATGGAGGCGTGGTCAATCCTGACTCATCTCCTCTCTCTGGTGGTGAGAACACTGGTCCCGATGCCTGGGACTCCTCCCCCCCACTGCGCTCTGGTGGGGAAGCTGGTCCTGATTTCCAACTGCTGCTCAGGGAGTCCCCGCTGGCCCCTTCCTTCTGGGGTTTCCCCCTTGGCACCCCCCTTGCCCTGGCCATCGGCGCTCCTTTCTGTGAATCTTCCGATTCGCTGGAGAGACTCGTGGAATCTCTCTGACCACTGTCACTGCCTACACCCCCCTCGTATTCCTCCTCCTCGCTCTCCATTTGCTCCATCTCCTGTGTCTCTGCTCCTGAACCCCTGACACTTTTCTTATTGTAATTATTAAAATTAGAATATATAATTGAATAATAATTATAATTATTATAATTATTATAATTATTGAGCCAGATAAAGCAGATAAATTTAATAAATTATCTCTACTCTCATGGTCACTTTTCTTTGCTCTGGCCGGAAAGAAGCCGTGCAAAAATACTGTCTCTCAAACCCTGCATCCACAAAGTGCTGGGCTTCCACAAAGTGCTGCATCCTTGCTGCTCCCCTGGCACTGCTCCTCGCACCCACCTCCGGCTGCGTACGCTATGTTGTCCACCGCAAGACACGGGTTCAGACTAGCAGCTTTAAGTCCGCATTCCTGCCAGGGAGGAATTCGAACCCACCACCTGCTGAACGCCTCGCCCAGAGAGGCATTCCAAAGTGGCAGGGAGTTCCAAAGCCCCCCGGCACTGTAGCAAGGAGTCCCAAAGGGGTCGTTGGGATTTCTTTTTCATGCTGAAAAGCCCCATATCCTTATAGGGCATCTAGTGGCAGGCAGTCCAAAAAGTGGACAAACACTGTCACCTTTAAAAGGAGTTTAACAGGAATAACATAAGGAAAATTCATTACTGTCAGAGCTGCCTCTAGGTCCCAGCTCACAGAGGACCAACGCTAGGCTGTTGTAATGTACAAAAGTCTTTATTAAAGTCCAATATCCATTTCAAAGCCACAGCGTGCACCACTACGTCTTGCACTCTAGATCCGCGAAGTCCCGTCTGAGTCTCCTCCCCCCTGACACCAGTTTAATATCCTAGCCCTGCTCCACCTCTTGCGCTGCTCTCTCCTCCTCTGGGTCCTTCTGCCGGCTGGGGCATTGCCCTTTCTGGACTCTTCTGACGCTGAGTCGCTTAGCTCCTCCCCTTGCCTCCGGCGGGCTTTAGGACCCGGTTCCCAATCCTCATTCTCTGCTGTCCCGCGCTCCTGTACATTTGAACTTGCCTCTCGCGCCAACCCAGTGACCTTTCTCCTAACCGTCACGCTACTTGTGTCACTGCTTCCCCCTTCCGGGACACTGGCCGGATCTGACCTCCCCCCCGTTGTCCGACTCTCCGATGGAGGCGTGGTCAGCCCTGTCTCGTCTTCTCTCCTTGGTGGGGAATGCCCTGGCCCCGATGCTTGGGACTCTTCCCCCCCACTCCGCTCTGGTGGGGAAGCTGGTCCTGATTTCCAACTACTGCTCTGGGAGTCCCTGCTGTCCCCTTGCTCCTGGGGTGTTCCCCTTGGGAACCCCCTACCCCTTGCCACTGGCGCCCCCTTCTGTGAATCTTCCGATTCGCTGGAGAGGCTCATGGAGTCCCTCGGACCACTGTCACCTCCTACGCTCCCCTCAGATTCCTCCCCCTCGCTCTCCATCTCCTCTCTTCCCTGTGCCTCTGCTCCTGAACCCCTGACAATTACTATAGCAACTCCAGTGGCAGGCAGTCCCACAGCCCCCAAAATTTCTGAGAAGGCTTGCCTGAAACTCGCCGCCGCTGTCGACCAGAAGCTTCTCCTCTTGCCAGGCCCAACCAGAACTTGGTGCCGGCTGAGAGATGAAAAGAAGAGTCAGGTGGGCTCTCTTCCTTTGGCAGGGAGTTCCATTGGCCCAAGCAAACCCTGACTTGCCACTTTCTCCCTGGAAAGCTGGTAGTGGTAGTGGAAGAGTCTCGCTTGCGAGGCGGGTGGCACGGCGCCCGCCTGGACGGAGACTAGCGCCCTAGAAAATTGAAAATACTAATCGGGAGAGAAAGAGAGGGCTGAATCAGCTCCGTTCACACCCGGCTGGGAGTAAATTGTTATTGGGATGATTCATTCCCATCCCCTCAGCCCACCACGCAGGATTGTGAGCTGGAGGCACTCAATGGTCATCCCTCCTGACCCGGACACTTAGGGGTGCCTTGTATGAGCCCCACCTTCGGCACCCACCTCAGCCCAATCCCGGCTCCACCAATCGCCGTGGGGCATCCTCCAGCCTCAGGTGCCAGATTCAAAATCGCACAAGCCTGAGTGGGGGGGGGGGACAAGTCTATTCTCTGTCCCCGTTTTGCACCTGGAACCCTTTGGTCTTGGGGTGGACACCCTCCATGGCTCTACAACTCTTCAACCTGCACCGAGGCAACTCCCTGACATCACCTTGAGGTTGTCGAGCACCATGTATGATGGTGCAGTCCCTGCCACCTGCGCCATGTGTGTGTGTCGGCATACTGCAAACTTGAACCTGGTACTGTTGCCCGAACCCTGATGCTCACCCAACACTTGCCACTGACCTCCACAGTGAAATTCCTGTAGAGCCACCTCCTGCCCTGCCTCGAACCTGCCACCGGCACCTCAGCCTGCCGCTCACGCACTTTCTCCACGCAAACATGCAGAGAGCCTGGCGAGGGAAAGCAGGGCATCGTTTCACTGGCGTCCTCTAGCTTGGAGGCAAGAGGGAACTCTGTGGGCCATCCACCCCACCCTGAGCTTTTACTGGAGTCTCCGCTGCTCAGGTAGTACCAGAAGCCGATGCAGTGGGTGCCCCCAAGCAGGTATATCCCCATCCACAGTGCCACTGCTTGACCTGCTGCCAAAGAGCCAGTGCTGGTGTCGGCAACCATGTAGTGCCCTGGGGAAAGGAAGAAATGTGTTCCAGTTGAATCTTCTTCTGGATTGGAAACCCTGGGGGTCATCCAGTCCAACCTGCCTGTTATGTACTGAGTTGAATAGGATCCAAACTGCAGCAGTCTGATTGGTCCTAGAGCAATAGGATCCAAACTGCAGCAGTCTGATTGGTCCTAGAACAATAGGATTCAGAATGCAGCAGTCTGATTGGTCCTAGAACAATGCAGCAGTATGATTGGTTGGCAGGAACCACCCAATCATGCTCCAGATATAAGTGAATCCACAACCTGATTGGCTTACAGTAGAATTCCAGAATTAGCCAATCATGTGCAGCCCATTGTGTAAATAATGTATATAAAGCAGATACTTTGAGGGGACATTCATTCATTCCTCCTCACCACTATGAGCTGAATAAAGAGCATGAAATCACTTTGCGACTCTGAGTATATTTCACTGCCGCAAGGCGCCACTCACCCTCCAGGTGTGGTTGTCAAACAGACCTTGTTCCAAGGCGCCACCCCGCCATGCCCACCTGGTGGGGCTGGCTCCTAGGAAAGGACAAGACGGAGTGCTTCCGGAAGTGGCAGAGAGATATTTCTAAATTTGTCTGGCAGGGCAAAAAGCCCAGAATTAAGTTTAAGATATTAACAGATGCGAAAGAAAGAGGGGGCTTTGCCCTGCCAGACTTAAAGTTGTACTATGAAGCCGCAGCTTTCTGCTGGCTAAAAGATTGGCTACTTCTCGAAGACACTGACGTACTGGACCTGGAAGGTTTTAACAATGCTTTTGGTTGGCATGCATACTTATGGTATGACAAAGTTAAGATCAACAAGGCCTTTAAGAACCATATTGTCAGGAAAGCAGTGTTTAATGTCTGGACAAAATATAAAGACTTATTGGAAAATAAAACTCCAAGGTGGCTTTCACCTCTGGAGGCTAAGGCCCGAAAAAGACCCAATATGGAGGCCAAATGGCCAAAATATTGGGAAATATTAGAAAAAGATGGAGACAATTGGAAATTGCAGAGTTTGGAGAAAATGAAGGATAAGGTGCGAGACTGGTTACATTATGCTCAGATTAAAGAAGTTTTTAAAAATGACAAAAAGTTAGGGTTCCAGGTGGAGAAATCGAAGTTAGAAACAGAATTGTTAGAACCAAAGACCAAGGTACTATCTAGAATGTATAACTTGCTGCTAAAATGGAATACACAAGACGAAATGGTTAAATCGGCTATGATAAAATGGGCACAGGACATTGGGCATAACATTGTGTTTGAGGACTGGGAAAGGTTGTGGACCACTGGGCTGAACTTCACCGCATGTAATGCTCTGAAGGAAAATGTAATGAAAATGATATATAGATGGTACATGACCCCAGTTAAACTTGCCAAAATATACCATTCGTCTGATAATAAATGTTGGAAATGCAGAGAAAATGAAGGAACATTCTTTCACCTCTGGTGGACATGCCCTAAGGTGAAGGCCTTCTGGGAAATGATATATAATGAGCTGAAAAAGGTATTTAAGTATACCTTCACAAAGAAACCAGAGGCCTTCCTTCTGGGTATTGTCGGCCAGAAGGTGTTAAAGAAGGATCGAACATTTTTTATGTATGCAACAACGGCAGCAAGGATTCTCATTGCAAAAAACTGGAAAACTCAAGATCTACCTGTGGGATGTAAACACAGGAGCAGTCAATGACAACATTCCTAGAGTGTACATGTTAGAACATGGGGAGGGATGTCTGTCCAGCAAGCAGGTAAACTTCCTGGGGACGGACTTCCTCCGCATGTGACCAGAGGTGGGTGTGGCCTCACCTGTGCAGGTAATGATAAAAGCACAGGGCAGGCAGCCACTCTCTCTCTTGCCTCTTGCCTCTTGCCTCTCTGCCATCTTCATCTTCTGAAGGAGCAACATGCCCTCTTGGCTCCCAGCCAAGAGAGGACAGTACTATCTTGCTACAAGATAGATTCTAACTGCATGTAACCTTTTAAGCCTGCCTACCTTCTGGGATCATATTGTGAACAAAACGTGAGTAAACTCTTTTATACTTTTATAAAGACTGTGTCGTGTCTTGTATTTTAAGAGGGAACAAAGGGGAAATTACCAGAGTAATTATTATAGAGGTTCTAGCGAACCTGTGCAAGCGTTACCGTTGCGTACTTAAAGGGGAATGTCTATAAACTCTGCTGATATTTTGGGAACTTGTTAGTACAAGTTGGATAAGGATATAATTAGTCAATATATCCTCTCCTGCACCCCAGAGCATTCCCACACTACCCACACTGGAAGAGTGGCAGATGCAGCTGATGGACTATATGCAACTGGCCGAGATGACCGGCAGAATCCGTGATCTGGGAGAAGAGAAGATGGAGGAAGACTGGGAGAAATTCAAGATGTATCTACAAAAACATTGTAATTTGGTTGAATGTTAAGAAGGATGCTAGATTATAAAAAACTGGCCACCACTAAACTAGATTTAAATTTGATGATAAGTGAGACTAAAGAAAATATAAAATTTTTTGGAAGAAGTGCTAGATTATATTTGAATGAGTGGACATGAGATTGTAAACAAGTTGATAATTTGTTTGGAAAAAAAATTTAACGATGTAAATGGGAGCGGGAGACGTGAGGGAGTCCAAAGAAGTGATGAAATTGTTGTAATAGAAGTAAGATCGTTTATTATGTGTGCATTTATATTTAAAAACCTTAATAAATATTTATAAAAAAAAAAAAGACGAATAAAAATTTTTTTATATATATTGTCAGAGCTGCCCGAGGTCCCAGCTCACAAAGGACCAACGCCAGTTCTTATTATATACAAAAGTCTTTATTGAAGTTAAGTTTCGATTTCAAAGCCGCGGCGCGCAGCTCTACGTCTTGGACTCTAGACCGTTGAAGCTCCGTCTGAATCTCCTCCCCCCAGACACCAGTTCAAGACTCTAGCCTTGCTCCACCTCTTCCTCTGCTCTTTCCTCCTCTGGGTCCGCTTGTCCGCTGGGGTCTTGCCCTTTCTGGATTCTTCTGACGCTGAGTCCCCTGATTCTTCCCCCTGCCTCCGGCAGGCTTTAGGACCTGGTTCCCAATCCGGGCTTTCTGCTGTCCCGTGCGCCTGTACATTTGAACTTGGCGCGTGCGCCCAGCCGGCAACCTTTCTCCTGACCGTTACACTGCTCCTGTCACTGCTTCCCCCTTCGGGAGTGCTAGCTGGACTTGACTTCCCCTCCGTTCCCTCACTCTGCGATAGAGGCGTGGCCAGCCCTGACTCATCTTCTCTCCCTACTAGAGGAGACGCTGGCCCTGACACATGGGACTCTTCCCCCCCACTCCGCTCTGGTGGGGGAACTGGTCCTGATCTCCAGCTGCTGCTTTGGGAATCCCTGCTGGCCCCTTGCTTCTGGTGTGTCCCCCCTGGGACCCCCCTTGCCCTGGCCATCGGCGCCCCCCTCTGGGAATCTTCTGAATCGCTGGAGAAGCTCATGGAATCTCTCGGGCCACTGTCATACTCCCCTATGCTGCCCTCAGATTCCTCCCCTTCGCTCTCCGTTTCCTCTCTCCCCTGTGTCTCTGCTCCTGAGCCCCTGACATATATATATATATATATATATATATAGGGCAAACCATGGACTCCTTGGAGAAAACAGGGGGAGACCAAGGCAATAGGAAGCTTCTCCTTCCTTGAAGGTTTTGAAGCAGGGTTTTGATGGCTGTCTGTCCTGGATGTTTGAACTGAGATTCATGCCTTGTAGGGGGTTGGACTAATGATCGCCACGCTCCCGTCCAACTCTATCATTCTACGTTTTTTGAAATAAGCTCTTCTGCTTTAATGAAGTTGGAGGGTCCAGCCAGATGGACATATCCATTGCCAACCTGGCACCCAGAGATCTCCATGCAGTTGCAGTTGGCCCCACACCTGTGGCAAAATGCACCTGGCGAATGTCGAACCCTGAAGTTAGGGCAGGGCAAAACCCACCACCATGGCTGTCAAATTCCTGGCAGCAGCAGCACTCCTTTGCCTTTATATGGATTGGGACAGGAACATAAAGGCACCCGTTGAAAGTGGCCTCCTCGGGGAACCAGAAGTTGCTGGCACGGCTGCGGATCAGCTCCCTCTTCTATGTCTGGGACTAGATGTTCAGACAGTTGGTGTCCAACCCATGCAGCTGGAAGGGAAATGTAGCGCTAGAGCCAAGGGTCCAAGCCGCTTGGCAGCACGGAGCACAGGCCTATTATAGGGTCGGCCAATATTATTAATATTCAATAATTCTCATCATATTGGCCACCCGATGAAAGCCAAATCCGGGTCAGAGGGAGGAAATATCAGTGCTGAAAGATGGGTGAGACAACAGAGTGGTGGTGGCTCCCATATTTCTGTAAATAATAAATGGTAAATGATGATAATAATCTGCCCCAATATTTCCGTAAATAGTAAATAGTAAATACCGTATTTTTCCCTCTATAACACGCAGATTTTTTCTCCTAAAAAGGAAGGGGAAATGTCTGTGCGTGTTATAGAGCGAATGTGTGGTCCCTGGAGCCGAAAAATCAGGCAAAAATCAAATCGCGGCGCTGCACGCTGCACGGAGAAGCGAAACCTGAAAAGAGGAAGCGGCTGCTTTCCTGCATTCTGCCTCAGGGTCTTACTGCCCACCCTCCTCTGTTTCGTTGCTGTGTTTGCTGAAACGGAACAAAGAGCAGGGAAAGCCCCTCCCCTCCAGGCAAGCAGAGGGGAATTCCTCTCTGTGCTGCTGGGGGAGAGGGAGAGAGAGGGGGGAAGGGAGAGAGAGGGGGGAGGGGGAGGGAGAGAGAGGGGGGAGGGAGAGAGAGAGGGGGAGCGAGGAAGGGAGGGAGGGAGGGAGGGAGGGAGGGAGAGAGAGAGAGAGAGAGAGAGAGAGAGAGATGGCTGGCTTGGGTGGGGGGAAACTTTTGCCTTTCTTTCCTCCCTCCCGTTAAATCCCTCTCCTGCATTCTTAGCCAGCTGCTTCTCTGCACACCCCTCTCATGTCCCTTCTTTGTTTTTCCTTCGCTCCCCACTTAAAATGTGGTTACAAAGCATAGATCCACATGGATCCTCAGGATCTTTGCATTGGGTCACCCCAAATTCACCATCAGATCGCATAGCATGTCCATAGCTACAGCCTGCACCAAAAAAATCACGCACTCACTGTTGCCTGGGGCTGCAATGGTGCAAAAACGTGGTTACAAAGCATGGATCCACAGGGATTCTCAGGATCTTTGCATTGGGTCACCCCAAATTCACCATCAGATCACATAGCATGTCCATGGCTACAGCCTGCACCCAAAAAATCACACACCCACTGTTGCCTGGGGCTGCAATGGTGCAAAAACGTGGTTACAAAGCATGGATCCACAGGGATTCTCAGGATCTTTGCATTGGGGCACCCCAAATTCACCATCAGATCACATAGCATGTCCATGGCTACAGCCTGCACCCAAAAAATCACGCACCCACTGTTGCCTGGGGCTGCAATGGTGCAAAAACGTGGTTACAAAGCATGGATCCACAGGAATTCTCAGGATTTTTGCATTGGGTCACCCCAAATTCACCATCAGATCCATGTCTGTGGCCACATCATGAAGCACAAAAATGATACATCCACTGTTTCATTCAGAATGTTTTTTCCCTTGTTTTCCTCCTCTAAAAATGATGTGCGTGTTATGGTCAGGTGCGTGTTATAGAGCGAAAAATACGGTAGTAAATGACGATGTTAACAGTAATAATAATGGGTTGTTTCCCCTTCATGAAACACACACACATGTGTGTGTCCCTGCCTGCCCACCCGACAAGGGGACTCACGTGGCAGGACCCATTTGCCGCCAGGGTGGGGCTGACCAGCTGAGCTCAACCTAAGTGGGTGCCGGCGACATAGATGAAGTAGCCTGTGCTGAGGCACGGCCAGCAAGATGCCATCCCAAGGGTAATATTTATTCATTTTTGTGGACTGCAGGAGGCATCACCGTAGAACATACGGTATATCATATTATATATATCTTTTTTTACACTAGAGCTTTCCAAACGGCTTGTTGTGACACTCTATACATTGTATATAGAGCGCCCTTCACCCCAAGATGATTGATCTATATAAATTATCTATCTATCTATGGACACACACACACATATACATATCCATACATCCATTTTATTTATATACATATATCCATGCATATATGTAGATAGATACACATACATATATCCACATATCCATTTTATGTACACACACACACACACACACAGAGTCAAACCTTGGTTGTCGAACATAATCCATTCCGGAAGCCTGTTTGGCTTCCAAAACATTAGACAACCAAAGCATGGCTTCCAATTTACTGCAAGAGCTTCTTGCACTCAAGCAGAAGCTGCGTTGGATGTTTGACTTCCAAAAACTGGAGCATTTACTTCCAGGTTTTCAGCATTCTGGAGCCGAAACATTCCAAAACGGAGCCGTCTGGGAACTGAGGTTTGACTGTATATGTGTGCGCGTGCGCGCACACACACATGTATCCATTTTATAGATATATAATACACACACACACATACATGCACACACACACACACACACACACACACACACACACACACACTGTAGGGGAAACACGGAAGACCATGGTAAATCCAAGGAGTTAAGATGGCATGTCTCTTTCGCTTTTACATCCGCGGTTTAAGGTTTGCTAAAACATGATAGTATAATTTGTTTTTCACACACCTGTGTCAGCAGGTTTCTGGGTCCCCTGTGTTCTAAGTGCTGATTGGCTAGTGGGGAGGATACCCAGTTGCAGTGAATTGGGTTGGAGACTCTCAGCTGCTCTGCATTAGTTGCACCCGGTGTCCCGGGCTGATTATGAGTGATGCCTGCTAACCAGGTGCAATCAAATCAAAGTTGTCTATAAAAGCTGTAGGCTGAAGGGGCTCAGTGAGCTTCTTCACAAATGAAGGTACCATATGCTGTGAGACTGTCGGCCGGGGATCTCTCTCACTGCTCTACCTGGAGCTCCAGGCAGCTGAAGGGGAGATTGTGTGTGACTCCTCTCTGGTATGCTATAATTTGTGTTTTGTATGCCTGCTGCTATCTGTTAACCTTATGCAAATAAAGCATTGCTTATTCTTCATCCACTGGCGTGCTTATTGGCTCCAGATCCAGAAATAACCCAGCCCTTGGCAGAACATATACAGTGCTTTTTTTCTGGGGGGGACGCAGGGGAATACATACTCCTAAAACATTTTGTGAATGTACTTTTGTCCATTTACTGTATTTATTTTTCCCGGTTTGAACTATAAAATGGTGATTTTCTTGAGTCAAAATGAGAGTACCCCCAATCATTTTTTTTAGAAAAGCACTGCATATATACACACACATATACATATATCCATTTTATTTTTATATATTTACAAACGGACACCTATATCTAGGTATGTATATTCCTGTATATAAACTTCCGCGGCCCACCCGCACCATCCCTCCGCCAAGGGGCACGAGAGGAAGGCCACTGGGGGAGAAAGGCAGGTGAGGACGAGGCGGGGGGCAGGGCTGCCCCTTGGGGAGAGCGGGGTCGAGAGAGAGTGGGCTGGAGAACCCTGGAGAACCGTTGGGCTCGGCACGTCTCTGCTGGCCCAACGTCGCAGCGCCTCTTCCGCCCTTTTCCCTCCCCTTCCTGTGCTCATGCCTCTCCTCCGGTGGCACCTTTTCCCGGTACCCCTGCCCTCGCCCAACATGGCGGCAGCACAGCCTCTTCCGCCCTTTTCCCTCCCCTTCCTGTGCTCATGCCTCTCCTCCGGTGGCACCTCCTTCCGGTACCCTTGCTCTCGCCCAACATGGCGGCAGCACAGCCTCTTCCGCCCTTTTCCCTCCCCTTCCTGTGCTCATGCCTCTCCTCCGGTGGCACCTCCTTCCGGTACCCTTGCCCTCGCCCAACATGGCGACAGCACTGCCTCTTCCGCCCTTTTCCCTCCCCTTCCTGTCCTCTTGCTTCTCCTCCGGTGGCATCTTCTTCCGGTACCCTTGCCCTCGCCCAACATGGCGGCAGCACAGCCTCTTCCGCCCTTCCGAGCTAGGAGTGCAGAAAAAGGTGAAACTGCCATGAAAAGGAGAGGAGGAGTGTGTGTGTGTGTGAGAGAGAGACAGGGAGCATCCTAGTAGAGATGGAAGGGGAACCCAAGGGTCATCTAGTCCAACCCTCTGCAAAGAAGCTCAGAGCTGCAATTCCCAGGTCTTCTTTGGGAATTCTATAGGAAGAGTTTCTACATTCATGAGCATTCACTTAGAGTGCGCTCATGTTTTCACCTTTTATTGAAAGCAGCCACAAGTGACTTGGGTGGAGTATAAATAATAAAATTATATTGCTCCTGCTGCTGTTCTTCTCTTAGCCTAACTCAAATCCAACCCAATACCAAACCTTAACCCTAATGCTCACCCTAACTCAAACCTAATCCTCACTCTAACTGTCAGGGGTTCAGGAGCAGAGACACAGGAGAAGGAGCAAATGGAGAGTGAGGAGGAGGAATCCGAGGGGGGTGTAGGCAGTGACAGTGGTCAGAGAGATTCCACGAGTCTCTCCAGCGAATCGGAAGATTCACAGAGAGGAGCGCCGATGGCCAGGGCAAGGGGGGTGCCAAGGGGGA
The DNA here is from genome assembly GCF_964252035.2 of Podarcis erhardii. Taxonomy (NCBI): domain Eukaryota; kingdom Metazoa; phylum Chordata; class Lepidosauria; order Squamata; family Lacertidae; genus Podarcis; species Podarcis erhardii. The sequence continues at coordinate 139,891,061 of NC_138497.1, read as the reverse complement.
AACCCCAGAAGGAAGGGGCCAGCGGGGACTCCCTGAGCAGCAGTTGGAAATCAGGACCAGCGTCCCCACCAGAGCGTAGTGGGGGGGGGAGGAGTCCCAGGCATCGGGACCAGTCTTCCCACCACCAGAGGGAGGAGATGAGTCAGGATTGGCCACGCCTCCATCGGAGAGCGGGGAAACGGTCAAGAGGAAAGTCACTGGCTGGGCGCGCGCGCCAAGTTCAAATGTACAGGCGAGCGGCACAGCAGGTAGCCCGGATAGGGAGCCAGGTCCCAAAGCCCGCCGGAAGGAAGGGCAAGACTCAGGGGGGTCAGCGTCAGAAGAGTCCAGGAGGGAGGAAACCCCAGGGGGCAGAAGGACCCAGAGGAGGAAGGAACAGCGCAGGAGGTGGAGCCGGGCTAGGATCTTAAACTGGTGCGGAAGGGGCAGTGACTCAGAGGGGACTTCGCCTATCTAGAGTCTAGACGTAGGGTTGCACGCTCTGGCTTTAAAATGGAAATTATACTTCAATAAAGACTTTTGTACATAATATCAGCCTGGCGTTGGTCCTCTGTGAGCTGGGACCTAGAGGCAGCCCTGACACTAACCCTAACCTTAACCCAAACCTAAGCCTGTCTAAACCTAAGCCTAATTTAACCCTAACCCTAAGTACCGTATTTTTTGCACCATAACACTCACTTTTTTCCTCCTAAAAAGTAAGGGGAAATGTCTGTGCGTGTTATGGAGGGAATGCCTACGGGTAGCATGCCTACGGATTTTCCTCCTCTAAAAACTACGTGCGTGTTATGGTCGGGTGCGTGTTATAGAGCGAAAAATACGGGTAATAAAATTATATTTCTCCTGCTGCTGTTCTTCTCTTACTGTAACTCAACCCCAACTCTAACTCTAACTCCTAATCCTAATCCAACTCAAACCCAACTCTCACTGTAACCCTAACCTTTACCCAAACCTAATCCTAAACGCTTTGCTTCCTTTTGTGGTGTTTTGTGTTATTGCTTCATTTCGTAGGTCATGAGGCTTTCTTTGTTTCTTGTGGTGTTGCTTCATTTAGCAGTTTTTTAATTGGCTTTTGTGTTTCTTTTGGTATTGCATCATCTTCATAGGTTGTTTGGATTTCTGATTAATTTGCTTTGGATTTCTGGTAGCTCTGCTTCTTTATGATTTGTTTCTGTGTTTCTGGTGTTTTGGCTTGGTTATGTCATAAAATTGAAGAAATACCACCAGAAGCACAAAAACCAAGAAATATTCCCAAAATGAGGCAAAACCAGGAGACATGAAAACCAAGAAACAATCTCACCCAAAACCGCAGAACCATTCAAAGTAAAAGAAGCAAAACAATTAAATGCAAAAAACAAGCAAAACCACCCCAAATTAAACAAATCAGCAGAAAACAAAAAAGAAGCAGTAAAGCCACCAATTACAAAGCAATGCCACAAGAAACTGGAAACCAGTTTTTAAAAAGCAAAACCAGAAACTCAACAAGCATGCAATTTATGGGAGTCCAAAAGCACTTCAAGCAACAGAAATTAACCAACATAGCATACTAGTTTTCACTTAGTCTTGGGTTTCTGGTGAATGTGCTTCGTTTGCAGCTGGCTTCGTTTTTTTTCCATTGGTTTAGCTTGTTTTTTGGACTTTTGCTTTATTGCTTCTTTTGAGAAGTTTTCTTGTTTTTGCATTCTGGTGGTAATACTTTTGAATGCTTTGGGGGTTTCTGGTGAATCTGCTTTGTTTGGGATTGGTTGGCTTCTTTGTCAGTTTCCATTGATGTTGCTTTTACATGGTTCTTCTGCTTCTTTTCAGTAGGTTTTTGTGTTTTTAGTGGTTGACTTCATTGTTGGAATGGTCATTAGACATTTCTGGTGGTTTTGCTTCATTTCTGGTGGTTTTCCTTTTATTCTTGGGATTATCGGATCTCATACAAATTAATATTCTCAAAGGTGCAAAACCCAAAAAACCTAGAAATGAAGCAAACTCACCATAAATCCAGCACCCAATCTGTTATGTACTAACCTTGGATCCTAGAATGCAACAACTGATTGGTCTTTTCCTGCAGGCCAATCAGGCTCCAAGAGGGAAGCAGAGTTAGCCAGTCAGACGGGACTCATTGTGTAAATAATGTATATAAAACCCTGAGGTTGGGGGGGGGCAATAAAAAGCATGAAATACATACAAGACTCTGAGTATATTTATATAAAAGAATCTATGAAACGAAAACCACAGAAAAAATTCAACATAATCCCAAAACCAAACCAGAAACAACAGAAACAAACCACATCCACCAAAGATGAGAAAACCAATTGAATAGAACCACAAGAAACCCACGCAGTAAACATCTCAGGGAAAAGCGAAATCACCCCCACACCATGCAAAAGTAAGGTTTAACTGGCTTTGGGGTTTCTGCGCAATTTACTTTTTCCCTCTTGTTGGGGGTTTCTGGTGGTATTTCTTCTGCTTCTCACATTTCTGCTTCTTTTCAATTGGTTTTGGGATTCTGGTGAATTTGGTAATGATTTGATTGAAGTCTCTGTCTGGCGATTTTCCTTTTTCATGAATTCCTTCCGTGTTGGGTTTCTGGTATCTCACTTTTGGTTTTCACATTTCTCTTAGTTTTGCTACGTTTCAGGTAGTTTGCTTACTTTTTGGAATTATCCAGTCTCATAAAAATGAAGCAATATCATTAGAAGCTTAAAAAGCATGAAACCCCCCCAGGCACTAACTCTAACCCTGAACATCCACCTATCCCCTGCCCTAACCCTAACCCTGATATTCTGGTCATCCATCTTGGGGATAACAATCTGGTGAGGTAAATTCAGTTGAGATCACTAAATATGTCCATCAGCTGTGCTTCCTCATCCCTGAGCTTATCATAGTTTGGTTTGGAATGTTGTAGAGGTGCTTATGGAGTGGGGGCAGCCTTCCTAAGAAGGTGGATGGGCAAGACATAAAGCTAATCATTCTACAATGATGTTTGTGTCTGAAAATGTGGGTGCTTATATCCCTCATGGCAGAATTACCGTATGTTCTGTGCCCCACAGTTGTATAGACCTGGTGGTATGCATCGTTCTGAGTTGGGTTGTGACATGATTCTTAAGTATCTGCAAAGAGCTCTGTTTGAGCACTTGTGTGTTTGTGGGTGGAGGTGAACAAGCACACCTGCCCAGACTTAATTTGATTTGGTTACATTGGTCGAATCTGACTAGTTTTGCCGATCCTCAAGTTGTTATATTTAATAAATACAACCTATTTATCCACTTTTGGTTGTCTTTGACTCTTCCTCCTGATGTGCTAGGAACCACTCCGTTTGGGGGGCACTGCAAAACATGCGGTTTTTACTGCAAACATTATGCCAGACTTTGGCCTTGATTTGGAGTGAATCAGGCAATGTTGGGTTTGGGGGTGACCTTATGACCCCTGTCACTTACTTGGTTTGTCGGGCAAAATGCTACAAAAATGCTACAATGTCTGGCAAAATGCTACAAAACTGTTGGGTTTTGGATATTAATTATGAACCCCGGTTTGATGTATCAATTATTCTGTTTATGGGGTGTTACAAAATGTGAGGGGTTTGCTGCAAAACTTTTGCCAAACATCAGTTTTGATGGGATCCCAGATTTGGGGGTTTGTAGTTAAATGAAGCATTCTTTCAGTGCTTCTTGGGAAATGTTCAGTTTCCGTCAGATCAAACTAATACTACTGGATAAAATTATATAGTTGTTGATTATCAGACAGTTCTCCCATTTATCAAGGAAAACGTCTGTTATGGGTGGCTTTTGCTTGGTGTGTGTGACTGTTGACAGACAGATTTGAAAAGGAACACAGCTTCCTCTGTTTGTCTCATAGTAACTTACTGGCCTTTTTGATTATGCAGTCGGTACGTCTTGTGGTCTGGTGCGTCTTATAGAGCAAAAAATACGGTAATTCCAGTTGATTTGTTTTAATGGTCACATAAAGGCACTTTCTTTGGTTATAAAATGATGTTGTGAGTCTTATATCTGAGCAGTCAATAAACTCCCTCCCCCACAGAAACGCTTGTCTTACTTCTTCTTCTTGGCATCCATACTTACATGTTTGTTTAAAGAAAGACTAACCCCACCCCGAACCCCACCTCCAGCTTTCATCTTATTATTCTAGTGACTAGTCAGTGTTCATAGCAACACTTGCTTTTGTTACTAGACAAACTGCCTTGAAAGACAGTTACTATGAACTACATGTGTCTTCTTGATATATAAGGTTGTTGCTAGTTTCTGCAAAACACTTCTTTATCTTTCAACAAGAAATAAATGAATAGGAGGCTGCTCTAAGGAAGAAGTGTGATTGCATCTGGAATATCAGACTCTCTGTATTTTTATTTATTTACTTGATTTAGGGGTGGCCACTTCACCCCCTGGCTATGCCCATGTCCCCAACTAACTGAGCTTCTTGGGATCATCCTGCCATGCTGTGAGCTACTACATTATCCTGCACTTTACAGAACCTTCCTTAGAGAATAAAAAACTGAGGCAAATTTCCAGTCTAAACAGGCTACACAAAAAGAAACAGCAGCGATTCTTTATGTTTGACTTGAGCGCCTGATATCTCAGAAAATCAACATCAGTGTTGGGGTGGGTGGGTCAGGGCATTTCCAAAATGTTATGATAGATGGAGCCATGGGTGTGGCCAAGGGGGGGGGGAAATAAATAAAAATAAATAAAAATACATAGCTAACTGAGGTTCTGACCCCCTAACAAAAGGCCTGCCCCCACTAACAAAAATCCTGGCTACGCCCATGGATGAAGCCAACTACAGTAACTCTGGTTTTGTCCCCACCCAGAAGTGTAGCATGTGTGGGCCGTGGGGGCACAAATTTGTGGCAGGGGACACAAACAGGTGCCCCCAAAGCAGGCTCCCTCATTGGTGCCTGGCTCCGCGTGAGAAGGAGCTGACCTAAGCTGCTGTGCTTCTGCTGGCCACAGCTCTGTCCTTAGGTCAGGCCTGACCCGGGGAAGAGAGCAGGAGGGTGGGTGGCCGCAGCGCACCTCGCTCCCAGTCACACCAGCAGCTCCGCCTCCGGGTCACGTCTGAACTGGCGCACTCAAGGAGCCTGAGCAGCAGCTTCCCTGCTCCTCTCCTCCCCTGGACATGTGGGGCATGGCAGCCCTGATACTGAGGAGGAAAGAGCTCACTGCTCATGCCAACCCTAGAGAGGATGTAAGAAAGAAGCAGGCTGTTGGAGGACAGCCGAGAAACAATTGAGCTTGGTGGAGCAGTGCCCCAGTCCCCCTTAAGGGCAAGCCTCCACTGACAGGGAGCAAGAAGGAATTTTAAATGGCGAAAGACAGGAGTGCCTGGCGTGCTCTGGTCCCTGGGGTCACGAAGAGTCGGACAAGACTAAACGACTAAACAACACAATATTGGCATGGGAACTACAATAGCTCAATGTTGCAATTTGTCTACCCTACTTAATATTTACCATTAAGGAAAGTATAAAGTCATGGAGTAAATCCTTTCAGCTTGTTGATGTGAAGCAGCAGACCTCAATCTGATACTGCAAATGTTATAGAATTATTGAATATTCAGAAGTATACCTCTCCACCACTCCTTAGTCAGGCTAGTTTTGGGCATTTATGGCAAGATTATCCCAAGTGGAAAGGAATAATGTATTTTCACTGTTATGTATTCAGTGGTCTGTCTTTGCTTCCCATTGTCTCAGGAATTTGGTAATTACCATCTCAAAGGAATGGCCAGACTACCAGGAAAGGCAATCAGATAAGGCATTATCAGATAACCTGGCAGACAGGAAAAACAACATTCAAATTTCTATTGTAGAAATTTCCCTTTTCTGTGATGTAGGCATGATGTTTGTGGGGGTGGTCTTGAGCTCCAGGGCAGGGAATTTCAAAATGGCAAGCACACATTGTTCGTGGTCCTCCTCCTCTCTCCTGCGTGTGGGTGGAGCATCCTGTTGCAACAGTTTAATAAAGATCAGGCTTACTAGCTGCTTTGCTTCTCAATATTCTCTGGTTGGCCTCTGTTATTTTCTCCTACCGATGGAGAACCTACAAGGTTCTCCAATAAAGGAATAAGGGCAGATTTTGTTTACAACAACACAGAGCCATCTGAAACTGTCGAATAAACTGCAAGAGCAGCAATGGAAAATTGCTTTCACACACTAAAAGTTCCCTGCACCTAGAAAGCCAGCAAAGCAGGGGAAAGGCTAGCTTTTTTAATTGACAAGTACCTTCTCTATGATGTGCTAGTCTATTTTTCCCACATGAGATGTTTCTTTACTTATATCAATAATGTTATGAAAGACTTGTAGCATGCTTCAAGCTGATTAGCACTTGGTGGCTGTGAAGCTTTAAATACAAAACAGACACATAGTGAAAGGATTTCTACACACTGAATTTTTTATTTATTTCACAGAGCAATTGCTTTCAGTTTTGCAGAGGAGCCCGTAGTATCCAACCTACAGTACTTCCGTGAGAGCTGTGAAGCAGAGCTCCCTCCACTGGCTCTGCTGTGACAGGACAGCTCCCTCAGGCCTCCTCTCCCCACAACTGTTATCTGGGGCAACCATCAGTGGGAGAGCTTTGCTGGAGGCCCAGCTCCTTCAGGCACCTCCAGCCCCTGAACTGTGCCAGCTGGTCAACATAGGAACAACTGTTTAGTGATTTGTGACTGAGATTTGATATTCTTCTTCCCTCCCTGCCCCCTTTGCCTGTGGGTAGGGACCATCTTGCTTTGATTGCATTTAAGTTGTCTCGTGGCCTTGTTGGCTGAATAGTGAGGCACAAATGTTCCAAATAAATAAATCTCTATACACAGTATAGAAAATTAGTGATCTTTGTAATGTGTGATTTTGTAGTACTACTTTGTAGTAGGGTGGCCAGATACCACATAGTATTTGAGCAAGAACAGAAGACCAAATAAGTGAATAAGGGTGGGGTTGTTGGGGGTGCAAATGTGATTTACAAATTATGTGCTATAAGAAACCAAGAAACCTCCTGCTGGGTCAGACCAAAAGCCAAGAGCCTTTCTTCCTCCAGTAGCCAATCAGATGCCTCCAGGAAAGCCAGCAACAGTCCTCCCCAATTGTTGCTCCCCAGAAACTAGAATTCAGAGACATACTGCCTTTGTACAAGGATCTATCACTTCTCCTTTGGGCAGACCACTCCTCCATGATTTTGTCTGATTCCCCTATAAGCCAGTGACCATGAGCACATCCTGTGGCTTTTTAGTACCATGCATTCATTATGCACAGCATGAATAAATACTTTGTCCTATTCTGCTGCCCACTTATTCCAATCCAAATTGTACATTTTAAAAACTTCTCTATAAGTTAAGAATGCACATGATTTGCAGTGCATGTTTACTCAGGAGTAAAACTTAAGTTTAGTAGGACTTGCCTAGGAGTGTATATAAGACGACAACCATATTCTGCTTTTGTCGGTCATGGGGAAATGCACTGAACTATTGATTCTATATGGATGCTTCAGTTGCGAATCCTGCACTGCACTACATGACCCTTGGGGTGCCTTCCAACTCTACAATTCTATGATTCTATGAGTCCCTCCCCATGGTTGCTGACCCACTTTCTGGTGCCTGAGATTTCATCAGTTATTTTGCACACACTTTGAAGGCTCTTCTTTTGCTAGAATCCTTGTGTTGAAATGAAACCTGAGGTTACCCAGATGCTGAATTCCACATCCACCCTCTAAATTTTGATGGCTTTTCTTTCACTTGCCCCACCTAAGTCACGCTTGGTCCCAGACAAAAACAAAACTTTATGGTCCAATACTGTGGTGAAAATTATCAGTGTGAATTGTTTTCTTCATTTTTGGGGAACAGATGTGGTGAAGCGGTGGGGAAAAATAAGTGCCTGCTTACTGCTGACCAAAGGGAATATCAACAAGAATTGAAAAAGAACTACAAGAAGTTGAAAGAGAACCTCAGACCAATGATCGAGAGGAAGATCCCAGAGCTGTATAAACCTATTGTGAAAGTTAACGGTATTTCAAGGTATAAGAATAGCCCTTTCCCCCACACGCCCAATAACCATAGCAAAATACAACATAGGATGGTTCACTCCAGATATGGTTCACTCCAGATGATCAGCCTCAGTTATCATGGCCAATGGTCATTTTCTTCTTATTTATTTTAGGGGCTTATTCTAGTTTTAGGAAATATGCAAATCTGCCTCCACAGAACAGTTAAGAGCAGCTTCATGAAAAGGAGCTATCTACTTGCAGTGGATCAAATACTAGAGGATATGCGAATGTTGTTTGAAGTCGAAAGATTTCCCTTCTTTCTGTACTCAACAATCACATCTTCTAAGGGAGGGGATATTGAAACTACTTGCAGAAAAACAGATATTTTATTATAAATTGATATGAATATTTGCACGCACAGAGAAAACAGCTTTGTGTTTTCTCTAAATTCTAAAGGCCAGTTCACAATATTGCATTGTCAACACAATGTTCCCTGTATGTATGGGTATCTATGAAACTTCATCTGTGGATGTTTGACCATACCAAGCTCAAGGAAATGTTCCTGAATGCAACCCAAAGCCCCTTCTGCGCAATCATGAATTTACATCAATGTTACATATAAGCACATTCACCAAGCAGCAGATACGAACAGTTAACCAAAACAAATCAACCCATTTTTTAAGCACATTTCTATTGCATTTATTGTGATAAGAAACTTACAGACATTTGTATCTAGATTCCAACTTATATAAAATTATTGTTGTTTGAATGGGAATAATCTTATTGCTTGATGGAAAGTACTGCAATGGATCTGCTAATAACTTTTCTCATGGAAGTGGATGCCATTATGCTTTTTAACAAGTAAGATAAATTTGCATGAGGATAAAACAATGCTCTGTAATATTTAAATCTCATTGGATGGAGGCCACAGAAATGCAAAATGGAGACCACTCAAGTGAGAGCAATAAAACTCCATTTACTGCAGAAGTTATATTTCTTCCTATGGGCTACAGGGATTCATTCTAGTTAGAATATTTTATTATTGTAATTATAATTGTTATTTAAAAGTAGCACTATATTTCTTCTAATACTTGAAATACAGTGTTGGTTCCTGACTTTTATTTTTGCTTCATGTTGGGTGGGACTCATTTCCCTTCAGTTTAGTGTTCACGAGAGGCAAGGTAAAAACTTTGCAAATTTGTATACATATATGTATATGGTAGGGACGTGGGTGGCGCTGTGGTCTAAGCCACTGAGCCTCTTGGGCTTGCTGATCAGAAGGTCGGTAATTCGAATCCCTGTAACAGGGTGAGCTCCCATTGCTCGGTCCTAGCTCCTGCCAACCGAGCAGTTCGAAAGCACGCCAAAAAGTGCAAGTAGATAAATAGGTACCGCTCCGGCAGGAAGGTAAAGGGCGTTTCCGTGAGTTGCTCTGGTTTCGCCAGAAGTGACTTAGTCATGCTGGCCACATGACCTGGAAAAACTGTCTGCATACAAACACCAGCTCCCTCGGCCTATAAAGCGAGATGAGTTCCACAACCCCAGAGTCGTCTGTGACTGGACTTAACTGTCAGGGGTCCTTTACCTTTTTTATGTATATGGTACTGTGAAATGGTACTGTTTTGGAGAGTATTGTGGGAACTTTTAGCACTTAGCAGTTCTTTTGTTCTTAAATGGCCTAAAATTAATCTATGAAATAAAAAAATGTAAATAAAATACTGTATTAACAGGGGAAAGAACATTTTATTTAGAGTTCAAACATCACTGTTTTTCTCTCTTCCAAACACCATGCTAGAAAAAGTTAGAATTAAAAAATAATCTGCAAAGCGTTGTTTTAAGTGACCCTGATTGTACATTATGGAGATTACCCAGTGTTAAATAGATTTATAATTGTTAGGAAGCTGATATTCCTATTAACACCATGTATATTTAATTGCTTCTTTGGAGTTAGTTGTAAAAATTGATTCTTTATTTTTGTGGTGTGTGCACAGGAAGTTTTAAGAAAAGGCAAGGCTTGTGTGCACCATTTGCTTTAATTGCCTAAGACCTGGGGCCCTGAGACCTCCATTGGTCTTGGGACAATATAAAGTCTAACATGTCACTCTGCTTCTCCTTCCAAAAATAAAATTGTTAAGTAAGTGATGCCAGTAAGACAGTTGGGAAAGGGGGATAAGTACAGGTAAGGTCTGAAACAGGAACAGGAATTGGGGGAGTATGGACATCTTTATGGCTGCTATATAACCTAGCCAGCTTAAGTTTAGGTTAGGGTTGCCATATTTAGTCGAGCAAATAAAGGACAATTTGCTAGTGGGGTGGGTGGGTGGAAAAGTGCATGTGCTGGGGTCACCAGGCGCTGGAGTGACATCGGAGGGAAGAACGCAGCAAAATTTGCATGCAAAATGGGGGGGGGGGGATATAGAAAGAAAGAAAGCTGCCAGTTTAATAGTTTTGTTCAATATTAATAAGTTGTTTATTTTAAGAGTGGGGGAAGGATTTAGATACCTACCATAGTGAGGATCTGAAGGCACATGTAAAAGAGGGGGAAGTGTTGCAGCTCACTACTTCTGCAAGCAAAAGATCCCAGATTCAATCCCCAGCATCTCTTGGTAGGACTGGTAATGATTTTTGCCTGGAAAGCTTCTGCCAGTAAGTGTTGGCAATTTTGATCTAGATGGACTAATGGTTCCGATATGCTTCCTATATTCTAAGAACCGACAATGGATTCCAAAGCTGCGGCATGTGCTGTTGTTGCAGAATCCTAGTTTTGTAATTTGAATGACTGCTAAGAATACCAGAAAATTAAAGTTTGGTTCAATTGCTGGCCTTACCCTTTCCCCTTACTTAAGATGGGCTGTTCACTTTTTTAAAAAACAATGCTTTTAAACCTCTGTATGTTTATCAAATACCTTTCTTAAATGTCTGGAAAAGAATAGCTTTCCATTTGCAAAAGAGCTTTCAGATTAGCCCCACTATAAGATTATGCTTTGCCAAAACTGGGTGTGCCTACTTGGGACACCTGTTCTCGCTGCTTCATCAATTTTGTTCAGATTTTATTTTTAGGGTCTCAAACCCACCTCTAACAAGTGTATTGGAGGAAAGGCTGTAGCCAGGGTTGCCAACTTGAATAAAATTTGAGGGGCAGGTCAGCCCCCCCCACTTTATCATTGATGATATGACATGGTGCATGCACATACTAGCTGTGGAATCTAGACTGTAATGTTTTAATTCATGTCGCCTCTTGTTCAGATCAGATATGAAACAAAAAGCCCTCTCCATGAGAAGACTTGATTAGTCGAACAAAGCAGGGAGAAATCCTTTACTGGGCAATTAAATTCACTTAAAACCAAGAATTGAGAAGAATGGCCTCTGGTTTCATCTATCAATCTTTCAGAGTGATGGATTTATCATGCAAGGAATGTGCAGTTTTCATTCATTTGTTGACTTTAAAATAGTCAGCATTTAAATGAGCATTTCCCCTAATATAGGTAATTTCTGCAAGCAATTTCCCCTAATATAATGTATTTCTGTAAGTTATTTTCACAAACACCTTTATTTTCAGAATATACATTCGTGTATTTTCACAACTTTGTGAAACACATTTTTGTTTGGAGAGTTGCATCTCAAAATTTTGCATCTCAAAAATTAGAGAAGTGTGAATTTTGAAGGATAGTGACATGTTAATTCACTTTTACTGGCACTTATGGGCTCCCTAGCACCACATGGAGCTTGTTCAGAGCCCTGAAAAATAAAGCAAGGACTTCTTCTGGTTGCTTGGGGGGCATCTATTTTGGAGGGGGATGGCAGACACTGCTTTGTGGTGGGGGGCATAGGAATTTTGCTAGCTTTTTTTGCGGGGTGGGTGGGTCTAAGCATTGCCAGCTCCTCTTGTGAGAAAGTGGTAAACTGTGGCACCCATAATAGTTTCTTAGTTTTCCTGATGTGCTTCCAGGGCCAAAAAAGTTGTGCTTTATTTTAAGTAGGTAAAGTCAAGTCTATGTCTGGTTTAAAAAGAAACAGTTGCATCCAGTGTAGAGCTAAGTAACTCAAACTATCAGTGCAAGGACTTTCGCTTGCACAATGTAAACTCCCCCCTCTTCTCACTTCCCCTTGAATTTATTCTAGAGTTCCCTTAGCACCCTCCCCCCCCCAAGCAGATTTGGAGAGGGCAGGGGTGCACATGGGAGCTAGGAATGGGGGGAAGTGCTGTTGCACAAGCAGAAATCCTTGCACTGCCACCTAAAGGTGGGAGCAGGGGAGGGAGAGAGTTTATATTTGTTCAACTGACAGCAGCCCCAGGGAGCAGATTGAGCAAGCTCCTAGGTCAATCTGGTGCTGCTGTGATGAGATGTATCCAGTTTCCATTTATATTATAGTAATTATTTCTACCTTTCCACCGATACATATAAATGAGCACAGAAACATTTTGTGCCAATTTGGTTTTTTTGTTGTTTGTTTTTTTGGGTAGTGCTATGTCATTAGCCATCCTAGCTTAACCCCCAACGCAGAAAAAGCGCAAGCTTTTAAAAAGTTATAATTGCTTCTTTTGTCGTGTTCCGGACACTCTTGAGAAAGCTCAGAATCCCAGAGCCACCTGTCCCTCTCTCTTCCAGGAAAGGTGGCAGGTTTGGAGAAGTGGATTCACTTGGCTTCGCTTTGGTGTTGCGAGCTGCTGAAATGATGTACTTGGTGACCATGGCAATGTGGTAGGTCCTCAAGTCAGAAAGGGCTGCCTCACACATGTTATATGCAGAACAGAGCTTCTCCTTGCCAGAGGACAGCACATGACTCCTCAGTGGGGGAAGGGACTGGATTTCCTCAATGAAGGCGTGATGTACTCCCTCATTCTGTGCAAAAATGTGGCTAGCAAAGGACACAGAGAAGATGAGTGAGTAGGATTAATAGTTCAACAGTGTGTGCTAATAAATAAATATTGTACTGTTATGCAGCAGGAATGGGGGTGTTACTGGACTCCAGCTCCCATCATCTCTGCCCATTGGCCATGCTGCTTAGGCTCATGGGAGTTGGGAGTCCAACAGTGTCTGCAGGCTCAACATTTTCCCCATCCCAGTAATAAATAAAGGTCAGGATGATGAAACCATACCTGGTGAACTATACCATTTCAGACCACAGGTGAATAAACTGTGTGTTTGTCTCCTCTCTTTTCTGTGATCCTTTCCTACATTGGTAGCCAAAGTTGGAACTTCAACTCCCATCATCCCTAACCATTGGGCTATGTGAGCTAGGGATGATGGGAGTTGTCTACAGCATCTGAAGGGTGCTTATAAGGTGCCTATTGACTGTGCATATTGAAAAGGGAAGACTGGTCACCTATACGTGTGGGTTTCCATGCAACCAGGGTTCCCAATCATGAATGCGTTGCCTGCTGCCATGTGGGGGAGGCTGGAGCCGTTGCTTCCTTGGCAGCCCTTCATCCAGGCCTGGGGCCTCAGGCAATCACCAGGTTCTGCACACATGCTGTGGGGGAAACGCTCTACATCTCCATGCCCCCTGGCATGTGCTTGCTATGTTATCAAGTGTGGGCGTGCACATGGTGGGGTGATGTAACACGTGCACACCAGGGCACCCATGGCTCCTCTACTATGTCGCCTCTACAGTGGCCTCTCAGTGAATAGGGTTAGGGTTAGAGTTAGGAAGGAACTGGCAGCGGCTGTCCTCTGGGGTCTTCTGGGTTCTGCACCTGCCAGGCATGATTCAGAGTGGGCCCCTTCCCACCCCATGATGGAGTTTGAGTCCCACTTCAACTGTCAGATAAGGCTGATTTGATCCCCCTCCTCTTGTTCTCAATCTAGATATTCACTCATTCCTTCTTCCCTGGGGCAGGGGTGCACCATTTTGTGGTTCACTTCAGGTGCCAAAATGTCTTGGGACAGCCCTGCCACAGACCATCTACACAAACCACATGCAGTGCATGTATGTCTCCAGTTCATCAAAGCAAGAGACTTACTGCTTTCCAGAAAGCAACAGACTTACTGCTGGATTCCAAGAAGTTCGTCAAAGGTGTGCAGTGTGGTGCTTTGTGCTGCACTCGCCCCAGAGTACACCAGAGGCTTGTCCGAGATACCCTCATAGATCAGCCCTTCTGGCAGGGCAGGACTGTCCTTCCATCTAAAAGGAAGTAAAGGCAGTGAGAGATTGTGTCTCAAGGTAGATCCAATAAGCAGTAGTAATAATACTAGATTGTTATTATTATAGTAGTAGTAGTAGTAGTAATAATAATAATTTTTATTTGTATCCCTCCCTCCCCAGCCAAGGCCGGGCTCAGAGTGGCTAACATCATAAAAACAACACAATATGCATAAAAATAGACATCAATTAATTAAAATACACCTTAAAATTAATTCAGACAAGTTAAAATCTGAGCAGGTGCAATCAGGTTGGAATTGAGAGTGGTTAATACTTGCCAGGACTGTTTCCACTGATCATACCTGTGAGTGGGTTGGGGGCCTCTTTCAGGCTTGTTTTATACAAAGGAAAGTACCGTATTTTCGCCGTATAGGACAAACTTTTTCCCCTCCAAAAATGAAGGGGAAATGTGTGTGCGTCCTATGGAGTGAATGCAGGCTTTCGCTGAAGCCTGGAGAGTGAGAGGGGTCGGTGCGCACCGACCCCTCTCGCTCTCCAGGCTTCAGGAAGCTATCCGCAAGCCTGGGGAGCCTGCAGGAGTTCCTGCAGGGCTCCCTAGGCTTGTGGATAGCAGCCTGTTCTGGGGTCTGGGGAAGCTCGGGCTTCCCCCGCCCCAGCCCCATGCCTGGGGGGGGGGGGAAATAATTTTTTTCCTTTATTTCCCCCCCAAAAAACTAGGTGCGCCCTATGGGCCGGTGCGCCCTATGGGGTGAAAAATACGGTAAGTTAAACTGCATCCTGCCCAAAGGCCTGGCGGAACAGCTCCATCTTGCAGGCCCTGTGGAAAGATGTCAAATCCCGCAGGGCCCTAGTCTCTTGTGGGAGAGTGTTCCACCAGGCCGGGGCCATGGCTGAAAAGGCCCTGGCTCTAGTCAAGGCCAGTGTAATTTTCCTGGGGCCCGGGATCTTCAAAGTGTTGTTGTTAGCAGACCGTTAGCAGAAGAGGCGGTCACACAGGTACAATTGTCCTAGGCCATATAGGGCTTTAAAGGTTTAAACCTGGTCCTGTACTCCACTGGGAGCCAGTGCAGCTAGTATAGCACCGGATGAATGTGCTCCCGCGGCGAGAACCCCGTAAGGAGTCTCACCATGGCATTCTGCACACACTGGAGTTTCAAGGGCAGCCACATGTAGAGTGAGTTACAATAATCAAGCCTGGAGATGACAGTCACATGGATCACAGTGGTGAGGTCAGGGCGAGAGAGGCTTAGCTTGGCAGAGATGCAAAAATGCTGCCTTTGTTATAGCTGCAACCTGCGGCTCCATATAAAGGGAGGCATCGAAGATTACACCCAAACTCTTGATGGAAGGCGCTGGCACAAGGGATAGGAGTTGCCCCCCCAATCCCATATCGTCCCGACCCAGCCAAAGGACTTCTGTCTTCAAAGGATTTGACTTCAACCAGCTCCCATGTAGCCACAACTTCCAAACATCTGGGGCCGAGCCAGGATGTCTGTGGCCGAGCCAGGATGGCAGTCCATCAACAGGTAGAGTAGGCTGTCATCAGCATACTGATGGCAACCCAAACCAAAATTCCAGACATGCTGGGTGAGGGGGCACATAAAGAAAAGCATCGGGTTGGGGGGAATTGTGCCCTTCAGTACTAAACACACCAAGGAGTAGAGCGGTGACAGCTCCCCCCCCCCAGCGCCACCCTTTGTCCCCAACCAGAAAGGAACGAGTGCAGCCATTGAAGGACTGTGACCCGAATCCCCAGGTCGGCAAGGCGGTGGTCTAAAGGTTTGTGATCGCCTATGTCAAAGGCTGCTGACAAATCTAAGAGAATCAGCAGCCCCGACCCGCCTTGATCCTGCTGCCTACTGAGCACTATTGGGGAAGAGTAAGAATAAAAGAGCATAGGATAACACAAAGTCAGACTGTTATGTACTGAGTTGAATAGAATCCAAACTGCAGCAGTCTGATTGGTCCTAGAACAATAGGATTCAGAATGCAGCAGTCTGATTGGTCCTAGAACAATGCAGCAGTATGATTGGTCGGCAGGAGTCACCCAATCCAGCTCCAGATATAAGTGAATTCACAACCTGATTGGTCTACAGGAGAATTCCGGAATTAGCCAATCACGTGCAGCCCATTGTGTAAATAATGTATATAAAGCAGATACTTTGAGGGGACTTTCATTCCCTCCTCACCACTATGAGCTATATCAAGAGCATGAAATCCACTCTCGACTCTGAGTATATTTCACAGACCATTGGCACACCTTGCTCATTATTTATCTACACTGACTGACAGTTGCTCTCTAAGGTTTCGGACAGAAGTCTTTCTTAGCCCTACCTGGGATTGAACCTGGGACCATCTGCAGCCAAAGTAGATGCTCTATCACTGAGAAACAGTTCTTCCTCAACAGCTTCCTCTGCTTCTCCACCCTTAGCCAACCCCCTTCTTGGCAGCTGCAGGTATCATTGGATGTGTCACTTTTCTCCAGCAGAGAAAACTACATAACCCCATAGGGCTAATGGGGCACTGTCCCAATAATTTCTGTCAGCCCCCATCTGCCTGCTTTCTGAGTTAGTCCAGAGTAGGGGTTGGCAAACTAAGGCCTGGGGGCTGGATGTGCCCCCCCGGCTTGTAAATCCAGCCTGCGGACCCTGCCGCATGCTCGGTCAGTCCCTGCATGCTGCAGATGCCTTGCCACGCGGGGACTGACTTCTGTGACGCTGGGATGGCTTCTGGGCGGGCGGCGACACTGTCGCGGCTTCAGATTGGCTGCAGGAAGTTCCTGCAGCCAATCCAGAGCCTCGCTGTCTGCACGCTGAGGTAAACCTGATGCGGCCATGGATGGAGAGGGTGGGTGGCACGACATACGCATACATAAATTAAACTGGATATATGATTACAGATGGGTAGCCGTGTTGGTCTGCCATAGTCAAAACAAAATAAAAAAATTCCTTCCAGTAGCACCTTAAAGACCAACTAAGTTAGTTCTAGCTATGAGCTTTCGTGTGCATGCACACTTCTTCAGGTATATGATTGTTTAACATGACTGAGAATCGATCAGCCAGGGACTGAGGACTTTGAGAGTTTACGATCAGAATGTGGAAAATATGAAAACAACAAGAGGGCAGAAATATCTGAGATGAGAAGAATCTGAGATGAGTTCTTCAGAGGTCCAGAATATGGGAAGTCCATGTGAAATTTAATAATTAACAATTCGGATTGTAATTTGGTTGTTTTTTAATTTAATTTTAATTTTTGAATTGGATTATGATTTGATTTGTTATAAATTGAGGTTCTTAATGGAAAATTAATAAAAATAAATTAAAAAATAAATAAATTCAGTGATTTGGATGTTTGGAGTCACTAAGGCCATTGGTATGTGTCAGAGCCGCCCCTAGGTCCCAGCTCACAAAGGACCAACGCCCGGCTGTAGTTATGTACAAAAGTCTTTATTGAAGTTCAGTTTCCATTTCAAAGCCGCAGCGTGCAACTCTACGTCTTAAAGCCTAGACCGGCGAAGTTCCGTCTGACTCTCCTCCCCTTCCACACCAGTTTAAGACTCTAGCCTTGCTCCACCTCTTCCTTAGCTCCTTCCTCCTCTGGGCCCTCCTGCCCGCTGGGGTTTCATCCTTTCTGGACTCTTCTGACGCTGACCCCCCTGATTCTTGCCCCTCCTTCCGGCGGGTTTTAGGACCTGGTTCCCTATCCGGGCTACCTGCTGTGCCGCTCGCCTGTACATTTGAACTTGGCGCGCGCGCCCAGCCGGCAACCTTCCTCTTGACCGTTCCCTCGCTCTCCGATGGAGGCGTGGCTAACCCTGACTCATCTTCTCTCGCTGGTGGTGAATACACTGGCCCTGATACCTGGGACTCCTCCCCCCCCACTACGCTCTGGTGGGGAAGCTGGTCCTGATTTCCAACTGCTGCTCTGGGAGTCCCCGCTGGCTCCTTGCTTCTGGGGTGTCCCCCTTGGGGCCCCCCTTGCCCTGGCCATCGGCGCCCCCTTCTGTGAATCTTCCGATTCGCTGGAGAGGCTCATGGAATCTCTCGGGCTACTGTCATCTTCTCCTACGCTGCCCTCGGATTGCTCCCCCTCGCTCTCCATCTCCTCCCTTCCCTGCTCTCGCTGCGTCCCTGACATCCATCCCCCCTCGAAGCCCCCCCTTCCCCCCTCTCCCTCTTCCGGCGTGGGTTCCGGGTGCTCCAATGCTGTGGGGGTGAGTGCCGGATACAGTTCTTCCCCCCGGCATGCTGCCAGTCCGTGACGGGCACATCGACGTCGATCTCCTCCGCTTCCATTTCTTTGCAGGTGTGCTCTAACCCAGGGTCCTCCCCCAACCCGTCCATGCCCTCCTGTCCCCCCATCTCCTCTGGTGAGACTGCGTGCCAGGGCCCTCTTAGCAGTTCCCTGCGCCACTCCTCCTCGGGTTGAGTGTCCCACCAATAAGAGCGGTCCGTACCAAAGCCTGAGATCGACCCCTCCAGCGAGGTAGTCTCTGGCGCCGTTTCTTCAGCTGAGGAGAACCCCTGAAACGTGCTGGCTGAGAGTGTGGGTGTGAAAAGATATTCATCAAAATAATCTGCCGGCATGGGTCTGTGTGGGAACAGTGCATGGAACTCGTCTTTGAGGAATTGCTCCTCCACGGCATAGTCCGGTACCCACCTGTTGGTGCTGGCCGGGGTGTCCTCCCTGGCGAGTAGATATTCAATTCCTTCCTCGCCCCATCTCGAGTCTAAAATCTCTGTGGCCTCGTTGAGTGGTTCCGCCCCCGGCGACCCCCCCCTTCGTGGGCGCTTCCCTGAGCGGGTCTGGTGCTGTCTCTGGCGCCTGAAACCTGTGAGGTGCCTTGTAGGGCGTGAGCACTGATCTATGAAAGACTGGGTGCATTCTGGATCCCTCCGGGAGTGTCAACCGGAAGGCCACTGGATTGATCTGTGCCTCGACTTGGTAAGGCCCTAGCTGCTTGTGTCCGAGCTTTTACTTAGCTAACGATCTGGCCGGTACTGCCTGGGCCGCTAACCAGACCCAGTCTCCCACCTGTATGTCTTCCCCAACTCTCCTGTGTCTGTCTGCCTGCATTTTGTATGCATGTTTTGCTAGTTCTAACTGCCTTCGGAGTTGCTCGTGGACCTCCTGTAACTCCGTTGCCAAGGCCTCTGCTCCCTGTGGCTCCCCCTCCCCCACTCTCTCTAATCCCGGGAAGGTTCTGGGATGCCGCCCATTGTTGGCGAAGAACGGTGTCACCCCCGTGGACACGTGCTTCGTGTTGTTGTAGGCAAACTCGGCCAGCGGTAGGTAGTCCACCCATGTCGAAGGCTGCTGATTCGCGTAGCATCTAAGGTACTGCTGCATGATGGCGTTGACCCTCTCCGCTTGTCCGTTGGTCTGCGGGTGTCTTGCCGACGCTAGGTAGATCTTGACGTTCAGGAAGCCCATCAACTTCTGCCAGAAGTTCGAGATGAACTGGCGCCCCCGGTCGGACAGGATAGACTGTGGTAGACCGTGCACCTTGAACACGTGGTCTATGAACAGCTTGGCGGTCTGTTCCGCTATGGCCACCTTCGCGCAAGGAATGAAGTGGGCCATCTTGGTGAACATGTCCACAACCACGAGTACTGCTGTTTTGCCCCGCGAACTGGGCAGATCCATGACAAAGTCCAGGGCCACCCTCTCCCACGGTTCGAGCGGTGTCTGTAGCGGTTCCAGCAGTCCCGCCGGCGGCCTGTGTACTGGCTTGGCCCTTTGGCATGTGTCGCACCTCGTGACGTAATCCGCAACTTCTCCCCTCATCTTGGGCCACCAAAAGTCTCTGGCTACTAAGTCCACCGTCTTGTCTTTGCCGAAGTGCCCAGCGCTGGGCGCGTCGTGTAACTGCTGCAGTACTTTCGCTCGGAGGTCGTCTCCTGGCACGTAGAGGGCCCCTTTTCTGATGAGCAGTCCGTCGCGTATCTGGAACTCGTCGTCCTTCGCTGTGCCGCTGCGCACCTCCTCCATCTTGGCTCGTGCGAAGGAGTCCGTCTGCAGCGCACGACGTACTGCGTCCAGGTCCACTGTGGCTGATGCGCATGCCCACGCTTTCGGTGCGAAAATGTGCTTGGCCGCCGCCGGTGCCTCTTCCTCGAGATACTGCGGTTTCCTGGATAGCGCATCCGCCATGATGTTGTTGTCTCCCGGGATGTATTCTATCCTGAAGTCGAAATCCGCAAAGAACTCCGCCCAGCGGATGTGTCTCTGGTTCAGGAACCGCGCCGTGCGCCAGTACTCCAGGTTCTTATGGTCCGTGCGGACCTGCACTGTGTGTTTGGCTCCGATGAGGAAGTGCCGCCACCTTGAAGGCTGCATGAATCGCCAGCAACTCCCTGTCCCAGATGGTGTAGTTCTGCTCTGACTTGCTGAGTTTTCTGGAGTAGAAAGCACACGGCCTCCAGTCCCCTTGCGGGTCTCGCTGCAACAGGACTGCCCCCACGGCTCTGTCTGAAGCGTCCGTTTCAACCCTCATGGGTTTGCTGGGGTTTACGTGCAGCAGCTGCTCTTCGGACACGAAGAGACGCTTGAGCGTCTGAAAGGACCGCTCCGCCTGCTCCGTCCAGATGAACTTCTTCTTCTTGGAGCTGAGGGTGTCTGTGATGGCCGCCGTTTGCATGGCGAACCCCTTGATGAACTTGCTGCTCTGGGAGTCCCCGCTGGCCCCTTGGGGCCCCCCTTGCCCTGGCCATCGGCGCCCCCTTCTGTGAATCTTCCGATTCGCTGGAGAGGCTCATGGAATCTCTCGGGCTACTGTCATCTTCTCCTACACTGCCCTTGGATTGCTCCCCCTCGCTCTCCATCTCCTCCCCTCCCTGCGCTCTCGCTGCATCCCTGACAGTATGAAATTTTCCACTCCCCTTTCTAGCAGGGAAGAGGAAGAATCCGGTGGCATTTACCAGTCTTTTGGAGGCTGTTAAAGACATTCCTCTTTCAACATGCCTTTTAGGTTGGGATTTTTTATCCCAGTTAGTATCTGTAATGGATTAGAATTGATTTTATGTATGTGTTGTTTTAATGTTTTTAATGTTTTAGCCGCTTTTATACAATGCATACAATTGTTTTGCATATGCTTTTATTGCATTTTAAATAATTTCAAGATGTCTTGTGGGAAGCAATTCATAAATGAAATAAAAAGTTATCCTTGATGTTTTCACTGTGGACTCACCTCAACTTATTTTACAGGAAATGATGCATAAATGGAATCAAATGCATAAAGAAATAAGAGCAGCATGTGTGGCTGTTTCTAGAGTGCGGATGTTCTCAAGAGTGTACCCCTGCTTGTCCCTCTACTCCTACTTGGAAAACGTTTGGAGAGCAAAAAGTATACATGCTGTACCCAGAAAAGAAGATCCGCATCACACCGTAGAATATTGCAGGATCCACGTAATCTAGGAAGTGAAGCATAAAAACAAAAACAAAACTGGATCAAAAATAAATTTCACATTTCCAAAACTGGTGAAGTCAGTTTATTTATTTATTTTATTAAATTTATATCACACCCTTTCTCCAAAGGAGCCCATGCAGAAAACACATCAATACCAAAACAAGACTAGTGAGATTTCTTGAAACAGTTGGAAACAATATTCTAAAAACGCCAAAAAACTGCTCCTATTCTCAAATTAATAATTTCAGGGGTGCCGGGGCAGGACTTTCAGCTCTCAAATGCTTGGGTAAACAGGAGTGTTCTAAAATTTCTCCTAAAAGCTAATAATGAGGGAGACTGACACACCTCACATTCCACAAATGAACGTTTCACCAAGAAAGTCATGTGACAGGTCACTTCAAAGCAGGCAACTCTCAGTGGCTGCATTGGGTTTCCCTTGCTGATCCTATCCAGTGCTAGTTCTACTCAGAGCAAACCCATTACTAACTTAGGTTCATTCATTTCAATGGAACTACTTTGAGTAGCTGAATCTGCACTTTCTTTTTCACAGGGCAGTAATATTCTCAGGAAGTTGAATTCTGTCGTCAGGATCACATCATGAGACTTTTCCATATTTCTGCACATAGTCTACACACACAACTGTTGTCTTTTAGATAGCCAGCCTGTGGTTCTTCTTCATTTGGAGTCTTTGGACTCCAATTCCCATCAACCCCACTCAACATGGGCAATAGTCAGGGATGATGAGAGTTGTGTCCAACAACATCTGGAGGGCATTTGCTACTCCCATTTTAGAGTGCATATCACTTTTATGCTACTTTCTCCAGCTTTCTACCTTTTCTGTCCTTGTGCTATGAATGGCTGAGCAATAGTTTGTGAATGAAAGTGGGAAATATCAAGCTTATCATGCATTTTCTTCAACACCCTGGCCATGTCTCTGAGACTGCTTGCCACATCCTGCAGTGCTTCTTCCAGGATTCTATTGTCAGGCTGAAGCATGCCATTAACCACTTGTGGCACTGCCTGTAATAATAATAATAATAATAATAATAATAATAATAATAATAATAATAATAATACCTTTATTGTCACTACACCACCTGTGTGCAGTGAAATTAAATGAGGCCCCCCCCCACATACAATGCAGGAGGCAGAGAGGGGTTGGATACAGACTTTCCATTCTAGAATCAAAGTGAACTGAGCACTTGTGCTTTCTATGCAATCCACACACAACTGAGATCCATTGCACATTGTTTTGCCCCTGAAAAGCGTTTCTTGAGAAACTAGCTTCATTCCAAAAACAAAAGCTTATTTGCAGTTTGATTCTGCATTGCCCTGCAGTAAGGCCACATTCACACTCATACATTTAAAGCTCTATGACGCCAAAAGTCATGGCTTCTCCCAAAGATTTCTGAGAGCTCTGACCTCTTAAGAGTGCTGAGAGTCATTAGACAACCCAAGCTTAGTACATAACAGTGTAAAACCATTCTGGGAATTCTAATTCTGAAAGGGGTCTCTCCCAGCAGTCTTACCAAACTAAAGATTGCATAATTCTTCGGCGGAAGCCATGACTGTTTAAAATTGTATAGTATGAATGCGGTGTGAATGCGGCCTGTGTCCATTTGAAAACAGATCAAAATAGACGGGGCATTTCTGGCAATGGAGTGTGTGTATCCACAATGATGTTGTGATTGCAATAATAGTTCCCTTATTCACCTAGGACATGTGCAGGCAAAAAAGGCTTGGGTAATCTAATCAGGGGGAGGGTAAACACACCCACCCTTGTGGATGGCACAACTTTCTGCAGTTTCTCATTTTACCACTCTTAAATTGACTTTACATTTTTGCTGCGATCTGAGGTATTTTTTTTAAAAAGGCTCATGGACTTCCGGCGAGGCAAGATGGTGGGCGCCACAGCAGCATGGAGCTCCTGAAGACAGCCAGCTCCAACTGCGCTGCCTGGCTGGCCTCCAGTCTGCCAGGGCCGCCACTGCTACCACCGGAGGGGAACCGGGAGTCAGCGGGGGAAGCCGCTAAGACTCTCCCCAGTGACCTTGGCCGTGCCGGTGTGGTAGTGGCCCAAAGGCCATAATGAATGTGATAATATGAACCCCTATAAATCCTTGAGTATGCTTCTAATAGAGAAGTTATGGTAACCTTTTGTTTATGAAATTGATGATTTGGCAAGTCGCCGTGCCCCACTGGGACAGAAGGACAGCTAATACGTCAATCACAAAGATACAGTTCATAAGCTAGAACATAAGTTGATACATGGTGCAAATGGCTTCCCAACATGCATACTAACACAATCACGGTGAGAATCAAAGTTTAGTTAGCAATGCTTATTGCACATGTGTTTTAAAGATGAAATGAGGTAATGACGTACATGATTGGTGAAAACTGAAATCCTTTGTTTGAAATGTTATAAATACCCCTGCCCAGACCCTTGGGCGGGGTTGCAGTTTTGCAAAAAGATTCGACTGTAACCTATTGCTTTGCAATAAACATCAATGGACTCCTAACTCCTCTTGTCTCTGAGTTTTATTGGCGTAACTCAGAAGATAAGCCACTTTTGGCTTACAACACCGGCACCAAGAGCATCCAACCAATGCCCCGGCAGAGCTCCAGGGCCTGAAGGCCTCTGAAGCCAAAGGGAAAACAAAGAAAAAAGTGGCTGCCACCACTGCCACCGACACCAAAGAAAGAGGAGAGGTAGGTGAGAACCAGGAGGACCAGGGAGGATTTTTTACCTCTATTTTTTCTAACTCCTAAGAATTAAAATGGAGGTGCCCAGAAGGGAGACCTGAACAGGCCACTTCCTGGGATTGCCACTTCAGCCCTGATTTTCTGTCCTTCTAATTTTTATTCTATTATTATTATTATTATTATTTCTCATTTTTATATTAAATAGAAAAAAGAGAATAAAATAAAAATCTTGTCCCTGTTTTTTTTTGGGGGGGGGGGATCCTTCCTCCCCCTACCTTCCCATTACTACCATCAGCCTCTTTTAAAACAAAACTTTTCCATTCCCCCCTCCTTTCCCTCCTATTTTATTTTCCCCCTCTCAAAGCGAGTTTCTACATATATAGATATATTTTACTTTTATCATTTGATAGTATATATACTACAGTGGTGCCTCGCAAGACGAAAAGAATCTGTTCCGCGAGTCTCTTCGTCTTGCGGTTTTTTCGTCTTGCGAAGCAACCCTATTAGCGGCTTAGCGGCTTAGAAAAAGGGGGGGGAGCGAAAAAAATCGCAAGACTCACAAGACGTTTTCGTCTTGCGAAGCAAGCCCATAGGGAAATTCGTCTTGCAAAGCGCCTTGAAAAACGGAAAACCCTTTCATCTAGCGGGTTTTTTTGTCTTGCGAGGCATTCGTCTTGCGGGGCACCACTGTACTTCCAGGCACCACCACCTCAACATCTTCAGTTTCTTGTTTTCTCTTTTCTCTTTTCGGTTTTGTTGTTTTTTGCTTTCTCTTTCCTTCTTTCTTAACTCTTAAATTTCCTACTGCCTCCTTCCTCTCTCCTTTCTTTTATCTCCTTCCCCTCCAACAAATAATAATAATTAAAATAATTAAAATTACAGACCTATATCTCCCCACCCACTTTCAATAGTGGTCACCTACCCCATACATCCATAACTTGGACCACCACTGCAATTTTTTAATCATTACTGTTACTATTTCCACCCTCTCCTCTCTCTCTCTCTCTCTCTCTCTCTCATTTTTTCGTCTTTATATTTTACTCTAACTTCCCTCCTTTTTTATCCCTTTATCTCTTCCTCTTCCTCTCTCCCTTTTGTCTTTGTTTGGTTTGGTTTGGTTCCTGAACACAACCCTGCCTGTCTTAAATTTTTAACTCTCTAATCTCATTTCCCACCCTTAATTGGACCCACTCCTCCCCATTGTACGCACAGGGGTATCAAAAATTAACCCCCCCATCCTCCCTCTGGCCCCACCCCATTGGTCTCTTGTATCTCTGCCTTTTATGTCACCCTTTTATGTCAACTGTGTGTCTGTTGGTCTACTTGTCTGTCTGCTTGTCTGTTGTGCTCTCAGTACTGTTCACCCACACCACTGGGACAACTATGGAAACTCCAGAGAAGCCCTTAAAACACATCCCAGACGTGACAAAAATGGCCATCTAATCCAGATGCTCTGTAAAAGCCACCAATCAATAATGTTCAGCAACCCAACAACACCCAGGAACCAACACTACCACAACTCCTAACCGTAACATGCTCCACACCAAAAGGACACCATGCAGATCTCAAACCAAGAGCATCAGGGAGATCGAGATGGCACCAACCAGGGAGATGGTGAACAGCACTGAGAGCACAACACACACACCCAAATGACAACAACCCAACAACAGAACGAGACCAGAGGGAAATGAGATTAGCAGAACTACTGAAGACCACAGTGTCTCCCCTGCAGATAATAATCAGTGACCTGACCTCCAAAGTGGGAACTCTAGAGAACAAGAAGCAAATGCTAGAAAGAATAGTAGAGCAGTACCGAGAGGAAAACACATGTGTGAATAATAAATTGGCTGAACTGGTAAGCTGCCTGGAAACAGAAAGCACAGAAATGAGAATCAAACAAGTAGACATTGAAGATTGCTGTGGACATTGAAACATTTGCTTCTGCAACTTTCCCGAAAAAGTGGAGGAGAAAAGCCTAGCAGACCTCACAGTACACTGGTCACAGTTACCCCATTCAAGACCAGGCCCGCCCTCTGTCCCCCAAGAACAGTACTTCTGTCTTGTCAGGAATCAAGAATCCTTTGGCCGCCATCCATCCTCCAAACGCCTCCAGGCACTCGCACAGGACCTTCACCGCCTTCACTGGTTCTGATTTGAAAGAGAGATAGAGCTCTCTTCGCAGGGCAGTGGCGGGTGCCTAGCGGCGCGCACAGTTTAATCCATCTTTTAGATTTAGGGGAGCTAGTCTCAAACGTTTGTTGGGTTAGACCTAGGGTTTTTTTTGGGGGGGGGAGTTATTTGTCCTGTCTGCACGCTTCTTATGATGGAGGACCGCTGTAGCCACCCCCAACGACACGTTCTCAAGATGGAGAGTGAGGGAACAGCTGCAGTCGCCTGCGGTTCCTGCACAATGTTTGCCATCTTGCCAAAGGTTGCAGGCAGCTTTACCTGCAGCAATTGCATGTTGATTGCCCTCTTAAAATACAAAGTCCAGCAACTGGAGGAACGTGTAGCTACGCTCCAAAGAATTAGCTCATCAACTGATGAACTATATGGAACTGATGATATAGATCATCAACTGATGAACTATATGGAACTGGCTGAGATGACCGGCAGAATCCGAGACCTGGGAGAAGAAATCGTTGAAGAGGACTGGAAAAAAATTAAGCTTTATCTGCAAAAATATTGTAAACTGTATGAATGTTAAGCAGGATGCTTGATTTTAGACAAATTGGCACCATCAAAATAGATGAAGTAAATCATGAAGATAATTTAAATATAAGGTGAAAAACCTATTCTTTTTTAAAAAACCTATTCTTTTTTTAGATAATTATTAGGCTAAATTAAATTTTCTTTTGTAAGGATTGGAATAAACGTATCTAAAATTTGAAATATATTCGAAATTTGACAGTAAGGAGGGAGATAAGGGAATAAATTGTTGTTTTAAGTGTATTAAACTAGAACGTAGAAGCGGGAGATGTGAGGAAGTCCAGAAGTGATAAGAAAATATGTGATATGCAATGTTATGTTCATTTTTTTTTTTTACTGTAAATGAAAAACTCTCAATAAATATTTATTAAAAAAAAAAAGAATTAGAGAGCTGGAGCTCTTCTTGGAAGCAACAGAGCACAGAGGGGCAAAGAGGGACTGCCAGGACCCAAGCCAGAGGGAGTTGGCCTCGGGAAGAGGGGGGGGCAGCATTGTTATCCACTTTGACGGGAACCTGCAGCAGTATCCTAACTTCAGAGCAGACTTAGTTTTCGCGCTCAATTTGCTTCGGAAAGACTTTAGAGATGAGGAGGAGAAAGTAGGCTTCATAATAACTCATCTGCATGGGGAAGCTAAATCGTGGCTGCGCAATTTATGGCGCGAAAAGGACCCCGCCCTCAAAAATTCAGATGCCTTTATTAAAGCTATGGACGCTTGTTTTAAATCTACGGTGGATGTGGATGTGGCCAGAAGAGAGATGCATGGTTTGAAGCAGGGGAAAGCCACTGTAAGGCACTATCACGCCCGCTTTTTTGCCTTGGTAAACGCGCTGGGGTGGGAGAAGGACTCTGCTGCCGTCAGAGATCTGTTCTGGGAGGGGCTGAATTGGGCAGAGAGCTGTTGTTGTGCAGAGAGCGCTGGCGATAGGCGTGCGCCTGGAAGAACGCCCTTGGAGCAGGGATGAGGGGCGTATGGGGTGCACACCAGGCAGAATGACTCCTTTCCTACCCAGAGAAACAGCGCGCACGCAGTCCACGCCCCCACTGGGAGGGGGAGAAGAGCCGATGGAGATAGGTCGTGCCAGGGCTCAGACAGCAACCAGAGCCCAAACACCAGGAGCAGTCAAGACGAAGGCTCCTAGAGGGAGCAGGAAGTGTTACATCTGCGACAGTGCACAGCACTTAGCCAAAGAGTGTCCCCAGAGGCTCCAGAAGCACACTGCAGCCTCAGCAACAGTAAAGGAAGCAGTTCAGCAGGGGGAACAACTGCAGGGAAACGATGGAGTCTGGCTGGAGACAGAGGCACTGGGGCCCAGCCAGGCGAGTCAGTGAAGCAGTCCCCAGGGATTTTACAGCCCACAGACCCCCTCCCGCCCAAACCAGTGGTGCAACTCACCGCATCACTCCAGCTACCCAATGGGCTCACCATGGAAGTCCCTATTACCATTGACTGTGGTAGTAATGCAGACTTTGTAGGAGTGGACTTCATCAAGCAACATCGCATAACGCTCCTACCAGCCACGATGCCCCTGAACGTCGTCACGGTCGATGGCAGAGAGCTATTGGGAGGACAAGTGGTACAGCAAAGACCACCAATGGTGATGCAAATTGGAAATCACTGTGAAGTCATCAGCTTCAACGTCACCCACCTGTCGGACACGCCCATAGTATTTGGGCATGAGTTGGCTGGACAGGCACAGCCCGGCATTAGCATGGTACCAGCGTCAATTGACCTTCTGCTCCTCCTACTGCGCAGAACACTGCATCCTGACTAACCAGGAAGATGAGGGGCAAGAGGATGAACCACAGCTACACTTGGGCATGCTGCAAGCGGTACCCGACAAGTACAAGGCGTTTTTGGAGGTCTTCTGCAAGAAGGAAGCGGACAAGCTGCCTCCCCACAGGCCCTACGACTGCAAGATTGACCTGCTGCCGGGGGCGACGCTGCCGACTGGAAAACGGTATTCCATGTCTGAAGACGAACTGCAAGAACTCAGGGAGTTCATAGATCTCAACTTGAAGCGGGGATTCATCCGAGAATCCAAAGCAGTGGGGGGCAGTCCCGTGTTTTTCGTGAAGAAAAAAGACACGCCCCAAAAGAGGCTTGTAGTTGATTACAGGGTCATAAATTCGAGGACAAAGGCCACGGCATTCCCCATGCCCAAGATCGACGACCTGCTCGCGACGGTGAGGAAGGGACGCATCTTCACCAAGTTGGATCTACGAGGGGCGTACAACCTTATACGCATGCGGGAGGGCGACGAGTGGAAGACGGCCATGTTTACGCCCCTAGGCACCTATGAATATAGAGTTATGCCGTTTGGTTTACAAAATGGCTCCCACTGTTTCCAAGCCTTCATGCACCACGTGTTAGCGGGACTCCTCTACAAGAAGTGCGTCTGCTTCCTGGACGACATCCTGATCTTCTCGGAATCGCAGGAGGCTCACGAGAGGGACGTCAAGGAAGTTCTGCAGAGACTACGGGAGCACAGACTTTACGCCAAGCTGGAGAAGTGCCAGTTCGACATGACGGAGGTGGATTTCCTGGGCTACAAGCTGTCTGACAAGGGACTCGCCATGGACAGCGCCAAGGTCCGCTCGGTGTTGGACTGGAAGAGCCCGCGCAATCGGAAGGAGGTCCAGAAGTTCATCGGTTTCGCCAACTTCTATCGCAAGTTCATCAAGGGATTCGCGATGGAGACGGCGGCCATCACGGACACACTCAGCTCCAAGAAGAAGAAGTTCATCTGGACGGACCAGGCGGAGCGGTCCTTTCAGAGGCTCAAGCGTCTCTTCGTGTCCGAAGAACAGCTGCTACACGTAAACCCCAGCAAACCAATGAGGGTTGAAACGGACGCCTCGGACAGAGCCGTGGGGGCGGTCCTGTTGCAGCAAGACCCGCAAGGGGACTGGAGGCCATGTGCTTTCTACTCCAGGAAACTCAGCAAGTCGGAGCAGAACTACACCATCTGGGACAGGGAGTTGCTGGCCATTCATGCAGCCTTCAAGGCGTGGCGGCACTTCCTCATCGGAGCCAAACACACAGTGCAGGTCCGCACGGACCATAAGAACCTGGAGTACTGGCGCATGGCGCGGTTCCTGAACCAGAGACACATCCGCTGGGCGGAGTTCTTTGCGGATTTCGACTTCAGGATAGAATACATCCCGGGAGACAACAACATCATGGCGGATGCGCTATCCAGGAAGCCGCAGTATCTCGAGGAAGCGGCACCGGTGGCGGCCAAACACATTTTCGCACCGAAAGCGTGGGCATGCGCTTCAGCCACCGTGGACCTGGACGCGGTACGTCGTGCTGCAGACAGATTCGTTCGCACAATACAAGATGGAGGAGGTGCGAAGAGGCACAGCGAAGGATGACGAGTTCCAGATACGCGACGGACTGCTCATCCGCAAAGGGGCCCTCTACGTGCCGGGAGACGACCTCCGCGCGAAAGTACTGCAACAGTTACACGACGCGCCCAGCGCCGGGCACTTCGGCAAAGACAAGACGGTGGAATTAGTAGCCAGAGACTTTTGGTGGCCCAAGATGAGGGGAGAGGTCGCGGATTACGTCACTAGGTGCGACACATGCCAAAGGGCCAAGCCAGTACACAGACCGCCGGCGGGACTGCTGGAACCGCTACAGACACCGCTCAAACCGTGGGAGAGGGTGGCCCTGGACTTTGTCACAGATCTGCCCAGCTCGCGGGGCAAAACAGCAGTACTCGTGGTCGTAGACATGTTCACCAAGATGGCGCACTTCATTCCTTGCGCGAAGGTGGCCACAGCGGAACAGACCGCCAAGCTGTTCATAGACCACGTGTTCAAGGTGCACGGCCTACCATGGTCTATCCTGTCCGACCGGGGGAGCCAGTTCATCTCGAGCTTCTGGCAGAAGCTGCTGGGCATCCTGAACGTCAAGATCAACCTAGCGTCGGCAAGACACCTGCAGACCAACGGACAAGCGGAGAGGGTCAACGCCATCATGCAGCAGTACCTGAGATGCTACGCGAATCAACAGCCCTCGACCTGGGTGGACTACCTACCGCTGGCCGAGTTTGCCTACAACAACACGAAGCACGTGTCCACGGGGGTGACACCGTTCTTCGCCAACAATGGGCGGCATCCCAGAACCTTGCCGGGATTAGAGAGAATGGGGGAGGGGGAGCCACAGGGAGCAGAGGCCTTGGCAGTGGAGTTACAGGAGGTTCACGAGCAACTCCGAAGGCAATTGGAGCTAGCAATTGGAGCTAGCAAAACACGCATACAAAATGCAGGCAGACAGACACAGGAGAGTTGGGGAAGACATACAGGTGGGGGACTGGGTCTGGTTAGCAGCCCAGGCAGTGCCGGCCAGATCGTTAGCTAAGAAAAAGCTCGGACACAAGCAGCTAGGGCCTTACCAAGTCGAGGCACAGATCAATCCAGTGGCCTTCAGGTTGACACTCCCAGAGGGATCCAGAATGCACCCGGTCTTTCATAGATCAGTGCTCACACCCTACAAGGAACCCCACAGGTTTCAGGCACCAGGGAACGCACCAGACCCACCCAGCAAATCGCCAACAAGGGGGGGGGTCACAGAGGGCGGTGCCACTTAACGAAGCCACGGAGATTTTAGACTCAAGATGGGGGGAAGAGGGGGTTGAATATCTCCTAGCCAGGGAAGGTACCCCAGCCAGCGCCAATAGGTGGGTACCATACTATGCCGTGGAGGAGCAATACCTCATAGACGAGTTCCATGCACTCTTCCCACACAGACCCATGCCGGCAGATTATTTCGACGAATATCTTTTCACACCCACACTTTCGGCCAGCACGTTCCAGGGGTTCTCCTCAGCTGAGGAGACGGCGCCAGAAACAAGCTCCCTCTCTTATTGGTGGGACACTCAACCGGAGGTGGGGTGGAGCAGGGAACTGCCGAGAGGGCCCTTGCACGCAGCGTCACCCAAGGCAACAGGGGGAGGGGAGGACATGGATGTGTTGGGGGAGGATCCTGGTTTCGAGTACACCTGCAGAGAGATGGAAGCAGAGGAGATCGACGTCGACGAGCCCATTACGGACTGGCCGGACCCAGCCGGCCGGCTGCACACCAGGGGGGAAGAACTGTATCCTGCACTCACCCCCACAACACTGGAGCACCCGGAACCCGCACCAGAAGAGGGGGAGGGGGGAAGGGGGGTTCGAGGGGGGGATGGATGTCAGGGGCTCAGGAGCAGAGGCACAGGGAAGAGAGGGAATGGACAGCGAAGGGGAAGAATCTGAGGGCAGCGTGGGAGAAGATGACAGTGGCCCGAGAGATTCCATGAGCCTCTCCAGCGAATCAGAAGGGGGCGCCGATGGCCAGGGCAAGGGGGGTCCCAGGGGGGACGCGCCAGAAGCAAGGGGCCAGCGGGGACTCCCAGAGCAGCGGCTGGAGATCAGGACCAGCTTCCCCACCAGAGCGCAGTGGGGGGGAAGAATCCCAGGTATCAGGGCCAGCGTCTCCTCCAGGAGGGAGAGAAGATGAGTTAGGGCTGACCACGCCTCCATCGGAGAGCGAGGGAACGGTCAAGAGGAAGGTTGCCGGCTGGGCGTGCGCGCCAAGTTCAAATGTACAGGCGAGCGGCACAGCAGGTAGCCCGGATAGGGAACCAGGTCCTAAAGCCCACCGGAGGGAGGGGGAAGAATCAGGGGAGTCAGCGTCAGAAGAGTCCAGAAAGAGTGAAACCCCAGCGGGCAGGAGGGCCCAGAGGAGGAAGGAGCTAAGGAAGAG
This sequence comes from Podarcis erhardii, assembly GCF_964252035.2. Taxonomy (NCBI): domain Eukaryota; kingdom Metazoa; phylum Chordata; class Lepidosauria; order Squamata; family Lacertidae; genus Podarcis; species Podarcis erhardii. Next base: position 139,858,415 of record NC_138497.1, on the reverse strand, counting down.
GTGGAGCAAGGCTAGAGTCTTAAACTGGTGTGGAAGGGGAGGAGATTCAGACGGAGCTTCGGCGGTCTAGAGCTTAAGACGTAGAGCTGCGCGCCAAGGCTTTGAAATGGAAACTGAACTTCAATAAAGACTTTTGTATATATGACAATGACCTGGCATTGGTCCTCTGTGAGCTGGGACCTAGGGCAGTTCTGACAACATGAATCTGAGCTTTGAAGAGTTTTGTAGACTTAGCTAACATGTGGTCTATCTCTGTGCTAGGTAAGTGTGGAAGTTTGGAAATAACTTTTAAAAGGGGACATTTTGGGGGTTCACTGGAAGAGCACATTTTAAAAACATGTTTTCATGGTCAGGCTTTGGCAGAAGCCAGCAGGGATGTGCAAAACAGGTGTCATATACAATGTTATGCTCATCCTCCACCTCCACACTATAAATCAGGATGTGCAATGGGAATTGGCTGTTAAAGGAGGGGTGGGCAAGAAAAGGAGCAGTTCAGTGATAATACATCACTTAGAAATCCATTAGGGAGGCTGGGGAAGGTGCTGGCATCTTATTAGAGTGCCACTGCAGCTCAGACTGATTCTTTTAGGTGTTCACAGGAGGATACTGCGGTTACCAAGGTGAAAGAAGTCATTCAGATCCTAGGCCTTGGGGTGGGGAGGAACACAGTGCATTATCTATGGGGATGAAGTTGTGATGGTAATCTAGCAAGAGACTGGCGTGCTTATGTATACTGAGGGACTTTTCTTGGACTTTTCTTACATTTTAAAAAAGAAACGGGTGCACTCTTGCTCTCACCCCTTTACAGCAGTCTTTGCCTGAAAGAGCATCATGTGGAAAAGAGGAGGGAGGGTGGGAGATCCAACAGAAAACTGAAGAGGATTGCTGGGTTCGTTTCAATTTATTCCCCAGGGAGCACAACCAAGCAAGGCCCATTGGCTGGTGGGGCCTGCCCCCTGGGCACTCTCTAGAGCCAGGCCTCCCTCCAAAGGCCAATCTGCAGGCAGTCCAGCAGTTCCCACTGTGATAGGAATTTTATGGTCTTAGATATATGGTAATGTTCATAACCGCACATACATAGATCAACACAGGAAGGCCAACCTGGAACCATTTTGATTCCTAAACTGAGCAAATGTTTTCTCTGCAAGGTCAAAGTGGAAAAGTCTCCCCATTGTCTCTTTCCTCACACATCCTGTCTTAAGGACACATTTAAGATATGAATAGGGTGTGAGCCTGTGACCTGGCCCAGGAAATAAGTATTTTACCACTACAAAAGAATGGCCAGGCTCCCCAGGCAAATAACTTGCCAGACAGGAGATAAACTGTGACAGGAGAAAAACAACATTTAAATTTCTGTGATGTAGGTGGGATGTATCTGAGGGGTGGTCTTAGGTTACACCCCTTCTGTGATGTATGCATAATGTTTCTGGGGGTAGTCTTGATCTAGAGAATGGGAATTTCACAGCATTTTTGATCTTGCACAGCATTTTTGTGGGTCCTCTTCCTCTCCTGCGTGTGAGGAGAGCACCCCGTTGCAACAGATCAATAAAGATCAAGCATACTAGCTGCTTTGCTTCTCAATATTCTCTGGTTGGCCTCTGTTATTCTCTCCTACCAATAGGGAACCTATGTAAGGACTCTATATGGGCTCTTGGATACCCCATAAGGGAAAAGGGCATATTTTTTATTTACAACACCACCAGCCAGCTGCTGGATTGCTGACTAGGCCCGTGGCTAAGTTGCAGACTTCCCCATTTCATTGCAAAATAAGTAGGCATGTTTTGTAGAGCAAAAAAGGAGGACACATTTGCTGGCTTCTACTTTTAACTATAGATCACTACCCATGAAAAAAGAGGGTGTGTCCTGGAAAAAGAGGACATATGGCAACCCTAGAATGAGTCCTAGGCTTGGTTCTTGAGAATAACAGAGGAACTGGCACTAATTGTTCTGTCTCTATGCACTGGCTGTGCTTTGCACCATTGTTGAAGAAAAATACTGAGCAATAGAGAGAGAAAACCCTCTAAGCTGTGTTTGAACTCTGGGGTAAGCAGGAGACATGGAAAACATACCGTGATGTTTCATCACCACTTATTTTCCCTAACATGTTATTTTATAAGGAGCAGATTCAACTGTGTGGGTTCTCCCTCCGACACACAATGGGGAGGGTCAATATCAATTGTTTACCTTTTGCTTATATGGGTAATGCTTGATAGTCTTTTTTCTGGAGGGACGCAGGGGTGCGCATACCCCTAAACATTTTGTGAATCTAAGCTTGGCCCCATTGAGGGGCAGTATTTCAATATGAGAAGGAAAATGAGAGTACCCCTAAACATTTTTAAAGAAAAAAAGCACTGAGTTCATGCCAGCAGAAACTTGGTTTTAATTAAGACTGAAGCCCTGAAAAGTACTAAATGCAGTACATACTTTTCAGTTCGTCTGGCCCCTTAATAAAGCTGGCTTACAATTATGTGGTGTTGACAGTCAGTGTGAGCCTGCAGGCCTAAGGTGTTTATGAGTTCTGGGACTAGCGAGTAGAAAGTTAATTGTATGACTGGCACATTGCCCTTCACTCTGTAAAGGCTGGCCAAGTAACAGTTGGCACATGTGGGCATGCATGGTGTTGTGACGTGGGGTTTGTGATTTCAGCTCTCTTGACATAATATGCTGGAGACAGTTCTCTAGTAACACTTCTTTATTAACGCAACAAGACTGAAACTTGAGGAGGGGAGAGCTACATTTATAGGGACAGGGAACTAGCTAGAAAGGATACATTTTGTTTTTTTTTAATAATATTTTTATTAAGTTTATAAAATACAGAAAAAAGAAATAAAGACAGAGATAGAAAAATACAGTAGAGAAATTACAAATTTCCATAATCCTTTTTTCCAACACATCTATTGGACTTCCCCACATCCTCCAAACCCTGCATTCTCTGTAATACAAAATATCAGCAATTTGTTAACTTATTTCCAAGCTTATTGTATCTTTCATTTTATCATGTTGCCTAATTTCAAAACTATTGTAACCCAAATCTTATATGTTTTAACTTAAACATAATAAAGTTATTTCATTATTCCACCTTTGACTTCTTGTACCTTAATTTCCATTTCATTAGTTTATCGATGCTGAAGCAAGAATTTCTAAAAAGTGCATTTTTTAACATTCATACAACTTGTAATGTTTTTTCAAATAGTCTTTAAATTTTTCCCAGTCCTCCTCGATTGTTTCTTCTCCCAAGTCTCGGATTCTGCCAGTCATTTCAGCCAGTTCCATATAGTCCATCAACTGCGTCTGCCATTCCTCCAGCGTGGGTAAATCTTGTGTCTTCCAATGCTTAGCAATCAGGATCCTTGCTGCTGTGGTAGCATACATAAAAAAAGTTCTATCTTTCTTAAGTACTCTCTGGTCCACAATGCCCAGAAGAAAGGCCTCCGGTTTCTTAGGTAAGGTAAATCTAAGTACCTTTTTTAGTTCATTATGAATCATCTCCCAAAAGGCCTTCACTTTCGGGCAAGTCCACCAGAGGTGAAAGAATGTCCCTTCCGCCTCTTTACATTTCCAACATTTGTTATCAGACAGGTGATATATCTTAGCAAGTTTGACTGGGGTCATGTACCACCGGTATATCATTTTCATAATATTTTCCTTCAAGGCACTACATGCCGTAAATTTCATTCCGGTGTTCCATAACCTTTCCCAGTCTTCAAACATAATGTTGTGCCCCAAGTCCTGTGCCCATTTTATCATGGCGGATTTGACTGTCTCGTCCTGTGTATTCCATTTAAGCAGCAAATTATTCATTCTCGAAAGTAATTTATTTTTTGGCTCTAACAGTTTAACCTTGTCATAACTTTAACCTTGTCATACCACAAATATGCATGCCACCCAAAAGCATTATCAAACCCCTAGGACATCAGTGTTTTCTAATAAAATCCAATCTTTCAACCAGCAGAAGGCTGCAGATTCATAATATAACCTCAAGTCTGGCAGGGCAAATCCCCCTCTTTCTTTCGCGTCAGTTAGTATTTTAAACTTTATTCGGGGCTTTTTGCCCTGCCAAACAAACTTGGAAATATCCCTCTGCCACTTTCCAAAACATTCCACTTTGTCCACGATCTGTAGGGCCTGAAACAGAAATAACATTTTCGGCAATACATTCATCTTTATAGCTGCTATCGGGCCCAACAAGGAAAGTTTCAATCTTGACCATATTTCCAGAAAGGATACATTTTGGAGGGAACAATATCAGGCAATCACAGTCCTGCCTTTTGGAGGCAACCAATAAGACAGAGGATCCAAATACAGCAGCTTAAATGAACCAATAGTAGCTGTACCCTCTGGAACCAAAAGGCAGTTACTTTACCCTAATGCAAATACAGACAATAATAATACAGATATAAAATCCTTTGACTCAATACACAACACCCCTCCCCCCCTAGTGAGCACAGCAGACGTAATCTCTCAGGTACTGTGGGGTCCTACAACTTCTACTTGATCTCCTGACAACAGGTGTTGCCGGTTCTGGATTGGGTGTCACCTGTGGTAGGGGGGCTGCTATAGGGGTTTCGTCAGGAACAGATGGAGTCCCAGACATCTCAGGGTCCCCTACCTGTACCTCGTCATCCTGAGGACTAGCAAACCCTGGTTCATTTGCTGAAGCCCCTGGTGATTGCACCTCTGGGCCATTTTCACTCTGGTCTTGCAGCTCTGCGTCGTTAGCCAGGGATCAGACTCCTCCCTGCTGAGCGCCCAGCGCCTCAGCTGATCTATATGTCTCTTCCAAACTTGCCCATTTTCCAAGGTCACATAATAGGACACAGGTCCAGTAGCCCGGGTGACCACACCAGCCACCCACCGCGAACCTCGTGAATAGATCCTCACCCAGACCAGATCTTCAGGGGCGAAATACCTTGTTGTGTCAGTCTCAGCCTGGGGGTTTGCTCTTGAATTACGGTTTGGCATTTTATCCGGGTGGACATAATCCAGCACCGTTACCAATCTTCTACCCAAGAGCAGCTCAGCTGGCGACTTGCCCGTCGCAGTACATGGCGTCGCATGCTGCAAAAATAACATTCGCGCGATGCGAGCTGACCAGTTACCCTCCATTAAGCGCGCAATGGATTCTTTGGCTGTTCTTACCATGCGCTCCACCTGCCCATTGGAGGATGGTGAAAGGGCGCGGATGTGACCCCTCTTATGAAGTTATCAGCCAAGAATGCCTTGAATTCTTGGGATACAAAAGCTGCCCCATTATCTGATACAATGGTCTCAGGTAACCCGTGGGTTGCAAACAGCTGCCTCAACACCTTGATTACGGCAGCTGATGCCATGCTAGGGACCATCGCCACTTCTAACCATTTGGAATATGCATCGACGATAACCAAAAAGACCTTACCCTGGAATGGCCCAGCAAAATCTAAGTGCAGCCGGCTCCAGGGAGATCTGGACTGCTCCCACCAGTGAACTGGTGCTCTGGCCACTTCTGGCCGCACCTCTTGGCATGCCTTGCATGTTCGTACCCATTGCTCTATGTTCTGGTCCATTCCAGGCCACCACACATAACATCGGGCTAGCGACTTCATCCTGACCATTCCCGGGTGTCCCATGTGAAGCGTCTCAAGAACCCTGTTTCTCAGTGGTGCTGGGATGATCACCCTATCTCCCCACAGGAGACAACCCTTATGCATGGATAACTCGTGCTGCCTTGACGCATAAGGCCTGAATTTGTCTTCATGCGGGCCACCTGGCCACCCCCTCCCCACCCAAGTGAGCACACGGGAGAGAACAGCATCTTTCCTCGTTTTCTCAGCAATATCAGTAGCCATTACAGGAGCCCCCGGAAGTGTTTCCAGCATCATTATGTGCTCCGCTGGAGCAGGATCCTCATTGCTCCCGCCAGGAAGGGGCAATCGACTCAGCGCATCAGCGTGGCACAACCGTTTCCCCGGCACATGGGTCAAGGTGTACTGGAACCCGTTCAGGAATATAGACCAACGCAACATTCTGGGGGAGAGAATTTGTGGCGTTTGTTTGTTCGGGTTGAACAACCCCAACAGTGGTTTGTGGTCCGTTTCAATGGAGAAATGACGACCGTACACATAATCATGGAACTTTTTGATTCCTGCCACAATTGCAAGCGCCTCTTTGTCAATTTGAGCATAGTTGCGCTCCGTGGGCGACAACGTACGGGAATAGAAAGAGATGGGCTTTTCCGACCCATCCGGTTCCCTATGACTCAGCACCGCCCCCAGGCCGTATTGAGAGGCATCACATGCCAGGACCAGCGGCTTCGATTCATCATAATGAGCAAGGACGCTCTTGCTACTCAGCATTCCTCGCAAGGAGTCAAAAGCCTTCTGCTGCTCCTGCCCCCATCGCCACACATTCTTTTTCTGCAACAGTCTATGTAATGGTTCAGCTACCGAAGCTTTCTGGGGTAAGAACGAATGATAAAAGTTAATAAGTCCCAGGAATGACTGCAACTCCGTCTTCTTCTGTGGTTGTGGTGCCTCGATGATGGCCTTAACCTTAGCATCTGTGGGGTGGATGCCTGATGCATCAATTTTAAACCCCAAGAATTCCACAGTTGGCACCCCAAAACTGCATTTTTCCTTTTTTAGTTGCAACCCCGCCTCCTTGAACTTGAGCAACACTGCACGGACACGCGCAACCAGTTCCTGTGGGTCTTTTCCAGCAATCAAAACGTCATCAAAAAATGGCAAGACCCCCAGCAGACCTCTTAACAGGCGTTCCATGAGCCCTTGAAAAATCCCTGGGGCCACACAAACTCCAAATTGTAATCTGTTAACTCTGAACGCCCCTTTATGTGTGACAATAGTCTGTGCTTCCGCTGATTGTGGGGTTACTGGCAGCTGTTGGTAAGCTTGTGCCAGGTCAAGTTTGGCGAACACCTTGCCCCCAGCCAGTTTAGCCAACAGATGTGATACGACTGGAATGGGGTATGAATTTCCCCTGAGTGCCTTATTGATAGTACATTTGTAATCAGCACAGATCCTAACTTCCCCATTTGCTTTAAGGGGCGTGACGATTGGAGTCTCCCACTTAGCAGAGTCCACGGGTGAGAGAACTCCCTGCTTGACCAATTTATCCAGCTCTGCTTCGATCTTGGGTTGCAGTGCAAATGGCACTCGCCTTGGTTTGAGTCGGATTGGGGCCACCCCAGGGTCCAATTCGAAGTCAACTGGGGGCCCTTTATAACAACCCAGTTTTCCATTAAAGAGACCAGCAAATTCTTTGTATAATGCCTCGCTCATCTCGGGGCAGGTTTGGATTGAATTAAGCCCTGATATACTCAGTCCCAGGGCGGGAAACCAGTCAGTGCCCAAGAGACTGGGGCGACTGCCCTTCGCAATCACCAGTTTGAGTACCGCCTGTTTGTCCCGGAACTGTACTCTCACGGCACACATTCCCATGACATGGATGCGGCCCGCTGAGTATGACTGCAAAGTTGCCGGGAAGGGCTCCAGAGGGGGCAACTTACCCCTGGGGAAGAATGTCCTCGCGGTCTGGTCCGACACGATAGTGAATCCAGATCCGGAGTCCACCTCCATGTCGCACGGCTGACCCTCAATCTTCACCTTGACGTGTGCCTTGCCTTGCGCTGGAAACTGCACGACCCTCCCGTTGATCTCCGTTACGTAGTGGCAGTCCTTTAGAACATGGTTTGCTGTGGCCGATCTGCGATGCTCCAGTCTAGGTGCTCCTGTCTCTCCCAACGCCGCCGATCTACAGACCCTGGCAATGTGACCTGTCTTTCCGCACGTCCGGCACATAGCATCCCGGAAACGACAACTCTTCCGCTCATGGTTTCCGCCACAACCAGGGCACCTGCCTCGGTGATCTTTGTGCACTGTGCAGGCCTGACGCACTGACTCGACCCCACGAACTGGGCTCTGGCTCGGAGTAGCCTCTAGCTCGTCCATGGCATGCGCAACTTCTATCTGTGGCTTAGGGGCCCTGCAACTGGCATCAAGCTCCTCTCTTTCATAATTCTCCGTGGCGGTGGCCTCCTTCAAGGCTGAAGCAAGGGTAACCTCTTCTTTAGCCACGATGCGTCTTCTGGCTTTCTTGCTGCTCAGACCACCGACAAACCGATCCAGGAGAGTCTCTTCCAGATCTTGGAAGTCGCAGTGCTGAGCGAGCTTCCACAGTTCAGCTAGAAATGCAGATACAGACTCCCCAGCACGCTGCTGCCTCTTATGAAACTCCATCCGCCGGGCCATCTTGGTCTCAGTGGCTTGTTAGGCAGGCAAGAATATCTAAATGGCTTGTTAGGCAGGCAAGAATATCTTTGAGAGATGTCTCACTTAGCTTCGCTGGGGCAAGCAATGCCTTGGCCAGCTTGAAGGTCTCAGGCCCACAGTAGCTCAGGAATGTGGCCCTTCTTTTGCTGGCATCGGTGATCCCTTGAGCCACTGCGAAGAACTCGAAGCGTTCGACGTAGTCTTCCCACGTGTGGGGCTCTGATGGCTGGAAGGGCTCCAATACCCTTGGACTCTCCATTGTCCTGTGGGCAGGGTCGTCTTCTCAGCTGGCCAGTGAGTCTTGTTCTTAGCTACAATCCGGACTCTGAGGCAGGGCTGCGTTTAACCGCTCCTCAGCATTCCGGATCCCATCCTCGTCGCCAGTTGTTGTGACGTGGGGTTTGTGATTTCAGCTCTCTTGACATAATATGCTGGAGACAGTTCTCTAGTAACACTTCTTTATTAACGCAACAAGACTGAAACTTGAGGAGGGGAGAGCTACATTTATAGGGACAGGGAACTAGCTAGAAAGGATACATTTTGGAGGGAACTGTTAAGTTGTGGGTTGACATAGCAGACAACACAGCGATTTCTCCAAGTAGCTCTTTATTTCGTAAGCTGGAATAGAACTGACTGCAAACAGCTCAGCCGGCCTGCTTTTATAGGCAGCCGGCTGTCAACATTGTAACAACAACAGCCCAGAGTTCCCGCCTAAAATAACTGACGCGGACCTGAGGGAAAACTATCTACAGACCTGAGTGAAAACTATATACAGTATCCCCCTGCTGGCCCAGGGTGAAACTTCACTACATAACACCCCTCCCCACCGAGACAAGGCGTTAGTTACAATCGTAATGGTTTCCTTATATACAGCACTACGCGTAATGGTTCAATTAGGCACAAAAGCATATTGGTTACATTTCCCATACTTAGACCAACAGTGATACATGTCCAACAACATAGTCCTTTAAATAAGTTGGGCGCTTGGGAACTCTGCCAGACCGCCGGGGACTGGTAGCCAAGTCCGGAGGGCCACACAGTTCTTGCTGAGGCTGTGGTGCGACCCTAGGTGGCGTTGGAACCAACTCCCCTGGATCCGCTGCTGTGGGTGGAGCCTCCGCAAGTGGAGTGGTCTGAGTCTGTGGTAAGTCTGGCAGACCCTCTGAAGCGGCTTGGTTCGGCTCCACGCTGGCAGTTTGCGAGGGAGGTGTAGGTGGGGCCTCGCCATCTGTACGTGTCTCTTCTGGAGCCGCAAGCGCAGTTGGGGGCACCTCGGTAGTGTCCAAGTCCCCAACCCTGTGCCTAAGCTGGTCTATGTGCCGTCGCCACAAGCGTCTGTCTTCGAGTGCCACCTGGTACGAGCGAGGTCCAGTGACTCCCACTACTGTGGCTGGCACCCAAGGAATGTCCCCCACATAGTTCCGGGCAAAGACCTGGTTTCCTGGGACAAATGACCGTGGCGCGTTGGCACAGCCTGGGGGTTCAGCCACGGCAAAGTCCGGGTGTAGCCGGTCGAGCGGTGACCTGAGGCGGCGGCCCATAAGCAGTTCAGCAGGACTCCTCCCTGTGGCCGCATGAGGGGTGATGTGTTGCACGAACAAGTATTCGGCGACCCGCTCATGCCAGTCTCCCCAGTCCAGGCGCGCCAGTGCCTCTTTTGCCGAGCGCACCATTCTTTCCGCTTGCCCGTTGCTGGATGGATGAAAGGGTGCCGTTAGGGCATGGCGGATGCCCAGTCCCAAAAGATACCGCTCAAACGTGCCTGACGTGAACTGTGGTCCGTTGTCAGAGACAAGGACATCAGGACACCCATGCGTTGCAAACAGGCCTCGCAGCACCCGGATGACAGCTTCGGTAGTGGTGGAGGGCATCAGGGCGACCTCCAGCCATTTGGAATAGGCGTCCACCACTACCATAAAGGTCCGGCCGTGAAAGGGCCAGCCAGATCAATGTGCACCCTCGACCAGGGTGTCTTTGGCGTCTCCCAGGTGTGTCCCTTAGCTGCCGGTGGTGCAGGCCTCGACTCTTGGCACGCTTGACAGGCGGACACCCAGGCAGTGATGGCATCGTCCATATTAGGCCACCAGATGTAACACCGAGCCAACGCCTTCATTTTGACAATTCCCGGGTGGCCAACGTGCAGAGCCTCCAGGACGCGCTGACGGAGTCCCTGGGGAATCACGACGCGGTCTCCCCACAGCAGACAGCCGCGATGAGCTGAGAGTTCATGTTGTCTGGTTGCGAAGGGCTGGAACTCCGATGCAAAAGGCCCTTGTGGCCACCCCCTCCACACCCAGTTGAGCACCCGGCTGATGGTGCGATCCTGGGCAGACGCGGAGGCCACAGTGGCAGCTGATACAGGCGCTGCCGGAAGATCCTCAATCAGAAGGAGCGATGAAGCTGGAGCCGGGTCTTCCACAAATGCTGGAAGAGGGCAACGGCTGAGGGCGTCGGCATGGCCCATCGATTTCCCCGGGCGATGGATGAGCCGGTAGTGGTAGGCAGCCAGGAAAACAGTCCATCGCAGCATGCGTGGCGAGAGGACCGGTGGAGTTGGACGATCACCGGCGAGGAGGCCCAGGAGTGGCTTGTGGTCAGTGATGAGGTCAAAAGTCCTGCCATAGAGGTATTCATGGAACCTCTTCACTCCAGCCACAAGTGCCAATGCCTCCTTGTCGAGCTGGCTGTAATTCCGTTCCGTCAGAGATAGTGTCCTGGAAAAGTAGGCGAGTGGTGCTTCTCTTCCATCTGGAAAACGGTGACTAAGGACAGCACCGATGCCAAAAGGTGAGGCGTCGCAGGCAAGGACCAGCGGCCTGGATTCACTGTACTGTACCAGCACACTGTCTGATGAAAGGAGAGCCTTAACCGCGTTGAAGGCCGCCGTCTCCCGATGACCCCAGGCCCAAGGCGTCTTTGTACTAAGGAGTCGGTGAAGAGGCTCAGCCACTGTGGCTTTGTGGGGCAGGAACATGTTATAAAAGTTCAGCAGCCCCAGGAATGCCTGCAACTCCGTCTTGTTCTTTGGGGTGGGGGCCTGCTGGATAGCACGGATCTTGGATGTGGTTGGGTGAAGGCCGGACAACAACAGCCCAGAGTTCCCGCCTAAAATAACTGACGCGGACCTGAGGGAAAACTATCTACAGACCTGAGTGAAAACTATATACAGTATCACCCTGGGCCAGCAGGGGGATACTGTATATAGTTTTCACTCAGGTCTGTAGATAGTTTTCCCTCAGGTCCGCGTCAGTTATTTTAGGCGGGAACTCTGGGCTGTTGTTGTTACAATGTTGACAGCCGGCTGCCTATAAAAGCAGGCCGGCTGAGCTGTTTGCAGTCAGTTCTATTCCAGCTTACGAAATAAAGAGCTACTTGGAGAAATCGCTGTGTTGTCTGCTATGTCAACCCACAACTTAACACTGGCGACGAAGGTGGGATAGAACTGACTGCAAACAGCTCAGCCGGCCTGCTTTTATAGGCAGCCGGCTGTCAACATTGTAACAACAACAGCCCAGAGTTCCCGCCTAAAATAACTGACGCGGACCTGAGGGAAAACTATCTACAGACCTGAGTGAAAACTATATACAGTATCCCCCTGCTGGCCCAGGGTGAAACTTCACTACATAACAGGAACAATATCAGGCAATCACAGTCCTGCCTTTTGGAGGCAACCAATAAGACAGAGGATCCAAATACAGCAGCTTAAATGAACCAATAGTAGCTGTACCCTCTGGAACCAAAAGGCAGTTACTTTACCCTAATGCAAATACAGACAATAATAATACAGATATAAAATCCTTTGACTCAATACACAACACCTGGCATTGTGCAGAGGCCACGGAACGTTTCCTGAAGATAATAATAAAGCTATCACATAAGTCTTTTAAGATTGCATGGTCTCCGTATTAACACTGCTAAGTCATCTCTGGCCCCATGTCCTGTCTACGTCCAGTTTAGCTTTGCTGCCTTTTCCATTACATCCATAACTTTGGGTCTTTGTTCTATCCAATTACAGTGGAAGCCCGTTCGGCTTCTGAAACGTTCAACAACTGAAGCACAAAGGCAAAGTCTTTGAATGTCGGCAAAGTCAATGGGGAAAGAAATGCGCCTCGGAAATTGTTCGGCTTCCAAGGCACATTTGAAAATGAAAGCAGTCACTTGCAGGTTTTCAGTGTTCAGGAGCCGAAATGTACAGCTTCCGAGATGTTCGACAACCGAGGTTCCACTGTATTAGTTTTTTTACCTTGTAGTGAGATTTCCTAACACTGTGTGTTCCATTGCATTCTGTGTTGCTCTTAAACTGTTCATATTTCATGAACTGCAGTTTGCATAATAATAATAATAATAATAATAATAATAATAATAATAATGGTTCCAATGCAGCACAGCAGAGACAGACCTTATGGTCCAAGTTCACCAGGGCAAAGTGCGAGATGATAGCAAAATAAAAATTTATCCGACTCATTCACAAGGAGATGCTGCTGTTCCAGATACCACCACAAAATTCCCAAGTGTGGGTGGGCTGGTTTGCTTTTATCGGGAACATCTGCCCCATTCACATCACAAGATGGAAGAAAGAATATTTCCATTCGTACTCCACAATGGCACTGGGGATCCCATTCCTACAACTATGTCTTCATATCCCACTCTGCACTGCAGACCGTGGGCCCAATTCGATTCCAACAGGATTGAGAATTTCATGCAGTGCACTGTTTGAAGTGGACCTTTCGATTCAGCCTAATAATTCTTCATGCAGCTCTGCTTCACTTCGTCTAAGAATCTTCACAGGGCTCTCCTGCCATCTTGTGGACCATCTCAGGATTTACAGTTTGCATCTTTATCTCGAGAAGCCATTCTCTTGCATTACCATTAAGAAGCTCATTTGCTCTTAGCCCCACCCCTCCTCTTTGTGTTCCATATTATTTCAACAGAGGATTTGGCAGAAAAATAAAACAAATGTCTCAGTTAGTGCAGGATTCATGTTTGTGCCCAATTTAAGCCCCGTTTCAGAGATGACCGATCGGGCATACCCCCCCTGACATTTTAGGAGGGCAAATCAAGGCCCCACCACCACTCCACTGACCCCACTGCTCTCCCGCTTGCCCCCTTCCTCACCCACCCGCCGCCTCACCACGGCCTGCTCAGTTGTCCCCTCCCACCTTTGTCCGTTGGCCGCCGCCTCCTCTGCAGCCTCGGGAGATGCTGTGCTGACTGATGTGTCCTGGGGAGGGGAGGCTGCATGGTGGGACATGGAAGGCAGCTTCCAGAAGTGCCACAATGGAAGGAGAAGAAGAGTGGCGACATTCGGTTTTTCTGGTCCTGCACTCTGGTGTGAGCCAACTAATTCATGCCACAGTGTGGAACCAAAAAAGTGTGTCTTTTGGCCCCTTGCTCTGATGCTGCCACAGCATGGGAGCCAAAACGGACCATCTGGGATTGGAATCAGAAGCGGGGGTGGCTTCTGATAATCTGGGATGTCCTGCTTAAAATGGGACACTCAATGTTTGTGTTACATGCCTTCATTTATAATCAAAATGAAAAGATGATGGAAGTTTCATGGGGCAGGAAGGTTAGTGCTTGGCTCTGGCGCATCAATCCCAACCACGGGTTTGGTGAGCCAGCTGCTCCTTCAGTCCCTCTTGTTCTGATATTAAATTACATATATTTACATCCTGCCTTACATATATTTACACTCCTTACCCTTTGAATAGGGCTGGGTGAATGAATGCTCCACTCCATGAAGCTTCATGATGATGTAATGGGGAAAAAGATGGCAGGCTCCAGTCCTCTACCCTTTCAAAACATTTGAATGTTTGGCTTGTTGTTGTTTAGTCGTTTAGTCGTTTCCGACTCTTTGTGACCCCATGGACCAGAGCACGCCAGGCACTCCTGTCTTCCACTGCCTCCCGCAGTTTGGTCAAACTCATGCTGGTAGCTTCAAGAACACTGTCCAACCATCTTGTCCTCTTTTGTTCCCTTCTCCTTGTGCCCTCTGTCTTTCCCAGCTTCAGGGTCTTTTCCAGGGAGTCTTCTCTTCTCATGAGGTGGCCAAAGTATTGGAGCCTCAGCTTCAGGATCTGTCCTTCCAGTGAGCACTCAGGGCTGATTTCCTTCAGAATGGATAGGTTTGATCTTCTTGCAGTCTATGGGACTCTCAAGAGTCTCCTCCGGCACCATAATTCAAAAGCATCAATTCTTCGGCGATCAGCCTTCTTTATGGTCCAGCTCTCACTTCCCCTTCATGGATCACTGCCTTGCTGTGGCGAAGGGACTTTAATAACTCAGAGAAGCTATGAGCTATGCCGTGCAGGGCCACCCAAGACAGGCAGGTCATAGTGGATAGTTTTGACTACATGTGATCCACCTGGAGCAGGAACCGGCAAGCCACTCCAGTATCCCTGCCAAGAAAACTCCATGTTTGGCTTAGCCCTACACATTATTGGAAACACAAAGAGAGCCTCCAACTGTCTTTTTTTAAAATATATATATATATATATATTTATTTATTTTTACAGAAAAACAAAAGAAATTCAAAACAACAAAACCAATCACAAACATACATCAAAATATAAAAAAACAAATTAAAAGTAAAAACTCCAATTTTTAAGTTCATGTTTACAAAACTTTCTTTCTTGACTTCCTCACGCCTCCCTTTTTTGTGTTCCTCTTTGTCCAATCAGATACAGCAAATCCTTACCCTCTTTCGAAACTCATTTCTAATTATTAAAATCACTTCTATTATGTCTCCGATCTTTCCTCCTTATGTTTAAACACCTTTAACATATTGTTTACTTTTGACATAATATAACTTTAATCTTTCACCCTTTTTCTATTACGTTTTTGCGTTAGTTTTTAACACTGTATCACTAATGCCATATTATTTTTATATCCAACATCATTTTAGCATTCATAAACTTTGCAGTGTTTCTGCAGATAAGTCTTAAACTTCTTCCAATCCTCTTCCACCGCTTCTTCTCCCAGGTCTCGGATTCTGCCAGTCATTTCTGCCAATTCCATATAGTCTATTACTTGCATCTGCCATTCTTCCAAGGTGGGCAAATCTTGTGTCTTCCAGTACTTTGCGATGAGTATTCTTGCTGCTGTTGTTGCATACATAAAAAACGTTCTATCTTTCTTTAACACCAATTGGCCGACTATGCCCAAGAGAAAGGCCTCTGGTTTCTTAAGGAAGGTATATTTAAATACCTTTTTCAGTTCATTATATATCATCTCCCAGAAAGCCTTAATCTTCGGGCACGTCCACCAAAGGTGAAAGAATGTACCCTCAGTTTCTTTACATTTCCAACATTGGTTATCAGGCAGGTGGTAAATTTTAGCAAGCTTGACTGGGGTCATGTACCACCTATAAATCATTTTCATAATATTCTCTCTTAAGGCATTACATGCCGTAAATTTCATACCGGTGGTCCACAACTTTTCCCAGTCAGCAAACAAAATGTTATGACCTATGTCCTGTGCCCATTTAATCATAGCTGATTTAACTGTTTCATCCTGAGTATTCCATTTCAACAGCAAGTTATACATTCTTGAAAGAATCTTAGTTTTAGGTTCTAACAGTTCTGTTTCCAGTTTCGATTTCTCCACCTGGAAGCCCAATTTTTTATCCAAATTATAGGCCTCTCTTATTTGATAATAATGAAGCCAATGTCGCACTTTATCTTTTAGTTTCTCAAAACTCTGCAATTTCAATGTATCTTCTTCTTGTTCTAGTATCTCCCAATATTTCGGCCACTTAGCCTCCATATTGAGTCTTTTCAGAGCCTTAGCTTCCAAAGGTGACAACCACCCTGGGGTCTTGCTTTCCACTAAGTCTTTGTATCTTGTCCAGACATTAAACACCGCTTTCCTGACAATATGATTTTTAAATGCTCTATGAGCTTTAACCTTGTCGTACCATAGATATGCATGCCACCCAAAAGCATTATCAAAACCTTCCAGATCCAAAATGTCAGTGTTCTCAAGAAGTAGCCAATCTTTCAACCAGCAGAATGCTGCTGATTCATAGTAAAGCTTAATGTCTGGCAGGGCAAACCCTCCTCTTTCCTTTGCATCAGTTAGTATTTTAAATTTTATTCTGGGCTTTTTGCCCTGCCAGACAAATTTAGAAATATCTCTCTGCCACCTCTTGAAACAATCCATCTTGTCCACAATCTGCAAAGTTTGAAACAAAAATAACATTTTTGGCAATACATTCATCTTTATAGCTGCAATTCGACCCAACAAGGAAAGCTTCAAATTTGACCAAATTTCTAAATCTTTTTTAACTTCTGACCAACATTTCTCATAATTATCTTTAAATAAATTCAAGTTTTTTTGCAGTCATGTTAATCCCTAGGTATTTCACTTTCTTAGCCACAGTTAAGCCTGTCTCATTCTGAAACCCTTCTTTTTCCATTGATGTTAAGTTTTTCTCTAAAACCTTAGTTTTTAGCTTGTTTAATTTGAATCCTGCCACATGACCAAATTCTTGAATCAATTCTAAAACCCTTTTCGTACTAGATTCTGGCTCCTGTAATGTCAAAACCAGGTCATCTGCAAAAGCCTTCAATTTATATTGTTTGGCTCCGACCTGGAGAGCCTCCAATTGTCACTCTGGGCTCGAGAGGGGGAAGAAATGGGGACCTGGTGAACTGTGCATTGAACTGTCCCATAGGTCATATGTTCACTGTCTTTGCTAGCAGCTCCTGTGGCTTTTCCAACTTAAAGTTTGGTCAGGCTGGCCCCTAACAAGGACACAGATGGGGGCGGGGAGGGTGTTGACAAAATTGTGCCTCTCCACTCTGGCTAGGAGTGGCTAGGATGGAAAGCAGTGAGAGGAGGGAGGGGGAAGGCAGGCAGACAGATGGACTGAGGGAGGAGGAGGAGGAGGAGGAGAGGAGGTGGAGCAGAGCAGTCCCAACTCCAATGGCAGCAGAGGAAGTCACTGGCAGAGTGCGAAAGGTGACAAAAAGCAAACTTTTGGTCCGTGGCCTCTCCCAGGTTTGGGGGTGCTGATATAGCTCCTTGCCAAGAGTGCAAGAGAGCCTAGGTAGGCCTCTGTGTTTTTCCTGATACTGCCTTAAAAAAAAAAAAAAAAGACAATGGTGAATATAACATTGTTTTCAATACATGGTTGAAATTGATGATGATTTATTCAACTATTGTTAACATCTCCATAGTTATTTTAATTATTTTGCCTTACTGTCCATTTTTAACTACTGAAAAGTGTATTATCAGAAGTTAGAGGTAATGATGGTAACTGTGATGGGATGATGAGCTGCTTGTGCGTAAAAGCTTAGTCCCTCAGAGTTTGCTCAGTTTAGCAAAGCTCTGTCTTTAGCGGAGCCCTTAAGCATGGCTCCGTCAATCGCTGGCAGAATCCGACAGTGGGCGTTTACGGAATTTACTCCAGCATAAAAGCTCCTTGACGGAAACGCGTCGTCTGGATTCACGGCGCGACAGTTTCCGGCGAGGAGTGGGTGTACCTATGGGAGGTCCTGAGACTTCTCCGCTGTTATCGCTAGAAGACTCCCTGAGCCATTCCTTCGCCTTCCTCTCTCTCTGATCTCCCATTCTCCCCCTGCTGGTGCCTTCCTCCGCTGCTGAGTCTCTCCTGAATTCTGAGAGCCCCTCCACCTCCTGCCTTTCCGATGGCAGTTCCCTGACATCCACCTCCCCTCCAGGGCCCCCTTCACCCCCTCCCGCCTCCTCCCCTACTGGCGGTGAGGATGGAAAACACCGGAAGGAACACTCCTCATCATCAGAGGATTCAAACCCTTCTCGCCACTGCCTCCCGTCTCTTCTTCCTGATTCCTCTTCCTCGTCGGAGTCTACTCCCTCCTCCACCCCTGACTCTGGGAACCCTTCAAACTCCCCCTCCTCATCGGTGGTGCCGAAGTGTTCCCTCCTGAACCGTGCCACGGGCTGAGGTTTCCTCGGGAACCGTTGATGAAACGTTTCTATTAAAACCTCAAAACAAAACAAATTCCTTCCAGTAGCACCTTAAAGACCAACTAAGTCAGTTCTTGGTATGAGCTTTCGTGTGCATGCACACTTCTTCAGATGTTTTGACTATGGCAGACCAACGCGGCTACCTATCTGTATTAAAACCTCGTCATTGACCTCTTCTGCCGGTACCCATGTGTTTTCTGACTCCGCTTCCCCTTCCCATTCTACCAAATACTCTACTTGATTCCCTTTCCACCTGGAATCAATGATTTCTGCCACATGCATGTTGCGTTCCCTTTCTTCTATGACTGGTGTTTGAGTAACCTCCCTCTCACGTTCTCCCCACTCTTGCCCCTCTCGGTACGGTGACAGTAAGGACCTGTGAAATACTGGATGCAGTTTCATGTGGTTGGGCAATCTGAGTTTGAATGCTACCGGGTTGACCTGTTGTATGACCTCAAAGGGTCCCAGCCGTTTGGGTCTCAATTTCTTACACCCTCCCTTGAACGGCAGTCCTTGGGTGGATAGCCACACCCGGTTCCCCACCCTTATGGTTTCACCTTCCCTTCTGCTTCTGTCTGCTTGCTTCTTGTATTCTTCCTTGGCTCTCTCTAAGTTGAGTTGGAGTTGCCGGTGGATCGCTTCCATCTCTTCCACAAAGTGTTCCGCCGCCGGGACACTCCACCTCTCCCCTCCTTCCCCAGGAAATGCCCTGGGATGACACCCATAATTTGCCAGGAAGGGACTTATCCCTGTGGACACGTTCTCCGCGTTGTTGTAGGCAAATTCTGCCAGGGCCAACTTCTCTACCCAATCATTTTCTCTGTCATCTACATAACACCTCAGGTATTGTTGTAAAATCCCGTTTGCCCTTTCCGCCTGCCCATTTGTTTCTGGGTGCCTGGCAGTTGAAAAATTGACTTCTACGTGCAGTAAGCTCATTAGCTTCCTCCAGAACCTGGAAGTAAATTGTTTCCATCTGTCTGAGACCACCCTCAAGGGGGCGCCATGCAACCTGAAAATATGCTTTACAAACAACTTGGCGGTTTCTTCCGCTGTGACTGCGTGTGAACAGGCTATGAAATGGCACATCTTAGTTAATAGGTCTACCACCACCATGACAGCTGTTTTCCCTTTGGATTTTGGCAGATCCGTCATAAAATCTATGGATACCGCCTCCCAAGGCCTTTCTGGTGTGGGTAAGGGTTCCAATAGCCCCGCTGGTGCCAGCTTCTCCCCTTTCGCTCGCTGGCACCTGTCGCACCCCCTAACATATTCCCGTACGTCTTGCCTCACCTTGGGCCACCAAAACTCCCTGGTAACCAACCACATGGTTTTGTGCTGCCCGAAGTGCCCCGCTGTGGGGCTGTCATGTAATTGCTTGAGCACTCTGCCCCTCAGTTCCCCATTGGGTATGTACAGTGCCCCTTTGTAATACAACGCTCCGTTCTTTTCCTCAAACCCCCCTGTGTTCTCCCCTGTCCCCCTGAGTTCTCTGAGTTTCTCTTGGGCATATTCATCGTTCTCGGTACCCTCTACCAGTTCTCTTTGCCCCACCAATGCCACCCCACACACCCAGTGGTCCTCGGGGATGATATGCCTTTCCTCAGGCGCTCCCTCCCCCTCTAAATACTCAGGTTTTCGGGAGAGAGCGTCCGCCCTGACGTTCTCTGGTCCTGGTACGTAACGAATTTCAAAATGGAATTTGGAGAACTCCTGGGCCCATCTCACTTGTCTCTGGTTCAGTACTCGGGCAGTTCTCCAGTATTCTAGATTTTTGTGGTCGGTCCGCACTTGGATCTTGTGCTGCGCCCCAATCAGCAAGTGTCGCCATCTCCAGAACGCTTCATGAATGGCGAGTAGTTCTCGGTCGTATACGGTGTAGTTCCTTTCGGATTTGTTCAACTTCCGCGAGAAGAAGGCACACGGTCTCCATTCCGACGTATCTTTTCCTGGCTGTAGAAGCACTGCCCCCACCGCTCTGTCTGAGGCGTCAGTCTCCACTCTCATTGGTTGCTGCAGATCCACGTGCAAAAGTTGTTCTTCCGACGCAAACGCCTTCTTTAATCTTTCGAACGCTCGCTGCGCCTCTTCTGTCCAGACAAATTTCTTCTTGCTGCTGAGACAATCAGTGATGGGCGCCGTTAAGTGGGCAAAGTTCTTGATGAACTTCCGATAGAAGTTTCTGAAACCCAGGAACCTTTGCACGTCCTTCTTAGTTTTCGGTGTCTTCCATTCCAGTACCGCTTGAACCTTGCTAGGATCCATGGCCAATCCCTTGTCTGACAACCGGTACCCCAGGAATTCCACCTCTCTGGTATGAAACTGACACTTCTCCAGTTTCACCCACAGCTGGTTTTCTTGCAGTCTGCTCAGTACTTCTCTTACATCTCGCACATGCTGCTCCTCATTCTCTGAGTACACCAGGACGTCATCTAAGAACGCTACGCAGTTCTTGTAAAGCAATGGCCCCAGGACGTGATTCATGAACGATTGAAAACAGGCCGAGCCCGCCTGTAGACCGAAGGGCATAACGAGGTACTCAAAGGCCCCCAAGGGGGTGAACATAGTGGTTTTCCACTCGTCTCCCTTTCTCATACTGTCAGGTCTGCCTCTAGGTCCCAGCTCACAGAGGACCAACGCCCGGTGGATATAATATACAAAGTCTTTATTGAAGTTTAGTTTCCATTTCAAAGCTCTGGGCGCGCAGACCCACGTCTCGACGCTAGACCGGCTCCACCTCCTACGCTGTTCTTTCCTTCGCTGGGTCCTTCTGCCCTCTGGGGTTTCCGCCTTCCTGGACTCCTCTGACGCTGACCCCCCTTGGTCTTCCCCTTCCTTCCGGCGGGCTTTAGGACCTGGCTCCCTACCCGGGCTCCCTGCTGTGCCGCTCGCCTGTACATTTGAACTTGGCGCGCGCGCCCAGCCGGTAACCTTCCTCCTGACCGTTTCCCCGCTTCCTGATGTGGGCGTGACCAAACCTGACTCCTCTCCTCCCGCTGGTGGTGAGAGCACTGGTCCCGATTCCTGGGACTCCCCCTCCCCACTGCGCTCTGGTGGGGAAGCTGGTCCTGATTTCCAACTGCTGCTCAGGGACTCCCCGCTGGCCCCTTCCTCCTGGGGCTTCCCCCCTGGAACCCCCCTCGCCCTGGCCACCGGCGCTCCCTTCTGTGAGTCCTCCGATTCGCTGGAGAGGCTTGTGGAATAACTCTTTCCACTGTCACTGCCTGCTCCCCCCTCGTACTCCTCCTCCTCACTCTCCATTTGCTCCCCCTCCTGTGTCTCTCCTTCTGAACCGCTGACATCCATCCCCCCCTCGAAGCCCCCCCTTCCCCCCTCCCCCTCTTCAGGTGCGGGTTCTGGGTGCTCCAGTGTTGGGGGGGTAATTTCAGGATACAGTTCATCCCCCGAGGCGTGCAGCCAGCGGGATAAGTCCGGGAAGTCCTCCATGGGCTCGTCGACGGCGATTTCCTCCGCTTCCATCTCCTGGGCGGTGTGTTCGAAATCTGAAGCCGCCCCCAAATCACCCAAGACCCCCTCTCCCTCTGTCGCCTGAGGTGACTCCACTTCCCAGGGTCCCTTCAGCATGTCTCTGCGCCAGCCCACTTCGGGTTGGTCCTCCCACTAATAAGATCCCCCCGTGCCAAACCCTGAGAGTGATCCCTCTGGGGAACTGCCTCCCGGAGTCGATTCCTCAGCTGAAGAGAAACCCCGGAAAGTGCTGGCTGAGAGTGTGGGTGTGAACAGACAGTCGTCAAAAAAGCCCACCGGCATGGGCTTGTGCGGGAAAAGTGTATGGAATTCTTCCTTGAGCCACTGCTCCTCCAATGCGTAATCCTGCACCCACCTGTTGGCGCTGGCCGGGGTGTCCTCTGTGGCGAGAAGATATTCGATCCCGTCCTCCCCCCACCTTGAGTCTAAAATCTCTGTGGCTTCATTGAGTGGCTCCCCTCTCGGCGACCCCCCCTTTTTGGGCGCTTCCCTGAGCAGGTCTGGCGCCGTCCCTGGTGCCTGAAACCTGTGGGGCTCTCTGTAGGGTGTGAGCACTGATCTATGAAAGACCGGGTGCATTCTGGACCCCTCCGGGAGTGTCAACCGGAAGGCCACTGGGTTGATCTGCGCCTCTACTTGGTACGGCCCTAGCTGCTTGTGCCCTAGCTTCTTCTTGGCCAGCGATCTGGCTGGAACTGCCTGGGCTGCTAACCACACCCAGTCTCCTACCCGGATGTCTTCCCCCACTCTCCTGTGTCGGTCTGCCTGCACTTTGTAAGCCTGTTTCGCCACCTCTAACTGCTTCCTGAGCTGCTCGTGGATCTCCTGCAACTCCGCTGCCACGGCCTCTGCTCCCTGCGGCTCCCCTGCCTTCACTTTCTCCAAACCCGGGAAGGTTCTGGGATGCCGCCCATTGTTGGCGAAAAACGGCGTCACCCCCGTGGACGCGTGCTTCGTGTTGTTGTAGGCAAACTCGGCCAACGGTAGATAGTCCACCCAGGTCGAGGGCTGCTGGTTCGCGTAGCATCTCAGGTACTGCTGCATAATGGCGTTGACTCTCTCCGCCTGCCCGTTGGTCTGCGGGTGTCGCGCCGACGCCAGGCTGACCTTGACGTTCAGGAAACCCATCAGCTTTTGCCAGAAGTTGGATATGAACTGGCGCCCCCTGTCGGACAGGATGGACCGTGGCAGGCCGTGCACCTTGAACACGTGGTCTATAAACAGCTTGGCGGTCTGCTCGGCTGTTGCCACCTTCGCGCAAGGAATGAAGTGGGCCATCTTGGTGAACAAGTCTACTACCACGAGTACCGCCGTCTTGCCCCTCGAGCTGGGCAGATCTGTGACAAAGTCCAGGGCCACCCTCTCCCACGGTTCGAACGGTGTCTGAAGCGGTTCCAACAGGCCTGCCGGCGGCTGGTGTACTGGCTTGGCCCTTTGGCAGGTGTCGCACCTATTGACGTATTCCGCGACATCCCCTCTCATCTTGGGCCACCAAAAGTCTCTGGCTACTAAGTCCACCGTCTTCTCCTTGCCGAAGTGTCCCGTGCTGGGCGCGTCGTGCATCTGTTGTAGGACTTTCGCTCGGAGGTTGTCTCCCGGTACGTAGAGGGCTCCTTTGCGGATGAGCAGGCCGTCGCGTATTTGGAAGTCGTCGTCCCTCGCCGTGCCGCTACGGACCTCCTCCATCTTGGCTCGCGCGAAGGAGTCCGTCTGCAGCGCTCGCCGCACTGCGTCCAGGTCCACCGTGGCTGAGGCGCATGCCCACGCCTTCGGTGCGAACATGTGCTTGGCCGCCGCCGGTGCCTCTTCCTCGAGATACTGCGGTTTCCTGGACAGCGCGTCCGCCATGATGTTGTTGTTTCCAGGGATGTATTCTATTCTGAAGTCGAAATCTGCAAAGAACTCCGCCCAGCGGATGTGTCTCTGGTTCAGGAACCTCGCCGTGCGCCAGTACTCCAAGTTTTTATGGTCTGTACGGACCTGCACCGTGTGTTTGGCTCCGACGAGGAAGTGCCGCCACGCCTTGAAGGCTGCATGTATGGCCAGTAACTCCCTGTCCCAGATGGTGTAGTTCTGCTCCGACTTGCTGAGTTTTCTGGAGTAGAAAGCGCACGGCCTCCAGTCCCCCTGGTGGTCTTGCTGCAACAGGACGGCCCCCACGGCCCTGTCTGATGCGTCCGTCTCCACTCTCATGGGCCTGCTGGGGTTCACGTGTAGCAGGTGTTCCTCGGACGCGAAGAGATTCTTGAGCTTTTGAAAGGACTGCTCTGCCTGCTCCGTCCAGATGAATTTCTTCTTCTTGGAACTGAGGGTGTCAGTGATGGCCGCTGTCTGCATGGCGAAACCTTTGATGAACTTGCGATAAAAGTTGGCAAAGCCGACAAACCTCTGGACTTCCTTCCGATTGCGTGGGCTCTTCCAGTCCAGCACTGCACGTACCTTGGTACTGTCCATGGCGAGTCCCTTGTCGGACAGTTTGTAGCCCAGGAAGTCCACCTCCGTCTTGTCGAACTGGCACTTCTCCAGCTTGGCATAAAGCCTGTGCTCCCGCAGCCGTTGCAGGACCTCCCTGACATCTCTCTCGTGAGCCTCCGGCGACTCCGAGAAGATGAGGATGTCGTCCAGGAAGCAGACGCACTTCTTGTAGAGAAGACCCGCCAAGACATGATGCATGAATGCTTGAAAGCAGTGGGAGCCATTTTGTAATCCAAAAGGCATAACTCTATACTCATAGGTGCCCAGCGGCATAAACATGGCCGTTTTCCACTCGTCACCTTCGCGCACGCGAATGAGATTGTACGCTCCCCGCAGATCCAACTTGGTAAAGATGCGACCCTTCCTCACCGTTGCCAGCAGGTCATCGATCTTGGGCATAGGGAAGGCTGAGGGCTTGGTCTTCTGGTTTAAGACGCGAAAGTCCACGACCAGCCTCTTCTGGGGCGTGTCCCGTTTCTTTACAAAAAATACAGGACTGCCCCCCACCGCCTTGGACTCTCGGATGAATCCCCGCTTCAAGTTGTGATCTATGAACTCCCTGAGCTCCTGCAATTCATCCTCCGACATGGAATACAGTTTCCCCGTCGGGAGCGTCGCCCCCGGCAGGAGGTCAATCTTGCAGTCGTAGGGTCTGTGGGGAGGCAGCTTGTCCGCTTCTTTCTCGCAGAAGACCTCCAAAAACTCTTTGTACTTGTTAGGTACTGCTTGCAGGATGCCCAAGTTCAGCTGTGGTCCTTCCTCCTGCCCCTCATCTTCCAGGTCAGCCAGGATGCAGTGTTCTGCGCAGTAGGAGGAGCCGAAGGTTAGTTGACGCTGGTACCAAGCTAATGCCGGGCTGTGCCTATCCAGCCAACTCATGCCCAACACTATGGGCGTGTCTGACAGGCGGGTGACGTTGAAGCTGATGACTTCGCGGTGATTACCAATGCGCATCACCATTGGCGGCGTCTGCTGTAGCACTTGCCCTCCCAGTAGCTCCCTGCCGTCCACCGTGACGACGTTCAGAGGTACCGTCGCTGGCAGAAGGGCTATGCCATGTTGCTGGATGAACTCCTTGCCTATAAAATCTGCATTGCTCCCAGAATCAATGGAAATGGGGACTTCCACGGTGAGCCCATTTGGAAGCTGGAGGGATGCGGTGAGCTGCACCACTGGTTTGGGCGGGAGGGGGTCTGTGGGCTGTAAGATGCCTGGGGACTGCTTCACTGATACGTCTGGCTGGGCCCCAGTGGCTCCACTTCCAGCCAGACAGTGCCGTTTCCCTGCTGTGGTGCAGTCTGCTGAACTGATTCTGTTACTGTTGCTGAGGCTGCAGTGTGCTTGTGGATCCTCCGGGGACACTCTTTCGCCATGTGTTGAGCACTGTCGCAGATGTAGCACTTCCTGGTTCCTCTAGGAGGCTTCATTTTGACTGCTCCCGGCGTTAGGGCTCCGGCTGGGGACTGAGCCTTAGCACCACCTATCTCCATCGGCTCCTCTCCCTCTCCCAGCGGAGGCATGGATCGAGCGCGCGCCGCTTCCTTGGGAAAGGGGGGCGGTCCTCTCGCTGGCGTGTGTCCCCAATGCCCTTCCTCCTTGTCCCAAGGGCGTCCTTCCAGCCTAACCCCCATCGTGAGTGCCCTCTCCACAACGTCTTTGGTGGTATGGGGTCTCTCTCTCCTTGCAATTTCGTCTTTTACAGCTCCATTCAGCCCTTCCCAGAAAAGGTCTCTGACTGCAGCTGAATCTTTTTCCCATCCCAGCGCATTCACCAATGCAAAAAAGCGGGAATGATACTCCCTCACAGTGGCTCTCCCTTGTTTCAGCCCATGTATCTGTTTTCTGGCGATATCAATGTCTATTGTTGATAAAAAACACGAATCCATGGCTTTAATGAAGGCATCCGCACTTCGGAGCGCCGGATCCTTATCTCTCCACAGATTGCGCAGCCACGCTTTAGCTTCTCCATGCAAATGAGATAATATAAATCCCACCCTCTCCTGCTCATCTCTAAAGTCTTTATCCAGCAATTGCAGCGCAAACAGCACGTCTGCTCGGAAGTTAGGGTACTGCTGCAAATTCCCATCGAAATGAGACACAAGGCTGCCCCCTCTCTTCCCCAGCCCAATCCCCTCTGGCCTTGGGGGGGGGTGCCCCTGCCTTGTAAGCGCTTCCAACCTGGCTTGTAGATCCTTGCAGGCAGCAGCTGCTTCGTCTCCCCTCTTCCTAGATGCGAGTATCTCCTCGTTGAGTTGCGTCACTGCATTTTGCAGGGCTGCCATTTGCTGTTCGGTAGTCATCTTGCCTTGCTTTTGTGAGCTCGTTAAGCACCAATCTTCGCCCCTCGCTGCGAGGTTCTTGGTGAAAGGGGGGTGTGAGGGGACTTACTGTCAGGTCTGCCTCTAGGTCCCAGCTCACAGAGGACCAACGCCCGGTGGATATAATATTGTCAGGTCTGCCTCTAGATCCCAGCTCACAGAGGACCAACGCCCGGTGGATATAATATACAAAGTCTTTATTGAAGTTTAGTTTCCATTTCAAGGCTCTGGGCGCGCAGACCCACGTCTCGACGCTAGACCGGCTAAGTCCCATCTGACTCACTGCTCCTCCCACACCAGTTTAAGATCCTCGCCCGGCTCCACCTCCTACGCTGTTCTTTCCTTCGCTGGGTCTTTCTGCCCTCTGGGGTCTCCTCCTTCCTGGACTCTTCTGACGCTGACCCCCCTTGGTCTTCCCCTTCCTTCCGGCGGGCTTTAGGACCTGGCTCCCTACCCGGGCTCCCTGCTGTGCCGCTCGCCTGTACATTTGAACTTGGCGCGCGCGCCCAGCCGGTAACCTTCCTCCTGACCGTTTCCCCGCTTCCTGATGTGGGCGTGACCAAACCTGACTCCTCTCCTCCCGCTGGTGGTGAGAGCACTGGTCCCGATTCCTGGGACTCCCCCTCCCCACTGCGCTCTGGTGGGGAAGCTGGTCCTGATTTCCAACTGCTGCTCAGGGACTCCCCGCTGGCCCCTTCCTCCTGGGGCTTCCCCCCTGGAACCCCCCTCGCCCTGGCCACCGGCGCTCCCTTCTGTGAGTCCTCCGATTCGCTGGAGAGGCTTGTGGAATAACTCTTTCCACTGTCACTGCCTGCTCCCCCCTCGTACTCCTCCTCCTCACTCTCCATTTGCTCCCCCTCCTGTGTCTCTCCTTCTGAACCCCTGACATCCATCCCCCCCTCGAAGCCCCCCCTTCCCCCCTCCCCCTCTTCAGGTGCGGGTTCCGGGTGCTCCAGTGTTGGGGGGGTAATTTCAGGATACAGTTCATCCCCCGAGGCGTGCAGCCAGCGGGATAAGTCCGGGAAGTCCTCCATGGGCTCGTCGACGGCGATTTCCTCCGCTTCCATCTCCTGGGCGGTGTGTTCGAAATCTGAAGCCGCCCCCAAATCACCCAAGACCCCCTCTCCCTCTGTCGCCTGAGGTGACTCCACTTCCCAGGGTCCCTTCGGCATGTCTCTGCGCCAGCCCACTTTGGGTTGGTCCTCCCACCAATAAGATCCCCCCGTGCCAAACCCTGAGAGTGATCCCTCTGGGGAACTGCCTCCCGGAGTCGATTCCTCAGCTGAAGAGAAACCCCGGAAAGTGCTGGCTGAGTGTGTGGGTGTGAACAGACAGTCGTCAAAAAGGCCCGCCGGCATGGGCTTGTGCGGGAAAAGTGTATGGAATTCTTCCTTGAGCCACTGCTCCTCCAATGCGTAATCCTGCACCCACCTGTTGGCGCTGGCCGGGGTGTCCTCTGTGGCGAGAAGATATTCGATCCCGTCCTCCCCCCACCTTGAGTCTAAAATCTCTGTGGCTTCATTGAGTGGCTCCCCTCTCGGCGACCCCCCCTTTTTGGGTGCTTCCCTGAGCTGGTCTGGCACCGTCCCTGGTGCCTGAAACCTGTGGGGCTCTCTGTAGGGTGTGAGCACTGATCTATGAAAGACTGGGTGCATTCTGGACCCCTCCGGGAGTGTCAACCGGAAGGCCACTGGGTTGATCTGCGCCTCTACTTGGTACGGCCCTAGCTGCTTGTGCCCCAGCTTCTTCTTGGCCAGCGATCTGGCTGGAACTGCCTGGGCCGCTAACCACACCCAGTCTCCTACCCTGATGTCTTCCCCCACTCTCCTGTGTCGGTCTGCCTGCACTTTGTAAGCCTGTTTCGCCACCTCTAACTGCCTCCTGAGCTGCTCGTGGATCTCCTGCAATTCCGCTGCCACGGCCTCTGCTCCCTGCGGCTCCCCTGCCTTCACTGTCTCCAAACCCGGGAAGGTTCTGGGATGCCGCCCATTGTTGGCGAAAAACGGTGTCACCCCCGTGGACGCGTGCTTCGTGTTGTTGTAGGCAAACTCGGCCAGCGGTAGGTAGTCCACCCAGGTTGACGGCAGCTGGATGGCACCTTGTATGCCTCCTTCCAGCAATTACTGCAGCCAAGATGGTGCCAAACGTATTGCTCTGCTTTCCTTTGGACAACATCTGTGGGGCTGAGAATGGGGGTCATGTTGTCGGGGCAGCGCAGGACCTCCACACACACTGCCCAGACTTGTGTCCTGGGGAAGTCATTTCGGTGTTGCTCACGCAACGGTTTGACTTCACCCCTGGAGGCACACTCCATTGTTTCTTGAGACAGACAGAAGCCAACAAAGTATTCTAAAGCTTTGAAAACACCAGAGTTAAGCAATATAATCCTAATGTGCAGGATTGATAAGAATGATCATGGTACAAAGCCTCCAGTCTTCCACAGGAAAAACCAAAAAGCCCTAAAACTCAGAGCAATTTGCTAGAGGTGAAGCCTGGCCATTCTGAGGGCTTAAGGCAAAGTTAACCAAAGTGACTGCAAGGTTTATTTGCCATGGAAAGAAATAAGAGTGCAGGAGGCACCCAGGAGATGCTGCTGCTGCTGCTTCACTACCAATTTTCAACTTAGTTACCGTACTTCCTCATGTTTATTTTAGCCTTCTGTTTGCAGAACAAACTAGAGTTCTCTTTATCTTCAGAGCCATAGAAGCTTCCATCTGGAAAAAAATTCCATTGAGGAGTCACGAACCTTTTTTTATTTTTGCTTGGGAGGAGCCCCACCTTTAGCAGGACAGCAGCAGCCTTACTGCTTCTGAATGTTGTGAATCTCAATGCTTAATCAAGTAGCAGGGCTGAAGTTGCCATGTGCAAATAAATCTCAAAAACTAGTTCTTTAGAAAACGGATGTGCTATTATTATTACAATAATGTATTAAATCCTGCCCTCCCCCCCCCCAACTGACAACTCCTGTTAAAGATTCTGAAAGGAAATTTGGGTTGTTTCCACATGTCAGGCTTAAAAGTGGCACTGTTAGGGATGTACACTTGAGTTTTCTTCCAAATTACAGCCTGCAGTTAACAGCATTGATGCAGAGCAGAAAAGCTGCTGTGTGTGTGGTGAGCTGCCCTGGACTTCTAAGTACAAAGATGCACATTGTAATTTCAGAGATAGTCCAGAAGATGTCAGGAGTGCATTGTGGAGATTTACTTTGAAAAGACCTGACTCTGTAAAGAACTGCACATAGAAGCAGGTTTTATGGTTGTGGCTAACATCATGTGAGCACAGCTTCAAAAACCACCCGTAGGAGAGCACTGGATGGGGAGTAAGTGGAAATGTGAACATACCCTTGGTATGGAAACGGAGCACATTCTATTTTTACACATTTGGTGTTGTCAGGGGCTCAGGAGCAGAGGCACAGGAGGGGGAGGAAATGGAGAGCGAGGGGGAGGAATCCGAGGGGAGCGTAGGAGATGACAGTGGTCCGAGGGATTCCATGAGCCTCTCCAGCGAATCGGAAGATTCACAGAAGGGGGCGCCAGTGACTAGGGGTAGGGGGTTCCCAAGGGGAACGCCCCAGGAACAAGGGGGCAGCAGGGACTCCCAGAGCAGTAGTTGGAAATCAGGACCAGCTTCCCCACCAGAGCAGAGTGGGGGGGAAGAGTCCCAAGCATCGGGGCCAGTGCATTCCCCACCAGGGAGAGAAGACAAGGCAGAGCTGACCACGCCTCCATCGGAGAGTCGGACAACGGAGGGGAGGTCAGATCCGGCCAGTATCCCGGAAGAGGGAAGCAGTGACAGAAGTAGTGTAACGGTTAGGAGAAAGGTCACTGGGTTGGCGCGAGAGGCAAGTTCAAATGTACAGGAGCGCGGGACAGCAGAGAATGAGGATTGGGAACCGGGTCCTAAAGCCCGCCGGAGGCAAGGGGAGGAGCTAAGCGACTCAGCCTCGGAAGAGTCCAGAAAGGGCAATGCCCCAGTGGGCAGGAGGACCCAGAGGAGGAGAGAGCAGCGGAAAAGGTGGAGCAGGGCTAGGATCTTAAATTGGTGTCAGAGGGGAGGAGACTCAGACAGGACTTCGCCGATCTAGAGTTTAAGACGTAGGGCTGCACGCTGCGGCTTTGAAATGGAAACTGAACTTCAATAAAGACTTTTGTACATTACGACAGCCTAGCATTGGTCCTCTGTGAGCTGGGACCTAGAGGCAGCCCTGACAGGTGTACATACTGTCCCTGACACTGCCTGTCACTTAAGTGCTTAATAAACACATACACCTAAGGTGCCTAGTTCCCCTCACCTCCATTTTTCCAACTGCACATTATTAGCTTTCTTGCTGCACAGTTTTGTGGCCAACCTCACACTAAAAAAATACCCTGGAGATTGATAGCAATTTTTGTGCCCCTGCCCATGTGATGAGTGCTCTGATGTGAGATTTGAAGCCATGTATGGTCAGAGTGTAAAGCACGAAACTGTTGCTCGATGCAATAGGTGCCATTTTCCTGCCTTCATCTCTGTGTATCCTCTGGGGCTGGAGAAAGAGAGACCACTACTTTGCCTCTTTGCATCAGATATGAGAAATTCTAAGAAAAACGGTATTCCAAGAACTCTGTTCCAGCCCTTGATCCATTAGATTACTGCTGATAGAACAAAAAGCCTTGGCTTTATGTCTTGGCATGAGGAACCTTTCACAGGGGATGTTGAAATTAAAATCCAATTAAAAATCCACATTGTAGGGACTTCCGGGTTAGCGCGAACGGCTAATGGCGGATTCCCTCCGAGCTCCGGAGGGAATCGGCTCTACTGAGGACGGGTCTTGCCGTGCCGGCGACACGGGGACCCTCAGAAACCGCAGGCGCGGAAGCCTGCGGACTTGGTGACTCGGTGGGCACCTTAAGCGCCCTCCCCGACCCACGAAGAGCCTTTTTAAAGGCTGCGGAGAGGGTACGGAGAGTGGCGTGGTGCTGAGAGTAGATCGCTACCTCGGTAGAGCGAAGCCGCAAGCCATGGCCGGAGAGCGCTGACTTTCTTCCCAAAATTTGGACTGGATAACAAAGGACCCGTGAGTAGTGGAATTTGGACTTTAAAATTTTATCCTGTGAATTCGGCACGATCGGGGGATGTGTTAAAGGGAAGTCCGCACCCCCTCTACTTATTGACGTTTCAAAGCAAGGAACGGAGAATTAAGGCGGAATGAATACTGTTTTGATGATTTAAAAGTTTCTCACAAATTTGATAGAACAAGATTTTTGTGCTGGAGAGAAAGGGAATTTGGAACTTTGTGTGTATCCCCCCCCAAAAAACCCGGGAGTGTCCTATTTGGGTCCCGGAGGAAGAAGTGAAAGGAGTTTGACAGCTGTCAAAGAAGCTGTCAAACGGGCGGACAAAGTAAAGAATTTTGCTATTTAATAACTCTTGGAATTAAAGCTGATACATTTGGACTGAGGCGACTGGAAACAAAGTATTGATAATAACAAAGTAACAGATTATTGGAAAAGGACTACTAAATAACTGAAAGCCCCCTAGGGGGAATTAGTGACATTACAATGGCTGCAGAGGGAAAATTACTGGCGGAGATAGAAAAAATGTTCTTTCTCGTGGGAATCCTGCAGGAGCAGAGTATGGCTCTGAGTAAAGTTTTTATGACCTTGAATCTTGAAACAAACAACTCTGCTGAATGCATAAAGGAGATGTATGATAAAAATTCTGCAGCTGAGCAGGAAGAGATGCCTTTGGAATTGACAGAGAAAAAAGAAGGAGTTCAGACACTACAAGTGGAAAATATCAACCAAGAATCTGCAGCGTTAGAGTATGAGCAAGAAGACCTCTGGATTACAGACCTGCGAAAGATGAGAAAGAAGAAGAGAGAAGCCCCTGGAGTACTTGGAATATTAAAACTAGAAAGAACAAAGCAACATGATTGGGACTTTTCTCTTGAGTATGGAAAAATAGATGGTCTTTCGCAGCAAACACTCTTTAACATTCTGAATGAAAGAAAATATGATCTGACTCTGACTGAACTCCTTCGGGGTCTTAGGACCATCAAAGAGGACTACCAATATAGTTGGCAGAGAGGGACTGACAGAGAATCAGACGCCTCGGACGTGAGGAATCCGGGCTAGAACTATTTTTTGTTTGTTTTCTGGACATTTGTCTAGGAAGGGACAGAAACCGGGGCAGGGGGGGGAGAGAATAGAATTATAAAATGTTATGTTTTGTTTTACTTGGTCAATGTGACCTATAATTAATATAATAAAGGGAAAATTTGTGAAGGGGAAGTTAGACCGACCTTAAAAAAAAAAAGAAATTATTGATTATAAGAGAATTGGATAGTTGAATATAGATAAACAAAAGAATTTAATTTTCAAAAGTAATGTGAATATCTTTAAGAGGTTAGGTAAGAACTTGCTGAATTAATATTGGAATTGGGATGTAAGAGGAGGGGGTGGGGGGAAGTCAATGAAAGTGGGTAAAGAAACTTAGGGTATGTAATTGTATATGTGTGTTTGTTTGTCTTTGTCTTTGTGTGTGTGTCTGTTGTTATAAAATGTAAAAACCCAATAAAAATTATTTAAAAAAAAAAAAAAAATCCACATTGTAAAGCTATACTTAACAAGCTTACTGATTAATCTTCCAATTAATCCCATTAATACATTCAGACTTTTTCATAGGTTTCCATAGGTATTGAGGAATCAACTGTGAGGCTCTTTTGTATGATATTCATAGAGAAACGTTGCTCTTTATCACATTGGCAGAAGTACTTGATTCATTGATCTTTTTGACCCCAAAGTATTTGTGGCACTTTGATAATGTAGGAGCTCTAAGTGGGATCCTGCAGGACCATTGGGACAAGCTGGTATCCGAAATATCCTTTTGTGTGCTGAAGTGCTTTTTTTGTTGGATATTTTTCAGTCCTGTGGATGTGGAGAGTGGAGAAGAGCCTTGGAGAGAGAAGACCAGTCTTGTCCACACCTACCTGGCTGCTCAGCTCTGCTTGTTGGGTGACAGTGATCCCTACAGTCTGGATGGAGGCTATAGTGAGGCTGGAACTAATCAAGGCCAGTCTTCTTCACCCCCAGCTACTCCTTCCTCCCTTTCAGTATTTCTGAACAACTCCTATCAGCCCCAGCCAGCAGGGCAAATGGTTGGGGATGATGGGAGTTTCAGGGCTCTTCCACACTTCCATTTCTCCCGCTGCTCTCCCCTAGGAAAACCTGCTGTTTACTGCAGAATTGCAACAAACGCCTGTTGTGTTTTCTGCAGATTGACATTTGTTCCAGTTTAGTGCTAAACAGCAGGTTTTCCTGGGACAAATGAAACGCAGCTTGGACTCATGCCTGGAAAGCACGGGTGTAAGGGTTCCAAGGGGTTGCTCGAGAGCAAGCAGGCAAATGCCTCCCTGCTCGGCTGTGAAGCCTTGCTTTTGATGCCAAAATAAACTTATCTGTCCAGAGCGCCACTCTCCCGTGGCTGGCTCATTCACTGGCAGAATCCGTGAGTGGCCGGTCCTTAAACCTTCCCCAGGAAAGTAGTTTCTTGACACCCAGTCTGCGCCTCCCCTCTCGGCGGGAAAGCTTACTGTGCAAGGAGGGCGTGGGTAATGGAGGACCTCTCTCCTCCCCGCTTTGCCCAGGCAAGGTGTCCTGGCACCACCTCACCTCCTCCGAGCCCTGAAGCTCCTCTCCACTGGAGGCGTGGTTACTCTCCTCTGCCGAGGAGCTGCTTCCCACGATCTTTGGGGGCTCTCTGTAATCCATCCGGCTTTTCCCCTCTCCCCCCTGAGCCGATGGCAGTTCCCTGACAATGGGGCAAGCAGAAAACTTATCGGCTCATGACAAGTGGCAGTGTGGCTAAGTCAGAAACCTGAAAAGAGTACTAGTTTGAGGCCGTATTGGCTTGTGTGGGTTGTTTGTTACTGGTTTGGAGGGGAAGATTATTGGTCCAGAATAGCTCCCTGTATTTGTTCCATTGTTGGCTAATTTATGGATTTGTTTGTATAATTGTTTTAATGTTAACCAGGTACATATTTAAAATTATTATTGAATAAACAACTTTTGATTTTGCAAGCTTCAAATCAGGCATGACACAGATATCTAGATGGTGTGGCACTCCCTCCCAAACAGAAGCTGCACAGACACCAGTTTGAAACAGCCCCAGCCCCCTCCTGATTCAGGTGTGTCAGATAAAGAGAGCTAGATGTCATTAGCACATCCTGGTGACATCCCAACACTCTCAGGGGAAATTGTACAGAAACGGAGACAAGGCCACAGCCTTCAGACCAGCTCTTAAAGGGACCGCCAATTCTGAAGTAGACTCCTAATCCCATCTGGGTCATAACCTGCCCAGATCAAATCATGAGAGCCCACTTTGGAATCAGAGCTCGGTGAATAGATACACCTTCTCTTGTCACAGTTTCTTGCGTCAAAGCTGACGGTAGGAAAGGCGTTTTCAGATTCCCCTCTGGCTCTCCTCGTACCACTGGACTGCCAGCAGGTATCGCATGGTTCTGTGTCTTATTCTCCACCTCCCCTTTTGCCATCCTTCATGCAAAGCAGCTGCAATGCAGCCTGCTTACCAGCAGCTATTAACACCAGTTGCTATTCCTGTTTCTCATCTAACAGCTTCTTTTAGTCAAACAGGTCTCAGAATGATCACACAGAAGGAATCCTGCAGCTTGCCAAATAGTGTTTCTGGCAGAAGAGGCTGACTCTTTAATATACATCATGCTTCTGAAGCTTCTCACGTTGCCTCATCAAATTTTCGGTTGCCTGGCAGCAAAGCTTTGCAAAAGAAGTTCAGCAGCTTTTGAACTGGGTACCATGAAAGCCTAGGGAAGATGTCAAGCAGTTTGTTTTATTTGTATTGGAATCTGAATGTGAACACTTTTCTATATTTGGAAAAGTCCATACGTATTTTGTGTTAACAAATTCTATCTGCCATCCATTCGTTCCATATGTAAACTTGTTGGCTTGATTCTATTATATAAGCTGGCCCCACATACAATGGTTTTCCTGAAGCTTTAGAAATGATACAATAAACCTATTACTGAGGGGGAGGAACACCTTTTAAAAACTAAAACTGGGAAGTCTGATTTGTGCATATAATGCTATGTAATTATAATTATAATTATATTGTTTACCAGCAATAACAGGGGCATATGCCATAAATTAATTAATCCACAAGTAGACAAAGAATAAACATCAGAATAAAAAATTATCAACTTTTCATTAAAAAGTTATATTCAAAACTATTCAAGTCAGATAACACATTTATAGTCAGTTTCCCTTGAGCGCAGATGGAACTTTAAGTGGCTTATAGTCTTTGCTGGGTTGATCAATTTTTCTGCTGACTTTATATATATATATATATGATTATGAAATCCAGATCTTATTTTAAAGATGTGCGTATGTTGGTTGGTTTGGTTGTTATGCACTGCTTTGCAAAGAATGTTTTCTTAAAAAGTGGTTTGTACGTTTACTAAACTTGAAGACAGATGGGCCTGTGGTTTGGTCAGGTCCTTAGTCTGGCATCTTCACCGGCTCCTCTTGGTCATCTCTTAGCAATCACATTTCACAACAAGGCTCCTATTTGAAAGGGGAGGAGCACCAAGGGCAGATTGACACTCATGGTTTTAAACATTAAGTAACGGTTTTCACCTAGGCAGCATCTTAAAAAGCAAAAAAAGAAAAAAAGAAAGAAAAAAAAAAGAAAAAGAAAAAAAAAAGAAAAGGAAAGGGAAAAAAAGGAAAAAAAAAGGCAGAAACATCACCTTACCAACAAAGGTCCGTATAGTTAAAGCCATGGTTTTCGCGGTAGTGATGTATGGAAGTGAGAGCTGGACCATAAAGAAGGCTGATCGCCGAAGAATTGATGCTTTTGAATTATGGTGCTGGAGGAGACTCTTGAGAGTCCCATGGACTGCAAGAAGATCAAATGCATCCATTCTTAAGGAAATTAGCCCTGAGTGCTCACTGGAAGGACAGATCGTGAAGCTGAGGCTCCAATACTTTCGCCACCTCATGAGAAGAGAAGACTCCCTGGAAAAGACCCTGATGTTGGGAAAGATGGAGGGCACAAGGAGAAGGGGACGACAGAGGACGAGATGGTTGGACAGTGTTCTCGAAGCTACAAACATGAGTCTGACCAAACTGCGGGAGGCAGTGGAAGACAGGAGTGCCTGGCGTGCTCTGGTCCACGGGGTCACAAGAGTCGGACACGACTAAACAACTAAACAACAACAACAGTTTTCACAACGTAGATGGATACATGACATCTTACTTTTAACCTTCGTAATGCATTATTAAAATGTGACACCAGAGGGCCCTGCAGAGCAAACAGCAACCGTCAGCAGGAAAACTGTTTTGATGGAGAAAACAAAGAAACAGTTTTAATTTACAAGTAGGCCCTGTGATATTTTAGAAAGACATATCTAATATCATTCTAATAAGGTTAATCAGGTCCGTGTAGGTCCAGCACAAGGCAGAAACAGAAGCAATTAGCAGAGGCCTGCCGGTAGAGCCAGACCTGCCTTCTTCTTTGCTGCTGCACCCTTGAGCTGGACTGGCCCACACATGAGGCAAGGTGAGGCAACTGCCTCAGATGGCAGGATCCACAGGGACCGCAGGTCCTGATGCAGCAGATCTTTATTCCCCCTTTGCTCCTGATGTTGGCCTTTACCAAGCCCTTCTTCCCTGGCAGGCGGAGAGCAGCATTTGGTGGTTTGCCTCAGGTGCAAAAATATATTGGGCCTGCCCTGCACTTGAGGATGAGGCCAGCCCAGAAGTGAGGAGCAGCTAGGTGAGTCGGATGGTAGCAGATCAGGAAGAGGGACTCACCCAGTGGCGTAGTGTGGGTTGTCAGCACCCGGGGCAAGGCAAGTAATTTGCGCCCCGTATCCCGTGGATTTGCGCCCCCTAACCCTAACCCCCAGATGTTGCGCCCAGTGCGGCCGGGCCCCCTGCATCCCCCACGCTACGCCACTGGACTCACCTGCTGCCACCTGAAGTGGTACAGTCAGGAATTCCTCAGGCAACGGCCTCATTCTGCTGTGTAATGCATAGGACGGCTAACAGCTTCCCGCACTGAAGGACTTTAAGGATATGCTAGCATCAATTTGCATGGAGGAATGGGTAGGGCTTGAAGGAGATATGGCAGGTGTGTACTGAAATGAAACCAAACATTATTTCTCTGCATTGTAAAGCTGTATATTGAGGAGTGAAATCAAACCATCTGATTGTGTTTCCTAACACCAAACTAATAACTTTCTTCTGGGCCAGCCCTACGATGAGGCAGAGGGAGGCAGCTGCCTCAGGTGACAGGTGCTGAGGTGCAGGGAGGAGACAGTGCCATGTGAGTGCCATGTTGTCTGACCTGTACCCCTTGCATTAGCCTGCTGTCCTCAGGATGCAGTCCTTTTACCACTATTGAAGATTAAACTACCAGTCAAATTGGCTTCTGTCTGTGCCTTAGGAGAAGGCACCATCTTGAGCTTTGCCCAAGGCAGCAGATTGTCATAGAATCATAGAATCATAGAACCATAGAGTTGGAAGAGACCACAAGGGCCATCGAGTCCAACCCCCTGCCAAGCAGGAAACACCATCAGAGCACTCCTGACATATGGTTGTCAAGCCTCTGCTTAAAGACCTCCAAAGAAGGAGATTCCACCACACTCCTTGGCAGCAAATTCCACTGTCGAACAGCTCTTACTGTCAGGAAGTTCTTCCTAATGTTTAGGTGGAATCTTTTTTCTTGTAGTTTGGAACCATTGCTCCGTGTCCGCTTCTCTGGAGCAGCAGAAAACAACCTTTCTCCCTCCTCTATGTGACATCCTTTTATATATTTGAACATGGCTATCATATCACCCCTTAACCTCCTCTTCTCCAGGCTAAACATGCCCAGCTCCCTTAGCCGTTCTTCATAAGGCATCGTTTCCAGGCCTTTGACCATTCTGGTTGCTCTCCTCTGGACACATTCCAGTTTGTCCGTGTCCTTCTTGAACTGTGGTGCCCAGAACTGGACACAGTACTCCAGGTGAGGTCTGACCAGAGCAGAATACAGTGGCACTATTACTTCCCTTGATCTAGATGCAATACTCCTATTGATGCAGCCCAGAATTGCATTGGCTTTTTTAGCTGCCGCGTCACATGGTTGGCTCATGTCAAGTTTGTGGTCAACCAAGACTCCTAGATCCTTTTCACATGTACTGCTCTCAAGCCAGGTGTCACCCATCTTGTATTTGTGCCTCTCATTTTTTTTGCCCAAGTGCAATACTTTACATTTCTCCCTGTTAAAATTCATCTTGTTTGTTTTGGCCCAGTTCTCTAATCTGTCAAGGTCGTTTTGAAGTGTGATCCTGTCCTCTGGGGTGTTAGCCACCCCTCCCAGTTTGGCGTCATCTGCAAATTTGATCAGGATGCCCTTGAGTCCATCATCCAAGTCGTTGATAAAGATGTTGAATAAGACCGGGCCCAAGACAGAACCCTGTGGCACCCCACTAGTCACTCTTCTCCAGGATGAAGAGGAACCATTGATGAGCACCCTTTGGGTTCGGTCAGTCAGCCAGTTACAAATCCACTGAGTGGTAGCATAGTCAAGTCCGCATTTTACCAGCTTCTTTACAAGAATATCATGGGGCACCTTGTCAAATGCCTTCCTGAAATCAAGGTAGGCTACATCCACTGTGTTCCCTTCATCTACCAGGCTTGTAATTCTGTCAAAAAACAAGATCAGGTTAGTCTGACATGACTTATTTTTCAGAAATCCATGCTGACTATTGGTATCACAGCATTCCTTTCTAGGTGCTCACAGACTGTTTGCTTAATGATCTGTTCCAGAATCTTCCCTGGTATTGATGTCAGACTGACTGGGCGGTAATTATTTGGGTCCTCTCTTTTCCCCTTTTTGAAAATAGGGACAACATTTGCCCTCCTCCAGTCTGCCGGGACTTCGCCTGTTC
Organism: Podarcis erhardii; assembly: GCF_964252035.2. Classification (NCBI taxonomy): domain Eukaryota; kingdom Metazoa; phylum Chordata; class Lepidosauria; order Squamata; family Lacertidae; genus Podarcis; species Podarcis erhardii. The sequence continues at coordinate 139,818,972 of NC_138497.1, read as the reverse complement.
TCCAGGAATTCTCAAAGATGACTGCCAGTGGTCCTGAGATCACATCTGCCAGTTCTTTTAATACTCTTGGATGCAGTTCATCTGGCCCTGGAGACTTGAATACATCTAAACTAGCCAAGTATTCTTGTACTATCTCCTTAGTTATTCTGGGCTGTGTTTCCTCTGCTGAATCATTTGCTCCAAATTCTTCAGGTCGGGCATTGTTTTCTTTATCGGAGAAGACTGAGGCAAAGAAGGCATTGAGGAGTTCAGCCCTTTCTGTGTCCCCTGTTTGCATTTCACCATTTTCTCCTCTAAGTGACCCCACTGTTTCTTTGTTCTTCCTTTTGCTACGAACATACCCATAAAAGCCTTTTTTGTTGCTTTTAACCTCTATAGCAAGCCTGAGTTGATTCTGTGCTTTAGCTTTTCTGACTTTGTGTCTACACATCCACACTTCCCAAGACATCTTGTCAGGCCCACAGATCACTGCTTCTGTTCCCCTCAGTAGGGAATCCCCTATCACCACTACACGCCTCCTCTTAGGTTTGGTCGGGGTTCGTCCATGATCTGTCCGTTCCAAGGTCGCCTGCACATTCCCTGAGGACTGACTTTGCTGCTCGTCTTCATATACCTGATCGACTGTAACGAGGGAGAGATCCTCAAATGGAGTCTGCTCTTCGTCTTCCATGCTAGGGGAGAGGACCTCAAAGCGATTGTGTATTTCTAAATAATCAGAGCGAACCCTGGGCTTCCTACTTCTTTGAGTCACGTTTCTCCATATATCTGGCTCCTGTGTTGGTGAACTAGCCTCCTTCTCAGGGGAGTCCCCTGTCTCCTCCTTGGTGGAGACGGTGTGCTCTGTTGCTTCCAAGAAGAGCTCCAGCTCTCTAATTCTTTGGAGCGTAGCCACACATTCCTCCAGTTGCTGGACTTTGTCTTTTAAGAGGGTAATCAACATGCAAGTGCTGCAGGTAAAGCTGCCTGCAACCTTTGGCAAGATGGCAAACATTGTGCAGGAACCGCAGGCGACTGCAGCTGTTCCCTCACTCTCCATCTTGAGAACGTGTCGTTCGGGCTGGCTACAGCGGTCCTCCATCATAAGAAGCGTGCAGACAGGACAAATAACTCCCCCCCAAAAAACCCTAGGTCTCCCCCAACAAACGTTTGAGACTAGCTCCCCTAAATCTAAAGATGGATCAAAATCTAAAGATGTCCTGAGCTGCCTCTGCTCTTTGTTTGGGGTGTTTTGTTCTGGGCCAAGTAACATTTTCTGGGGAGTATCATTTTATCTTTCTTTACTGCTGTTTTATCTTCAGTTGCTTGTTATCAGGTGAAACTCCTGATAAATCTAAAACAATTTATTTCAGCACCTACACACGCACACACTCAACTTTAGAGATACAGAACATGGAGCCGTCCATTTACAAATGGACTGCTGGATGCTGACACTGCTGTTTCCATGGCAACCTGTCAGACTGCGCAAGGCTGTGAAATGCATTCAAATAGCAACAGGGTGTTCTTTCAGATCTAATATATATGTCGTATCAATTTGAAATGCAGCTCCTCCTCTTTATCTCTCTCTCTTTGATTTTCCATGCACACTATATGTTCAAAACACATCCCCCCCAAGAACCATGCAAACTGTAGGTTGTTAATGATGCTGGGAATTGTAGCTCCATGGGGGTAAACTACGGTTCCCCTGTTTTTTTGGGTGGATACTTTAAGAGTATGGTGTATACACCAGCGTGAGATTTTCTGTAACACCCTGTCCATCCATCACTTTACTTTGTATGCCTTAGAAGAAGCACACTATAAATTATGCATTAGTTTCAACTTTGTATTTTGACTCCTGATCAAGGCCTAAAATTGATGTAGGCGAAAACTCATTGGACTTGTTTGCTACTAAAATTCTATACTGCATACAGGTATTGAGATTTCTCTCTCTCCTTTTTTTGGTCTATTTTGGATGCTGACTGTTTGGATGCTGACTGTTATATGAAATTTGCCACATAGAACTTAATTAAGGCAGGATATAGTTTGGCCACATATGTGCCAAGTGTGTTTTGGTTTTTCAGTTTAACCCTGGCCTCCACATGGCGTGATGTGTCCAAATGTGTGTCTATATTTTCTAAGCTGGCTGAAGTAAATCTCCACTGAAATACTGTTACAGTTTTACAGGAAGAGGGGTGACATTTGTATGTGCAAACTGGACAACTGCCAGTTTGTGAAATCAAAGAGCAGCTTTGCACAATATTCATGCAATTGAGAGCTCTGGGTATAGATTTAGCACTTGCCCAGAAATTAACATTTGGGGCAGAATCCACTGTTTATCCCCAGGGCACTGCTTGTTTTAAAACAGTAAGCATGTAAGAGACTTTTGACAAAATGATACAGTGATATATTCCAGTGAGAACATGCAGACTTTCAAGTTTCCACACTACAAAACTGACTCATGGCCCAGGTTTTATTTAGATTAAAGTTCTAAATAGGGTAGCTGTCAAGTTTCAAACAGCTTGGCAAATCCAAGTATAAACAGGGCCTTGAACAAAAGCAAGCTCGGCAGGTTTCGGTCATCTTTGCTCCAGATTAAGACCCAAACTACCGGTACATTTTATGCAGAAACGTGTCTCACTGTAATAGCCTAACAGGCTTTTTAAATCAAGGAGAGCTACTTGGTTTTTTTGGATGGTCAAGGTCAGAGCAACAGCATGCCCACCACTGGCTTGGTGACTTTCCCCATGCTTCAAAATTTTGAAACAAATACAAATTTTATTACTAAACCCCCTCAATACTACTATAACTCAGGGGAATGGGTGGCGCTGTGGTCTAAACCACTGAGCCTCTTGGGCTTGCCGATCGGAAGGTTGGCCATTCAAATCCATGCAACGGGGTGAGTTTCCGTTGCTCTGTCCCAGCTTCTGCTAATCTAATCATCATCATCATCATCATCATCATCATCATCATCTAGCAGTTCGAAAGCATGCCAGTGCAAGTAGATAAAAAGGTACAGTTGTGGTGAGAAGGTTAAACGGTGTTTCCGTGTGCTCTGGCTTCCGCCATAGTTGCTTTTGACTGGACTTAACCGTCCAGAGGTCCTTTACCCTCACCTTTCTACTATAACCAACCAAATGATTAAAATGTCATAATCAAGCAGCACAAAAAAACATATCAGAGCCTCTGACTATAGCCTTAGTATATGGCATTGTCAGGGCTGCCTCTAGGTCCCAGCTCACACAGGACCAACGCCAGGCTGATATTATGTACAAAAGTCTTTATTGAAGTATAATTTCCATTTTAAAGCCAGAGCGTGCAACCCTACGTCTAGACTCTAGATAGGCGAAGTCCCCTCTGAGTCACTGCCCCTTCCCCACCAGTTTAAGATCCTAGCCCGGCTCCACCTCCTGCGCTGTTCCTTCCTCCTCTGGGTCCTTCTGCCCCCTGGGGTTTCCTCCCTCCTGGACTCTTCTGACGCTGACCCCCCTGAGTCTTGCCCTTCCTTCCGGCGGGCTTTAGGACCTGGCTCCCTATCCGGGCTACCTGCTGTGCCGCTCGCCTGTACATTTGAACTTGGCGCGTGCGCCCAGCCGGTGACTTTCCTCTTGACCGTTTCCCCGCTCTCCGATGGAGGCGTGGCCAATCCTGACTCATCTCCTCCCTCTGGTGGTGGGAAGACTGGTCCCGATGCCTGGGACTCCTCCCCCCCACTACGCTCTGGTGGGGACGCTGGTCCTGATTTCCAACTGCTGCTCAGGGAGTCCCCGCTGGCCCCTTCCTTCTGGGGTTTCCCCCTTGGCACCCCCCTTGCCCTGGCCATTGGCGCTCCTCTCTGTGAATCTTCCGATTCGCTGGAGAGACTCGTGGAATCTCTCTGACCACTGTCACTGCCTACACCCCCCTCGTATTCCTCCTCCTCACTCTCCATTTGCTCCTTCTCCTGTGTCTCTGCTCCTGAACCCCTGACATCCATCCCCCCCTCGAAGCCCCCCTTCCCCCCTCCCCCTCTCCAGGTGTGGGTTCCGGGAGCTCCAGTGTTGTGGGGGTGAGCGCTGGATACAGTTCGTCCCCGGTGGCTTGCAGCCATCGGGATAAGTCCGGGAAGTCCTGCATGGGCTCATCGACGGCGATCTCCTCTGCTTCCATCTCCTGGGCAGTGTGCTCGAAACCTGGAGCCGCCCCCAAATCACCCAAGACCCCCTCTCCCCCTGTCGCCAGGGGTGACCCCTCGTCCCAAGGTCCCTTCAGCAGGTCTCTGCGCCAGCCCACCTCGGGCTGGTCCTCCCACCAATAAGATCCCCCCGTGCCAGACCCTGAGAGCGATCCCTCTGGGGAACTGTCTCCCGGGGCCGACTCCTCAGCTGAAGAGAAACCCCGGAAAGTGCTGGCCGAGAGTGTGGGTGTGAACAGACAGTCGTCGAAAAAGTCCGCTGGCATGGGCTTGTCCAGGAAAAGTGTATGGAATTCGTCTTTGAGCCACTGTTCCTCCAGTGCATAATCCGGCACCCACCTGTTGGCGCTGGCCGGGGTGTCCTCTGTGGTGAGGAGATATTCAATCCCTTCCTCCCCCCACCTTGAGTCTAAAATCTCTGTGGCTTCATTGAGTGGCTCCCCTCTGGGCGACCCCCCTTTCGTGGGCGCTTCCCTGAGTGGGTCTGGTGCTGTCCCTGGCGCCTGAAACCTGTGAGGGGCCTTGTAGGGCGTGAGCACTGATCTATGAAAGACTGGGTGCATTCTGGACCCCTCCGGGAGTGTCAACCGGAAGGCCACTGGGTTGATCTGCGCCTCTACTTGGTACGGCCCTAGCTGCTTGTGCCCCAGCTTCTTCTTGGCCAGCGATCTGGCTGGAACTGCCTGGGCCGCTAACCAGACCCAGTCTCCCACCCGGATGTCCTCCCCAACTCTCCTGTGTCGGTCTGCCTGCACTTTGTAAGCCTGTTTTGCTACCTCTAACTGCCTCCTGAGCTGCTCGTGGACCTCCTGCAACTCCGCTGCCACGGCCTCTGCTCCCTGCGGCTCCTCCTCCCTCACTTTCTCCAAACCCGGGAAGGTTCTGGGATGCCGCCCATTGTTGGCGAAAAACGGTGTCACCCCCGTGGACACGTGCTTCGTGTTGTTGTAGGCAAACTCGGCCATGGGAAGGTAGTCCACCCAGGTCGACGGCTGCTGGTTCGCGTAGCATCTCAGGTACTGCTGCATGATGGCGTTGACCCTCTCCGCCTGTCCGTTGGTCTGCGGGTGTCTCGCCGACGCCAGGCTGACCTTGACGTTCAGGATGCCCATCAGCTTCTGCCAGAAGTTGGAGATGAACTGGCCCCCCCGGTCGGACAAGATAGACCGTGGCAGGCCGTGCACCTTGAACACGTGGTCTATGAACAGCTTAGCGGTCTGCTCCGCTGTGGCCACCTTCGCGCAAGGAATGAAGTGGGCCATCTTGGTGAACAAGTCTACTACCACGAGTACTGCTGTCTTGCCTCTCGAGCTGGGCAGATCCGTGATAAAGTCCAGAGCCACCCTCTCCCACGGTTCGAACGGTGTCTGTAGCGGTTCCAACAGGCCCACCGGCGGCCTGTGTACTGGCTTGGCCCTTTGGCAGGTGTCGCACCTATTGACGTAGTCCGCGATTTCCCCCCGCATCTTGGGCCACCAAAAGTCTCTGGCTACTAATTCCACCGTCTTCTCCTTGCCGAAGTGCCCAGCACTGGGCGCGTCGTGCAGCTGTTGCAGTACTCTCGCGCGGAGGTCGTCTCCCGGTACGTAGAGAGCCCCTCTGCGGATGAGCAGTCCGTCGCGTATTTGGAACTCGTTGTCCCTCGCCGTGCCGCTGCGCACCTCCTCCATCTTGGCTCGAGCGAAGGAGTCCGTATGCAGCGCGCGACGTACTGCGTCCAGGTCCACTGTGGCTGAGGCGCATGCCCACGCCTTGGGCGCGAAAATGTGCTTGGCCGCCGGCGGTGCCTCTTCCTCGAGATACTGCGGTTTCCTGGACAGCGCGTCCGCCATGATGTTGTTGTCCCCTGGGATGTATTCTATCCTGAAGTCGAAATCTGCAAAGAACTCCGCCCAGCGGATGTGTCTCTGGTTCAGGAACCTCGCCGTGCGCCAGTACTCCAAGTTCTTATGGTCTGTGCGGACCTGCACCGTGTGTTTGGCTCCGATGAGGAAGTGCCGCCACGCCTTGAAGGCTGCATGTATGGCCAGCAACTCCCTGTCCCAGATGGTGTAGTTCTGCTCCGACTTGCTGAGTTTTCTGGAGTAGAAAGCGCACGGCCTCCAGTTCCCCTGGTGGTCTTGCTGCAACAGGACGGCCCCCACTGCCCTGTCTGAGGCGTCCGTCTCCACCCTCATGGGCCTGCTGGGGTTCACGTGTAGCAGTTGTTCTTCGGACGCGAAGAGACGCTTGAGCTTCTGAAACGACTGCTCCGCCTGCTCCGTCCAGATGAACTTCTTTTTCTTGGAGCTGAGGGTGTCGGTGATGGCTGCTGTCTGCATTGCGAAACCCTTGATGAATTTGCGATAAAAGTTGGCAAAGCCGACAAACCTCTGGACTTCCTTCCGATTGCGTGGGCTCTTCCAGTCCAGCACTGAACGTACCTTGGCGCTGTCCATGGCGAGTCCCTTGTCGGACAGCTTGTAGCCCAGGAAATCCACCTCCGTCACGTCGAACTGGCACTTCTCCAGCTTGGCGTAAAGCCCTCAGCCTCTGCAGGACTTCCTTGACATCTCTCTCGTGGGCCTCCTGCGACTCCGAGAAGATCAGGATGTCGTCCAGGAAGCAGACGCACTTCTTATAGAGGAGACCCGCTAAGACGTGGTGCATGAAGGCTTGAAAACAGTGGGAGCCATTTTGTAATCCAAAAGGCATAACTCTATATTCATAGGTGCCTAGCGGCGTAAACATGGCCGTCTTCCACTCGTCGCCCTCCCGCACGCGTATGAGATTGTATGCTCCGCGTAGATCCAACTTGGTAAAGATGCGACCCTTCCTCACCGTCGCCAGGAGGTCATCGATCTTGGGCATGGGGAAGGCTGTGGGCTTGGTTTTCGAATTCAAAATTCTGAAATCAACTATAAGCCTCTTTTGGGGCGTGTCTTTTTTCTTCACAAAAAACACGGGGCTGCCCCCCACTGCTTTGGACTCCCGGATGAATCCCCGCTTCAAGTTGAGGTCTATGAACTCCCTGAGTTCCTGCAGTTCATCTTCAGACATGGAATACAGTTTTCCCGTCGGCAGCGTCGCCCCCGGCAGGAGGTCAATCTTGCAGTCGTATGGTCTGTGGGGGGGGTAGCTTGTCCGCCTCCTTCTCGCAGAAAACCTCCAAAAAGTCTCTGTACTTGTCGGGTACCGCTTGCAGCATGCCCAAGTGTAACTGTGGCCCATCTTCCGGCCCATCATCTTCCTGGGTGGGCAGTATGCAGTTTGCTGCGCAGTAGGAGGAGCTGAAAGTCAATTGGCGCTGGTACCATGCTAATGCCGGACTGTGCCGGTCCAGCCAACTCATGCCCAACACTATGGGTGTGTCTGACAGGTGTGTAACATTGAAGCTGATGATTTCGCGGTGGTTTCCAATTCGCATCACCATTGGTGGTGTTTGCTGTAGCACTTGTCCCCCCAGTAGCTCTCTGCCGTCCACTGTTACTACTTTCAGGGGCATCGTGGCAGGCAGGAGCGCTATGCCATGTTGCTTGATGAAATCCACTCCTATAAAGTCTGCATTGCTGCCAGAGTCAATGGAAATGGGGACTTCCATGGTGAGCCCATTTGGAAACTGGAGGGATGCGGTGAGCTGCACCACTGGTTTGGGTGGGAGGGGGTCTGTGGGCTGTAAGATGCCTGGGGACTGCTTCACTGATACGTCTGGCTGGGCCCCAGTGGCTCCATTTCCAGCCAGACAGTGTCGTTTCCCTGCTGTGGTGCAGTCTGCTGAACTGATTCTGTTACTGTTGCTGAGGCTGCAGTGTGCTTGTGGATCCTCCGGGGACACTCTTTCGCCATGTGTTGAGCACTGTCGCAGATGTAACATTTCCTGTTCCCTCTAGGAGGCTTCGTTTTGACTGCTCCCGGCGTCAGGACTCCGGTTGCTGACTGAGCCTTAGCACCACCTATCTCCATCGGCTCCTCTCCTCCTCCCAGCGGAGGCGTGGATTGAGCGCGCGCCGTTTCCCTGGGAAAGGAGGGCGGTGCTCTTGCTGGCGTGCGTCCCCAACGCCCTTCCTCCTTGCCCCAAGGGCGTTCTTCCAGCCTCACTCCGATCGTGAGTGCCCTCTCCACCACGTCTTTAGTGGTCTGGGGTCTCTCCCCCCTTGCAATTTCGTCTTTCACAGCTCCATTCAGCCCCTCCCAGAACAGGTCTCTGACGGCAGCTGACTCTTTCTCCCACCCCAGCGCGTTCACCAGTGCAAAAAAGCGGGAGTGATATTGTCTTACAGTGGCTCTGCCTTGTCTTAGTCCATGAACCTCCCTCCTGGCGATATCCACATCAATCTCTGACAAAAAACATGCGTCCATCGCTTTAATGAAGGCAGCCACATTTTGGAGGGCTGGATCCTTATCTCTCCAGAGATTGCGCAACCATGCTTTAGCTGCTCACGCAAATGACTGACTATGAAGCCTACTTTCTCCTCCTCATCTCTAAAATCCTTTTCCAGCAACTTTAGTGCATAAATCAAGTCTGCTTTGAAGTTAGGATACTGCTGCAGATCCCCATCGAACGGAGACACAAGGCTCGCTCCTCTCTTCCCCAGCCCAATCCCCTCTGGTCTGGGTCCCGGCAGCCACTGTGTAGACAACGCTTCTAACCTGGCTCGCAGATCCTGGCAGGTAGCCGCTGCTTCCGCCTCCTTTTTCCTGGATTCCAAAATCTCCGCATTAAGTTGTGTTACTGCATTCCGCAGGCTTGCTATGTGTTCTTCGGTAGTCATTTTGCCTCCTTTTCGTGAGCTCGCGAAGCACCAATCTTCGCCCCTCGCTGTGTTCCCTCACGTTGCGAGGTTTTAAAAGGTGTGAGGGGACTTACTGTCAGGGCTGCCTCTAGGTCCCAGCTCACAGAGGACCAACGCCAGGCTGATATTATGTACAAAAGTCTTTATTGAAGTATAATTTCCATTTTAAAGCCAGAGCGTGCAACCCTACGTCTAGACTCTAGATAGGCGAAGTCCCCTCTGAGTCACTGCCCCTTCCCCACCAGTTTAAGATCCTAGCCCGGCTCCACCTCCTGCGCTGTTCCTTCCTCCTCTGGGTCCTTCTGCCCCCTGGGGTTTCCTCCCTCCTGGACTCTTCTGACGCTGACCCCCCTGAGTCTTGCCCTTCCTTCCGGCGGGCTTTAGGACCTGGCTCCCTATCCGGGCTACCTGCTGTGCCGCTCGCCTGTACATTTGAACTTGGCGCGCGCGCCCAGCCGGTGACTTTCCTCTTGACCGTTTCCCCGCTCTCCGATGGAGGCGTGGCCAATCCTGACTCATCTCCTCCCTCTGGTGGTGGGAAGACTGGTCCCGATGCCTGGGACTCCTCCCCCCCACTACGCTCTGGTGGGGACGCTGGTCCTGATTTCCAACTGCTGCTCAGGGAGTCCCCGCTGGCCCCTTCCTTCTGGGGTTTCCCCCTTGGCACCCCCCTTGCCCTGGCCATCGGCGCTCCTCTCTGTGAATCTTCCGATTCGCTGGAGAGACTCGTGGAATCTCTCTGACCACTGTCACTGCCTACACCCCCCTCGTATTCCTCCTCCTCACTCTCCATTTGCTCCTTCTCCTGTGTCTCTGCTCCTGAACCCGACAGGCATCTTAACATACATGACAAGATGCTGGCAGATGTGTCTCTCATAGGCCGATTCTGAAAATAATCATGTCTCCCATAGCTCCAGTACGGGTGCATGGCTGCCGTCTCCATGGCGACCGCTTGCTCTGTAGAAAGCGCTGAACATGAATTCTCTTGCAATGTCCTGTAGCAGTTCTGCCTTTTGCAGAAAACCATGTGGTTTCAAATAAAGAGAATGAAATGTATATATATATTTCTTTGCATATCGCTTCTCTCTTTCCACCAGCTCATTTTATCAGGCCCCAAATCTTCAGTTCACTGTCTCTCTTGACAAGCATTTTTTTTACCGCTCCCGCCTCTCTACACCCAGCGTGTTTCTTCTAGAAAAAAAGGTGCACCATGAAGTTGTTACAGTAAGTGCTGCACTTTTAACCAGTATGTTTCTTCTCGGGGGAAAAAAAAAGATGCTGGTAACTGTTTATCCTTGAGAAAAAAGCACTGCTTACATACCTTCGTGGACCCCCAGGACGATGGCAAGATGAGTTTCTGATATTTCCATTTTAGGCTAAGCATCTAATCAGATCGGGATGTAATGTTACTTGTTGGGTGTGTCTTTCATTTGGCCTTTGTGCAGGGTGCTGGGGTGGCTGCCTGGGTTGGCAGGTTTTCAGGGCCCTTGAAGGAGGGGAGGGCTCAGCTCCCTTCACACGTGCAGCTCTTTGCTGTGGTAGAACCTTCCAGGAAGTGCAGACGCTGCAACTTACTAAAAGAACTTTACCATTTATTTATTAGCTTTGTGCTGCATTTGAACAATACTTCTTTTTCTTTTTAAAAAAAGACCTTAACCATCTGTAACTATTTATTTATGCTACATTTACCACAGAAGGGGTTCCCGAGGGTCATCTAGTCCACCCCCTGCAATGCAGGAATCTCAGCTAAAGCTTCCATGACAGATGGTCATCCAACCTCTGCTTAAAAACCTCCAAGGAAGGTGAGTACACAACCTCCCGAAGCAGTTGTTAGGCAATAGTATGCTATGCAGCAGTGTTCCCCAACCTTGGGTCTCCAGCTGTTTTTGGACTACAACTCCCATCATCCCTCGCTAGCAAGACCAGTGGTCAAGGATGATGGGAATTGTAGTCCGAAAACAGCTGGAGACCCAAGGTTGGGGAACACTGGTCTAGAGCACCAAAACACAATAAGCCATTTTCTCAAAAACACAAATAGCCACCACAGGTCCTTGGTCCCATGTTGCTCCTGGAAGTCAGACAACCTTATTATTAATTATTAAGTCTCCAAGTATTGTTGCATGTACTCGTGAAATCATAGAATTGCTGTATTGGAAGGGACCCCGAAGGTCATCCAGTCCAACCCCCTGCAATACAGAAATCTTTTGCCCAACATGGGGCTTGAACCCAGTACACTGAGATGAAGATGTGTTGTAAAAATTAGTCTTGCAGCCTCCCTTGGGGACAGACTCATGAATCAACAAACAAATGCATCTAGCCTGGCTCTTAAAAACGCAGCAGCTTATCTGTGTTGCAACCTTTGTTTAAAAAAATAAAAAAATGAAATGCCACTTTATTCAATTGAAGTGGATTCTACTGGCAAAAGCATGTGGTACAACAATAAATCTGTTAAGTCTTTGAGCCACAATCTATTCTGGCCTCCTTTTGTCTCTTTTCTGTTGCTGGGCAAATAATGGGCTGTGCCATAACTGCTCCTCTTCAGTGGGCCTTCCCAATATTTCCACAGAAGTACTGGTTAGCATCAGGAGTCCTTTGGGATCATCTCTTTCTGAAGCTCTTTTCAGGCCTTCGTCTTATCAGTATTTAAAGAAAGGGACTGAAGAGGAATGAACTACAGAGCTAGCAGCTGTTTTAAAATACTCCTCTGAAGTTAGCAGAGTTAGTTTTCAATTAGCAATAATCACACCTCAAGTCGAGATTAACCAGTTATATAAACTGCTTATATAAAATGATGCCCTTCACTGTCAAACTTCAGGAAACATTCATCACAGTGTAGACCCAGTCAAATCTGTGTCCAGGGCAGCTGTTTACCAGCTCCATCTGGTACGTAGGCTGAGACCCTATCTGCCTGCGGACTGTCTCGCCAGAGTGGTGCATGCTCTGGTTATCTCCCGCTTGGACTACTGCAATGCACTCTACGTGGGGCTACCTTTGAAGGTGACTCGGAAACTACAACTAATCCTGAATGCGGCAGCTAGACTGGTGACTGGGGGCGGCCGCCGAGACCATATAACACCGGTCTTGAAAAACCTACATTGGCTCCCAGTACGTTTCCAAGCACAATTCAAAGTGTTGGTGCTGACCTTTAAAGCCCTAAACGGCCTCGGTCCAGTATACCTGAAGGAGCGTCTCCACCCCCATCATTCTGCCCGGACGCTGAGGTCCAGCGCCAAGCGCCTTCTGGCGGTTCCCTCATTGCGAGAAGCAAAGCTACAGGGAACCAGGCAGAGGGCCTTCTCAGTAGTGGCGCCCGCCCTGTGTAACGCCCTTCCAGCAGATGTCAAAGCGATAAACAACTACTTGACATTCAGAAGACATCTTAAGGCAGCCCTGTTCAGGGAAGTTTTTAACGTGTGATACTTTATTGTATTTTTGCTTTCTATGGAAGCCGCCCAGAGTGGCTGGGGAGGCCCAGCCAGATGGGCGGGGTATAAATAATAAATTATTATTATTATTATGTCTGCTTGGAAGTGCCATTGAGTTCAGAGGGATTTTGTTGTTGTTGTTTAGTCATTTAGTCGTGTCCGACTCTTCGTGACCCCCTGGACCAGAGCACGCCAGGCACTCCTGTCTTCCACTGCCTCCCACAGTTTGGTCAAACTCATGCTGGTAGCTTCAAGAACGCTGTCCAACCATCTCGTCCTCTATCATCCCCTTCTCCTTGTGCCCTCCATCTTTCCCAACATCAGGGTCTTTTCCAGGGAGTCTTCTCTTCTCATGAGGTGGCCAAAGTATTGGGAGTCTCAGCTTCAGGATCTGTCCTTCCAGTGAGCACTCAGGGCTGATTTCCTTAAGAATGGATAGGTTTGATCTTCTTGCAGTCCATGGGACTCTCAAGAGTCTCCTTCAGCACCATAATTCAAAAGCATCAATTCTTCAGTGATCAGCCTTCTTTATGGTCCAGCTCTCACTTCCATACATCACTACTGGGAAAACCATAGCTTTAACTATACGGACCTTTGTTGGCAAGGTGATGTCTCTGCTTTTTAAAATGCTGTCTAGGTTTGTCATTGCTTTTCTCCCAAGAAGCAGGCGTCTTTTAATTTTGTGACTGCTGTCACCATCTGCAGTGACCATGGAGCCCAAGAAAGTAAAATCTCTCACTGCTTCCATTTCTTCCCCTTCTATTTGCCAGGAGGTGATGGCCCCAGTGGCCATGATCTTAGTTTTTTTGATGTTGAGCTTCAGACCATACAGTGGTGCCTCGCAAGACGAAATTAATCCGTTCCGCGATTCTCTTCGTCTAGCGGTTTTTTCGTCTTGCGAAGCAAGCCCATTGACAGCTTAGCGGATTAGCGCTATTAGCGGTCTAGCGGCTTTTAGCGATCAGCTGAGAAGCGGCTTATCAGCGGATCAGCTGTTAAGCGGCTTAGCAGCTTAGGAACAGGGCAAAAAAAGCGGGGGAAAACCCGCGGGAACTCGCAAGATTTTTTCGTCTTGCGAAGCAACCCCATAGAGAAATTTGTTTAGCGAAGCGCCTCCAAAACGGAAAACCCTTTCGTCTAGCGGGTTTTCCGTCTTGCGAGGCGTTCGTCTTGCGGGGCACCACTGTATTTTCCGCTCTCCTCTTTCACCCTCATTAAAAGGTTCTTTAATTCCTCTTCACTTTCTGCCATCAAGGTTGTGTCATCTGCATATCTGAGGTTGTTGATATTTCTTCCGGCAATCTTAATTCCGGCTTGGGATTCATGCAGCCCAGCCTTTCGCATGATGAATTCTGCATGTAAGTCAAATAGGGATTTACTCTCGGATAAATGTTTGTGGGTTTGTAGCTGTGAACGACACATTAGAGGTATGTTGGGAATGGTCACTTTTTGCATATTTAGTAGCACTGCATCAAAACCCAGCCTTACTGCATGAAAAAGAATAGTTGAGCATTGCATAAAGGTTTCTTAGATGACTAGAAAGAATTTTTCTAATTAATTGTTTCAAATGTGTGAAATAAGGGAACCATTATTCCTCAGCAGCCATGATAATGGTTGCAAGAAAATGGAGGCCAAACAAATTCTACTCTATTATATATCTATTTAATTTATATCCTGTCCTTCCTCCCAAAGAAACCCAGGAGAAGTAGAATGGCTGGGTCACATCTCTGTTCTCAGGTGTATGGAAGAACCTATGTATGTACAGATGGAGGTGTACAGGTATCTCCTTCCCACTTTCCATGGCTCTCCTGAGGCACAATCGGCCAGTGGAGGTTCAAGCCCACCCAGGAATGGCTGTGGACTGGCTTCCAACATTGCAGGGGGTTGGACTAGAGGACCCTTGGGTTCCCTTCCAATACTATGAAATTATGACACACAGGGACTGAAGGTGGGGCCAGGGAGTTCAGCCCAAGTCTCCTTCCACACATTCAGCGTACAGATGGAAGGGAAGAGGTGACAAAGGCCCAATCTCTGTTGAAGATATGGCACTACCTTTGGGATTTTTTGGGGGTGGGGGGAATAATCTCAGACAAGACACAAATATATAAGATCAAGGTGCTGTTGTTTTAAAAATAAATGTATACACCACTTCTACTATATTTCTTCTTTCTGCATGTAACATTGCTGTACTAAGTGCTTCAAATATATTTTCAAGTAAGGAAATATTTTTAATCCCTCAATTTTTAATCTGTAAGCATTTGCATCCCTGATCTGCCAAGAGGCATTTTAGCTGCTCAGCATTTCCAGATGGTTCATCATAGCACTGCTTACCGTGCAATGCTTTTTCACTAAATAGTGCTTAAATAGAAAAAAAAGAAGTGTGATGAAACTGAGGTGTGCAGCTCTCTTGACACATACAAATCCCTCCTTTTGAACATTACTTGGAAAACTATGAGAAGGTTCAGACATCAAACTCAGAGCCTTGTGTGTCAAGTGCCTTGGCCAGACACCTTATGAAAGATCCTATTGCTAAGGGACTTTTTCTGTATATGAAGATTCAATTTGTGGGATCATAGTTAATGTAGCAGAGAAAATGAGGCATTTGTAATGTGAAGGATTTCCCTTGGCATTACAAATGCATTGAGCATCTTAACTCGGAGACTGTTTATGAGCATTCATTCTGATTTGTTTGTGGGGAGATTTTTAAGACGGTTATTCTTACACTTTGTGGTGTGTTTTCCCTGTCACTTTCCTTACTGAAAAAGTCCCTTTCGTTTGGACATGGGGTTTGTTGCAAAAGAGCAGCAAATCCACTTTAGGTTACTTCTTGGTAACTTGTTTATCATTCCTCTGCCATGAACTCACCAAGGCAGAAATCCTATGCCTACTTACTTTACTGAAAATGGCAGGACTCCCCCCAACCCCAAATTATACATACATAGGATTGCCACAGGCAACCTTACCTAAACCACTCTCTTTCTGACCCAGTCACCGTCCTCTACAATATGGTGACTAGCCATATGACTAACCTAACAGTTGTGTTAGAAGGAAAACATGACAACATATACAAAGTGCTTTGAATTCTCAGAAATGCTGTCTAAATACTGGTTATTTTAGTCAGCTACTTAACTTAAAGCAGGATCCTCTATAGAAACCGTCACTCCAGTTAATTCACCTAATGCAATCCACAAAGGCGCCTTGACCTTTTTAACATGTTGAGTGTGGATAGCTCCATTGAAGGGGTTGGACTAGATGACCCTTGTCGCCCCTTCCAAACCTATGATCCAATGTTTTTCAGTGCCAGGCAAAAACAGTCCTCTTTACCCAGGTCTTCAGCCATTAAGCAATCTATTGCCTTTTAAAGCAATATTTCTTTCTGTTTCTATTTTATTTTATTATTGTGCTATCCAAATTATGTTTTTAATGTTGCACACCTCCCTGGGATCTTCCGGCAAAGGGCAAATAAACGAACAATTAAATGGAGGGTTAGGGACGAGTGGCGGGGGGGGGGGAACCACCTCCATTCCCACTTTCCCCTTATTCTTCCTTATTCTTCTTAGCATCTCATCATCATCAATCATCATTTGTCTAGGTGCAAACAGAAAAAGGTAGGGAAGAAGAAGAGATGCAGTTAGACTGGACCAATATCATCAAGCCCAATCAACCTCGTGCTCCCCCCCCCCCGCCGTTTAGCCGAAACCTCCTGTGCCCAGACGCGTGCACCCCCTCTTCCTGCCCCTCCAGGACCCCACCCCCAGTCCACTTTTCGGCTGGGCGAAAGCGGCTGCAGCAGCTGCGGGAGCGGCCCCTTCAGGCGCCTGCACGGGGGCACGTGGGAAGGGGCGGGTCCCCGGCGCGGGCGGAGGCGCGCAGGCAGGCAGGCAGGCAGGGAGAGAGAGAGACAGCAGCTCCTTGGCGGCTGGGCTCGGGGGCTCCTCTCTTCTGCGAGCTGCAGGATCGGAGGCAGCAGCAGCAGGTAAGGTCTGCGTGCTTTTCACAGATGCTCAGCTGCATTCTTCCTCCGGGCGCACCTGCGCAGCTCCAAATCCTGGCACCTCACTCTCGCCTGGAAGAAAGCCAGACGAGGGCTAGGGGGTTGTTTTTCGCCTGTCTGTCTGTCTGCCCCACTTAGCATTTGGACCCTGCTTGGCTGCAGGAGCCATCCTTCGCACCTGCCTACCTGCAGAGAGGAGTTGAGCAGGTGCCGGAGAGCTCGTCCTCCCCCCCCCTTGGCATTTTATTGATTGTCAGTTACAAATGAATTAGGAATGATAAAGGAGAACAGAAAAATAACAATAACAATAACAACAATAACAGGTCGAAGTAGAGATCCATCACAAAAAGAGAGGGGGGAGGATAACAGAAGCAATCCCAGCTGTGGTTCATTTACCCTTTTCCCATAGTCTACTAAGGTTGCCCTTGGACAGACTCTCAGGAGTATGACAAAGTCAAATGTCAGAAACAGCTGTGGGGAACTGCTGTAGGCAGTGGACCTGTTTGCTGGTGGGCTTGCATCCAGCTTCCTTTCCGGCAATAGTATGAAAAGCCTGCACACGCGCGCTCTCTCTCTGTGTATGTGTGTATATATATATATATATGTATATGTATATGTACGTGTGTGTGTGTGTGTGTGCGCCATTAAGCTTTGCTGGATAACTTGGAACATTATAAATAAAAGAGCTCTTGGAGTTGGTTGAAGACAGGGGTAATAGCCAAGGGGTCTGAGCTAAGCCAAGGGGTTGGTTTCTTTCCCTCCCTAGAAGGAGGTGGAAATGCTTTGTGTTTTGAGGATGGAGGTGTGTGTGTGTGTCTAAGTGCAAATAGAAAAAGGTAGGAAAGAAGAAGAGATGCAGTTAGAGGACAGGAGCCAGAAGCTTAAAGCTGTTTAATATTTATGGGATGGAGCAGGTTTGTGAAGGTGTTGCATCTCCACCAAGGCGAGTTTTCACCAGTGACTTAAAAAGAAACATCTATCTTTCTTTTTAAAATTGCTTCCCTGCCACCCCTCCCAACACCCATGAAGTGTGGTCATGTGATACCTTATTTAACTTCCTCACCTTCTTTTGTTTAAGGATGGAAATTTCAAGAACATTGGGAGGGGTGGAAGGAGGTGAGCAGACTTTCAGTAAATTCCTCACCAGCAGCCCTGCAGCTGGGGGAGCCTGAGAAATGAGGCAAAGCTTTGTTTTGTTCCTTCATTCCTGGATATGGAGCATCCCTTTTGGCAAGCCCCATTCAGACACAAAAGCCCTTAAGACTGTAACTCTGCAAGGCTAGAAGACCAACAAGGAGGGCAGAAATGGGGATGCATCACAGAAGGAGCAAATATATGTCCATCTGCATTCCCTACCCCCTTTTGGGGTGGGTACAGTA
This sequence comes from Podarcis erhardii, assembly GCF_964252035.2. Lineage (NCBI taxonomy): Eukaryota > Metazoa > Chordata > Lepidosauria > Squamata > Lacertidae > Podarcis > Podarcis erhardii. The sequence goes on along the minus strand of NC_138497.1, from coordinate 139,801,255 downwards.
TTAATATAATTAGCTATTGGAAAAGCGACGCCTTAGACAGTGGGCTTGTAACTGCAGCAAGGCAGTGGAGAACAAAGCCTTTTGAAGTGAGCGAAACATTATGCAAAAAACGTTCCATGCTTGAACTGCCGCAGGTAAATGGCACAGAAACCCTCTGCCAGGCCAGTTGTCTGGCGCAGCCTTTTGTCTTTCAGGGGTGGAAAAAAAAATCTCCCAAATAAAGACACACTGACTCACTTGCATACAGGTTTGGGTTGCTGTTCACACCCTAAGCATTTAAATGAAGGCTGTTTTTGTGGAGGTTTTGGGAAAGGAGGGAGTGTGCCTTTGTGGGTAGCCAGAACCCTTTCCTCCATTCTGGAACTCAGCAAAGGGTGCAGGGTCCCTCCTGCCTCTCGCCTTCCATCTAGAATTCTCATGACCTCTTAGAAGTGCAATTCCTTAAGGACATTGTAGACATTGTGTGTAGTCATCTCTCTCTCTTTAAGGAAGTGGTTCTTGCTTATTGTATACAAAGGTTGTTTTTGTTCTGAGAACATTTATTTTATTTGTGTAAACTGCATGCCTTCATTCTTTCTCAGTAGGCACCCCCACCCCCATGACTGTCATTTCATACAAGTTATAAGCACCCCCTTTTATTTCTGTATCCAGTTTCCCACACGCACCATCTGTGACAGGACCTCCTTTTTCACCTGTGCCAATTTGGACTTCTTGTTGTGTCTAGACTTCTGTATTGAGCCTACCCAGCGAAAAGAGGAGCTAGGTTTCAGCTGCAGGACTATAGGGTTTTCTGTAGCTGCTCTCTGGTCTCCTTTAACTGAAGGTGTTATTCTGGCAACCTGGCTCCAGAAGCCATAGAGAATGTGCTGAGAGAGCATAAGCTCTGTGAAGCGGGTGCTGACATTTCTGCACACTGTTGCTCTTCTTAAACGGGCGTCACCCTTGCCTGATGTAAAATAGCAGCAACAGGGCCTGCTATCGCTTTTCTGAGCCACTGTAGGGTTGAAGCCTGGGCAATAATTTATTTGCTGGTGTCTGTTTCCAGTGGGGTGACGCTGTTCAGGATTGGTTTGCATAAATGGACCGTAGCATTTGGATCAGTGATATTTTAAAACCACAAAATCAAATGGCACATAATTAAGTGCATAATAGAAATGCTTCTTGTGCTGATCCAGCCACCCAATGCCTGCTGAAATTATCTGTAGCTAAAACATGCATATGAGCCACAGCTCATCAACACAGCCTTAGTCACCCACTTGCAATCCTGGGGCCAAACAAATGACCTATGCTCCGTCCCTGTGCTTATGGAGACAAACTCTTGCCTTTAACTTTCTCTGCTCTCTGCAGTTCTTTGTTTCCTTTTCTTCCTTCTCTGCTGTAGAGAAGACAGTGGCAGTCTCATAGGCAGCAAACCCATCATGTGGTCAGATCAGAATTCTCAGACACACAGGCTAGATTTGCATTGGGTACAGCAGCCCAAATGTCTGGGATGTGAATAGGGGTGTCTTCCCAAACCATCTGCCTCCACAGAGCAAAGGGCTTTTCTATAGAAGAGAGGGTAGATTTAGTCGCCAGCTGTGCCGTTAAACTGTGGAGCACTCTGTGAAAAGGAGATTTGACATGACATGTATAATTGCTTTTCAGATATATTAGAAGAAAGAGCTAACGTTTTCTGCCTTGCTAGTATAGATTTCCACTCTCCCTGTAATCACCATTTAGCAGATTATGGAATATTCCTTAACCCATTTCCCCCACCCTGGTTCTTTGCTTCTCAGGAAAAACAAAGCATGAAGGTTTGAGGCTGTTCGATTCTAAAATGTCTTTTTGTTCTTTCAACCCTGAGCCAGCGATTCTGGTGTGGAGGACCAGTAAGAAAAAGGAGGGGCTTCCTCCTCCAACACCTGCTCACACAAGTGTGTTTGCACTTGCACTGAGGAAAGAGTATAGCACCTCCACACGTGAGCGCTGTTATTTTTGTTTATTTTTAATATGTGGTTGCTCTACATAAGTCCTTGGACACTATGTAGTTTATCACCTGGTCACCTATGGTGAGTCTTCAGCTCACCAAGCAGAATAGCTATACAGAAGTTTCCTTCCCTACTCCCCCCACCTTTTAGGCCACACAAGCAGGTCTTAGGCCACTGAAAATGGTTGTAGGCTAGCCCTTATTGTGCATATACATGGCCACAGCTCAGAGCTAGATCCAGGGCCAGCCCACCCATGAGGCAAGCTGAAGCCACTGTCCCAGGCTGCAGGGTTCACTGGGGCAACAGATCCCAATGTTTCTTCCCCTCTTGTTCCTGATGTAGATTTCCCCTCATCCCTTTTTACCTGGTGGGGAGGAGGCACCATTTTGGGGTCTGCTTTGGGTGCCAAAATGACTTGGGCGGGCCCCAGCTAGAGTGCATGCTTTGTTGCATGAAGTCCCGGGTTCTATCTCCGGTGTCTCTGGGTAAAAAGTTCACTGGTAGCAATGTCTCTGTCTGAAGCATTGGAGAGCTAGATGGAGTAGATCATTGAGCAAGAGTCATATTTGGTATAAGGGCAGCTTCACACATCCAGAGTAAATGGGATTTGGGACAGAGATAATCACATCATTTTATTTATATGCCACCTTTCCATAGCTAAAACTCAAGGTTTACATAATTACAAAGGTTGTCATCAACAATAAGCAAAATACATCAATTTCCAAATAAATCATAATAAGATCTAAAAATAAAGATACAAACAGTCAATATCAATTACAGCAACAAAACCCCCCAGTAACAATCCCCGTTAAGCAATACCCCAGCCCAAGAATCTGTTCGGCAGCCTCCTCTTTTGTAGCTGGAGTCAGTCAGGGCTCCACCGTCCCTCCCAGGCCAGGTGAGGAAAGGCCTGCAAGATGCCTGGAAGAGGGAACAAAAAGCACAGAAGATTTGCCATGTGGTGGAAAGGCAGTGAAGAAAGGAAATGTTCTATTGATGAAGTTCATGCAGATTTGCTAGGAGACTAAAGAAGACTGACACACAAACACACAAACAATTCTAAAAGGACCCCCCCCCAAAAAAAAACAACAACCTGGTGCCATGGACAAGTGACAAGGGCCTTGCATTCTTTCCCATTGCTGTGGTCCTAAATGGAATTGGTCCTTCATACGTCCTGTTTGAAATTGGAAGAAAGTTCCTATTGGTTTCTGAAGATAAGAAAGGATTAAAGCCCCTACTCCTTCCCTCCCCTCTGCGTCATTGCCTGCCCACACCAGCTATTTGAAAAAAAAAAAAAGACTACACATCACCACACTATGTGGCAAATGTCATATCTAGTTTGACTGTCAGACGTGCAAATATATCATAACATGATATGCCCCACGTGTTTCAAAATTAATCTCCAGGTGTGCAAGAATCTTACTCTGATAGTAGTCTGCTCCCACTTTCCGCTGCCTTTAAGTCAACAAATCTAAAGCCTTTTCAGTTCGTCTTCCCTGGTGGAGGAGAAGTGGTTGATGCCCCACAGAAAACAATTTAGATACCGAGGGATTTTGTGGTGCTGCCTGTGTGACTAGGCAGGAGGACGCCTCTCCCAAAACAAAAGGCCACAACAAAGACAGAAGTTCGTAATCTTTCTAATTCAAGTCTCATTTCATACCAAAAACAAAGAAAAAAGTGACCCCTGTGTTGTTAAAAAAATAAATACCCTGCTAAAGCCAATGCGGATAAAACCCATCATATTTATATCCACAATGCAGAGGGCAAGGTTGAGAGATTGTGAGTTATGTCTGCCCTGCAAAGTAACCCATTGTTGTCATAGTACCCATTTTGCTGGGGTGACGGTGAGGTGGGGAGTTAGAGTAGTGTCTGGCAGCCCTGAAGTGTAGTCCAGTGTTGATATCCAGTGCGTTATTTTAAGGAGATGCAGTGAAGAGGTAGCTGTGCAGTTTATTGTAGTAGTGGTGCAATTAACTATGGTCTGGAGCTGATGAAGTGAGCCAGGGGGAAGATGGGGATTTCAGCAATGACTGAGAAGATGATTGGGCTTTGGGTCTAACCATAGATGTGCAGCTGGTCTACCCACTGAGAACCAGCGGAAGGGTAGTCCTACTTTGCAGGAGCCAGACTTCTGAAAGTCTCGCCACTGCTGTGTCACCTGATCTACTGGAAATGGTAGACTTGTTCTCTGATGCTCATCGTGTTTGTTTATTTGAAGTATTCTTCTCCTCTTCACCACACCCCTGGATAAATTCCTTCAGACACCCATGCCCTCTTTCCATATTTATGTGGCCAGGAAAAGTGTGTGGTTTCTCCTCCTTGGATTCTCCCTTGCCCTGCCTCTTAGGTATTCTGCACCACTTGCAGAGACTTTGGATAAGACCTCCAGGGACCCCAGTCAATGGTTTTGTGACACTAGTAGGGATCTTTGTTTGTTTGTACTGTAACAGCAAAGGGTGCATGTCAGAGCTGCCCCTTGGTCCCAGCTCACAGAGGACCAACGCCAGGCTGTCGTTATGTACAAAAGTCTTTATTGAAGTTTGGTTTCCATTTCAAAGCCGCAGCGTACAACTCTACGTCTTAACCCCTAGACCGGTGAAGCTCCATCTGAGTCTCCTCCCCTTCCACACCAGTTTAAGACTCTAGCCGTGCTCCACCTCTTCCTAAGTTCCTTCCTCCTCTGGGCCCTCCTGCCCGCTGGGGTTTCATCCTTTCTGGACTCTTCTGACGCTGACCCCCCTGATTCCTCCCCCTCCTTCCGGCGGGCTTTAGGACCTGGTTCCCTATCCGGGCTACCTGCTGTGCTGCTTGCCTGTACATTTGAACTTGGCGCGCGCGCCCAGCCGGCAACCTTCCTCTTGACCGTTCCCCCGCTCTCCGATGGAGGCGTGGTCAATTCTGACTCATCTCCTCTCGCTGGTGGTGAATACGCTGGTCCCGATACCTGGGACTCCTCCCCCCCACTGCGCTCTGGTGGGGAAGCTGGTCCTGATTTCCAACTGCTGCTCTGGGAGTCCCCGCTGGCCCCTTGCTTCTGGGGTGTCCCCCTTGGGGCCCCCCTTGCCCTGGCCACCGGCGCCCCCTTCTGTGAATCTTCCGATTCGCTGGAGAGGCTCATGGAATCTCTCGGGCTACTGTCTTCTTCTCCTACGCTGCCCTCGGATTGCTCCCCCTCGCTCTCCATCTCCTCCCCTCCCTGCGCTCCCGCTGCGTCCCTGACAGTGCAGATCCAACATCAGGCTTCCCTGCCTTAGCTTTGAAAAGCTTTCAGGGTCATGATGCATGGATGTTCTATTTGATTAACATTTGAAGGAAAATATTTGATTCTAATAACGAGGTTCCCAGGCAATGAAATTATAATGCCTTTGTCTTCCAAGAACATGCTGTCAATCTACATAAATTAAAATCTGTGGCACGCCTGTTGTGAAAAAAAGAATTGCCAGATTAATTACAATACATTTCTTGGGTTCTGTTCAGACAGTTTGAAGCTACTGGCACCCAATGGAATATGCTTAATACGTGTTTTCTTGTTCCCTTTAATTATACGTGCTGATGCCCTATGGCTCTGCAGTGCTGCATAGTTTGCCCAATAATGGCATTCTGAGTGTTTTTTAAAAATGAAATATTTCCAGGTTAAAAGCACTAGATCTTCTGCACAGATAAATCAGCGTAGCCCCTCCTGCTCTCAGTGGAGTGCCACTAATTTACATCAAGTAGTTGTTAGGTTCATTGACTTCTGTGGACTTTCACCGATCTACCCTGGTTGAGGTGCTGACCTATACACACTTCAGATATCTTTTACAGTTTATATAGAATTCAGCTTGCTCTTTGCTTCACTGAGTGTGTAAAAATATATATTATATTGCCAGTTACTGTTTCAGCGATAATATATTTTATGCCCATCAAATGCACATAAAGGGAGTTTATTCTGGACTGCCCCATTTCAGACTGCAGGAGAAACAGAGAAACATTAAATTTGGAGTCGGTGGAGGAAGATTGGAGGAAATTTAAAGACTATTTACAGAAACACTGTAAAATTAATATCTGTTAGAAGGATGTTGGAACAATATTATATGATTTTAGCAGGAAGGATATAAAGGATTTGGGAATAACTGACTGTTAATTGGTGAAAGGAGGAAAAGTAAAGTTACATTATATTAAGACAATTTACAGGACAAAAATTTTAAAAGAGGGAAAGGATTTGCTGAAATAGATAATAGACCTAGAATACAAAAAAGGGAGGTGTGAGGAGGTGAAGGAAATAAGCTAATGAAAGAATGGTAATGAGGAGATCTAATGCATTTTTTTTGCGTTTTTTGTTTTTGTTTTTTGTTCTGTAATTGTTGAAACTTTAATAAATATTATATATATATATAGAGAGAGAGAGAGAAACATTAAATTTGTTTAAGCTCCATCATTAAAAAAGAAAAAAAACAGACAAACCTATAATAGCTTTTTTATGTGCAAAATAAATAAACTGGGAAGAAAAGTCCTAGCTATATTAGTTCCCTTCATATACATAGTTTCCTACATTCAGGGAATGTTCTTTCACAAATAATAAAGGGGCAGGATTTAGAAACATCATGCACCTCCACCAGTTGACTGAAGTGGCCCAGTCTCAGGACACCGCCATATGATTTGTTGAATGTGATTTGGTGAATACACCTTAGAATCACAGTGCTAGGAGGAAGAGAAGGTTCTACAATCCACCCTCCTGCTTTAAAATCAGGGCTACCCATCCAATAACCCCTTCACAAACTGACAGAGCAGAGCAGAGCTCCTATTCAGAAACAGCACCACCACTTCCCAACCACTAAAATAGCTGCCCAGGGAGCTAGCGGGGAGAGTGGCGAGTGATAGTCTGGCCAGGCCAGGCTGGTGAGGGGTCTTTGTGAACCCCTGGGGGGTCTTGGCCAATCACTATTGCCAGGCCTGTACATGACACATCAACCCATCTCTTGTTGAAGTGTTAGGATGTTATGGATGCAATTCTGTATGCGCTTATGTGGAAGTAAGCCCCATTCAACTCATTGAAGAGTAGCTTTGAGTTAACAGTCATAGGATTGTGCTGCAAATGATGGCTTGTGAGCCTTTTGCTCTGTGGAAACTTTTAGGCGAACTTCACAGGGTCAGGCAATAATGCAATTAGTCCTTCACAGCATTTGAAATGTTATTTTTAAAAAAATAAACCCTCTACTTTCTAAGAGTATTTCTTTATGCCCTTGAGAAGAAAACACTGAAATGTTTACCCCTTTTGCCTGAAATTTCTATTATTCAAGCTGCTTCCTTGTCAGCTCAATATGGATAGCAATTTGTTTTGTTTTCAAATAGATTTCACAAAATGAAAAACAGAGTTTTCTGCTGAATGGGACACTTGAAAAAGCAAAGCATTTCCTTTTATTTGAAAGAATCTTTGTGTTGCATAAACAAATGGCAGCTGTCCATTTTTAGAGTTTCTAAGCTATTGATGTAATCAGCACGGATCAAGTGAAGACCAAAATACTGTCATGTTTCTACTATTCAGGACTTTGACTGAGCCCATGCAGGATTATTTAGAAGTTATGTCTCCTAAGTGCATTGTGGCTTCCTCCCTAGTAGATGTCCATTGAATTCCATCTATTGTTTTTAGAGTTGTGCCTATTCTTGGCACTGAGGATCTGCACCATGACCTTTGACACGAGGCTAAGAGATTGGTGGGAAATCTGCCTGCTTCCAGATGTTGCTGGACTTCTACAGCTCCCATCATCCCAGACCATTGACCATGCTACATTTGGCTGATGGGAGTAGGGAGACCAGCAACATCTGAAGAGCCACCGGGGGGGGGGGGCGATCACAGAATGAAATTTGTCTCTAGATTGCTGGGGGTAGTGCGGTGATAATCACAAGCATAATGGAATGTTGCTGGCCTTCCAGCAACTTTGTGAAACACATATAAAGACTGCAGAGTATTCCACCAGAGCACAAGAAATAATGAGTGCAAGAATTTCACCCTCAAGCAAATATTTTTAAAATCCGCATCAATATAACACGGAGCCATTTCTTCACAGGCCAGAGACATTAACTAAATATTTAAATACTTTCAACTGTCCTGCTTAGAAGCTCCCCAACTCATTTTAAATGCATAGTCCCTCATGAACTATGAAAGAGCTTTCCTTTCAAGCTGACATGGTTGGGTTTCAGCCCATATGTTGAACAAGGGTTTAAAACAGCAGAAGCAGCTTTCTGCTGGATTTTATTCTGTTTACGATTTTCTTGCTCTCCTCTAATCTGCGCAGTGCTCCCTCAGAAGTTTCTGATCTTCCAAAAATAGTTAGTCTGGACATCATTCTTTAGAAAAGCATAACCCATAATAAAGTTGGAAAGACAACCCTATATTTTCTGACTAGTATTTTCACTTAGTTCACAGAAGAATCTCATGGCACTTTCAAAACTATTACTATTCTATTAATCGCAACAACAACAACAGCAACAAATAAATTATTATTCTAAAACGACCAAGCAAATTAGAAGAGATTCTGGTTATTCTGCAAAAGCACGTTGTAAACCACCTTGAAAATTGTATGAATGGTGGTCTCAAAATATTTTAAATATATAAGTAAAATAAAACAAAGGGCAAGAAGCTTTTGGGTTTCCTTGTTCTGAAGACCAGATAGATGGAAGGAGGGCACAGTGCACAGGACATCAAGAAATGTTGTGGTGAGGGACCCTGGGAGGTCTATGCTCTTTTGAAAACCCAAATATAAGTAGCCCACTACCTCCCAAGGCAGCCTGTTCCACTGCCAAATGGCTCTTCCTGTTTAGAAGGTTCTCCTAACTTTCAGCTGAAATCTGCTTCCATGCAATCTCCATGCTCTGGTTCTAGTCCTGTCTTCTGGAACCGCAGAGAATGAGTTTGAACAATCATGCCCATAGCTTTAAAGCTCTTAAGCAGTGAGAGCAGATGTGGACCTCTCACCTGTTTCTCATGATGCACTTGGCTCACCTGCATCCCCTGGCCACATTGTATTTGAGCACAATACCCTACCCTACCAAGGGATCAGAATGGGGACACATGTTTAGAAATAGACCAAGAAGGTAAAATGTAGACAGAATACAAAAAACCCACAACATAAATTTTTAAAATGTTTTATTTTTGAATTTTTCCATGCTAACAATAACAGTGCCAGCAGCTACACAAATACATATGTTCGCATGTACTATGCTGATTTGCAGCTTCTTGTTTTGCACATCGCACCCATTACACAAAATGTGAATGAAATTAAAGTAGCAGGGGTTTTTTTGTAATCTTCAACTGCAAATAGATTAGAGGCCACAATTCAATTCATTGTCAGAGTGGATGCTTTCCATGCCCCGATAACCTCCCAGACCAAAGGATCCCAGCTAGCAGCAATGTGAATGGAAGTGCCACTGCCAGCTGGAGGAGGTGGTACTGGGCTAAGCAGACTAGTCTATATAAAAGGTAGGGTAATTAGCTATGGCGCTCTCTGGAAGGACAGATCCTGAAGCTGAGACTCCAATACTTTGGCCACCTCATGAGAAGAGAAGACTCCCTAGAAAAGACCCTGATATTGGGAAAGATGGAGGGCACAAGGAGAAGGGGGCGACAGAGGACGAGATGGTTGGATAGCGTTCTTGAAGCTACCAGCATGAGTTTGACCAAACTGTGGGAGGCAGTGGAAGACAGGAGTGCCTGGCGTGCTCTGGTCCAGGGGGTCACGAAGAGTCGGACACGACTAAACGACTAAACAACAACAATTAGCTATGGCAGGGCTCTTAATTTAACCCACAAGACTGATTTTCCCCAAACCACACCCATCTGCCCTACACCTGACGTCACATGTGACATCAGGTGTGAGCAGGTGAAGACATGGCTGCAAAGGAACATTGGGGAGTTTGGAGTTCCCTCCCAATCATTCTTTTGATCTTGGCAAACAGGAATCCTGCTCAGTGCTGACCACCTGAGCTCCAGTGGGATCGGGCTGCACTAAGTAGCTTTCAGCATGTAGCAGCTGATCGGCACCAAAAGCCGGAGCAAACCAGCTTTTTGGCTCTGTGAGCCCCTTTCAAGTTGACACCTGATGCCAATATGACATCACGTGATGGACCCGCCCATCAAAGTTAAGCCACACCCAATTCCCCACCCCTAATCTGCCTTGCCTTGCCTTGCTTTGTAAAGCCCACTTACCTGCTTTTATGTTCTTAGTTGTTTGGGCTTTGTATGCTGTTTTACCATTCTCATATATTATTGAGCCACGATTGCTTAGAAGGTACATCATTTTCCTAGCAAGCTACAACAGCAAGGGAGAAAAGAAGCTTTTATTGATGCCATTGTTAGATATGTTAGTAAGGTGTGCCATTTTAGGGGGTGAAACTTAATTTTTGTAAATTTCTTCAGTGAGGGGTCTTAAAACTGTGGTTTTGGGTGTGAGGAATTCAAATCTGCTATTATTTTTTGTGACTGGACAGCATTTAGCATGATAAGTCTACTTTTGATGAAGAGGCACTTAAACTCCTTTTGGAAAAGCAAATAATTTTACTTTTACCTTCTGAAAATGTCAGGTAATGCTAAATAATAAATAAATAAATGATATAATATTAACATATACTGTATTTTTCGCTCTATAAGATGCATCAGACCACAAGACACACCTAGTTTTTGGAGGAGGAAAACAAGGAAAAAATATTCTGAATCTCAGAAGCCAGAACAGCAAGAGGGATCGCTGCGCAGTGAAAGCAGCAATCCCTCTTGCTGTTCTGGCTTCTGAGATAGCTGTGCAGCCTGCATTCACTCCATAAGACGCACACACATTTCCCCTTACTTTTTAGAAGGGAAAAAGTGAGTCTTATAGAGCAAAAAATATGGTAAGTACTTGGCAATCATTGAAATGATTTTTATGCACTTTTACACACATTTTACTTTCAAAGCAAAACTAAATTATATTAATTTAGCCAAAATATCTTTTGAATTCCCAAGCCATGTTACAACTTTTCTGCACCCCTTATTTTTGGAAATTGAAAGTTGAAAAATTCAATAGGCACTAATACATTGGAATGTAGAAGTATGCCTTCGCTGCGTGCTTGAACTCCAACTGGAGACTCCCTAAACTTCAGCTCAGTCTTTTAGCCACTCATCAGGTCTCGGTTTATTTAGTGTGTATAAATGTCTGCTGCTGCAGAGGATTAATCTGTATACCCAGGACACTGCGGTGAGCTTGCCAAAGCCAACATTTTAGAGGTCCCGAATTCCCATGCTTCAAAGCACACTGTGACCTCCGGCTGGGAACCGGAAGAAATGTTTTTCAACGATACACCAGTGCTTCATTTTACAGCAGCAGCAAGGAGAGCTTAGCTTCTTTTGCTATAATGAACTGTGACTGACAAAGATGGTGCCAAATTCGGCAAGGCAAGAATGGGTTGATACAGGGAGTTTGCTTTGCATCATCTTGTTTCTTGAGATGTATTCTGTAAAAAATTGAAGCTTATATAAAACGTAATCCGTGTTTTTCTCCTTTCCCCTTCTGGTCTGCTGAATACAGTCATAACTCGGGTTGAAAGTGCTTCAGGTTGAGTGCTTTCTGGTTGCACTCCGCGGCAACCCAGAAGTAACGGAGTGCGTTACTTCTGGGTTTCACCGCTCGCGCATGCGCAGACGCTCAAATAACGTCACGCGCATGCGCGGAAGCATCAAAACGCGACCCGCGCAGACTCGCCGTCACATCTTATGTACTGTTCAGGATGCAAACAGGGCTCCGGAACGGGTCCCATTTGCATCCCGAGGTACCACTGTATATGGTAAATATATTAAAATAGCTATGAGTTTGCATTTGTACTTTGGTAATACTGTGCAATTTTTATAATGCCTTCTGGCGAACAAGAAGGTAATTCTTTACACTTTTTATTAGTATACCATGGGGGCAATCCACATGGAGCTTGAAGTCCATGGACTTCATATTAAGGTACAAAAATAGTGGTGTGAATCTATTACTGCTCAGTTGTTTTGGACATACATTCTAAATGTAGATTTGTTCATGAATCTTCTCCCAGCTTTGAGAACTCCCCCCAAAATTGCCCATTTGCTCAGCGACATTCAGCATGAGGCAAGACATGTTTATTAATACAGTGGGAGTGTGACACGGTGCAAAAATTTGTTCTGCCTGAGCTTCTAACGCAGAAATATATAAGGCGTAATGATAAAGTGCATAAGATTCCAAAGGGCTCACAGTTTGTGCTGTAATTTGTTTAGAGAAGGTAAGGAAATGAAAACTGGGAAACATCTGCTTCTTGATCTCAAGCAGGCACCATTTCCTGGGAATTCTGGAGATGCAAATTCTACTCCCACTGTTGAATCAGTAGGCATCACTTAATGATCAAACAAGCATGCCCACAGCCAGTTTTTCAGATAAATAAATAAATAAATCTGTGCATAAGCCGGTTCCATTGCCTTTTAAGTAAATTCTGAGCCTACATGTTCCCTGGAGAAAAGCTTTCCTTTCTATTGCAGAACCGATTTATTATTTATCTAGGTTTAAAAATTCTGGTTTTCCTTATGAACATTGTGATATAACAATATTTGTAGAGCAATTCTATGCCTGACTATTCAGAAGTCAGTCCCTCTGATCCCAGTGTGTCTTACTCCCAAGTAAGTACATAAAGGGTTGAAGGCTTCATATCAAAACAATCCCAAGAGATTGCATTCTGCCTTCTGTTCCTGTTGTATGGCTACCTACTCTGACTGGCAGCAGCACCTCAAGAAAAAAGAAGTCCTAGACAGGAGGTCCTGAAAATTATATGTGAATTAATGCATGCCTTAGTGTCAAGAAGAGCCTTGCTGGATCAGACAAGAGGCCTGTTGCCCGACAACACTATTCTACTCACATTCTCTAGCAAGTGGTATTCAGATCCCGCCCAGATATTGGAGGGAGTTAAAATTGGCAGGATATCACAACCTCTTGAGGGAGCAATTTCCACAGGAAACCTCTGTGTGAACAAGTCCTTCCTTTAACTTATTTGTTGTCCAAAAGTCCCTCTAACTGGTTTCCTGCTTCTGATGTACTTTAAATCATCTTTTATTGTTGCTTTTAATGGCTTCTCAATTCCACCACCCCATTCCTTACTGTTGTGCATTTCTTTCGTAGAGAAATACAGTCAAAGGAACAGGGTGGGTCTATGCATATAATTAATTGTCAAAGTTCAGAGCAAAGGGGTCATAACCGGCATAACAGAAGCCATCCTGGCTTGTGATTGGAATCCAGAATGCCCCATTTTGGGGTCCAGCACTCCAGTTAGTTGGCTCTTGTCAGAGTGTTGAACCAAAGGACGCTCGTTTTTGGTCTCATGCAAACCAGCTGATTCACGCCAGAGTGCTAGACCAGTGATGCTAATTTTTTGGCCTTGTGCTCTTGTGTGAGTCAGCTGGCTCCTGCGAGAGCTCGGGACCAAAAAAGCAAGCGTCCCAGTTTTGATCAGCAAGATGTCAGAGGGTATGAGAGCTGTGTTGTCAGCGAACAACAGGAACTATGCAATGAAGGTGCCAGATGCACCTCTGTGGGCAGGCAATTCTACAGCTTAGGGCCCACCACAGATAAAGCCTTCTCTCAGGCTGCCACCCTATAAATTTCTGAGATCAGTGGAACTACCAAGAGGGGCTGTAGGGAAGAAGATCTTTCAGATATTTGGTGCCTGTCATGTAGGGTTTTAAACACTAATGCAAGCATCTTCAGTTCTGCCTGGAAATGAATTGGCAACAAGTACAGCCAGCAATCTTGCCACATTTTGGACCAGCTGACATTTCTGAGACGCCTTCGAGAGTAGCCCCACATGGAGTGCATTGCAATAATCCAGTCTGGAAGTTACCAAAGAATGGGGTATAGTGGCCAAATCATCTCCGTCCGAAAAGGGGTCATAGCTGGCCAACCAGCCACAGCGGGAAATAGGCCACTGTGGCCTTGTGAGCCTCCACTGACAATATTGAATCCAGGAGGACCCCCAGGCTAATGAACTGCTACCCACAGGAGTGTAATCCCACCCAGATAGGCTGCTTCCCCACTTCCTAGATCTGAGAGCTTGGAACATATAAAACTTCAGTTTCATCTGGATTCAGCTTCCTTGACTCTGTGCTTTAATCCTGCTATCCTCCAGCTGAGTTTCTATTATTTTAGTTTTGAATAACCACCAAGAGGAATGACATTCTTGACTTTTGCTTTGATAATCTTATTGCGTGGACAGGCAGAGTCCCCAGATCCCGCGCGATCCCCCCGTCATGTGGAATAACGACTCAAGACAACGTGCTATGGGATTAAATTGGCCACAACTTTATTAAATTTCAAATGTGGGTAGACCTTGGCTCAGGCATTGGGCGTTCTCCCTCCCCAGTCCCCAGCCGGGGACTTAGGGAGCATCAGGGTTATCCAGTGTGTGTGGGGGGGGGGATGGGCTGGCTCTGGAGAACATATGTTCAACCAGAGATAGCCGCCCCCGTTACGCCGCCGCCGCAGGGGAGAGCAATGACGACCTTTCGGCGTACGGCCAAAGCCTCCCTTCAGAAAACCCTTTCAACGGGGAACCCTGGTATCGCCGCCGCAAAGAGGAAGATGGACTAAAGGATTCCGCCCAAGGCCTGATACTGCCAAAGTTGTGACGTTTTGCTACGGGAAAGGCGTAACCTGCTGTCAGAGCTGCCCGAGGTCCCAGCTCACAAAGGACCAACGCCAGTTCTTGTTATATACAAAAGTCTTTATTGAAGTTCAGTTTCGATTTCAAAGCCGCGGCGCGCAGCTCTACGTCTTGAACTCTAGACCGCTGAAGCTCCGTCTGAATCTCCTCCCCCCAGACACCAGTTTAAGACTCTAGCCTTGCTCCACCTCTTCCTTTGCTCTTTCCTCCTCTGGGTCCGCCTGTCCACTGGGGTCTTGCCCTTTCTAGACTCTTCTGACGCTGAGCCCCCTGAGTCTTCCCCCTGCCTCCGGTGGGCTTTAGGACCTGGTTCCCAATCCGGGTTTTCTGCCGTCCCGCGCGCCTGTACATTTGAACTTGGCGCGCGCGCCCAGCCGGCAACCTTTCTCCTGACCGTTACACTGCTCCTGTCACTGCTTCCCTCTTCGGGGGGGCTAGCTGGACCTGACTTCCCCTCCGTTCTCTCACTCTCTGATAGAGGCGTGGTCAGCCCTGACTCATCTTCTCTCCCTACTGGAGGAGACGCTGGCCCTGATACGTGGGACTCTTCCCCCCCACTACGCTCTGGTGGGGGAACTGGTCCTGATCTTCCGCTGCTGCTTTGGGAGTCCCCGCTGGCCCCTTGCTTCTGGTGCGTCCCCCCTGGGACCCCCCTTGCCCTGGCCATCGGCGCCCCCCTCTGGGAATCTTCTGAATCGCTGGAGAAACTCATGGAATCTCTTGGGCCACTGTCATACTCCCCTACGCTGCCCTCAGATTCTTCCCCTTCGCTCTCCGTTTCCTCTCTCCCCTGTGCCTCTGCTCCTGTGCCCCTGACACCTGCCAATGCAGGGAAATTCCTTTCCGGCCCTTTAACAGCGAACTTAACATAGCAGCGCCCACATAGCTGTGAAGAGAAGCTAACCTGCAAAACATGTGAAGAAAAGTTAACCTGCAAAATAAGACATTAACTGAGGGTGGGTAGGGTGGGAGAAGCTCTGGAGCCAAGTGAGGATTCCCAGGTAAGATCCTCCCTCTATTGTGTGGGCAGGTAATCCCTCCCCTACCTGGCCTGGTCTCCTTGGCAATGCTTCCCCCAGGTGGGATTGGACAACTGACTGAGGTAGGCGGAGACCTCCAGGTATCCCACCTGAGGGAAGGCAAAGCCAAGCCTATGCTGTTGGAGCCGCTCCAGATCTAGGGGCTGCACGCGTCCACGCAAAGGTCGCCCCCCATTTTAAGCGGGGAGCGGTCATTGTGGTTTGCCTTGTCTTTATTTATTTCATGGAATTGTAGAGTCATCTAGTCCAACCTCCTGCAATGCAAGAATCTCAACTAAAGCATCCATTTAATTGTTTGCATTTTGTTGTGTTCCCATATTTTAATTTAATTTGACAGTTTATGTTTGTTTTATTGTACATTATTTGGAAGGTGCATGAGGTGACTAATAACTAGAATAAATAATACTAAGTAGCTGAAAAATCACAAAGCAGGGAGCAAGCTGTTGACTTTTTCAGATCTATTTCTTGGGCTTGGTGCCCCCACCTCTATTTATTTTTTTACATTCAGTTAGGGTTGCCATACAGCCGGGATGTCCCAGACTTGTCCTATTTTGGGGGACCAGCATGCCCATCAGGCCAGATTTTTGCATTTTTTATGGAATGCCAAGGTTTGGATTAAAAATATAAATGGGGGGGGGCACGCACATGCTCAGAAGGTGCTGTGCCCCAGAACAAGAAGCGCCACATCGGGCAGCCTTGCGTGGCCTTCTTGGGGCCACGCTAGGCCTCGTGTTGTTCCTAGCAGCTGGCAGACCTTGCACAGCCTACCTGGGGTTGCGCCAGGCCTCTACTGTTTCAGGCAGTCGCCAGGCCTGGCGCAACGTTTCCAAGGCCTGGCAGGATCTCCTGAGCAGGAAGCTGAAGACAGCAAAGATAAGGGGAGATGGACGGGGGGGGGGGGAGTGAGCAGGCAGGCGAGGAAGGGGTCAGCGGCAGGGAGGAGGCAACAGAGATGCCGGGTGGGGGGGGGTCCTGGGTTTTTGCTCCTCAGAATACGGCAACCCAAATTCAGTCCCAGAATTATTTTAGTGAACTTGAAAACTAGCTGAGTGCTTTGTGACTTCCAGATGTTCCTAATCAAGCTAATGACCAACAGAGATACCTGTATGTAGTAAGAATGTTAATTCTCTTTACTTAAGGTGAGAATCTATTCCAGGGTGACACTAACTATTGAAAAACCAAGAATATGATACCTTAGCTGGAAGAATGGCTTGCTGCAGCCCCTGATCTGAATTAGCTGACGGCCTTTCCCACAATATTGTATTTTTAACCTTTTATATATTCTGTACTTACTGCTGTTTAAGTTAAATTAGGACTGCCATCCGTCCGGAATTTGAAACATGGCAACCCTAAATTAGATGTTTATTTCATTCACTATGCGATGTGCAGTGGGCTTATTCTAAAACAAACACAAAACCAAACATCTCGTCATTTGGAACAAAAAGTTGGTTTAATGGCGAAGCTGATAATTGGAAATGGTATCTTTTAAAAGCACCACCCTGTCAGATCAATCCTGGAACGGTGGCAGTAGAATATTGATCTTAGCAAATGAAAAGAGGAGCTGCGCCTGGATCTTAGAGTGGCGAGCAGAGTGCAGGGAGGCTGCACTCATTCAAGCTAAGCCACAGAGCACCTGGCAGACAGATGGCCAGCTGCCTGCAACCCACACCTTTGTTCGGGATTTACTTGGACTGTCTCTGGATAATAGATTTAGAGGGCTGGGGTCACAAGGAATTAGAAAACTGTAGCTAGTTGCAATTAAACCAGAGTTATTTTTAGACGACAAAGGAGTGACTGATAGGTCTGAGCCTGAATCTCCATCAGATCTGCATGAAACGCTGTGGTTCAGAGATTATAACCATGGCAGTCGGGCCCTATTGAGCTGTGACGTCTGTGTGCAGAGCAACGATGGAGCCCCAGCAGCAGGTGGGCAGAAGCCAAGCGGGAACTGCTAGTAGCGGAGCCAATGTTTTCCCTTTGCAGGCAACCGCTGTATTGTGCTTTCCTCTGAATATATGTCTTCCAGAACTCTTCTGTGTCCCTTACTTTCACTAGTTTCTTTGTAACGTATTACCTCTTAATGTGTTGCTTGTTCCCCCCCACTGATTTCCCTGTCTCCCGGGGTGGAATTTCCCCTGACAAACAGGAGCCATTTCACGGGGGTGGGGGGTGGGGGACTCGGATGTGTGGCTGTTTGCAGTGGCAAACCTGTAATGTGGGGAGGAGATGCTTGATGAAACCCTAATTTGATGTCTATACTTTAATTATAAAATAAGATTCATTCTGTTTGCCAAAAGTACTTGAATGGCCATTTTCTAATTCAGCCATTTTGTAACTTCATTTTTATAATCTCATCTTCTAACATGGGGTCTACTTTGACTTTTCCCCTATATTTATGTGTTTCTGTATGTCTTTTTCTGCTTTCTCCTTCTCACTCACCCTCTCTTTGCCCCCTTCTCAAGAAGCAGTGATGTTTGGCAAGCAGGCACAACCACTTTAGATCAGGCATGGCCTGGTTGTATGTTACAGTCTGCCAGCAGCTACCTAAACAACATGCTAACTGCTATTTCTGTAAGATCCCAAGGAAATAAATGGATACATTCCCTTCCATTGCATAGAATTCTGGTTTGAAGGGTTGTTGCTGGCATCCATCTGTCTCAAGACAATGGAGTGCACCTCTGGGGTGAAGTCAAATCACTGGAGAATCACAGTACCTGCTGTGGCTGCAGAAACCGGCAACTCGTAACTGCTGCCTCCCACATTGTTTTTGCTGTTAGCAGTACCCTTCAAACTGGAAGTGACCTCTTTGGGGTGCAGTGTGTAGGAAGGTTTTGTGCTGCCCAGATGACAAGACCCCCCCCCTTGGCCTCACTGATGTGGTCCAAAGGAAAGCAGCGCAAGACGTTTCACACCAGCCTGGCAGCAGGAGTCGCCAGAAGGAGGCATACAAGACGCCATCCAATCATCTTCGGGACTCCACTCTGGATTTGTGTAGGGTTTATTCCTTAGCCTTTTCTTCTCCCGAAAAGGTCCTGCAAGGCAGCAGGTATGGATTTTTCCATGGGTTTTACTCCTGAAGCCATTTTTAAGAATGAGTATAGTCACAGGGCAGCAGAGGTTGGGTTGGTTGGCAACTGTCACTCTCACTAGAAAACGGTGGAGTGCTCCTTCAAGGATGAAGTCAAACCAAGCTATTCAACCTCCCAATTCTCCTTAGCGACTGAAGTATTATCTTCAGTATTATACATTCTGGAAATAGCATATGCTTTGTGGTGCTGCACAAATGAGAATAATACCTCCACTCTCTCTGGTATCGCATACCCCGCAACCCCTGCCTCCTCATGCCAGCACAAGGAGCGCAGACATCTGCAAAAGGAAGCCTGCACATGAACAATACCTGTGTAACATCAAGAAGAGGAGGCCACACAGAGGATGCATGACCAGAACAATTTTAATGCAAGCAGTTTATGGAGGGGAAAAGCCTGTGGCAGGTTGCTGCTTGTGATACACAACTGGAACCTAGAATTACTGTGCCAGAAAGCTAACTTATGCAGCTTCTGGAATGGAAAGCCAGGTGGGCCAAAATATCATGGTATGTGTGTAGACTAACGTGTGTGTCGGAATGGTACAACTGGGACACAGCAAGAAAATGCTTCAGTTGTAGCTTGAGCCTGTTATCATCATCATTATTGGCCTTGGTAGAAAAGAGGTAGGCCCACCCTATAACATAACAACAACAACAACAACAACAACAACAACAACAACAACAATTATTCCCTGCCCATCTGGCTGGGTTTCCTCAGTTACTCTCAAGGCTTCCCTTTGTGTGTTTGAAGTCTTTTCAGAAGTCCCCATCCTTCCCTCTCTTCTCTAAGTTACTCTGGCTCCTTCAGCCCTGCTAAATATATAACATATTCTCTATACCTTCAGTTGCTTTTGTCTCTCTCTGGATTCTTTCCAGCTGCTGCCATGTCCTCCCCACCCCCAGCAGCATAGTGATTGCAGGCTTAGGCAAACTCAGCCCTCCAGATGTTTTGGGACTACAATTCCCGTCATCCCTGACCACTGGTCCTGCTAGCTAGGGATGATGAGAGTTGTAGTCTGAAAACATCTGGAGGGCCGAGTTTGCCTATGCCTGGTTCAGAACTTACCAAAATGGCTGAAAGGGATAAAGTAATGCCCGTGTCATGATCACAAATTTCCATACAAGGATACAGTAGTAACTCTCAATAGCCTTTAGAAACTCACGCTTACCTGGAATGTAGAATTAGTTGCATTTGATTTTTTTAGGGATTCTGCCAATCTCAGAGTGGGACGGCTTTTGTGCTTCCTGACTCCAGCACACATGGCTGCACCCAAAACCTCCCTGAGTTTGGCTTCAGTGACAGCCATCTCGCTATTCCATTTCAGACATTTCAGACATTTCAGACATTCAGACATTCAGACATTTCATATATATTAGAAATTGAACGGACCAGAAGTAGAGCAACCTGTAAGCCATGGTATGTCACAAGCAGCATTTTGGTGCTCTGTTGAAAGGTACCAGCTGTTGATTCTGGAAAGGAGGCTAGGAAGGCAAGACTCAGGCCCGTTTACATTTTCAGCAGGTGCTTGCAGGAAAGAAATAGCCAGATTGGAAAAAATGCAAAGGCAATTAGAAGTTGGGAGAGAGTGCAAAGAGCAGGAACCGAGAGCATTATGTTAGGGTTGTTGCCAACGCTGCACAAAACAAGGCAGTTCACACAACAGATCTTTCTTTTCCTCCTCCCCACAGCCAAAGCCTATGCAGAAGTCTTAGGGGACCTACCAGTCATTGTGGATTGAGATGTTCAGGGCCACAGTGGAAGCGTGGAATCACCTGACGTCTAGTGGAAGAATCTTGTGCACGTGGAGTATAATATTTCTGCACCCAGTTTTGGACAATTCACTCCACACCACTGTAGCTTTGTATAACACAGCTCACAATGTTTGGTAGGGTGGTGCGACGGGAAAGGGATAGATAGATCCATTGTGTGAGCTTGTATTCTATTCATGCAAGAGCTCTAAGGCAGCCTAGAAGTATATGTTAGGTAGATGGGTTAGCAAGAGTTGGTGAAGAGTGGCAGAGGAATGAAGCTCAGTGGAAGAGAAGAAAACTGAACAGCATTCAGCAGGCATTCCTGAGTGCTGAGAATATGGTGGAGTGGCTTAGTAGATGGACACCAGGTTCAAAAGTGGTACATCAGGGCCCCTGAATCCTAGAATCAACAGATCAAAGACCTCCAGGTGACTGCAAACCAAGCCATGTGCTAGAACACCCAGATGTTCTGCCATGTGAAAATAAAGCATCCTCCGTGGAACTGAGCTGGGACCGGGAAATGGATTTCCATTTGTTCCTATTAATCTGTATTTCGTACTCTGGCAGACTTTAAATTAATGTGAGCATTTGAGCAGATGGCTGTGCTTTAGAAATAGGAAAGCATTGACAGTTGACGAATGTTACATGTCTTTTGCACACCATTCTGTTGTTCTCCAGCAGCTGCCTTTTTATGTTGACTAGAGACTAATTTAAGGGGAAATAAGTGTGAAATTGCTGCGGGTCATGTCGCCTTTGATTATTCTTACATTGTATGTTTTTAATAATAATAATAATAATAATAATTTTTTATTTATACCCCGCTCTCCCCAGCCAAGGCCGGGCTCAGAGTGGCTTACAAACAATAATAAAAACAAGAAGAAAGATTACAACTTAAAAACAAAAATAAAATACAACATTAAAATAATGGAACATTAAAATATTAAAATGTAGCCTCGTCACAGGAGGAGAAGGAAAAGAAAAGAAAAAGAGAGAGAGAGAGAGAGGGAGGGAATCAAATTGGCTCCAAGCCAAAGGCCAGGCGGAACAACTCTGTCTTACAGGCCCTGCGGAAAGAAATCAGATCCTGCAGGGCCCTGGTCTCATGAGGCAGAGCGTTCCACCAGGCCGGAGCCAGAGTTGAAAAGGCCCTGGCTCTGGTTGAAGCCAATCTAACTTCCTTAGGGCTTACTGAACAATACCATATTTCCATGACTCCTGGGTATGGAAGAGCCAGCATTCCAAAGCCAACGTTTGAAGATATCATTTAGTTTTGCTTTTGTCATTCTGATTTGTACTAGGTCAGCCAGCAAAAGGTATGCCAGATAGAAAAAAATAAATAAAGTACATCTTTATGAAATATCGGTTGGGGGATATTGGAAAAGGCCTAGCCGTTCTAATCCTTTGTGCTTCCTCTTTCTCCCTTAGCATCCATCTTTCATTATTTCCCGTAGTCTCTTGAAAGTAAATATAAGAGTTGAGCCTAATTCCTCCTACTTGTGATTTCTGAGGTGTGACTCAGCAGATTTTTCTTTGTTGTGAGGCTGAGTGAAGGGGAATGGAATATAATACTCTTATGGAAAACGGCAGTGGAATTTCATGGTGGATAATATTTCTCTTTGTTGAAGTTTTAAAGCTGCCTATCAAATGCAGTTATGGATTATCTCTCTCTGCTTCAGAACTACCCAAACACGTGATTCTCAGAGCGGGAGGTGGGTCTGCCTAAAGAGACATGAGCGCTATTAGACAGGGACTACGAGCTTCCACTTTCCCTACTACCTTTTTTCAATTTTGGCTGTATTCTTGGAGCTGGTCTATAATCACTTTTACCAAAGAGCTCAACATCCCCTTGGTGACCCTCTCCACACACCAGCTGTATTGTGAACCTGAACTCTTTGCATGAATTGGAGCCCACCACAAAGAGTTTTTCCTGCTATTACTGTCAGCCGCCACTGGAGAGGATCAGGAGCGATGGCTTCAAGACCCATTGAAATTAATGGACCCAAGTTAATCATGTTCATTAGTTTTGATGGGTTGTATCAGACACTAGGCTACTCTGAATAAAACTTAGTTGTATACAACCCAAAGGGATCTACTCTGAGTAGGACTAGCCAATTAAGAATTTAAAAGCAAAACAAATTCTGCAAAATCAATTAGATGGTTATGAAAGAGTCTCACTAAACTTAAGTAAAAACAAAACAAATTCCTTCCAGTAGCACCTTAAAGACCAACTAAGTCAGTTCTTGGTATGAGCTTTCGTGTGCATGCACACTTCTTCAAGACTATGGCCTAAGTTGGTCTGACTATGGCAGACCAACACGGCTATCTATGTGTAACTAAACTTAAGTAAAAACAATTAGATGATGAATTGAGTGGTGTATTACTTTTGTCATTGGTTGCCCTGATTGCATATGCAAATATACTATACTACATTGGAAGACTAATTTTGGAGGAAACAGACAGGGTGAGGGTGGTTCAGAAGGAAGATGGGATAAGCATCTGATTGCACAAGGCAAACACTTATCTCACTTATCTCAGAGCTTGCAGGGCAGCAGCTGAAGAAGGAGCAAAAAGGGTTTTCTGGTGTGTGTGTTTCTTTGTGGCTGATTAGCTGCTCTCCCTGTGCAAAGGTCAGAGGGGGCAGGGTTTCTGTTGAGGTAGGTGATTAGCTGTGGGAGGAGCTTATCAGAGGTTGCAGGGCAGCGGCGCGCGCCACTAGTTTGATCCATCTTTTAGATTTAGGGGAGCTAGTCTCAAACGTTTGTTGGGGGAGACCTAGGTTTTTTTGGGGGGGGAGTTATTTGTCCTGTCTTCACACTTTTTATGATGGAGGACCACTGTAGTCACCCCCAACTACACGTTCTCAAGATGGAGGGTGAGGGAACAGCTGCAGTTGCCTGCGGTTCCTGCGCAATGTTTGCCATCTTGCCAAAGGTTGCAGGCAGCTTTACCTGCAGCAATTGCATGTTGATTGCCCTCTTAAAATACAAAGTCCAGCAACTGGAGGAACGTGTAGCTACGCTCCAAAGAATTAGAGAGCTGGAGCTCTTCTTGGAAGCAACAGAGCACACCGTCTCCACCAAGGAGGAGACAGGGGACTCCCCTGAGAAGGAGGCTAGTTCACCAACACAGGAGCCAGATATATGGAGAAACGTGACTCAAAGAAGTAGGAGGCCCAGGGTTCGCTCTGATTTTTTAGAAATACACAATCGCTTTGAGGTCCTCTCCCCTAGCATGGAAGACGAAGAGCAGACTCCATTTGAGGATCTCCCTCATTACAGTCGATCAGGTATATGAAGACGAGCAGCAAAGTCAGTCCTCAGGGAATGTACAGGCGACCTTGGAACGGACAGATCACGGAAGAACCCCGTCCAAATCTAAGAGGAGGCGTGTAGTGGTGATAGGGGATTCCCTACTGAGGGGAACAGAAGCAGTGATCTGTGGGCCTGACAAGATGTCTCGGGAAGTGTGCTGTCTCCCCGGGGCTAAGATCCAAGATGTAACTGAACGACTGCAAGGAATCATAAAACCCACTGACAAATACCCCTTCCTCTTGGTTCATGTGGGAACCAATGACACTGCAAGCAATAGCCTCCAGAAGATCAAAAGAGACTATGAGGCTCTGGGCAGGAAATTGAAGCAATTAAATGCATAAATTGCCATCTCATCTGTCCTCCCAGTTGAACGACGTGGCCCAGGGAGAGAGGGGAAAATAGTGGAAGTGAACAGCTGGCTTCGCAAATGGTGTAAACAGGAAGGGTTTGGATTCTTAGATCACGGACTGCAGTTTCTTGAAGATTGACTTCTGGCAAGCAATGGGCTGCACCTCACAACGGTTGGGAGGAGTGTTTTTGCCAAAAATCTCAGAAACCTCATCAGGAGGGCTTTAAACTGACTAATGTGGGGGAGGGAGACAGTGCTCCTGAAGGTAGGAGTCTATCAATTGATGAAGATGATCATCCAAATGTCATAGACCAAATGGAGCAAATAGCACGCAGACCTAGTGGTGGGAGGAAAAAATCCTTAAATAAGAGACACGGGGGAATGATTAATGGACTTCAATGTCTGTACACTAATGCGCAAAGCATGGGGAATAAACAAGATGAGCTTGAGTTCTTGGTACAGCAAACTAAATATGACATAATAGGCATCACTGAAACCTGGTGGGATAACTCCCACGATTGGAATGTAATAATGGAGGGATACAATCTATTTCAGAGAAACAGACCAGACAAGAAAGGAGGAGGAGTGGCGTTATATGTCAGGGATGTGTATACCTGTGAAGAGATCCAAGATTTAGAACCTCAAAGCCAAAGTGAGAGCATTGGGGTCAAAATTAAGGGAGAGAAAAATAACAGTGACCTCATTGTGGGAGTTTACTATAGATCCCCAAGCCAAACGGAGGACATAGATGATGCCTTCCTGGAACAGATGGCCAAGCATGCAAAAGGAAGGGAGATAGTAGTAATGGGGGACTTCAATTACCCGGATATTTGTTGGATGTCAAACTCAGCCAAGAGCATAAGGTCAAACAGATTCCTCACTGGCCTTGCAGACAACTTTGTTGTCCAGAAAGTGGAAGAAGCAACAAGAGGAGCAGCCATTTTAGATCTGGTCCTAACCAATGTTGATGACCTGGTTAGTGGGGTAGAAGTGGAAGGATCATTAGGCACGAGTGATCATGCTTTTCTGAAGTTTACTATACAGCGGAAAGGAGCAGCCAAGCATACCAGGTCTCAATTTCTTGACTTTAAGAAAGCCGACTTCATAAAACTTAGGGAAGTGCTTGGTGAGATCCCATGGACAGTAATACTAAAAGGAAAGGGAGTTCATGATGGCTGGGAGTTTGTTAAGAGGGAGATAGTAAAAGCACAACTTCAGGCAATACCAATGAGACGGAAAGATGGAAGGTGCCTAAAGAAGCCAGGGTGGCTATCTAAAGAACTTTTAACTGAGTTAAGATTAAAAAAGGATGTGTACAAAAAATGGAAAAGGGGGGAAACCACAAAAGAGGAAAACAAATAGCCAGCACGTGTAGACACAAAGTCAGAAAAGCTAAAGCATAGAATGAACTCAGGCTTGCTAGAGAGGTTAAAAGCAACAAAAAAGGCTTTTATGGGTATGTTCATAGCAAAAGGAAGAACAAAGAAACCGTGGGGTCACTCAGAGGAGAAGATGGTGAAATGCAAACAGGGGACACAGAAAGGGCTGAACTCCTCAATGCCTTCTTTGCCTCAGTCTTCTCCGATAAAGAAAACAATGCCCGACCTGAAGAATTTGGAGCAAATGATTCAGCAGAGGAAACACAGCCCAGAATAACTAAGGAGATAGTACAAGAATACTTGGCTAGTTTAGATGTATTCAAGTCTCCAGGGCCAGATGAACTGCATCCAAGAGTATTAAAAGAACTGGCAGATGTGATCTCAGAACCACTGGCAGTCATCTTTGAGAATTCCTGGAGAACAGGCGAAGTCCCAGCAGACTGGAGGAGGGCAAATGTTGTCCCTATTTTCAAAAAGGGGAAAAGAGAGGACCCAAATAATTACCGCCCAGTCAGTCTGACATCAATACCAGGGAAGATTCTGGAGCAGATCATTAAGCAAACAGTCTGTGAGCACCTAGAAAGGAATGCTGTGATACCAATAGTCAGCATGGATTTCTGAAAAATAAGTCATGTCAGACTAACCTGATCTCGTTTTTTGACAGAATTACAAGCCTGGTAGATGAAGGGAACGCAGTGGATGTAGCCTACCTTGATTTCAGGAAGGCATTTGACAAGGTGCCCCATGATATTCTTGCAAAGAAGCTGGTAAAATGCGGACTTGACTATGCTACCACTCAGTGGATTTGTAACTGGCTGACTGACCGAACCCAAAGGGTGCTTGTTACGTTGTGGGCGAACATAGCAGACGACACAGCGATTTCTCCAGAGCAGCTCTTTACTTGCAAGCTGGACAGAACTGAACAGCAAACAGCTCAGCCAGCCCGCTTTTATAGGCAGCCGGCTGTCAACATTGTAGCATCAACAACCCAGAGTTTCCCGCCTAAAATAACTGACATGGACCTGAGTGAAAACTATCTACAGACCTGAGTGAAAACTATCTGCAGTATCCCCCTGCTGGCCCAGGGTGAAACTTCACTACATAACACCCCTCCCCACCGAGATAAGGCGTTAGTTACTATCGTAATGGTTTCCTTATATACAGCACTACGCGTAATGGTTCAATTAGGCACAAAAGCATATCGGTTACATTTCCCATACTTAGACCAACAGTGATACATGTCCAACAACATAGTCCTTTAAATAAGTTGGGCGCTTGGAAACTGCCAGACCGCCGGGGACTGGTAGCCAAGTCCGGAGGGCCACACAGTTCTTGCTGAGGCTGTGGTGCGACCCTAGGTGGCGCTGAAACCAAATCCCCTGGATCCACTACTGTGGGTGGAGCCTCCGCAAGTGGAGTGGTCTGAGTCTGTGGTAAGTCTGGCAGACCCTCTGCAGCGGCTTGGTTCGGCTCCACGCTGGCAGTTTGCGAGGGAGGTGTAGGTGGAGCCTCGCCATCTGTAAGTGTCTCTTCTGGAGCCACAAGCGCAGTTGGGGGCACCACAGTAGTGTCCAAGTCCCCAACCCTGCGCCTAAGCTGGTCTATGTGCCGGCGCCACAAGCGTCCGTCTTCGAGTGCCACCTGGTACGAGCGAGGTCCAGTGACTCCCACTACTGTGGCTGGCACCCAAGGAATGTCCCCCACATAGTTCCGGGCAAAGACCTGGTTTCCTGGGACAAATGACCGTGGCGCGTTGGCACAGCCTGGGGGTTCGGCCACAGCAAAGTCCGGGTGTAGCCGGTCGAGCGGTGACCTGAGGCGGCGGCCCATAAGCAGTTCAGCAGGACTCCACCCTGTGGCCGCATGAGGGGGGATGTGTTGCACGAACAAGTATTCGGCAACCCGCTCGTGCCAGTCTCCCCGGTCCAGGCGCGCCAGTGCCTCTTTTGCCGAGCGCATCATTCTCTCCGCTTGCCCGTTGCTGGATGGATGAAAGGGTGCCGTTAGGGCATGGCGGATGCCCAGTCCCAAAAGATACCGCTCAAACGTGCCTGACGTGAACTGCGGTCCGTTGTCGGAGACAAGGACATCAGGACACCCATGCGTTGCAAACAGGCCTCGCAGCACCCGGATGATGGCTTCGGTAGTGGTGGAGGGCATCAGGGCCACCTCCAGCCATTTGGAATAGGCGTCCACCACTACTATAAAGGTCCGGCCGTGAAAGGGGCCAGCCAGATCGATGTGCACCCTCGACCAGGGTGTCTTTGGCGTCTCCCAGGTGTGTTCCTTACTTGCCGGTGGTGCAGGCCTCGACTCTTGGCACGCTTGACAGGCGGACACCCAGGCAGTGATGGCATTGTCCATATTAGGCCACCAGACGTAACACCGAGCCAACGCCTTCATTTTGACAATTCCCGGGTGGCCAACGTGCAGAGCCTCCAGGACGCGCTGACGGAGTCCCTGGGGAATCACGATGCGGTCTCCCCACAGCAGACAGCCGCAATGAGCCGAGAGTTCATGTTGTCTGGTTGTGAAGGGCTGGAACTCCGATGCAAAAGGCCCTTGTGGCCACCCCCTCCACACCCAGTTGAGCACCCGGCTGATGGTGCGATCCTGGGCAGACGTGGAGGCCACAGTGGCAGCCGATACAGGCGCTGCCAGAAGATCCTCAATCAGGAGGAGCGATGAAGCTGGAGCCGGGTCTTCCACAAATGCTGGAAGAGGGCAACGGCTGAGGGCGTCGGCATGGCCCATTGATTTCCCCGGGTGATGGACGAGCCGGTAGTGGTAGACAGCCAGGAAAACAGTCCATCGCAGCATGCGTGGCGGGAGGACCGGTGGAGTTGGACGATCACCGGCGAGGAGGCCCAGGAGTGGCTTGTGGTCAGTGATGAGGTCAAAAGTCCTGCCATAAAGGTATTCATGGAACCTCTTCACTCCAGCCACAAGTGCCAGTGCCTCCTTGTCGAGTTGGCTGTAATTCCGTTCTGTCGGAGATAGCGTCCTGGAAAATTAGGCGAGCGGTGCTTCTCTTCCGTCTGGGAAACGGTGACTAAGGACAGCGCCGATGCCAAAAGGTGAGGCGTCGCAGGCAAGGACCAGCGGCTTGGATTCACTGTACTGTACCAGCACACGGTCCGATGAAAGGAGAGCCTTGACCGCGTTGAAGGCCGCCGTCTCCCGATGACCCCAGGCCCAAGGCGTCTTTGTGCTAAGTAGTCGGTGAAGAGGCTCAGCCACAGTGGCTTTGTGGGGCAGGAACATATTATAAAAGTTCAGCAGCCCCAGTGTGCTGGTCCCGGGGGAAGGTACCGTGGGTGTAAGCAGAGTCCACACGAAGAGGGGCGAGGTCCAAGACGGGGAGCCGGGCGGGGAACAGGTACGCTGGAACAGGAGGCCGAGCTGGGAACTGGAACACCGGATAGTCAGGAACAGGAGGCCAAGCAGGGATCAGGAACACAGGAAGGTCCAAAGCCAACAACGACGTTGCTCCCGCAACCTGGGGCCAGGCTGACTGGGCTTTTATCCTCTTCTAAGGCCGGGGGCGGTCCCGGCCCCCAGGAGCCCCGCCTCCTCTGGCCTTAAGGCGAGCACTCCTCCTGGGGGCAACCAGTTCCCTTCGCCTCTCTGCCCTAAGCCTCTGCAGATCAGGAGAGGCCGAAGGGTTACTGGGCCCTGGAGGAGGCTCACCTGTGGCCACTGAGTCGTCAAGCCCCTCTGGGGCCAGAAGGGCTTCACCTGGGGCCAGCTCCTGATGCTCTGTCACAGGTGCGGGCTCTTCAGCATCTAGGCCTTGCCCCAGTTCAGCCGGCCCTGGAGGCGGGGACTCCTGTGCAGGCTGGGATTCCTCTGGTTCATCCTCTGAATCGGAATCCCAGGCCATCACACCATCCCCCCTCCCAGGCCCCCCCCTCAACCGAGGGTCCGGACCCGGCTTGCCGGGGTACGTCGTATGGAACTCTCGGAGGCAGGCAGGTGCGTGGACGTTGGCCGCTGGTTCCCAGGAACGGTCCTCCGGTCCATACCCCTTCCAGTCAATGAGATACTGCAGCTTTCCCCTGCGGTATCGGGAGTCCAGGATGCGTTCCACCTCATACTCAGGCTCTCCCTGAACCAACACTGGCTGCGGACGGGGACGGTTCGGGTGGAACTCGTCGGGTGGGGCCACCGGACTCAGCAGGGACCTGTGGAAGACCGGGTGAACCTTCAGGGTTGCGGGTAACCAGAGACGGAACGCTACAGGAGAGACTTGGTCCACGATAGGGAACGGGCCGGTGAAGCGGGCGTCCAACTTCCGCGAAGGTCGAGAGGGGTGGAGGTGGCGAGTGGAGAGCCAAACCAGGTCACCGACGCGAAGTTCCGGCCCCACCTGGCGGTGGCGGTCGGCCTGGGCTTTGTACGCTTCCTTGGCCTGGTGCAGTTGCTCCACCAAAAGCTGTTGCTGGGACTGGAGCTCTTGAAGCCACTCCGTCACCGCCGGGACCGCGGATGCCGGCAGCACATCTGGAAACAGCCGTGGATGATAACCGTAACTGGCCTGGAACGGGGTCTGCTGGGTGGACGCATTCACCGCGTTGTTGTAGGCGAACTCCGCCAATGCCAGGTGGTCGACCCAGTCATCCTGCTGGTAGCTGCAGTAACACCGGAGGTACTGCTCCAGCACCGCGTTCGCCCGTTCCGTCTGGCCATCGGTCTGTGGGTGGTAGGCTGACGAGAGGCAGACCTCTGTCCCGAGGGTCTGGTGTAATGCTCGCCAGAACCGGGATGTGAACTGAACGCCCCGGTCGGACACCACGCGCTCTGGTAGGCCATGCAGGCGGAAGACATGCTGAAGGTACAGCTGAGCGGTTTCCTTGGCTGTGGGTACAGATGGGCAGGGGGTGCAGTGCACCATCTTGGTGAAATGGTCGGAGAACACTAGAAGGCAGGTACAGCCACGAGACGGGGGTAAGTCCACTACAAAGTCCAACGAAACCGTGTGCCAAGGGCGCGGTGGAACTGGCAATGGCTGAAGTAGGCCGGGGGGTCGCCCGGTAGGACTCTTGGCGCGCCGGCAGACATCACAACCAGCAACGTAGCGAGCCACGTCGGCCTTCAGGCGGGGCCACCAAAACTCACGACTGACCAGATGGGTGGTCCGATACCGTCCAAAGTGCCCCGCTGCTGGGGCATCATGGGCCATCCGGAGAACCTCCAGCCGCAGTGGCCCTGGCGGGATGTACAGACGGCCGTGGTGCAGCAGAAGGCCCTGATGCAGGACCAGCCCCGGACACTGTGGGCTGGACCCTTCAGCCAGCTCCCGGAGTCGTTCCTGGGCCCAAGCGTCGACCCGCTGCTGTTCCCGCACCCGAGCCTGCAGTGGTTCCACCTCCTGGGTGGCCAGGAACGCAGCTGGAGGTAGGATCGTGGTGGGTTCTGCTTGCTGTACCGTGTCTGCGTTGTCTTCAGGTTTCCGGGACAGGGCATCTGCCTTCTGGTTCTGAGAGCTAGGGATATAGCGGATCCGGAACTGGAACCGGGAAAAGAACAACGCCCACCGGATCTGTCTTTGGTTCAGCTTGCGGGTGGTCTGGAGGTACTCCAGATTCCGGTGGTCGGTTCTCACCTCCACCGGATGTCGTGCCCCCTCAAGATGGTGGCGCCAGACCTCAGAGGCCACCTTGATGGCCAGTAGTTCCCGCTCCCACACAGTATAGTTACGCTCCGCTGGTAGGAGCTGGCGGGAATAGAAGGCACAGGGCAAGAGTGGCGCTTCAGGTCCATTCTGTTGAGACAAGACGGCACCGAGAGCCGTACTGGAGGCGTCGGTCTCCACCGCAAAGGGTCGAGAGGGGTCAGGATGTTGTAAGATCGGCGCCCTCTGGAAACAGGCCTTCAACCCCTGGAACGCCTCCTCTGCCTCCTCGTCCCAGGAAAACGGCGTCTTTGGGCGCAGTAGCCGGGTCAACGGGGTGGTGCGATGAGCATAATCTGCGATGAAGGTCCGGTAGTAGTTGGCGAACCCCAGGAAACGCTGTAGGTCCTTGCGGTTCCGGGGTGCCGCCCATTCTCGAACCGCTGCCACCTTCCCAGGGTCCATCTGCACCCCATCTGGAGAGAGCCGGTGACCAAGGAAGTCCACAGTCCGCTGATGGAACTCGCACTTGCTGAGCTTTGCGTACAAACGGTGCTCACGCAAGCGCTGCAGCACGGTCCGGACATGTCCCTCATGGCGAGCCGGGTCACGGGAGTAAACCAGTATGTCATCCAAGTACACCACCACGTACTTGTCTAACAGATCCTGGAACACGTGGTTGATGTAGCGTTGGAACACAGCAGGCGCGTTGCATAAACCAAAAGGCATAACCAAGTATTCGAACTGCCCGTACCGGGTCCCAAACGCTGTCTTCCACTCATCCCCGGCTCGGATCCGAATCAAGTTGTAGGCCCCCCGGAGGTCCAGCTTGGTGAACACCTGTGCCCCTTGCACCCGCTCCAGCAACTCCGAAATAAGGGGCAAGGGGTACCGGTCTGGGATGGTGATTTTGTTCAGGGCTCGGTAATCATGGCAAGGACGGAGTTCCCCACATTTCTTCTTAACAAAGAGCACTGGTGCCGCAGTAGGCGAGGTGGAAGGCCTAATGAACCCACGCTCCAGGTTCTTGCGCAAGAAGTCCTGCAAAGCCTCGCGCTCTGGCTCTGTTAGAGAGTATAAGCGACTCACCGGTAGGGGCGCTCCGGGCTGGAGGTCTATGCCGCAGTCAAAAGACCGATGCGGCGGCAGCTGGTCTGCCCCCCGTTCCTCGAACACGTCTTGGTAGTCCCGGTACACGGCTGGGAGCGTGGGTGCTGCCTCCTCCGTGGGTGCGGCCGCTAGCATCTGCGACTGAGCATGGGAACATGGATCTGGGAAGTGTACGGTCCGTTTGACCCAGTCAATCTGAACGTTGTGAGCCTCTAGCCAGTCCATTCCGAGCACCAGGGGGAACCGGGGCATGGAGGCAATGTCCAAGGTTCGCACCTCCCGGTGCTGCTGGAGACACAGGACCAAGGGCTGGGTCTCCCGGGTGACGGCACCCGAACGCAGGAGCCGTCCGTCAATTGCCTCCACCTGTACCGGTTCTGGCTTGTTCTGAAGTGGCACCTGATGATGAGCGGCAAAGGCAGCGTCCATATAGGAGCGGGTTGCCCCCGAATCTACCAAAGCGTGGGTAAGAATCCAGGGCCCACCTGGAGGGTAGAGACGCACCGGTACCATGAGATGTCGCAATTCTACTGGTGAGGGCCCTTCTTGCATGGTTTGGGACCCCACGTTGCTAGGGCCTTCGGCTACCGAGGTTGGCGGTTTCCCTGCAACTGGTAGCTTCTCGGGACAGGAACGGGCGTAATGTCCACTCCCACCACAGTAAAGGCACAGGTTCCCCTCCCGACGCCGCGACTTCTCCGAGGGGGAGAGCCGAGGTCGTGCAGCCCCGAACGGCGTTGGCTCGACTGGCAACTCGGCTGTGGGCGTGGACCTGCTGGGAAGGACTGGCGCCAGGAGTCGGGAGTGCTGGCGGTCCCGGGTCTGGCGACGGTCCTCCAACCGATCATCTATCTGCAGGCTCCGCTGAATGAGGGTATCCAGTGTGGTGGGACGATCCATCATGGCCAACTGGTCTAGTATCTCGTCCGACAGTCCCTCAAGATACTGGTCCCGTAGTGCAGAGTCATTCCAAGACAAGTCTTGTGCCAACAGCCGAAATTCTGTGGCGTAGGCGGCGGCTGTGGACTTGTCCTGTCTCAACCGACGAATCGCCCGATTGGCTTGGCTCTCCTTCAGTGGGTTACCAAACGCAGTCTCTAAGTGGTTACAAAACCCCACATAGTCCGTTAGCAAAGGAGAGTCTTGCCGGAGCAGTGGCAAAGCCCACTTGGCCGCCTGGTCCTTTAACAAACTGATTAAAAAATGCACCTTGGTGCGGTCGTCAGGGAAGTTCCGGGCTCGCCCCTGAATGTACAACTTGGCCTGGGCGAGGAACATGGGAAAACTGGCCTGGGTCCCATCAAATTTCTCTGGCAAGGCCACTGGGTACTAGCCTGGAGCTAGGGCGTCGGCCCCAGGATCTGGAAAGGCTTCCAACCGCTGCTGAAGCGCCGCAACCACATCGCTTAGCTGCTGAACGGTGTGGGTCAAGGCCTGGTTTTCCTGGGCCAATGCCACCAGCGCAGCCGCCTGGTCAGCCATGGCCTCTGGCTTTTCCCGAACGCACCCCAACGAAGGGGGAGTGCGGGTGTGGTGGGAGCAAACTGTGCTGGTCCCGGGGGAAGGTACCGTGGGTGTAAGCAGAGTCCACACGAAGAGGGGCGAGGTCCAAGACGGGGAGCCGGGCGGGGAACAGGTACGCTGGAACAGGAGGCCGAGCTGGGAACTGGAACACCGGATAGTCAGGAACAGGAGGCCAAGCAGGGATCAGGAACACAGGAAGGTCCAAAGCCAACAACGACGTTGCTCCCGCAACCTGGGGCCAGGCTGACTGGGCTTTTATCCTCTTCTAAGGCCGGGGGCGGTCCCGGCCCCCAGGAGCCCCGCCTCCTCTGGCCTTAAGGCGAGCACTCCTCCTGGGGGCAACCAGTTCCCTTCGCCTCTCTGCCCTAAGCCTCTGCAGATCAGGAGAGGCCGAAGGGTTACTGGGCCCTGGAGGAGGCTCACCTGTGGCCACTGAGTCGTCAAGCCCCTCTGGGGCCAGAAGGGCTTCACCTGGGGCCAGCTCCTGATGCTCTGTCACAGGTGCGGGCTCTTCAGCATCTAGGCCTTGCCCCAGTTCAGCCGGCCCTGGAGGCGGGGACTCCTGTGCAGGCTGGGATTCCTCTGGTTCATCCTCTGAATCGGAATCCCAGGCCATCACACCCAGGAACGCCTGCAACTCTGTCTTGTTCTTTGGGATGGGGGCCTGCTGGATAGTGCGGATCTTGGATGTGGTCGGGTGAAGGCCGGAGGCGTCGATAAGATAGCCCAGGAACTCTACCTGTGGAACGGCGATCTGGCACTTCTCCCTCTTTACCTTGAGCCCGGCCTCTTGGAACCTGGTCAGCACGGCACGGAGGCGCTCGAACAGCTGCTGGTGTGAGTCTGCGGACACCAAGACGTCATCAAAATATGGTACCACGCCCGGAAGCCCTTGCAGGAGACGCTCCATAAGGCTTTGGAAGATGCCAGGAGCCACACTCACCCCGAACTGCAACTGGCGGCAACGGAATGCCCCTCGGTGGGTGACGATCGTCTGGGCTTCAGCAGTGGCATCATCGACGGGCAGTTGTTGATAGGCTTGGGCAAGGTCCAGCTTAGCGAAAACCTTACCCTCACCCAGGGAATGCAGCAGGTGTTGGACAACAGGAACCGGATAAGCGTGCTGCTGAAGTGCCTTGTTGATCATGCACTTGTAGTCAGTGCAGATTCTCACCGACCCGTCTTGCTTGACTTGCGTGACGATGGGGGTTTCCCACTTGGCGTGGTCAACCGGCTCCAAAACTCCTTGTGTGATCAGTTTGTCCAGTTGTTCGTCCATCTTAGCCTTGAGAGCAAAGGGAACCCAGCGTGGCTTTAGCTTGATGGGGGTGACTTGTGGATCAAGGCTAAAGGAGATGGGCGTACCTGTATATTGCCCCAAGGTGCCGTCAAAAACCTCGGCAAAGTCTTTGACCAGACCCCCAGTCTCTGCGTTAGAGATGCAGTTGATGCCGGTGACTTCCAGGCCGAGGGCATCAAACCAGTCTAGCCCTAGGAGGCTTGGCCGCTGACCTTCGACCACCACCAACCGGAGCAGGCCCGAAAAATCCTTGAAGGCGATCCGGAACCGGCCAACGCCTACCACGGGAATGTTGTTTCCCTGGTAGTCTCTCAGGTGTACGCGGTGAGAGTCAAGTTGCCTTTTGGACACTCTGGGTACCAGTCTTTTGATGGTGCTCCAAGACACGATGGACAGGGCAGACCCGGTGTCGATCTCCATGTCAAATGGAGCTCCTTCAATGAGCACCGTGACGTTCAGCTTGCGTTGCGTAGGCGAGTCCGTTTGGCCAATCGTGGTTCCAGACAGGCAGCGGCAGTTGGTGAGAGCGAAACAACTTTCCTTGGTGGACTGGAGTGAAGACTTGGACTTGCGAGTCGATGAAGGGGGGGTGTGTCAGACGGAGCCGATCGGCAGACCTTAGCGATGTGGCCCCTACTGGAACACTTCCTACAGATGGCGTCTCTGAATCGACACTTGGCACGGGAATGGTTGCCTCCGCAGCCGGCACATTCCGGTTGGCCCTTGGACTTCTGTTAGAACTTCCTGCGCTCCCGCTTTGTCTGGTGCACGTCATCGTCTTCACTGGAAGATGCCTCACCACTGCTGGCCTCTTCATGATGCACCGGAACGCAGTGGATGTAGCCTACCTTGATTTCAGCAAGGCATTTGACAAGGTGCCCCATGATATTCTTGTAAAGAAGCTGGTAAAATGCGGTCTTGACTATGCTACCGCTCAGTGGATTTGTAACTGGCTGACTGACCGAACCCAAAGCGTGCTCATCAATGGTTCCTCTTCATCCTGGAGAAGAGTGACTAGTGGGGTGCCACAGGGTTCTGTCTTGGGCCCGGTCTTATTCAACATCTTTATCAACGACTTGGATGATGGACTCAAGGGCATCCTGATCAAATTTGCAGATGACACCAAACTGGGAGGGGTGGCTAACACCCCAGAGGACAGGATCACACTTCAAAACGACCTTGGCAGATTAGAGAACTGGGCCAAAACAAACAAGATGAATTTTAACAGGGAGAAATGTAAAGTATTGCACTCGGGCAAAAAAAAATGAGAGGCACAAATACAAGATGGGTGACACCTGGCTTGAGAGCAGTACATGTGAAAAGGATCTAGGAGTCTTGGTTGACCACAAACTTGACATGAGCCAACAGTGTGACGCGGCAGCTAAAAAAGCCAATGCAATTCTGGGCTGCATCAATAGGAGTATAGCATCTAGATCAAGGGAAGTAATAGTGCCACTGTATTCTGTTCTGGTCAGACCTCACCTGGAGTACTGTGTCCAGTTCTGGGCACCACAATTCAAGAAGGACACGGACAAACTGGAACGTGTCCAGAGGAGGGCAACCAAAATGGTCAAAGGCCTGGAAACGATGCCTTATGAGGAACGGCTAAGGGAGCTGGGCATGTTTAGCCTGGAGAAGAGGAGGTTAAGGGGTGATATGATAGCCATGTTCAAATATATAAAAGGATGTCACATAGAGGAGGGAGAAAGGTTGTTTTCTGCTGCTCCAGAGAAGCGGACACGGAGCAATGGTTCCAAACTACAAGAAAGAAGATTCCACCTAAACATTAGGAAGAACTTCCTGACAGTAAGAGCTGTTCGACAGTGGAATTTTCTGCCAAGGAGTGTGGTGGAGTCTCCTTCTTTGGAGGTCTTTAAGCAGAGGCTTGACAACCATATGTCAGGAGTGTGAAAAGATAATATGAACTGTATCAAATGATGAAGAATGGAAGTAAATGTCTCTTTGGCAGTAAATGTCTCTTTGGCAGTAAATGTCTTCAGTTTTAGGAAGAGATATTTGGAGTCAGTTTTAGACAACTGTGATGAAGACTCCGAGTTTTAAGGATAGAAAGTTTTAAGGATAGAAATTCATTTTGACACGTACCTCCCCTATTTAGCTTTATTTTATCCTAATATTGAATTGTTAGCTTTAGCAAAACAAGCATAAAAAATCATTGTAAGTAGACTTCTTTGTGGAGTTAAAAATTTGTTCTCTTTGATTTGTTTGCTCTTGGTATAAAATTCTACTCTATTCTACTCACTGCTATCTTTTTCTAAAGATGCCTAGTG
Source organism: Podarcis erhardii (assembly GCF_964252035.2). Taxonomy (NCBI): domain Eukaryota; kingdom Metazoa; phylum Chordata; class Lepidosauria; order Squamata; family Lacertidae; genus Podarcis; species Podarcis erhardii. The sequence continues at coordinate 139,763,864 of NC_138497.1, read as the reverse complement.
TCATCAAATTAATTAATCAGCAACATAAACAGACACATTACCAGTGAAATGGGAAAACTTTTTTCAGATTGCTATACTGTATCTGAGAAATATATATTTCTGCACACTACCCTGATTTCCCAGGGTACATGTTTCCTTTGGAATGAGGCACAGAAGGAAACACGGTTTATTTCAAAGTCAGTAGGATACCAATAATTTGCAACCTGCCTTCCTAAATTCCAACACTGAGTTTGTCTCCTTTCTTGATGTTGCAAACAGAGTTGAATACACAAGTCTAAGAACGTTCAGTGGAGTTCATAGGCATAGTAACCTCTGCTTCCAAGTATGAGTCTTGTAGAAATTTAAATGAACTAGAAGAACTCTTCACCGCAAACAACACCAACACCAACACCAACACCCACACACACCAGTATTTTCATTGCTAAGTTGAGGGTATGGTCATTGTCAGGACTGGTGGCTATGGATTTATTGACAATAACTGAACTCATATCCTGTACTATAATATTATAGTTCTAATTTAGTGTGCTCTGGAAACGTCAACATTCCACAATATATGAAAGCAACATGAATTTTGGACTTGTGTTTGAAATGCATTCTATCTGTGGAGAGTTAGGAAAGGCTCAAAGTACAAACACAGGCAAAAAAAAAAAGTCAATATTTTCCCCACTGTAACCTTTTTGATATACTGTCCTGTGTTATTATTGTTCAGTAAAAGCAATAGAAAGAACAATAAAAGTCTAGGTTAGCTTATTGGTATTGCAGTCCAGAACCCGATATTTTATCATGAATGAACAAATGTGCAACAAACCTCAGTGGTCAAATACCCAAAGTATTCACTCTGGAGATGGACACAGTAATATTCCCATAAGCTCAGAAAACTATTTGGTAACTGAAATATGACAAGCACCAATAACATGTACAGCAGTTGCATGACTGCTGGTATCCTGCTTATATAATTTTTTTGTTTGATGGAAACAAGGAGCTATAATTCTCTGACTCTAGCATCTTAATACGTCAATGGCAGCATTTTTCTTGGAGGCAGAGTGAGATAATTTCTGGCTTTTCAGAGGCATGTACTATTGCTGTAATTTGAGACACTTTTATGCACCAGACAGCGGGTTTGGACTTTATTCTCCCATACGTATGCTTAGCAGCAAGATCCATAAGAACATGCAATCTATATGAAAGTTAACAAGAAAAATGAAGGATAGTAGTCAGAGAATTTGACTCCAAAGCAGCACCTCCTCTCAGATGTATTCCTCGGGTGCATTCCCCTTTGCAACTTAAAAAGATCCAGGGAGCAAAATTGGGTTTGGGCTGGGCTCATCCCTCAAGCTCAGTTTCCCCTTCACTTTCAGACTTCAGGTTATAGAGAAGTCTCCTAGCTCTGTCAGGGTTAGGGTTTGTGCACATGTGCTGTTCTCTGCTGCCAGCAGCAACGGGGAGGGACAGCGCACAGTCCTGTTGAGGTTTAGGCGGGACGTGGGTGTTGTATCTAGAGATATGCAAAAGGATGAGGATGAAGGCTGGTTGAAATGATCATGGCAGGCTGGGCATGTGTGTGCTTTCCTAAATAGAGGAGGGGCGTAAATACCATACTGATCAAAGAAGAAGTTACTCTTTGAGGAGATTTTGTTAGTACTTGCCTTCCTTTCTCTTAAACATAAGCCAAAAGTGTGTCCTATTTTTGACTCTATTGTACAAGCCCAATGTCCCAGTCACAAAACACAAGCATTTACTCCAGTCTGCAGCCGACCAAAGCTAAACATAAGGTGCCAGTTAGCAATAAGTAGTTGACTTGCTAGCCTAGGTCCAAGTGCTGTGCCTGCATGATTATGAAGCATCTCTTGAAACTTCTTTTAGGGTCCATTGTTCCAGATTGCACCGCGTTGCCTTTCTCAAAGTTCGCTTTCTGCTTTAAATGAACAAAGCAACTTAAGCTCCAGCTTGCATCTCTTTTGGTACTTTAGATAACCTTTCTGCTGCAGCCAGCTAGGCAACTTCCTGAACTGGGACTTCTCTTTCACTGATGTCATTGGCTTCTCTGGGAGGAGAAGCATTTTCTTGAAGTGAAAATATTCCCATTGTTTAGACTTTCTCAACGCCCCAAAGCTATTATGGTACAGGTTTTTCAACCCAGCCCGTACATAATACAGAGAGTCAATGCCCAAAGAATGTGGGTGGAGATGAACAAGGCAAGGGGTGTTCCTGAATCATTTGCAAACTTGGCCACTGTTCTCAAGATGAAGAAAACCCACCCAGCAATGCCACTCACAAATTGTTAATTACAAGTGTTGACTCGAGTCAAGGGGGAACATTCTTGCCCTTGGCGTTTCCTGCAATATCTTCACACCTCAGCCAATCTTTGTATATTCTGTTTTACCAACAGTGCCAAGTATACAAGAAGCAGCAGGAGCTCATCGTAAGTGATGGTAACATTCATATCTAAGCAGCAAATTATAACTCTTCCCTACTTAAACTTGTCAGGAATTAGCAACATTAGCGCTTTGTTTCCGTGGATTTTAAGTGTTTCTTCCAATGCAAAGATTACATTCTAAAATTAAGTAGGGTTTTCTTTCTTTATGAGAAACAGCCTCATTGCAGGGATACCTACTGTTGGGTTTTCATTTTAAAAGAGGCAAGGTACCCATGCGTACAACTTGACAGGGGACATTTCTCTTATTTGATGGGCTGTCAGAAGACTCTGCTCCATTGGACAGAGTCCTCTCTTTGTAGAGATATCTGGATCGTGCCTAGTTAAATAACCACCAGAATAGAGAAAGCAGCAAGTGCCGCAAGCTGGCCATGCACAGTTCACATCCGGCCAGCAGACTGAGCACAGCTCACCTGGTCACACTCTTCACCAATATGGTTAGATTTACTGTTTTTCTTTTTAAATTATAATAATTATTTCTAAATTTGCATATGTATATATAAATTAGCACATGCAAGTTTGTGCTCTCTTTTGTCCCTGTTTTTGGTGATGATTTTTTTGTCTTTTGTTAAAGAGCGGTGGGGAAATCTGAGATTGGCCAATGAGATTGTCATCTCCTGTCTTGAATCTTTGAGTCCCCCTCCCCTTGCAGGACTAGGGATGGAGGAGGGATCTTTTAAAAACAGGATTATATACAGAACTTGCCAATGCCATCATGACACAACTTTGCTTGCATCGGACCACCTCTTATATTGGGTACCAACTTAGGTCCAAGCTGCATTTTTAAGGCATAATTTTATGCAAAATTATACACAAAAACTACGTACATTTGATATGTAATATGTATAGAAGAGTAAGCACCCATGCTTACTATATTTCTGCAGCATAATTTTATAAGTATATGGATACATTCCTTTTTAAAAACTGTTAGATGCACTGTTGCATATATCTCTTTATGTGTTCGTTACTTTAGGAAACCTGGAGTGCATATGAATTTCATATTATATGTTCATAACATCTGTCATGGATGCTAAGATTCCTGCATTGCAGGGGGTTGGACTGGATGACCCATGGGTCCCTTCCAACTCTACAATTCTATGATTCTATGTATTAATATGCTAGAATTACTTGCATTTTTTAGTGGATCGGGATGGGGGAACATGCTTCTTACTGAGATTAAGGAGTGAGATGGGCTTTAGAAAAAACCTGTGCAGATAAATTTGACATTGAGAAAATTACATCCCTAACCAAGACCTTGTTCTCTACCTTGTAAGAGCTTAAACAAAGTTGCTGGAGCAGTGAGAAGTGGGTGGCCATCTCAAACGGCCATTTGCAAGCTTTAGGCAATCCTGCCACCACCGTGATTATAAACATTTAAGATAGTGGGTTGAAGGGACATCTATACCTTTTAGATCCTCAACATGGAAAACTGCCAGTAGTTTTTCCTAGTTGCGTTGCACATAAGAGTCAGACTTTCCTCTCCCTCTTCCCTGTTAGTCGAAACCTTGGTTCATGTTGCCATTGGCCTATACAGCTTTATAGAGCAGGCAAGGGCTCACATGATTGAAATGGGCCTCTTTTATTTGTTTTTAATGATGCACATAGAAAACTAACAAATCAGGGAGAAGGATGAGAATTTCCTTGACATTGCCTTTCTCATGGAGGGGATCTTTTTGCATACAAGTTACGGATTTGCAGGCTCGTGTCTATGTAATAAGAAACTCTGCTTTTTGCAGTGGCCCAGTCAAGGCAAGGCAGTCAACATCAGTAGAAGTTGTGTGTTTGTAGGCTCTCTGAATTCCTGGAGGTCAAGAGCAAGAGCTGCTGCTGTGATGCTTCCCCTCCAGGGCTGGTCCAGCAATCTGGGTGATGGATTCCCACGATGCCCTGCCTGCCTCTGCTGCCATTGGGGTCGTGCAGCAGTGGCTTCTGGCGAGAATAGATCTTGCAAAATGTTGCTGGAAGCTGTTGCTGCAACAACTGCTCAACTCCAGTAAGCGAGACTTTGGCAGGTAACACCATCCCATTTGGCCGCAGGTGGCAAACTGGGACAGGCCCCTTCCCATCCATTCATTCAATTTAGGTATATAGGTCCCACAGACAGGGTGACAGACCCCCACCGTGTAACCTCATACAGTGGTACCTCAGGTTACAGATGCTTCAGATTACAGACTCTGCTAACCTGGCAGTAGTACCTTGGGTTAAGAACTTTGCTTCAGGATGAGAACAGAAATCGCGCGGCGGCAGCAGGAGGCCCCATTAGCTAAAGTGATGCTTCAGGTTAAGAACAGTTTCAGGTTAAGAACGGACCTCCGGAATGAATTAAGTTCTTAACCCGAGGTACCACTGTATTGGTTAAGCAAAGATTAGAGGGAGAAATAAAAAGCTTCTTTCTGCCAGTTAGATGCAACCTGTATTTCCACCGAAATAAAGGGGACTTATTTCTGAGTAGACATGTATAAAACCACACTTAAATGAGTTATGTTAAAGCTGCTCCACCCAGGCTGTTGTTTGATGGGGTTTTCATTCATTTTTTCACTTACATATTGCATATATATGGTTGTAAGCCACTTCGAGTTCTTTTTTTTTTAAAAAAAAGATGGGCTAAACAAATATGATACTGGTATTGATCAAGTTTAGATTACCCACAAAATCCACCAGGAAGTTCCCAAAAGTTCCATTAAAATGAAGCACATGTGAACTATATTTTTGCTGTTACTTTTCATATTGTGGGTTTTCCTATTATTGTTGTTATTGTTGTTATCAAAATGCCAAATTTACCTCATTATCAGTCATATTAATCTAATGATGAAAAAGATGGCGGGGAAGCCTGTTATATATATGTGTGTGTGTGTGTGTGCGTGTGCGCGCGCGCCTGGCGTGCTCTGGTCCATAGGGTCACGAAGAGTCGGACACGACTAAACGACTAAAGAACAAATATATATATATATATACAATATACAAATATATATATATATATATATATATAGCTATACAAAATGGCTAGTAAATGATGCAGAAATATTATTATTAAACAATGGGAGCAGTTTTCTGGAAGAGAAAACCAAAAAGAAGCCATTATTTTCACATTTTCTTAGATGGAATGTAGTAGGAATTGCTACAAAAATTTTAGATACAAAAAGTCTCTGCAGGGGTTTAGAGAAAAAAGAACATCAAAATAGCCACACTGGCTATGCTTTGAACCATATTTTCTTACCATAGGTTGTCCTTATACTCTTTGTGGTCTGGGCTGGCCCTGGGTTGGCAAATGTCATTTCTGAATTTCAGAAGGCTAGCTGTGTTGCATCAAAAGCAACAGTCCTGTGGCACCTTGAAGGGGCAGGGGGAACTAATGTGCCAGAGCCCAGTTCAACAGATGCATGGAGAAGCATTTAAAGAACAAGCAGTGCAACAGATGGCAGTATCTGTGTCATGGAACTACACAGAGGACAAATATATTCAAGGACCAATTGAATGGATATAAGAGCCAGTCAAAGTGGGTGTAACCTACTACTGGCTCACTCAAAGCATCTGTGTAAAAATAAATACCTAATGAAGGACAATCACTTTTATAGTTGGTGATCAGCTCCTATGCTGGAGTCTACAGTTTGGGAGTCGTTTCTTTGGCCTATCAGCATATACGACATTGGAATATGAATGCTTCCCCACCACACATGCATACATGCAAAACAACTACAAATTGCATTTCCGTTGAATGAGACAACCCCTGCAAAGAATTAAAGCCGCTCTATTCCATACCAGGGTCTCAACCCACACTGAGTCCAAGCTCCTTCCATGGGGGGGGGGGGAATGTTCATTGGAGCAAATGGAAAGTTTCCACCCAGTAAGTTCTGCTTGTGAGTGGATGGATGCAGGCAGGTGGCATCTGTACATGGGAGAATATGGTTGAAACTGCATTTGACATTGCCCGCAAGTGAATTTACCCTTCGGGAAGGAGTTTGTCCACCCCTTTCCTTCACTCCTTTCTACTGAATGGTGCCACTGTGTGCATGTAATGATTTATTTATATTTGAGCACTGGCCTTGAAAGAAACACCTTGTTCAAAGTATATATCCTACCTTGTTCTGAACAGCCCTTAGACGTTTCCCTCTGTGTGTCATCTTTTGGCAAGGACAAGCAATTGGGCAGGAATCCCACTGCTGAAAATTATTGTGCTTAATTGCTTCCTTCTTTATCTAATTGCAGTGTTTACTGCATTGGTAACATTGCATTGGTAACAGACATTGGATAGTAGCCAGTGGCACGTGCAACTCATTGAACATTCTCGGCAAACAGCAGTCAGTACCAATCAAAATTCTTGCTGCCATAGCCTCTTTTTTTTGCCAATGCTGAGAGAGAGGGGGGGGGGTGAAGGCTGCAAGGCCCTCTGCCCAAGCAGCCAGCCCATCTTCTGAGTCTCCTGCCCACCATCCTGATGCAGTTATCATCTTCCTTTAGCCACATTTGCTCTAGCTGTGCTGTGCAAGGCCAGGCAGCCGCAAAATCTTGCCAGCATCTGCACCTCCTTTCTCCACCAGCACTATTCCAAGGCAAGAGAATTAAGGTCAGCATCTGGGGTTGACAAATTGGTGGTTAAAAAAAAAAGTTATTAGAAAAGGCCACTCTTGTTCCCCTTAGCAGAGGTTTGATTTTGAGAAATCAGGAGGTGATGCGTCCCATGGCAGGTGCTCACAGTCTTAATTATACCTGGTTTACTTGTGACTGACATGTTAGGCTTTTAGCTCTGAGAGTTCCTGCAAGCCAAGACAATTATATGGGGCAGTCACCTATACATTTAAAGCAGTATCATCCCACTTTAAACAGTCACCACTTTCCCCAAAGGATCCTGGGAACTGCAGTTTGTTAAGGTTGCTGAGAGCAGTTAAGAGATCTCTGTTCCTCTCACAAAACTACAGTTTCCAGAGTTTCCTAGGAAGAGGGATTTACAGTTGAACCACAGTTTAAAGCGGAATGATACTTTAAAAAATTTATAGTGCAGATGAGGCCTAAGTCATTCCAGTTGCCTCACTTCTGTCCTACTTGAATGCACCAGTGCAGATTTGGGGGCAGGGGCAGGACTATCATAATGCCAGTATTTGAATGAGTCAAGGATCTGCACCTTAACTGAGCAGTCCTTCTAGACAAGCATATGCTCCAGCTTTTTCTGTTGCAAGTTCAAGAGGCTTCCCAGGCTGCCACCACAAAGCCTCTGCCTCCACCTACTTCTGGAAGCCAGTGCTGGAAGTGGGCTTCCAGACATTTGTTGGCAGCTTCCGGAAGTGTGGCGATGGTGGGAGACTGTGGCGGAAGCCGGACCTCCATGATTTCAAACAGAAGCTTCTGTAGCTTCTGTAAATCCAGGATGTCCCCCTTAAAGCAGGACAGTTGGGAGGTACAAATAAGAGTAGAAAGATGTAGGATGTTCTCAGACTCTGCCGCTAGGGACAGTAGCATTAACAGGTCAACCCTGACCTGCCCCTAGCACTGTCAGAGGCTGAAAGTGCATTCAACAGTGGGATATGCCAAACATTTCAAAGACCTTGTCAGGCCTTGCCCTGTCGCTCTGTGCATACTGCTCTATACTGCCTTTTTATCTTTCACTGACCAGAACATATTTCTGTTCCCCAGCACAAAGAGAGCAACACACATACCTTAATATGCTTTATTAATATGAATTCTTGCAAAACATGAGGGTGGGGGACAGATGAAAAAGTGTTTCTGTACCCTGTGCAGAAGAAGGAATTTCAACAGGTGACACTTGCATGACGTTCTTCTTTCTAAACAGGTATCACAGTTTCAGGAGCCCTGGCATTTCCCCCCACTTGGCCACAATAATCATATGTGCAGAGACCTCATTAATCCTTCTGTTCTCCTTGGTGGCAAAAGTTACTTAGGCATCTCACTTGTTCATTCTCCTATGTCGGTGGCCTAATATTTACTCTGGGCTGTTAGGCTTCTTTTAAAATGTAGCTGCCAACCAAAGATTTACATCCTCTGTTGAGTCATGTAAAAACCCAGCTGATAATACCTTACACCTAAATAGTAGAAGGCTAGAAATGCTTCTCTAAATCAGTAGGGAAAGGAGATGTTGGCATGCTTGTGTTAGTCTGTTACCAGTTGGGCAAGGTGCTGCTGCATGCCTTGCTATCTCCTAACCTTCATGCACCCTGAATCTGGCATGGTTGTGCTTTAGGAGAGCTTCCATGTGAAAATGGGAAATCATAGAATCGCAGAGTTGGAAGGGACCCAAGGGTCATCTAATCTAACCCCCTTCAACGCAGGAATCTCAGCTAAAGCATCCATGCCAGATGGCCACCCAACCTCTGCTTAAAAACCTCCAGGGGAGGCGGTGTACCTATGGCTCCTCCTGCTGTGTTCTTCCGTTAGTTTTCTTCTTGCCTCTTTCCTATCTATCATGGTGTAGAGTCCTACTTACCACAGCAGGAGAGGAGGACAAACAAGGGGACCAGGGGCAGAACTGGGCAGGAGGAGTCGCATCTGCACTGTCTTCTACAGCCGTCTGACTTCTAAAAACAACTTTCTCCAGGTGCAACCTCCACAGTTTGTTCTTCCAAGGTTTTTCTTCCCCTGTGCCACAAAGTGCAGTCTCTCTTAGCTTTGCTCTACTTGTGTGGCTTTTCTCTTCCTTTTAATTTGATCAGTCAGTTGTTTCCTTCTTTCTGCAAGGACAGATGCCTCTGCACACTAGAGAGAAGCCAGACTTGGTGCTTAATGATGTTCATTAATGTAAGTCTGCCTGACATCAGTGAACAGCAGAGTGAATGCTCTGAATATGCTAGCGTAACCACAAATAGATTGAAATGGCTCTTTTGTCAAGTCATGTATATTCTCTATTGATTTGGAATGGGAAGTGCTCCCTAAAAATGTATTTCTCGGGGGTCAAGCTCTGCTGCCTTGAATTATCTGCATTGCTTTCCATGCTAGGAAACTTTAAATTAATGAAGACAACAGATTTCACTTATAATTGACATTGATGGAAGAAGATGAATACAGTGTCTAAACCCTCATGAGTATCTCCATGACCATATGATAATTAAAAGCAGATTTTATTTCAGGAAATTGTTACATTTGGGGGGAGGATCAGCTGTTAGTTTTTAGGTATAAAAACTTCCAACTATGAAAAGGATCAAAACATAAATAAATACTGTGAAACAAAAATAAATAAATTCATAAGTACAGAGGGATAAACAGAAGATCTCAGAATCGACCTCTGAACTTATCCTTCACTCCCAGTGTCCTGGCAAGGTAATCACAATACCTTTCTTAATCCAGCAGGCAGGAGCTCTCCTGTCTTTTATAAGCAGTTCTGAATGAAAGAAAGTTCTGTCACCAATTGAGCATCAAGGCAGACCCTCCAAGTGCCTCTATTTTACAGGGACGTCACTGATTTAGAGAACCCGTCCCCGTTTCCGATTTAATTCCGGAATGTCCTGCTTTTCCTTAGGATGTCCCTATTTTCATTTGAGAAATGTTGGAGGGTATGTCAAGGCTTGGAATAAACAGAGGATTCCTATTAGCACTGAAACTTATGTGCACACTTGTATATGCTATATGCTATATTTATATTTATTTATTTATATTCTGCTTTCCCCCCCAGTCTGGGACTCTCAATGTGGCTTATACAGATAAACAGAACAAGCTAAAACATAGAAAAGACCATAATTAAATTGTAATTAAACACTAATAAAATTAAAAGGATAGAAAAAGATCCATTAAAAACACAGTGACAATAAAAAACACAGCACCAGCCCTTTCCTCAGAAAATGACAATTTCATGGAGAAAATGAAGCCCATTTCCCCCCATCCCTAGATTGTGGTTGATTATGAAGAAAGAAACCAAGCACATATAAAAAAACATAGGCATACTCTAGTAAATGTATCCTAATAATGCCAAAAATACATCAGAATTATTGTGCAATACCCCAATACTTAGAAACAAAAAAGAATTTTAAGGAAGCAGGGCTAGAACTGGCCCAAAACATCTGTTGTTTGTGAGACAAGATAGCGGACTAGACTGGTCGATTGATCTTTCTTCAGCTCTGGCAAAATGGCATGGCACCCAAGCGCAGCCGGCTTGGTTCAGGGACCCAGGAAAGGCTGCATGACTGACAGAGCGTTGTCCTCCCAGCAGCTCCACTGTTATAGCGTCTCTTGCCTGAGACGGCTTACCTTAGTTGATCTTAGAGCCTTAGGGTGGGAAGAAAGTAATGTCACGTGACAAAGACACCTGAGAGCAGAAGCAGCAAAGCAGGCTGGGAAGTGCTGAGACTGCACAGTCATTTGGGCCTACTAACGTTATTCAGGCCTAACTGCTAACTGTGGAGTCACTCTGACATGTGACTTAGTAGCCAGTTTCTCTTTTGTGTTCTCTGTAAGATGTGAGAGTCTGTCTGTCTCAGCTGACTCTTCTGACACAGAGTCTGTATGTAATCTCAGTCAAACTGTTTGGAACCGTGTTGTTTATGAAGAAGTTTATTTTAACTCAGTAAAGCTTTTATTCTTTAAAAACTCTGCATTATTAATTTACGCTGTGTGTCAAGTAATGGGGAGACCCAGGCTGCCTACAAACACCCTGCCAAGAGCTGCAATTCCTAGGACCCTTAACAAACTACAGTTATATGTATGGTGTGTACACAGCCGCAGAGTTCATTTATAAGCTATGCCAGGCATCCCCAAACTCGGCCCTTCAGATGTTTTGGGACTACAATTCCCATTATCCCTGACCACTGGAGGGCCGAGTTTGGGGATGCCTGAGCTATGCCAACCTAAAACCACATTTGCTACATACGTGGAGAGAGGGGCAGCGGCAATTTCTTAAGATTATATGGCCTGATGTACAATTTTCTATTTGGCAGCCATTCTGCTGCCCAAGGACCAGCTGAGAGTGCGTAAAAACTTCCTTCCATGCAGCTTTCACAATAACAGACAAAAATGCAATTTTCAACAATAGTAAAGTAAAATAAAACACAAAACTTACCAGAAAACTCACCATATCAGTATAGCCAGCAATAATAAATATAGATACAAACCAAAGATAAAACAAAGTTGTTGTTTTTCCCCTCAAAAGCCCTTCAACTCAAAGAAGCTTAATAGTGGCATAGAGAATCGCTTAGTAAAATTAAGTGTGCCTTCAAGGCCTCCCTAAAGTCCTATAGCAGCTTTACGGAGATTAGCTTGCAATGAATTCCAAAGTAAATGAGATTTGCTCCATAATAAGTATTCTTAGGATTGCAGCCTTTCAATGTTAACTCAGGCATAATTCACTGAGATCAGTGGGATTTAATAGCAAGGGACAATTCCTGAGAGAAGGTTCTGGCAAAATATTGCTTGCATTGTTCCCCCTACTTCAGGTAACTTTAAGGGCTAGAAAGTTCGTTGCTTTTAAAAAAAAGAACCACCCCAAGCTTGGAGTCTAAGTCACATGGTGCCTATTTTGAGCATTAATTGGCATGCCTAGAATGTGGCAGTGATGGCAATCCAGGCAGTATGGATTCATGCCAAATATGAGTTGTACTGTTGTCACCTGTTTTTCCATTCTGTGATGTAAGAAATTAAATGTATTTGATAAGTTTGGGATTCTGGCTGGACTTGTTGAAGTTTTCGTTTCTAATTGTGCTTCCTCCTTGGATAGCGAAGGTGAGGCAGATATGAGTATAACACCTTATGCTTTTCTTTCCACAGCCTAACCACAGATGAAATATGTTAATCGGTGTTCATTTCCCTAGGGGTAATTTACAAAATTCGGGCGCAGTGCCCAGAGTAATATAAACAGAAGCAATGCTTTTTATCATCTAAAGTCTGAGAAAACACTAAAAGCTTGAACAAAAAATTATGTCAATATGATTAAACCTCCCTTTTCTTCTCATCCACAGAGCTCATACAAACACCATAATTATACTCGTTGTTCTCCCTTAACCACTTGTCTGAATGTTATCATTAAATACAATTTGCCTTGGAAGTAGCACATTAAACGTTGTGGCTCCTCCCTCTGCAGTTGCAAAATATGCACTTGGTACTTAGTTAAAAGATCAAGTTCCTTAAAATATTTTCAGGGTTGAGGCTGTACATAGTTGCTTTGCAGTAGCTGGACATAACTCTAAAGCGTTGTGTGTTGGCCTTCAAAAAAGGGGCCTTCTGTAAGTTTGCTATGTAATGGCAATGCAGGGCATAGGGTAATAAGAAAACATTACTTAAATGTAACAGCACAGTCAGTTCCAATACACATTTGATCATGTTAGATTGGGCAGAAACCAGAAAAACAGTGATAGTCAGCCAAGCAGAATTATGAGCTTAAGCTCGGAGATCGAGAACAGTGATGAGATTTTTGGGGTGAAGGGTTAATCAAAAGTTTGGCATCAAAGGCTGCTCATGAGCTCTCACAAATAAGGCAGAAGGTTAGTTTGTGTGCAGGTATGTGAGCTCACTTTTTAACAAACATAATCACCACCCCTAGTGAAGACACACAACTCTTTACCCTGGCCTTTGACACCTGAGATTTGTATTTTCATGAAGCTCCCTTTTTCTGCTACTGTAATTTGTTTCACCTTTTTAATATTGAATTTTAAATTGTTGTAACTTGCCCTGGGACCTACTGATGAAGGGCAGGTAATAAATGCGCAGGCCTCGATTCTTGGCACGCTTGACAGGCGGAAACCCAGGAAGTGATGGCATCGTCCATGTTAGGCCACCAGACGTAACACCGAGCCAACGCCTTCATTTTGACGATTCCCGGGTGGCCAATGTTCAGAGCCTCAAGGATGTGTTGACGGAGTCTTTGGGGAATCACGACGCGGACTCCCCACAGCAGACAGCTGTTATTAGCCGAGAGCTTGTGTTGTCTGGTTGCGAACGACTGGAACGCCGATGCAAAAGGCCGTTGTGGCCACCCCCTCCACACCCAGTTGAGCACATGGCTAATGGTGCGATCCTGGGCAGATGCGGAGGCCACAGTGGTAGCTGATACAGGCGCTGCCGGAAGATCCTCAATCAGGAGCAGTGATGAAGCAGGAGCCGGGTCTTCCACAAACACTGGAAGAGGGCAACGGCTGAGGGCGTCGGTATGGCCTATCGATTTCCCCGGGCGATGAATGAGCCGGTAGTGGTAGGCAGCCAGGAAAACAGTCCATCGCAGCATGCACAGCGAGAGGACTGGTGGAGTTGGAGTTGGTCGATCACCAGTGAGGAGGCCCAGTAGCGGCTTGTGGTCGGTCGAAAGTCCTGCCGTAGAGGTATTCATGGAACCTCTTCACTCCAGCCACAAGTGCCAGTGCGTCCATGTCGAGCTGCCTGTAATTCCGTTCAGTCGGAGATAGCGTCCTGGAAAAGTAGGCGAGCGGTGCTTCTCTTCCGTCTGGAAAATGGTGACTGAGGATAGCGCCGATGCCAAAAGGTGAGGCGTTGCAGGCAAGGACCAGCGGCCTGGCTTCACTGTACTGTACCAGCACACTGTCCAATGAAAGGAGAGCCTTGACCACGTTGAAGGCTGCCATCTCCCGATGACCCCAGGACCAAGGTGTCTTCGTGCTGAGGAGTCGGTGGAGAGACTCAGCTACCGTCGCTTTGTGGGGCAGGAACATGTTATAAAAGTTCAGCAGTCCCAGGAACACCTACAACTCTGTCTTGTTCTTTGGGCTGGGGGCCTGCTGGATGTCATCGGGTGAAGGCCGGAGGTGTCGATAAGATAGCTCAGGAACTCCACCTGTGAAATGGCGATCTGGCACTTCTCCCTCTTTACCTTGAGCACAGCCTCCTGGAACCTGGTCAGCATGGTGCGGAGGTGCTTGAACAGCTGCTGGTGTGAGTCTGCGGACACCAAGACATCGTCGAAATACGGCACTACACCCGGAAGCCCTTGCAGGAGACACTCCATAAGGCTTTGGAAGATGCCAGGAGCCACACTCACCCCGAACTGCAAACGGTGGCAACGGAATGCCCCTCGGTGGGTGACGATCGTCTGGGCTTCAGCGGTGGCATCGCCGATGGGCAGTTGTTGATAGGCTTGGGCAAGGTCCAGCTTAGCGAAGACCTTACCCTCACCCAGGGAATGCAGCAGGTGTTGGACAAGAGGAACCGGGTAAGCGTGCTGCTGAAGTGCCTTGTTGATCGTGCACTTGTACTCGGCGCAGATTCTCACCGACCCGTCCAGCTTGACAGGCGTGACGATGGGGGTTTCCCACTTGGCGTGGTCAACCCGCTCCAAAACTCCTTGGGCGACCAGCTTTTCCAGTTGTTTGTCCACCTTAGTCTAGAGAGCAAATGGAACCCGGCGTGCTTTAGCTTAATGGGAGTGACTTGTGGATCAAGGCTAAAGGAGATGGGTGTACCTGTATATCGACCCAAAGTGCCATCAAAAACCTCGGCAAAGTCTTTGATCAGACCCTCAGTCTCTGCGTTAGAGATGCAGTTGATCCCGGTGACTTCCAGGCCAAAGGCATCAAACCAGTCTAGCCCTAGGAGGTTTGGCCGCTGACCTTCGATCACCACCAGTTGGAGCAGGCCTGAAAAGTCCTTGAAGGCGATCTGGAACCGGCCAACACGTACCACAGAATGTCGTTTCCCTGGTAGTCTCTCAGGTATATGCGGTGAGAGTCGAGCTGCCTTTAATAATAATAATAATAATAATAATAATAATAATAATAATAATAATATAATATATTATTTGTACCCCGCCTATCTGGACAGGGCAGACCCAGTGTCGATCTCCATGTCACATGGAGCTTCTTCAATGAGCACAGTGACGTTCAGCTTGTGTCGCATAGGTGAGTCGGTTTGGCCAATTGTGGTTCTGGACGGGCAGTGGCAGTTGGTGGGAGCGAAACAGCTTTCCTTGGTGGACTGGAGTGAAGACTTGGACTTGTGAGTCGGTGAAGGGGGGGTGTCGGACGGAGCTGATCAGCAGACCTTAGCGATGTGGCCCCTTCTGGAACACAGATGGCATCTCTGAATCAACACTTGGCACAGGAATGGTTGCCTCCACAGCCAGCACATTCCGATTGGCCCTTGGGCTTCTGTGTGAACTTCCCGCACTCCCGCTTTGTCTGGTTCATGTCATTGTCTTCACTGGAGAATGGCTCATCACTGCTGGCCTCTTCGTGATGCACTGGAACTGGCTTCTTAGCAAGACGCGGGCTGCTGGCCTTGCGGATCTCCTGGGTGGAGAGTTCAGCAGCTTCCAAGGCCACGGCCTCAATGGCTTTCTGCAGCGTGACGTCTGGCTTGGCGAGGAGATGCCGTTGAAGACGGATGTCCTGGACCCTGCAGACGATTGGATCCATCAGGGCATCGTCTAAGTCTCGGAACTCGCAGTGCATTGCGGCCTGTTGGAGGGCGGCAGTGTAGTTGTTAATTGACTCCTTCTCTGCCTGGTTCCGGTGGTAGAATGCATGGCGGGCAGCAATCTTGGACGGCTTTGGTGCGTAGTGGTTGCGGAGCTTCTCTTGAATCGTGTCCCACGGTGCTGCCTGGACTGCTAGAGGTGAAACCAATGCTCAGGCCGTCTCGAACACCTCGGGCCCACAGAGGCTGAGGAATAGGCCCTGCTTACACTCCTCTGACACTTCCGTCAGCTCGTTTGCTTGGAGGTAGCAGTGGAACCAAGCAAGGTAGGAGTCCCATGATTTAGAGGCTGGGGCAAACGGCAGCAGAGGCACGAGTGAAGCCATGGTTCCGATGCCAACGTGGAGGGCAATGGATGGAACACAGTGCTCTAGCCAGAATGGTCAGCTCTGAATTGGTTCTGTTCAGTGATTTTGCTTGGTGTTTCAGCTCAGTGATTCAGCTCAGCTCAGAGGGTGGCCACATCTGGCTGTGCTCTAATGTCCGTCAATTCCACCTTCGTCGCCAGCGTTAAGTTGTGGGTGAACATATCAGACGACACAGCGATTCTTCAAACAGCTCTTGTTTATTCACAGGCCATAACAGAACTGAACCGAAGGGTTCAGCCAGCATGCTCCACTACAACGCAACAGTTGTGAGGGTGAGAACTTCAGTACATAACATCTCACTCCCTCTCTCTTTCTTTCTGTGTTGTTCTAACTCTGTACAGAACCTAGCACAACAATAATGCTGAATGCATGGACTTCCGGGTTAGCGCCTCCGGCAATGGCGGAGCTCCTCCGATCGGGAGGAACTTGCTCCGTGGAAAGCAGGGTCTGAACCGCCACGGCGAAGGCGGAGACCCTTGGAAATCACAGGCGGAAGAGCCTGTGAACTTGGGATTCGGCTGGCACCTTTTGCGCACCCCTTACTCGCGGGGAGACCCGGTATTGGGAATCCGGAGCGACGTGGGGTGAGTGGCGTGGTGCTTTGAATCGACCGCTTCTTTCACGGAGTGAAGCCGCATTGCTGCTGTCGGAGAGCGCTGACTTTTTCCTGTGGACAATTGGATTTTAAACAACAACCTGTGAGTAGAACGGAAAAATTGGATTTCTAAATACCTTAATTCGGTATAAGAAATAAGATTAAAAAAGCAAAAGCAAAAACGGATTGTTAATTGGTGAAAGAAGAGAATGTAAAATTATAGTGTATTAAGATAGATTATAAGGATAAAATAAAGAGGGAAAGGATTTGCTGAAATATTTAACTGAATTAGAATACAAAAAAGGGAGGTGGGAGGAGGTCAAGGAAACAAGCAAATGAAAGATATATTATGTGAAGGTTTGATGTGTTTTTTGCTTTTGTTTTTCCTTTTTTCTTGATCTTTTTTCTTTTCTTTTTCTTATTTGTATGGTATTCTTTTTTTCTGTTGTGATACACTGTTTTGTTTTTTGTTTAAATTGGTCTTTTTCTGTTTTATCTGTAACCTTTAAAACCTTAATAAATATTATTACAAAATAATAATAATGCTGAATGCATGTTCATTTGCAATGCTTTGCTCCCCCTAAGCAATTTAGTTTTAAAAAAAATCAAGAGTGACTTGCCATAACTGTGTCTATACACAAATTGTCTAGAGGATTTAATACTCATTGAATACGTCTACACAAGCCACGACACACCTACATTTAAGGAGGGGCCTCCAAGTCATGAAATTTCTATTCCTGTTTGTGTGCCATTTTATCCTTTATGTACTGTGTATGTCTGACATTAGCTCTCCACTGAACTCTGTGTACAATCCTGGAATTGAAATTGACCTTGCAGATCTGTAAAAATGGTAATAATTATAATTTTAAAAGGTGCTTGGCACACTGAAAATCCTCTATGAGTGATAGATAATCTTGTGTGATGCTGAAAAGCCGTAGAAAGGAAGACTGGGAGAAATTCAAGATGTATCTACAAAAACATTGTAATTTGGTTGAATGTTAAGAAGGATGCTAGATTATAAAAAACTGGTCACCACTAAACTAGATCTAAATTTGATGATAAGTGAGACTAAAGAAAATATAAAATTTTTTGGAAGAAGTGCTAGATTATATTTGAATGAGTGGACATGAGATTGTAAACAAGTTGATAATTTGTCTGGAAAAAAATTTTAACGATGTAAATGGGAGCGGGAGACGTGAGGGAGTCCAAAGAAGTGTTGAAACTGTTGTAAAAGAAGTAAGATTGTTTATTATGTGCATTTATATTTAAAAACCTTAATAAATATTTATTAAAAAAAAAAAAGAAAAGCCGTAGAAAGGGGCAGTGGCAGGAATTCCACTGGAATCCAGATCCAAATACAGTGGTGCCTCGTAAGACGAAATTAATCCATTGCGTGAGGCTCTTCGTATAGCGGTTTTTTCGTCTTGCAAAGCAAGCCCATTGACAGCTTAGCGGATTAGCGCTATTAGCGGTTTAGCGGCTTTTAGCGATCAGCTGTTAAGCGGCTTATCAGCGGATCAGCTGATAAGCGGCTTAGCGGCTTAGGAAAAGGGGGAAAAAAGGGGAAAAAACCCGCAGGAACTCGCAAGACATTTTCGTCTTGCGAAGCAAGCCCATAGGGAAATTCATTTTGCGAAGCGCCTCCAAAACGGAAAACCCTTTCGTCTAGCGGGTTTTCCGTCTTGCGAGGCGTTCGTCTTGCGGGGCACCACTGTAATTCAATAACTCTGTTGATGCATAACGTTCTCTTCCATAGCAGTGTGGTGGCCTGCATCCTCCAAAACAGTTTCTGGAAAACAATATGGCTCCTGAAAATACAGAAGTGGGTCATCCCTAATCTGGACTCTTCCTACTTTTGTATGGCATCTGCTTCGAAGTGCAGACAGGGAAGGAAAAGTTGGCTTTACTTTTTTCTTAGTTCACTATCTTAATTAGCTCTGTCCACAAGAAAAGCCAATATTAGAGCAGGAAGTATGATTCTGTTCTCTTTCTCCTTGCCTCTAGCGACTTTGCTTTCTTTTCATTCAGCTTTCACCATAGTCCACACGATTCACTCTTTCTTTTTTTGTGTGTGAGGCAGTCAATAGAGGTTAAATTGAGAGGCCAATTGTAGCAAAAGACAGCACCCCATGCCACTTAAATAATCTGATCTTTAAATTGTTTTTAAATGGCTGTGCAAATGCTGTGACTAGGTGTGACTGCAGTGAGATGCATGAAATGTATTTACCCAACCATTACAGAACTGTCATTCAGATTCCACGGGCTCTCACAGCAATGTATTATGAATTTTTTTTTTAAGAGGGTGTTGGTGCTTTGCCATTCCCTACCATGGAGTAGGTGTGGGTGGGATCTCTTGTTGCACAAATGTGGAGGGGGAATTTTCAGAATTTTTTTTCCCTGAAGTCCAGAGTGTGTGCCAACCTGTTCTAAAGGAGGATGCATGGCTTGAAGACCAGCACATAGCCTTCTTTGGATGAATGGGTTTCAAGTCACCCTCAATACAACCACTGTGAAAGCCAACTGACCGGCTAATATGGGCTACATGCAAAGGCTTCATCAAATCATAAAACTGTAGAACTCTACAGTTTTACAAAGGACCCCAAGTCCAACCCCCTGCAGTGCTGGTATCTCAACTAAAGCATCCCTACAGATGGCCATCCAACCTCTGGTTAAAAAGGTAGGAGAGTGCACCATCCTCTTAGTGGTTTGTCTTGAATTGGATTGTCAGTAGCAAGAAAAATACCGTTCTTTGTTTAAGAAACGTATTCTTAGCATTGCAAATTATTATATTTAAATATGCAGAATGTGATATTTCATATGCACATATCCACAAGGATTTTATAATAGTGATACACATATTTCCAGAAAAGATGTGGGGGCAGAAAGATTCCTGGCAATGCAAAGACTAACTTTTTTATTGTATGCCACAAGCATTTATGGGCAACACTGTCTTTTTAATTTTGTGTGTGTGTGTGTGTGTGTGTGTGTGTGTGTGTGTGTGTGTGTGCTGGGTTGCTCAAGTGGGTGATGTAACTAGCTATGATCCATCAGGTCCCAGTGAGCAATTATGCATTTGCAAGAGACAGTGAGGGAACACTGATAAAGTAAATCTTCAAGGAATTCATTAGTCCTTAAGGGTTTCTTCCTTGTTCACAATATATTAGCATACTGTTGCTTCCCAAGACCTCTGTCTTTAATTATTCCATGAAGTAAGGCTATAATGTATTGTGTATTATCAGGGCTATAAAGCATAATCATTTATTAAAGCCGCTTTCCCCAGAATTCCACCCGCCCCCCCCCCCATTTGCTGCAGAGAAATCTGACATATACCTTGCCTACAGTGGACAACAAGCTAATTGGCCTGTAATCACCTGCATTATCAGCTGGGCCTTTTTCTTCTTTTTTTAAAGGACACAATTACTGCTTTGTTTGTGATTTGGGATTAGACTGGAATTACTTACAATGGTGAACAAGGCAGTTAAAATAGTACCCACCAATGCTAGTTTAACTTAATTTAATGAGTTAAATCCTTGGAGTGTTCACTAATTTTAGATGTTGATTAAATCTAAGATTTCTTTGATAGAGATTGCTGCTTAACTTGCTATAACCAGAAGAATTTCTACCCACGCGGAGCCAAAGGTTGCCAGCAAAGCACAGTGTGATCCATAAAAATGGATCTAAAGTGATTCCCCAAACATTAGAAATACAACGATTGGAGGATTGATCCATGGACTGAAAAATTCCAGAGGCTACCACCCAAAAGGCTCTGGAGTTATTACTTTGGAAGGCATTGTGGACCCTTATTCATTGGTCTGTTACTCCCCAGCATTTCTTGACACTCTCTTTCTAGTCTGAAAGAGTTTGAAACGTATTTTCCTGCCTTAAAAATATGATCTATTAATTGGTTAGATTCTTTTATTTAAGTTTTAATCAAAATATGCTTCTTGTTTAATCCAGCTGAGATTAAAACATAAAATTTAAAACAAGTACAGTGGAACCTCAGTTTTTGAACATAATCTGCTCCAGAAGTACGTTTGACTTCCAAAACGTTGGAAAACTCAGGATCAATGGGTGGTCTGCAAAATCCATTGAAAAAATGGAGAAATTTTTGCCTCGGAAGCTGTTCAACTTCCAAGGCACGTTTGAAAATGGAAGCAATTACTTCTGGGTTGTCGGCGTTCGGGTTCCGAATCGTTCGGCTTCTGAGATGCTCGAAGATTGAGGTTCCATTGTACTTATTAATAACTATAGACAGCAAGCACCACTTGAATAGATGCATTCTCCCTTTTCTCTCATATAAGAAGGAATATCTCTTCTACTTTCTATGACACACGTGCCCATCATCATAAAAACAAAACAGGCTTTAAAACTATAGCTAGACTGATATGCAGATTTAATCCGTGAATTAATTGATTAAAATACATGGAATTAATTATCAGAAACTGAACGTGGTCATCATGTGGAACCTAGGATTCTCTCCTGGGTCTTTGGATGGGTCTTTGGCCTGGTCACTCCCATTGCCTTTGGTGCAGGGAAAAGGGAAGCAGTGCAGTTCAGTCTATTGTCAGAAACACGGGGAAAGACAAAGCACATTCAGCCTCCAGGACAGAGCACCAAGTGCCAAGTAACCACTGAACATGCCCATCATGTGTGACAATGGCCAGCTTGGCTTGCAGTTTTATTGTTCCAAACTCCTACTGTCCTGTCATTGGGTGGTAACATAGAACTGTAAATCTAATAGGTGCTGTAAATCCCAGTGATGTAAATACGAAGGTAGGGGAAATGGATATGCTTTTCTAGCTATAGTACCTGAAAAGGATTTTCCTGTCAAAAAGGAGCATAGGGCTCCATTTCCTCCCTCCTACCCCATGTGGTTTAGTGACAGCAGCAGTAAACTAAACTGCTACTGGAGAATTCTGCCTGGAGGGGAATACATAACACCACCAGAAGTGCCAGCCAAAGGAAGATCCATGCTGAATAAAAAGTCTACCATCCCTATCTCCAGGCACTGTTGTTTGCCCTCCTGACTGTCCTTCCAGTAATATGAGCTGAAGGTACCAAATAATCATCCTCTGCACTTCCAGACTGAATATATTTAGGGACACGTCAACAATAGGAAGAATCAGTGTGATTGCATCAATGGCAGCAAGTAAGCTTCTGCAAACCCTTCTGCTAAAAATTCAGAAATGTCTCCTACTTAGGGAGCTCCCGCATAGGTTATATATCTCATGAGAATTATCCGTAATCACAGTGAAATGTGAATTGATGTTTATTCTGTAAAGAGTGGGTTTTGTTCGCGTTGCTGCTTCCTTGGAAGGGAGGAGACAGGCTGTGTCAGGAATATCATTTATGAACTCTGAGAACTCATAAATTTGCTCTGCTTTGCTCCTTTCCTGTACATTGAGAGAAATTAGACTGGTATAAACAAACAGAAGATGTGACTGTGTCTCTTCAATATTTTATTGGGTAACATTACAATACACTCAAGGCGGAAGCAGCTGTTAGATGCAAATGTATGCAGCAAATCTCTGATGGGATCCCACACTTCCTTTTCTCAGAAAACAAACAAATCAGCTTCTGGAAGGGGAATTATGAAGCCAATATGAAGTGGTGGGAGGGAGTTGGTTCATCCTTTTTCTTCCTGCAGCTTTTCTGTTCAAAATCAGTGCCAAGGCTTTGCCCTACACTTGTTTGCCTTCTCAAAAATAAAAATGAGAACATGTGGAAGGGGGGACAATTTTGCAAAGGGAGGGAGGGCAAGGGAAAAGTTCACTAACTGAATTAAATGGGGCTTACTCCTAGATGTATGGGGTTAGGCTTGTAGCCTTAAATGACTTTTAAAAAGGATTAGGCAAATATATGAAGAACAGGTGGCCAGTTGCCATAATAGCTAAATGGAAATTCTGTTATCAGAGGCAGTTTACCCACAAAATAACACATGCTGATATTTTTGTTTTGTCTTGGTTCTGCGCTGCCCAGTAGCATCTGGCTGCCCGTTGTTGCAAACAAACTGATAGACTAGATTGACCATTGTCTGATCCAGCAATATAGTTCTTATATATTTATGTACAGTGGTTCCTCAGGTTACATACGCTTCAGGTTACATACGCTTCAGGTTACAAACTCTGCTAACCCAGAAATAGTATCTCAGGTTCAGAACTTTGCTTCAGGATGAGAACAGAAATCGGGCTCCGCTGGTGCGGCGGCAGCAGGAGGCCCCCATTAGCTAAAGTGGTGCTTCAGGTTAAGAACAGTTTCAGGTTAAGAACAGACCTCCAGAACGAATTAAGTACTTAACCCGAGGTACTACTGTACTGTACTCGATTCAGTGTCAAAAAAATTGCTAGGATTTCCCCTGAAGCATTTCCCACAAGTGTACCTGTGGCATAAATATTTAGAATAGGGGTGTAACAGCTGCAGTTCATTTTTATTAGGGTATGCTATTTTGAGGTCTATAAATTATAGACCCATGTGTGCGTTTGGTGCCCTGTTACTGGCTATGTTAGCACAACACACAATACTTCCCCCTGCCTCTTATCATTAACAGTAATATGGCTGCCAACATTTTGAAATAAAATATTATAGTACCTGGGTGCAGCTGGAGATGGTTTCAGTAGCTTCTGGCTGGTCCAGAGGCAGAGCCCACTACGAAAGCTTCCTCCACAGCAGCAAAATACAGGGATACCCACGTAGCTCTTCCACTTCTGGCAGTATTCACTGTAATAGGTTTGACATAGCAGTGAAATGACAGAAGTAGAGGCAATCAATGTAGATCAAGTTCCCAACTCTGTGGTTGTGTTCTTTAGACCTGTGTTTGGTATCAGCATATTTTTTTCAACTTCTCCTCGTACTGCTGGTGATTATCTCTAACAGAAAGATCCTCTATCTCCCTTGATCCTAAGGCCCAGGAAATTTAGTGCAATTACCACGTGACAAATGCAATCTAGCTGGTGTCTCTTTTGATGCCCTGTGCAGAGCAGATCGATATGCCTTAAAAATTGTCGGTACCGGTAATTACGTTTTGCTGTTCTTCTCTTCACAGTGAGCTCCATGCTTGGTTTTCTTCAAATAGTGATAAAAGCATCCCATCTTCCCACTACTTTTCAGATAATTTGAGGAAGCATGGAAATGTTTAATACCACAAGACTCTTCAGTTAGACAGTTCACAAACTATCTAGCATTGTCAATGACAAGTTCAAGAGGATATCCAAAATGAGCAATAAAATCTATGCACTGCAGTATATATGGTGGTATCTGAAGATGTATTTGACTCCTAGTTAAGAAGAGTAATAACCAGTTACTGAGAACACATGTGTTTGGTGTATTGGCTCCACGGTATCAATGCCTAATTTAGTCCAAGGACTGGGGTGGTAACTGAGGAGTTAGTAGAGGCAGATCATCATGTCTGCATACAAGTAGCATGATTCCTGAAATAGTGCTCAACATCTGTATTTGGCCAGTAAAAATTTGCACAAAAAACTCGCTTGGTCTGCACAAACCCTTGTCTCTCATGAACAAGTTTTATTAATTTTTGAATCTTTGATTTAGATACATAACAATCTGTTCGCCTCACAACAGACAATCCTTGTGGACGGAAAGCATGTCCCTGTTGAGAGACAAGTCTGCGTTCTTCAACAGATAATGCGTCAAAATCAAACATACACATTGTGACAACTCTACAGACATAATCCTCCACCAAGGAGCTTGACCCCATTTCAGAAAGTGGAAGATGTGTTAGCAAATCAGCTGTGTTAAGCTTCCCAGGGATCTGTTTGACAGTAAAATCATAAGATTGTCATCTCTGACTGAGTTGCTGAATGTGAGGTGGGAAGAAATTGCTTTTATTTGGTTGAAGCAGGTACATGAATGGCTTGTGATCAGTGAACTCCTAGAAATAAACTTTACAATGGCTCCCCAGATTTCATGTTCATTCTGTGAATACTGAAGAAGATTTATTGCTCAGATAAGCCTTGGTGTCCAGCCCGCTTCGGCTGCGCAGCTACCAGCCAGGCCTCCGGACTTCAAAGGCCACATTCCAAAGGCTCTGAGCAACACGCAGAGATCAGCAGCGGTCAGAGAAAGCTGCAAACTCAAGTGCTTTCCTTCAGTGTGCTTAAATAAAGTCCAGACAGGATCTTAGCAGCTAAAAGCAGTTTTATTTAAGCAGAAACTATCCATTATCTATCACAGCGAACAGCATCATGGAAACACGTCCTCTCTCCTCAAAAGCGAAAGTAGAGAGAAAGAACAAAGGCTGGAGACTCTGACGCAGAATCTCCCCCCTCCCAAATGTAGGCAGGGCGTACACTCTGAGCTGTTTAACCCTGTAAGCTCAGGTTCTCCTCACAAATACTTCCTCTGTGGAACAGGAGTGGTTCAATAATCCACAGCAGTTAGACATAGATTCTCAGACTTTCTTGATTTCTCATCTGGGGCACTGCGTCCTGGTAGCTCTCACAAATCCTTTAGACATTAACTTGCCAACTGGTACAATTAATGTAAATATCTGCAGAGTCGCCAGTCATGGCAGCCATTAAGTGACTTTCTTCTTGAGTGCTTTCATACATCCTGGACATAATAATTGCCTACTCTAGGCACAGGTCAGCCTGCTGTGGATATTTTTAAGTTAATGTTTTGTGGCTACATTTCCCCATAATTTAGCTATTTCTAGTGTAAAAGGAGCAAAATCCTTATCCAAGGTTATGGCAATTTCTCCTAGCAAATTGAAGGGGAAGAAAATCCATTGTATTGGAGCCCCAGACAGTGTAGCAGTGTTACCCTTCCAGTAGCATCATTTTCCTTGTTCAATTCAATGGGAATTTCATAAAATGTAAAAGAGTTCATTTGAAATTTATACTCCATTTTCCAAGAGGCTGCTGAGATTTGGGGTGTATCAGCTGTATCCCTGTTTAGAAGTTGTGGAGCGGCAAGATGTGAATAATCCAGGATGTCAAGTTTTGTTGCCAGATTCAGGGTTGGCCCACCCATGAGACAAGGTTGGGTGATTGTTTCAGGCGGCAGAATCCATAGGGTCAGCGTATGCAGCCTCCAAAGAATGCATTGCTTGATGTTGCTGCCACTGCAATGGCAGCTACTGCTGCAGAGTGCTCCTTGGAGGCCAAATCTACCGTCTCCTTGGCGGCCCCCACCCCAAATGCTGCCTCTCAGCAGCCTCTTGGAAAATAGGAAGTGTTCCTGGTGTCCTCCCTCTTTCCCCCCTTTATCTCCCCCTCCCCATTCCTGATATAGATCTTCACTCACCCATTCTTCCCTTGCAGGATGGGGTGGGGCACCATTTTGTTGTTTGCCTCAGGTGTCCCAATGCCCTGGCCAGATTGTTTTGTCTCCTTGAGGTTTGTCTAGCAGTGAGATCTCTAGCTCTTTCTTAATCTCCTGTTTAGCTCATACTTCCTGAATCTTTTTGCTACCTCTATCCCTTAGAGATGGGGTGGGGAAGCTTTGGCCCTCTGGATGTTGTTGAGCTACATCTCCCATCAGCCAATGGTCAATGGTCAAGGCTGATTGGGTTGTAGGTCAGCAACATCTGGAAAGCCAAAGGTTCCACACCCCTTCCTTATAGAGGTGGCTGGTAGCCATAGTACTTCCGAGTATCTGCAAAGAGACTGCACTACAATTCTTAGAAAGCAGTAAAGCTTCTCTCACCAGCCCTCATTTTTTATGCCACCTTTCAATACCAATGAGTAAAATAGGAGAGAAGGAGTTAAAAGTCAAAGAAATCATAGTATGTATAGCTCTGCTGCCCCTTCATGGATCACTGCCTTGCCGTGGCGAAGGGGCTTGAAGAACTCAGAGAAGCTATGAACTATGCCGAGCAGGGCACCTAAGATGAACAGGTCATAGTGGAGAGTTTTGACCAAACATGATCCACCTGGAGGAGGAACCGGCAAGCCACTCCAGTATCCCTGCCAAGAAAACTCCATGGACAAAGACAACAGGCATATAAAAGTTATGATGCTGGAAGATGAGCCCCTGAGGTCGGAAGGCGTCCAACATGCTACTGGGGAAGAGCGGAGGACAAGTACAAGTAGATCCAGAGCTGATGACTGGGCTAAAGCCGAAAGGACGTTCAGTTGCGGATATGCCTGGAAGCGAAAGGAAAGTCCAATGCTGTAAAGAAAAATATTGCATAGGAACCTGGAATGTAAGAACCATGAACCTTGGTAAGTTGGATGTGGTAAAAAATGAGATGGCAAACTATCAAGAATGTATAATCTGCTGTTGAAATGGAATACTGTGGATGAGACAGTGAAATCTACTATGATAAAATGGGCACAAGATGTTGGACATAACATTATGTTTGCTGACTGGGAACAGTTATGGACCACCGGAATTAAATTTACGGCATGTAATGCCTTAAGGGAGAATATTATGAAAATGATGTATAGGTGGTACATGACTCCAGTCAAGCTTGCTAAAATCTATCATTTGCCCGATAATAAATGTTGGAAATGTAAAGAAACTGAAGGTACATTCTTTCACCTTTGGTGGACATGCCCAAGGATTAAGGCTTTCTGGGAGATGATATATAACGAACTAAAAAAGGTACTTAAGTACACTTTCCCTAAGAAACCAGAGGCCTTTCTCCTGGGCATGGTCGGCCAATTGGTGCCAAAGAAGGATAGAACTTTCTTTTTGTATGCCACAGCAGCAGCAAGAATTTTGGTTGCAAAACATTGGAAGACACAAGATCTACCCACCCTGGAAGAATGGCAGATACAAGTAATGGACTACATGGAAATGGCAGAAATGACTGGCAGAATACGAGATCAAGGAGAAGAGCAGGTGGAAGAAGATTGGAAGAAGTTTAAAAACTACCTACAAAAACATTGCAAAATCTTTGAATGTTGAGGACACTGAAATGAGAAGAGGTTCAAGTGATTAAGATAAATAAAAATATGAAAGAAGGGATAGATATTGGATGAAAATTTGAATAACATAATATTTGAAGGAACTTTCAAAGGATAAAACTAATATAAATGAATTTGCTAAATTAAATTGGAAGTGGAATACAAGAAAGGAGGGCGGGTGGAAGTCAAGAAAATAAGGTTATGAAGGATATGAATTTGAAAAGAGTTTTTTCTTTTTTTTCCCCTTTTCTTCTTCTTTTCTATGTTAAGTGTTTGTACTTTTATATTTTTGTATTTTTGTGGTTTTGTATCTTTCTTGTACTTTTTTCTATTTGTTGTTTAAAATTTTTCTATTGTGAAAACTTAATAAAATATTATTAAAAAATAAATAAAAAATAAAAAATGAGATGGCAAGAATAAATATTGACATACTGGGCATCAGTGAACTAAAATGGACGGGAATGGGCGAATTCAGTTCGGATGACCATCATATCTACTACTGTGGGCAAGAAACCCGCAAAAGAAATGGAGTGGCCCTCATAGTCAACAAAAGAGTGGCGAAAGCAGTACTGGGATGCAATCTCAAAAATGATAGAATGATCTTGATACGAATCCAAGGCAGACCTTTTAACATCACAGTAATCCAAGTTTATGCACCAACTACTGATGCTGAAGAAACTGAAATTGACCAATTCTATGAAGGCTTACAACACCTTATAGAAGTGACACCAAAGAAGGATGTTCTTCTCATTATAGGGGATTGGAATGCTAAAGTAGGGAATCAAGAGATAAAAGGAACAACTGGCAAGTTTGGCCTTGGAGAGCAAAACGAAGCAGGGCAAAGGCTAATAGAGTTCTGTCAAGAGAACAAGCTGGTCATCACAAACATGCTTTTCCAACAACACAAGAGACAACTTTACACATGGACATCACCAGATGGGCAGCATCGAAATCAGATTGATTATATTCTCTGCAGCCAAAGATGGAGAAGCTCAATACAGTCAGCAAAAACAAGACCTGGAGCTGACTGTGGCTCAGATCATCAGCTTCTTATAGCAAAATTCAAGCTTAAACTGAAGAAAGTAGGAAAAACCACTGGGCCGGTAAGATACATTCTAAATCAAATCCCTTATGAATACACAGTGGAAGTGAGGAACAGGTTTAAGGATTTAGATTTGCTGGACAGAGTGCCTGAAGAACTATGGATGGAGGCTCACAACATTATACAGGAGGCAGCAACGAAAACCATCCCAATGAAAAGGAAATGCAAGAAAGCAAAGTGGCTGTCCAATGAGGCCTTACAAATAGCGGAGGAGAGAAGGCAAGCAAAATGCGAGGGAGATAGAGAAAGACACAGGAAATTGAATGCAGATTTCCAAAAAAATAGCAAGGAGAGATA
The DNA here is from genome assembly GCF_964252035.2 of Podarcis erhardii. Taxonomy (NCBI): domain Eukaryota; kingdom Metazoa; phylum Chordata; class Lepidosauria; order Squamata; family Lacertidae; genus Podarcis; species Podarcis erhardii. The sequence goes on along the minus strand of NC_138497.1, from coordinate 139,734,844 downwards.
AGAAGGCCTTCTTAAACGAGCAATGCAAAGAAATAGAGGAAAACAACAGAATGGGAAGAACCAGAGATCTGTTCAAGAAAATTGGAGATATGAAAGGAACATTTCATTCAAAGATTACCATAATAAAGGACAAAAGTGGTAAGGACCTAACAGAAGCAGAAGATATCACATGGCAAGAATACACAGAGGAATTATACCAGAAAGATATGGATGTCTCGTACACCCCAGGTAGTGGGGTTGCTGACCTTGAGCCAGACATCCTGGAGAGTGAAGTTAAATGGGCCTTAGAAAGCATTGCAAATAACAAGGCCAGTGGAAGTGATGGTATTCCAGCTGAACTATTTAAAATTTTAAAAGATGATGCTGTTAAGGTGCTACACTCAATATGCCAGCAAGTTTGGAAAACTCAGCAGTGGCCAGAGGATTGGAGAAGATCAGTCTACATCCCAATCCCAAAGAAGGGCAGTGCCAAAGAATGCTCCAACTACCGCACAATTGCACTCATTTCACACGCTAGCAAGGCTATGCTTAAAATTCTACAAGGAAAGCTCAAGCAGTATGTGGACCGAGAACTCCCAGAAGTGCAAGCTGGATTTAGAAGAGGCAGAGGAACCAGAGACCAAATTGCAAACATGCGCTGGATTATGGAGAAAGCTAGAGAGTTCCAGAAAGACATCTACTTCTGCTTCATTGACTATGGCAAGTTCTTAAAGAAATGGGAGCGCCTGATCACCTCATCTGTCTCCTGAGAAATATGTGGGACAAGAAGCTACAGTCAGAACTGGATATGGAACAACTCATTGGTTCAAAATTGGGAAAGGAGTACGACAAGGCTGTATTTTGTCTCCCTGCTTATTTAACCTATATGCAGAATTCATCATGCGAAAGGCTGGGCTGGATGAATCCCTAGCCGGAATTAAGATTGCTGGAAGAAATATCAACAACCTCAGATATGCAGATGACACAACCTTGATGGCAGAAAGTGAGGAGGAATTAAAGAACCTTTTATTGAGGGTGAAAGAGGAGAATATGGTCTGAAATATGGGCTGAAGCTCAACATCAAAAAAACGAAGATCATGGCCACTGGTCCCAACACCTCCTGGCAAATAGAAGGAGAAGAAATGGAGGCAGTGAGAGATTTTACTTTCTTGGGCTCCATGATCACTGCAGATGGTGACAGCAGCCACGAAATTAAGAGACGCCTGCTTCTTGGGAGGAAAGCAATGACAAACCTAGACAGCATCTTAAAAAGTAGAGACATCCCCTTGCCAACAAAGGTCCGTATAGTAAAAGCTATGGTTTTCCCAGTAGTGATGTAAAGAAGGCTGATCGCTGAAGAATTGATGCTTTTGAATTATGGTGCTGGAGGAGACTCTTGAGAGTCCCATGGACTGCAAGAAGATCAAACGTATCCATTCTTAAGGAAATCAGCCCTGGGTCTCACTGGAAGGACAGATTGTGAAGCTGAGGCTCCAATACTTTGGCCACCTCATGAGAAGAGAAGACTCCCTGGAATAGACCCTGATGTTGGGAAAGATGGAGGGCACAAGGAGAAGGGGACGACAGAGGATGAGATGGTTGGATAGTGTCTTCGAAGCTACAAACATGAGTCTGACCAAACTGTGGGAGACAGTGGAAGACAGAAGTGCCTGGCGTGCTCTGGTCCATGGGGTCACGAAGAGTTGGACACGACTAAACGACTAAACAACAACATAGCTCTGCTAGAAACATTGGGCCCTTTGACATTAATTCTGAATAATTCCTGAATTTGGGTCTGGCCATCACGGCGAAGGCGGATACCCGCAAAAAATCACAGGCGGGAGAAGCCTGTGAGCATGGGATTTGGCGGGCACCTTTTGCGCCTCCCCTACTCGCGGGGAAACCCGGTTTTGGGGGTCCAGAGCGACGTGGGGTGAGCGGCGCGGTGCTTCGAATCGTCTGCTTCTTCCACGGAGAGAAGCCGCATAGCTGTTGCCGGAGAGCGCTGACTTTTTCCTGTGGACAATTTGATTTTAAAGTAATTACCCATGAGTAGAGCTGAAGCGGGAGAATTGGATTTCTAAAAGTTTAATTTGGTATCGTAACGGGGAGGTTCAATACAGGAAGTCCGCCTTCCCCTTTTGTAAAAAGACTGAAGCATTGAGGCTGCAAGCTGAAGCCTTGGAAAGCCTATTGTAAAGGACTAAATTTCCATCGGTAAAGAACATTAAACCCCCCCTTGGAGGCAGGAGAAGGGGGGGGGAGTTGTGAACTGAATATGCCTGCGGGAGAGAGCAAAGAGAGTTAAAATACCGCCGCTCAGACCCTGGAAACGGGCTGCTAGCAGGACTGACGTTCTTTGGAAGGCTCACTGACAGCGATTAGAACGTTCGTTGACAGCTAGCTAATAAGAGAAATACATTGTTTCTACTGTCTCCGTCTGCTTTTAAAAAGGAGTAAAAGTAACTGAAAATTGAAACTAACTTCATTGTTTGAGCTGTGTTTAAAAGAGGACATTATTGACTAATATAAACAGAAACTGTTTCCCCCTAGAGGAAGCTTTTGAAACTGTTACAGGAGCTGGGCTGGGGAATTTCCAGCTGCAAGATAGAAAGCTGTGAGACTCTGGGACTGACCTTGAATCGGTTAAGTGTTATGGCAAATGGAAAGGAAAAAACAGACTAGTCAATTCCTGAAAAAACATTAAGGTCTGAGAGGACTTGGCAGCAATTTAGGAGAGCCTCAATATCAGGCCCCCCTGCTTCTTCCGCTATTGCTTTTGTAACAGTATATTTAAAATCAAGAGGAATGTCAACAGAAGAGGCCTTAGCGGTTGCATTAAGTAAGATAAGTGATTCACTGGAACAGCTTAACAAGAAAATAGATGTGACAAATGCGAAAGTGGATGCTGCAACTATTAAAATTGACTTAAATACAGAAAGTATAAATAATCTGGGACAAAAGGTGAATATCAATACAGAAACAATCCAGAAATTGATACAGGAATCTACTTTGATACGGCAGAGTGCGGAGGAAGCTAGGGAGAAAGCCGTTGCTGCTGAATGTAAAGTAATACAATTGGTGAGAGAGAGAGTCCCAGCCTTACAGAGGCAACTTGATGACCATAAGTCGACGCTTGCTATGATTGAATTTAAAGAAAAACAGACGAATTTGAGGATCAGAGCCCTACCTGAATTGGAGAAGGAAAGTTTGATAGACTTCTTCACACAGGAATTTGCTGATTTTTGGGACTTGGATCTGGGTCAAGAAGAGTTTAAAACTGTGAGGGCCTTCAGATTTGGAAGAGGAGGGAAAAAAGAGAAGAACAGAATAAGAGACTGTTGGCACTACCAGAAGAACCTAGAAGTACAACAGCCAAGAGTGGAAATTTTTAAAGACGTCCCGAAATACCTTTTGGATCTTAGGTCTAACTACGGAGATTTGGTTGCCCTGTTGAGAAGGAATAAAATCATCTTTAGGTGGGAGTTTCCCCAAGGTCTATTCTTCAGCTTTAAAGGAAGGAAAATAAAAATAAGATCAGTAGAAGACAAAGTAAAGTTTTTGTATAAATACAAAGAAGATTTGCAGAAGGGACTTGGAAAAGAGCTAAGAGCATTGGACAGAAGATCACCAGGTTGATGGACTATATGGAATTGGCGGAAATGACTGGCAGAATCCGAGACCAGGGAGAAGAGTCGGTGGAAGAAGATTGGAAAAAAGTTTAAAGACTATTTATAGAAATATTGTAAAATTAATGAATGTTAGAAAAATGATGGAATGAAGTTATATGGCTTTAGTAGAAATGTTATAAGGAATTAGGTATAAATAGATTATTAGAGTATTAAAGGAAAAATAAGTTTAGAAAATGTTAAGATAATTATAGGAGAGAAAATAGAGGAAGATGGAAAGGAATTGCTGAAACAATTAATAGAAGTGGAATACAAAAAGGGAGGTGTGAGGAGGTCGTTGAAACAAGTGAATGAAAGATAAGATACTGAAATTGTATGGTGTGTGTTAAACTGTTTTTGTTTTGTTTTGTTTTGTTTATTGTGTTAGTGTTGTGTAATCTTTTTATATTGTATTGTCTTTTTTTCTTTTTTTCTTTTTTCTTTCCTTTTTTGTAGTGTTTAAAAGTAATAAATATTATTTTAAAAAATAATAATTCTGAATAATTCCTGCACATTTCCTCTTCTCATGTAGTTTCCTCTTCTTGATGCCCTGCAGGGGTCAGCAGTATTTGGTTTCACTGGACTTCACTGTTTCTTCAATCAATACTCTTCTTTACTTAACTGCAATTATACTGTTATTCCACTGTATAGTAAATTTTGCAGTTATACACACTCATTCCTATGCTTGTTACCTTCTCACCCCCATGGGGGGAATATACTTAAAGTAGGTTATTTTAGGTCTGTATTACAAATGGAAAGCATTTCATTAAACCTGAGTGTATTTTGTGTGTTTTAAGTACATCGTGACCCCTAAATTTAAGTGGATTTCTAGTTTAAGAAAAAGATGAAAAAGACCTCAATAACTTTAACCTTAATGATCATTCTGAGGTCTTATTCTTCCTTACTGTTGAGGGAGTGAGGTTTGAATAGGCAATTGCAATGGACTATGGGTGTCCCTAAGCACAGTGCTATTTTTCAAGAAAAAGAGGTGCTGGAACTCACCATGAACACTTTCCCTGTTTTCTTGGAATGGCAATGGCCAGAACTGAGTTCCGGTTGGAAAAAAAGTCCTGCCTAAGCACCATTTTATGACTGAATTGTCAGCCATTTGGCCCAGTACTGTCTACTCTGATTGGTAGTCACTTATGAAGTCTAGGACATAGTGAGGTATTTCCTGGACTCCCCAATATCCTTTTAAACTCAAGAGCCTTGAGACTCAACCTGATGACTCAGTATGTGAAGTATGAGATGAGATAGCTCAGGTGGTAGAGCACGAGGCTCTTAACTTCAGGGTTGTGGGTTCAAGTCCCACGTTGGGCAAAATGTTTCCTGCATTGCAGGGGCTTGGACTAGATGACATTGTCCCTTCCAGCTCTGAAATTCTATGATTCTCTCACCAAGCAATGGCTCCCCCAAGGGTGAAAGAGTAATGAATATCAATCTATTCTCCTATTACTGATCAATCCTACACATATCTACTCAGTATTAAGCCCTAGTGTCTTAATCCTAAGTACATTGAGTACAGGATAACTGCCTTATCCCCTTCACCATCTTGTGAGGTAAGCCACAGTTACATTTTGAAAATGGTAGACTGAGAGATGGTGACATTCCTATGGTACTACATTGACACAGTAATCAGGCCAAATTCTATGATTATCCAATACATTAGTTTTACATTAGTTTCTTAATCTATTTTTTTAAAAAAATATTTGTTTGTTTGTTTGTTTAATACGACCTTCAGCAAAAAATCACGGGGAGGTTCACAACATAAAAATAAAAAAGAACACAAAATGCATAATAAAGCAAACAAAAAAAGTGTTCTGGGAAGTAGAAGGGGGGAGAACAGTGAGCGAGCCATCTTGGGCAGGATGGCTGAAGGCTGGCTGGGAGAGATGCCTTGGCCTCCATGTCTGCACAGCTGTGGGTAACCAGCCTCTCTTGAAACGACCATGCTGTGAGATCTGGACTTCCTCCATGCAGACTGAAGGTGTAGATATGTGAATAAATAACATTTCTTAAAGCTATAAGTCTCCACCGTGTCTTCAAATTATCCAAAGGAGCACTAATCCTGGAAGGGGGCCCACACCAGGGGTGTAGCATGGGGGTGGGGCTGTCGGGGTAATGGCCCCAGACACATTTTTTTGGGGGGGGGATGCATTTGGCTCTTCACACCACCCTGCCATCCTTGCACCTCTTTGCAAGGTTGGGATCTGATCTGAATGATTTGCCTGTTGAAGGAATTCCAATCTTTCATGAGGGCTTCTATATTTTTGTCAACATCTCCTGTTTCTGTTTTAGACTTACATACACATTTTTAATGCTGCCTTTCTGTTCCCACCCCTGCTTTTTCTGATCATTTTTTTAGTTAGTTACATGGATATCTTCTGACACAATTTTACATGTTGAGTGGATTGACACAAATTCTTTATTTTAGATTTTAGATTGTCAGTCCCTTCTCCCATTTTCTTCATTTTATTTTATTATATATTTATTTTATAAAGACTTCCATTTTTCTTCTTGCCTTCCATAGTTTCATTGTCTCCTTTTTAACCACAATGATAACCGTTTGGACTTGCTTGTGCCTTTTATAATCTGCGGTATGCATTTTATTTGATCCCCTATTACAGCTTCATAAAATATTCCCACAGCTTCTTGCCTCTTCACTAATCCTCTGATGTCTGAGAAGTTTCTCCTTTTGAAATTAAGTATGGCTTTGTTGGATTTTTCAGGGCAATTTTCCACAATATATAATTTGAGGACACTAGTATCTTTCCCTCCCTGTAGTCAACAACAAGGAAGCCCTTCTGTGTACATGGATCAGCTCTGCTGGACTGCTGTTGCTGTGTTTAAGATTCCAAAGTGATTCTTTCCAAGAACTATTCCTGTGGCTTTCTTCAAGTATATAGTGGTACCTCTGGTTACATACTTAATTCGTTCCGGAGGTCCGTTCTTAACCTGAAACTGTTCTTAATCTGAAGCACCACTTTAGCTAATGGGGCCTCCTGCTGCTGCCGTACCACCAGAGCACGATTTCTGTTCTCATCCTGAAGCACAATTCTTAACCCGAGATAATATTTCTGGGTTAGCGGAGTATGTAACCTGAAGCATATGTAACCTGAAGCGTATGTAACCCGAGGTACCACTGTAATGTGTATTGCATCAGCCTCTTTGGATTCAATCATGGAAACATTGTGACCAGATAATAAATCAATAGCTCAGTTAAGAAACTTAAACACTACTGATAAATACCTGATAAATACCTTACAGGGAGATTCAGGAAGGATGCAGAGATATCGTTTGGATGGGGAACACTGAAAACTGGGTCATACAAATGCTTGGTAGTTGCTCTGGTGGTTTGCTTTTTTGTTTTGCTCTTTAAAAGCCATATACTTAAGTAAGTTGGCCAAGATAATTGTGCCCTAACTGGGACTTGAACTGCAGCCATCAAAATGACATCTTTTGGAGTCCTTTGGTACTTCAGTTTACTTCTGGCAGTTTTGCTCTTTGTGCAGCCAAAGTATCTTGGCTGTGTCTGTCTGTCTAGCTGCAATTTGGTGCCCTTGAGATGTCGTTGGACCACAGTCCCCTTCATCCTTGAAGCTGGCCTATACCAAGTCAGACCATTGGCTGAAACTAGCACAGTATTGCCTACACTGATTGGCAGTTGGTCTCTTAGGGTTTTAGACAGAGATAGAATCTGCAATGATTTAAGGGAGCAAGGAGATTCATATGCGAGTAGAAGCTCCCATAGCAAAAGTAAGAAGGTTATTAACAAGTACAGAAGGTAGCAGAAGGCAACTGTAGCTTGATTAAGCTGACGCATAAAACAGTGAGATTGTCTGTTGCAGTTTCCATTGAGACTGGAGAATGACAAGCCTAGTCTGGACTCTTACATAGGGTAAATTCATAGACCTACCTGTATTCTGCAGTGAATTAAATGTATCAGATGGTCTGGTCCTTAGGAATTAATTTGGAGAAAGAGAACAGGAATTTGGAGAGTTGTGTAACTCCTCATTAAGTACTTCTGCTCGTGTTAGCTCTTGCAGCCTAATAAAACATTGATTAATACCATATCTTATGAAGAGGCTTGTAGTTATAGCTCAGTTTTAACAGAAGAACCTGGGCATCTTTAGAAGTTGCTCATTAAGAAAGGAGAAAAAGCAGATTTCATCTGTAAATGGAGTTGACTTAGAACACATCTTCAATTGCTCCTTCTGGAAGTTTTGCACAAACCTTTGTTATTAAAAAAAATATGTAAGCATAAACTAAAGTTTGTACATATAGCTGCTGTTACCTCTGATTCTAAGCAGCAGAACTACATATGAGTTTCATAAGAATAAGATCATTTTCTACTTTAAAATGTTACTTGAGATTATAGGCTGCCAGGTTTTCTTAGAATGCATATTCTACTTTTATGCTGAATCAGACCAAAACTTCAAGTTCTATAGGAGTGCATTTCCATGAAGGTTTGATCTTCAGCACCTTTCGATTTATCAAGTGCTGAGCAACCTTGAACAGGGTATGTTGGGAGTACAGACACCAGGTATCAAGTACTGAATATCAGTACAGGTATCAAGTACTGAATATCAGTACAGACACCAGGTATCAAGTACTGAAAAAGTGGTATATATAAAGAGTGGTATATATACCGTATTTTTCACCCTATAGGGCGCACTTTTTCCCCTCCAAAAATGAAGGGGAAATGTGTGTGCGTCCTATGGAGCGAATGAAGGCTTTCCCTGACGCCTGGAGAGCGAGACCCTCTCGCTCTCCAGGCTTCAGGAAGCTATCAGCAAGCCTGCGGAGCCTGGCGGGAACTCCCGCCGGGCTCCGAAGGCTTGAGGATAGGTGCTTGCAGCCCGAAGCCCGGGGAGCAGGGCACTGCACGCCCCGGGCTTAGGGCAGCTATCGGCAAGCCTGCAGAGCCCGGCGCGAGTTCCCGTCGGGCTCCGTAGGCTTGCGGATAGGTGCTTGCACCCTGAAGCCTGGGGAGCGCAGCACTGCGTACCCCGGGCTTAGGGCAGCTATCCGCAAGCCTGCAGAGCTTCCCCAGCCCCGAGGCTAAAAACGAAGCCAAGATAGTGAGTGGGATCCATCCCGCTCGCTGTCATGGCTTCTTTGCTCTTTGGGGCTCGGGGGGGGGGGGGGAAATAAAATTGTTTTTCTTTATTCCCCCCCCAAAACAAAAACTTGGTGCGCCCTATGGTCCGGTGCGCCCTATAGAGCGAAAAATACGGTACCCAATTAGAGGAGACTTCCTAGACTCTTGAACCATAGTTTCCTGTGGGAAACAGCGTTTGGAGAGCTGGCCACAACTCCTGATATGTCATCCTGGTTTCTAGACAGCACTTAAGCTGCAGTTTCCCAGTTTGGATGTCACAAGAAACAATGTGATTGGGTTCCCAAACCCCACCCCTAGCCTCATGCACATGTGCCCCTATTTTCATCTGTGAAATGTTGCAGGGCAAGGTACTGTATAGCTGGACCACAGAACAGGTCAACTTTGAAAATGAGTTTCGAAATGTGGAAATACCATCTTAAGAAATACCATGAGGAAAGTATCCCTTGTGTTGTGATCCTAATTTGGGTTGTAGGTACTGCAGCTGATTCTTCTCTCTCTCTCTCTCTCTCTCTCTCTCTCTCTCTCTCTCTCTCAAAAAAAAAAAAAAAAAAAGACACAGAGAATCGCAACTACAGGTTTTAAGCACACAATTAAAGTCATGTCCAGCTTAGCCCTTTTAGACTGCCTTCAGAGCAAGCTATATCTGTGAACCTAACACAAATTACTTTTTAACAAAGCATCCCCCCAAGGCAAACATGGTTACAAAACAAAGAATGGGAGACTGACGCTGGCAAGTAGAGACAGTAGGTGTGTTTATACAGAAAATGACTCCTGCTCATTTTACTGTTTGGCCAAAATGTTCTGCAGGATTCACAAAAAGATGCAAGGGAAGAGGAACAACAACAAAAACCAAAATGCAAGAATTTAACAGGGTGTGTCTTTCAAAAAACCACCTGTAATTCAATTAGCCCAAATACTTTTGTTTTAAAAAAAGCCAGCATATTTGAAGAGTCTAATAGTTTTTTGAGTCAGAAGTATTGGCATGGACTATGTTTTATTATAGCAAGGTTCATCTTAGTTTTGCCTTGGGTGTCAGTTTCTTTAGACTGACTGAGTCAACGTAATTCTTGAAATTTCTGAGGCATCTGTGGTTGTTAGGTTGCTGAAAGTTAAAAGGACTTTTCACATTTCTACAGAATTTTTTTCCCTGCTTGCAAGGTTTCCTTCTGAACTAAAAGTCATATTATGTGGGCTCTACAACAATGCATAGGATTTTGTACAGTAAGCCTGCAACTTACATTTTTCAGTAACTAAGCCTGCAACTTTTTTTCCTGGACGCCAAGCCCTGCTGAATGTGCACAAGTTAAATGCACATAGGTTGTGGGCTTATTGTAAAGCAGTTTTTCATGGTTGAGAGAACAGAAATGCTCTAGGGAGGAGCAGGACTGTAGTCCTCGCCATATCCAATATACCACAGGTACTATATTACTTTGGCATGATTATTCTGCTTATCTGTTAGCACTGAGTAAAAAGGCCTTCTGGACTGTACTTTTTAAAGATGTAGAGGGGCATTGTTTCTTGTCTGGTATTACAATTTACCTCTGTTTTATGAAATTATATTCGTTTGGTCAGTGTCATATAGAGCGCAGTATAACACTGGGTCCCCCCCCCCCCAGTATAGTCTTTGCTACGTTTTGCCTTTATCACTTAAATGCTGGCACAGCATGTCTGAAAACTGGACCATATGAGTATTTTCAGTTTCTAACTTTAATTAAGGTTCCCTCTCTTTCTTTTAGACTGTAGAAAACCTGCCGAGGTATTCACTGGCTGGCAAATCTACCCAAAGGTAGGTATCTTTTTTGTGATGGTCTAAGCCTCATCACCGTGCAGTGTAAAAATATTCTATGGAGGTCTGATTGATCTGGAACATGTTCCTTATTACAAAGCTCTGATCTCTATGCTACCAAAGAGAGAGAAAGAACTTAATAGATTCCTTCTAAGGGTAAATTAATGAAATGGAAATTAAGGTACAAGAAGTTAAAAGTGGAATAATGAAATAACTTTATTATGTTTAAGTTAAAACATATAAGATTTGGGTTACAATAGTTTTGAAATTAGGCAACATGATAAAATGAAAGATACAATAAGTCTGGAAATAAGTTAACAAATTGCTGATATTTTGTACTACAGAGAATGCAGGGTTTGGAGGATGTGGGGAAGTCCAATAGATGGAAAAAAGGATTATGGAAATTTGTAATCTCTCTACTGTATTTTTCTATCTATGTCTTTATTTCTTTTTTCTGTACTTCATAAACTTAATAAAAATATTATTAAAAAAAAAAATAGATTCCTTCTAAGAATGTATCATGTGAGGATGCAGGTGGGGGATTGCATATTGAACCCTTCAATCCTGTGCATGCTTACTCAGAAGTCAGTCCCCCTGTGTTTAGTGGGACATACGATCAGACAAGTGTACCTAGGATTGCATCCTAAATATTCTGCCACATCAAAAAGTCCCTGCCCATAAGTAAGGCACAAGAATGTCTAGCCTAGGCTTCTGCCTGAGGTGCTATTTAGTGTTTGTAATAATAATAATAATAATAATAATAATAATAATAATAATAATAATTTTTATTTATACCCTGCCCTCCCCAGCCAAGGCCGGGCTCAGAGCGGCTTACAAGCAATAATAAAAACAAGTTAAATGATTACAACTTAAAAACAAAATTAAAATACAACATTAAAATATTACAACATTAAAATAAAATGTAGCCTCAACACAGGAGGAGAAGGAAAGAAAAAAAGAAAGAGAGGGAGGGAATCAAATTGGCTCCAAGCCAAAGGCCAGGTGGAACAACTCTGTCTTACAGGCCCTGCGGAAAGAAATCAGATCCTGCAGGGCCCTGGTCTCATGAGGTAGAGCATTCCACCAGGCCAGTGTTGAAAAGGCCCTAGCTCTGGTTGAAGCCAATCTAACTTCCTTAGGGCCCGGGACCACTAGGGTGTTGCTATTTATGGACCTTGAAGCTCTCCGTGGGGCATACCGGGAGAGGCGGTACGAGGGTTCTAGGCCGTGAAGGGCTTTAAAAGTCAAAAGCAGCACCTTAAATCTGACCCTGTACTCCACCGGGAGCCAGTGCAGTTTGAAAAGCACTGGGTGAATATGCTCCCATGGCAGAGACCCCGTGAGGAGCCTCGCTGCAGCATTCTGCACCCGCTGGAGTTTCTGGGACAGCTTCAAGGGCAGTCCTGCGTAGAGCGAATTACAGTAGTCAAGCCTGGAGATGACCATCGCATGGATCACTGTGGCCAAGTCGGGGCGGGAAAGGTAAGGGATCAACTGCTTGATGCGGCGAAGGTGGAAAAATGTCGCCTTGGCTGTTGTTGTAACCTGCACCTCCATGGAAAGGGAGGCGTCAAGGATTACACCCAAACATTTAACGGAAGGCAATGGCACTAATTGGGCCCCCGCAAGAGAAGGGAGTTGGTCCCTCATCCCCATACCATCCCGACCCAAGCATAAGTGCCAACATAAAATCCCCTCATTTGATTTTGCAGTTTCATAAGGACCATGCTTCTGAATTCAAAAAAACAAAAAGAACACACACACTCTGTCCCTGTATAAAATGCTGAACTTATTGTTGACTCAGACTAAGCGTGGGTGGGTTTTGGAATGGGGCACAAACTCCAAAGAAAACAAAACTCCCACAGTGAGTTTGCTGATTTATTTATTTATTTACAGATACTTTTGCTTTCAGAAGACCTTATTTTACTCCCAGCTTCCATTAAATACATTAAAAAGCTGGGTACGCTGAATCAAATGCTGTAGCTTGAGTCCAAAACACAGCATTTTGCTCTCTTACCATTTATCAGATTTGGGTGAACAGCTGCCAAGAACGTTTTCCAGCAAAAGGAGCTGGTTGACATTCTGTCAGCTATGAGACAGGATGGATTTGTTCAGGGTTCTGACCTTTTCTTGGTCCAATTTTATGCTGAAGCTTATAGAATCATAGAATCATAGAATCATAGAGTTGGAAGAGACCACAAGGGCCATCGAGTCCAACCCCCTGTCAAGCAGGAAACACCATCAGAGCACTCCTGACATATGGTTGTCAAGCCTCTGCTTAAAGACCTCCAAAGAAGGAGACTCCACCACACTCCTTGGCAGCAAATTCCACTGTCGAACAGCTCTTACTGTCAGGAAGTTCTTCCTAATGTTTAGGTGGAATCTTTTTTCTTGTAGTTTGGAACCATTGCTCCGTGTCCGCTTCTCTGGAGCAGCAGAAAACAACCTTTCTCCCTCCTCTATGTGACATCCTTTTATATATTTGAACATGGCTATCATATCACCCCTTAACCTCCTCTTCTCCAGGCTAAACATGCCCAGCTCCCTTAGCCGTTCCTCATAAGACATCGTTTCCAGGCCTTTGACCATTTTGGTTGCCCTCTTCTGGACACGTTCCAGTTTGTCAGTGTCCTTCTTGAACTGTGGTGCCCAGAACTGGACACAGTACTCCAGGTGAGGTCTGACCAGAGCAGAATACAGTGGCACTATTACTTCCCTTGATCTAGATGCTATACTCCTATTGATGCAGCCCGGAATTGCATTGGCTTTTTTAGCTGCCGCGTCACACTGTTGGCTCATGTCAAGTTTGTGGTCAACCAAGAATCCTAGATCCTTTTCACATGTACTGCTCCCAAGCCAGGTGTCACCCATCTTGTATTTGTGCCTCTCATTTTTTTTAAAAGAATATTTATTGAGGTTTTACAAAATCATAAATACAAAAATACATAGTAAAGCAAAAAAAAAAAAGGAAAAAAACTCTCAAACAAAAATACAAGATACAGAAAACAAGAAAAATAGAAAAGTAAAAAAGAAAGTTAAAACAAATCCGTTTTTTTATAACTTTAAACTCATTAGCTTGTTTCTTTGACTTCCTCACACCTCCCCTTTTTGTATCCCCATTAATATAATCAAATCAGCAAATCCTTACCCTCTTTCATTTATCTTAACTCTATATCTTGACATATTATAACTCTATATTTTCACCCATTATCAATTCATTTTTGCATACTCTTTTTAACTTTGTTGCTAATGCCACTTATTTTCAATCCAACATCATTTTAACATTCATTAATTTTACAGTGTTTCTGCAGGTAATCTTTAAATTTCTTCCAATCTTCTTCCACCAACTCTTCTCCCAGGTCTCGGATTCTGCCAGTCATTTCCGCTAATTCCATATAGTCCATCACCTTCATCTGCCACTCTTCCAGGGTGGGTAAATCTTGTGTCTTCCAATACTTTGCAATAAGTATTCTTGCTGCCGTTGTTGCATACATAAAAAAGGTTCTATCCTTTTTTGACACCAATTGGCCGACCATGCCCAGGAGAAAGGCCTCTGGTTTCTTCAAGAAGGTATACTTAAATACCTTTTTCATTTCATTATAAATCATCTCCCAGAAAGCCTTAATCTTTGGGCACATCCACCAAAGGTGAAAGAATGTACCTTCATTCTCTTTATATTTCCAACATTTGTTCTCGGGCGAATGATATATTTTTGCAAGCTTGACTGGTGTCATGTACCACCTGTAGATCATTTTCATAATATTCTCTCTTAAGGCATTGCATGCCGTGAATTTCATACCGGTGGTCCACAACTGTTCCCAGTCAGCAAACAGAATATTATGACCAATGTCTTGTGCCCATTTAATCATAGCTGATTTAACCGTTTCATCCTGAGTATTCCATTTTAACAGCAAGTTATACATTCTTGAAAGTATCTTAGTTTTGGGATCTAACAGTTCTGTTTCCAATTTTGATTTTTCCACCTGGAAGCCAATTTTTTTATCCAAATTGTAGGCCTCTCTTATTTGAAAATAATGAAGCCAGTCTCGCACTTTGTCTTTTAATTTCTCGAAACTCTGCAATTTCAATTTGTCTCCTTCTTGTTCCAGTATTTCCCAATATTTCGGCCATTTGGTCTTCATATTGAGTCTTTTCAAAGCCTTTGCTTCCATTGGTGACAACCACCCTGGGGTTTTATTTTCCAGTAAGTCTTTATATCTTATCCAGACATTAAACAATGCTTCCTGACAATATGGTTTTTAAATGCTTTATGTACTTTAACCTTGTCGTACCACAAATATGCATGCCACCCAAAAGCATTATTAAAACCTTCTAAGTCCAAAATGTCTGTGTTCTCAAGAAGCAGCCAGTCTTTCAACCAGCAGAATGCTGCTGATTCATAATAAAGTTTAAGGTCTGGCAGGGCAAATCCACCTCTATTCTTTGCATCAGTAAGTATTTTAAATTTTATTCTGGGCTTTCTGCATCTCATTTTTTTTGCCCAAGTGCAATACTTTACATTTCTCCCTGTTAAAATTCATCTTGTTTGTTTTGGCCCAGTTCTCTAATCTGTCAAGGTCATTTTGAAGTGTGATCCTGTCCTCTGGGGTGTTAGCCACCCCTCCCAGTTTGGTGTCATCTGCAAATTTGATCAGGATGCCCTTGAGTCCATCATCCAAGTCGTTGATAAAGATGTTGAATAAGACCAGGCCCAAGACAGAACCCTGTGGCACCCCACTAGTCACTCTTCTCCAGGATGAAGAGGAACCATTGATGAGCACCCTTTGGGTTCGGTCAGTCAGCCAGTTACAAATCCACTGCATTTTACCAGCTTCTTTACAAGAATATCATAGGGCACCTTGTTAAATGCCTTGCTGAAATCAAGGTAGGCTACATCCACTGCGTTCCCTTCATCTACCAGGGTTGTAATTCTGTCAAAAAATGAGATCAGGTTAGTCTGACACGACTTATTTTTCAGAAATCCATGCTGACTATTGGTGATCACAGCATTCCTTTCTAGGTGCTCACAGACTGTTTGCTTAATGATCTGCTCCAGAATCTTCCCTGGTATTGATGTCAGACTGACTGGGCAGTAATTATTTGGGTCCTCTCTTTCCCCCCTTTTTGAAAATAGGGACAACATTTGCCCTCCTCCAGTCTGCCGGGACTTCGCCTGTTCTCCAGGAATTCTCAAAGGTGACTGCCAGTGGTTCTGAGATCATATCTGCCAGTTCTTTTAATACTCTTGGATGCAGTTCATCTGGCCCTGGAGACTTGAATACATCTAAACTAGCCAAGTATTCTTGTACTATCTCCTTAGTTATTCTGGGCTGTGTTTCCTCTGCTGAATCATTTGCTCCAAATTCTTCAGGTCGGGCATTGTTTTCTTTATCGGAGAAGACTGAGGCAAAGAAGGCATTGAGGAGTTCAGCCCTTTCTGTGTCCCCTGTTTGCATTTCACCATCTTCTCCTCTGAGTGACCCCACTGTTTCTTTGTTCTTCCTTTTGCTACGAACATACCCATAAAAGCCTTTTTTGTTGCTTTTAACCTCTCTAGCATGCCTGAGTTCATTCTGTGCTTTAGCTTTTCTGACTTTGTGTCTACACGTGCTGGCTATTTGTGAATTCCTCTTTGGTGGTTTTTTCCCTTTTCCATTTTTTGTACACATCCTTTTTTAATCTTAACTCAGTTAAAAGTTCTTTAGATAGCCACCCTGGCTTCTTTAGGCACCTTCCATCTTTCCGTCTCATTGGTATTGCCTGAAGCTGTGCTTTTACTATCTATGTATTATTTGAGAATACATTAATGAGAATCAGAAGCTCTATTAGAAATACAAACTTGTTGATCTCAGCTTAGCATTTTTGGCACAAATTTCAACTTCATTACTGGTGCACCTGAATCATATAATCAGACATCCTTTTTTAGGAGGTAGAATGACTCAAGCTGACAGCATCTCATTGTGCAAGATAGGCTTGGATCAGTTTAGCTGCCACTGTAGCAAATATTTGAATGTGTGAAACATGGCGGTGCTGTGAGTACATTGCTCCCCTGCATTCATTCATTACACCAGGCTGAAGGTTGGAGCAAACTGGAGTAATGAAAATACCTTGGGGTATATGTTAAAGTTATACTGGTATCTGTTGGGATTGGGAGGATCATAGGTTTCCCATTTCCTGGGACCTTGTTTTCCTTTTGATTATTATGTAAGCTTTGGAAGCGATTCTGTGGAACATGTATGTGGGTTGCAGTTGAGCAGATACTCAGCTTGCATTTCTTTGGCAACTCGATATCTGTGTATTGTTCAGTGGAATATTTTCCTCCTATCTAGCGTAGGGGCTTTGTTCCTTTACACGAGGAGGCAGGCACTTGTGCAGTGGTAAGTGGATGGTTCTAAGTTCTTCTGCCATGGTTGTACAGCGATTGCAGGAGCACTGTGGTTTATGCAGTGTGCGTGGCTGAAGCTGCAAAATCCCCAGCTTGTTAACAGGCACCTTCTGCAAGTGGCAGAGGGTTGTGTGCTGCAGAGGTCAGCTGGGCATAGAGGCTGGAAACTAAAGTGCAGAACGCTAAGATGAAATTTTACAAAATAAATGGGGGGGGGGAATCACTTTTGACAGAAAGGCAAAACCCAGATATCTGTTGTTACTTTTTGATAAAGGCCCATCCCCTTAAGGTAGACTAGGGGTAAACACTCTATAAGCATAATGTCAACTAGAGTGACAGGATGTCAAAATAATAACAAAAATTAAGATATACAACCACTTGATTATATTTTTGCTCTAAATATTTGTTTCTCACTTCCCTCTGGAAGAAAAGCAAAGTGTGTGTGTGATTTTTGACCTGTCATTGAATTTTTAACCAAGTGCATAGACTTCTCAAGGCAACTCGAGGCCCATTAATGGTGTGTCCTCTCTGTCCTGGTCTGCCTGTGGGAAATACAAATAGATACAGATTTTCACACTGGATGAGTTTATTGGGGAGACGTTAGGTTTTTCATTTTGTCATGTTATCAAGCCTCCCAGTATGCAATTCACACATAAGAAGTTGGATAACATGAGAAGAAGACAGGTTTGTGTGGGAAAGGGGTTTGCAGTTAACTGCTGCAGTAAACATTATGCGTTCCTTCCAAAAGAGGTATTGAAAGAGTTGGAGATACTAAATTAGTAAAATACTAATAACACAAATGTAAAATGTTAATAAGAATTCTGTTGTCTAGATTTTTAAATATCAGTTCAATGCAGAAAATGATTTAAGCATCAAACAACTTTCACATTGCCATTCTCGTACTTAGAATGTTCTTACAGGGTTCAGATGTGGGTGCTTGCTTTCCCCCCAAAAACTCCTGCCACCCCCTTTGCCTTTTAAAGGCCCACATTTTATGAAGCCAGGATCCATTCAAGTCCCCTTCTTTCCATCTCTAGAAGTTGTCATGATGAGCAGTTTAAGCCCTCTTCAGACATTGACCCATGTCAGGCCAGTTTCTGAAGGGATTGTGGTGCTATTTTTGTAGAAAAAGAGGTGCCAAAATGCCTCCTTCATTCTCTTAGAATGGCAATGGTACCCACCTGAGAGGTGCCAGAACTGAGTTCTGGCAAGTTCTGGTTGGGGGGGAAAAGCCTTGAGCATATCCAAATATGGGTCTTCTTTTACCCTCTGTTTTGGTTATCTGTTTCCTCTTTTCTGGTAAGGCATAAGCAGCCACCCCACAATTGCATGAATAATGTGGGGGCGTGTTTCGCCCTCAGACACTGAACTTTGGGAAACCATGTTTCAGGTAATCTGCAGATACTGCAACAGCAAGAAGAATTCATGCAGGGCAGGATTCAGCCACGCTCCTGCATGTGTGGAATACTGTCTGCTCGTGCAACAGGACTCCCCCCTCCCCATGCGCCTCCCATTCTCCCTCAATCTGCTCTGGAGGGCTGCAAGAGTGGACCTCATTCTGTGTATGCATCTCCCACTCGGCTCTGCACTGAATTCCACTCATGTTTCATACATTTCTCAGATGCATGGATGGACTAGAGTATCAAAACATTCTTACTGAAGAACCTTGTTGTCAGAGTCACCCGTGGTCCCAGCTCACAAGAGACCAAAGTCCACTCCAGCTTATGTACAAAAGCTTTTATTCAAGAACATCAGTAGCTTTAGATCCGAGGTCCGTGACCCTACGTCTGTTACCCTTAGACCGCTGAAGTCCCCTCTGACTCGCTCCCCCCTCGACACCAGTTTAAGAGGCTTGTACTGGTCCACCTCTTTCTCTCTTTCCTTTTCCGCAGGGTCTTTCTGCCCCCCTGTGTTCTCTCCCTTCGGGACTCTCCCGAGGCTGAATCCTCTGCCGCCTCCTCCCCCCTCCTTCGGGCTTTGGGACCAGGCTCCTCCCCAGGACTCTCTTCATTTCCGCGCGCCTCCCATTTTGAACTTGGCGCGCTTACGTTGCTCTTGACCTTCCTTTCGACAGTTACATTGCCCTCAATACTACTTTCCTCCCCTTCCGGCAGCACGTTTTGCCCTGATCTCCTTCCCCTCTCTGCTTCCTGTTCTGCTCCTTCTGACACACTGGTCACTCCTCCCCCCTCACTCCGTTCCAGCGGAGCAGCCGGTCTCGCTCTCCAACTCCCACTGGGGGTTCCCCCTTCCTTTCCCTGCTCCTGACTGCTTCCCCCTCTAGCTCCCCTTGGCTTGACCAGAGGGGCTCCCTTTTGGGAGTCCTCCGATTCACTGGACGGACTCATGGACAATCTTGGGTCATTGTCATCCTCTTCCTCGTCAGTCTGGAATCCTTCCCCCTCACTCTGCGTCTCTCTCCCTGAACCCCTGACATCCATCCCCCCCTCGAAGCCCCCCCTTCCCCCCTCCCGGCCCTCGGAGGCAGGTCGTGGGAGCCGCATCTCCTCGGAGGTAGATGCAGGATACAGTTCGTTTGCTTCAATGTCCTCTGCTAGCAGCTCGGTGTATGTGTGTTCGAATGCGGGTTCTTCACCCAAGGTGTTCTCGGCTCCCTCTTCCATTGCTACTTCGTCTGGTGCTGCCTGCCAAGGCCCCGTCAGCCATTTCTTGCGCCAGTCGTCCTCTGGTTGCTCGTCCCACCAGTAAGAGGGTTCTGTGTCTACCCCCGAACTCGATCCCCTGGGCGGGCTTGATTCTGGCGTTCTCTCCTCGGCGGAAGAAAAGCCCCTGAAAGTACTGTCTGAAAGTGTGGGCGTAAAGAGCCAGTCATCAAAATATTCGGCTGGCATGGGTCTATGCGGGAAAAGTGCATGGAACTCGTCTTTCAGAAGAGGTTCGTCTAAAGCGTAGTCCGGCACCCAAATATTGGCACTGGCCGGGGTACCCTCTCTGGCTAGAAAGTATTCTACTCCCTCTACCCCCCATCTCGAGTCCAGGATCTCAGTGACCTCGTTGAGTGGTTCGGCCCTGGGCGCCCCCTCCCTCTCGGGTGACTGAGTGCGTGCGTGCGTGCGGTACTGTGTCAGACTCCTGAAACCTGTGCGGGGTCTTGTAGGGAGTGAGCACCGACCTATGAAAGACCGGGTGCACTCTGGAACCTTCGGGGAGGGCCAGTCGAAAAGCTACAGGGTTAATCCTAGCCTCCACCTGGTATGGCCCTAGCTGCCTGTGTCCCAGCTTCTTCTTAGCCAACGACCTGGCTGGCATCGCTTGGGCCGCTAACCATACCCAGTCCCCCACCTGGATGTCCTCTCCCACTCTCCTGTTTTTGTCTGCCTGCACCTTATATGCTTGTTTGGCTAGCTCCAAATGTCTCTGCAGCTCCTCGTGCACCTCTTGCAGCTCTGCTGCGAACTGGTCGGCCTCTTGCGTCACCCCCTCTCCCGGTGTTACGAACCCCGGGAAGGTTCTGGGATGACGACCATTATTCGCGAAGAACGGCGTCACCCCCGTCGACGCGTGCTTCGTGTTGTTGTAGGCAAACTCCGCCATCGGCAGGTAGTCTACCCACGCCGCCGGGCGCTGATTGGCGTAACATCTCAGGTACTGCTGCATGATCGCGTTGACTCTCTCTGCTTGGCCGTTGGTCTGCGGATGCCTTGCCGACGTTAGGTTGATCTTAACATGCAGGATACCTAGAAGCTTCCGCCAAAAAGTAGAAACAAATTGGCGCCCCCTGTCGGACAGGACGGATTGTGGCAGCCCATGCACCTTGAACACGTGATCGATGAAGAGTTTGGCGGTCTGTTCCGCCGTCGCCACCTTCGCGCAAGGAATGAAGTGCGCCATCTTGGTGAACAAGTCCACCACCACCAGCACCGCCGTCTTGCCTCTGGAGCTGGGCAGGTCAGTGACGAAGTCCAGCGCCACCTTCTCCCACGGTTGCTGTGGCGTCTCCAGCGGTTCCAGTAACCCCGCTGGCTTCTGGTGCACTGGCTTGGACCTCTGACAAGTGTCACACCTGGCGACGTAATCCGCTATCTCTCCCCGCATCTGGGGCCACCAAAAGTCCCTGGCCACCAGTTCTATTGTCTTCTCCTTGCCGAAGTGGCCCGCACTGGGGGCGTCGTGCAACTGCTGCAGAACCCTCGTGCGGAGCTCTTCGCCCGGTACGTAGAGGGCACCTTTGTGAGTTAACAGCCCGTCGCGTAATTGGAACTCATCTTCTCTCTGCGAACCCCTGCGCAGCGCCTCCATCTTGGATTGTGCAAATCGATCTACTTGCAACGCACGTCGCACCGCGTCCAGGTCGACTGCGATGGTAGCGCACGTCCACGCCTGCGGTGCGAAAATGTGCTTGGCTGCCACTGGCGCTGCTTCCTCGAGATATTGCGGTTTCCTGGAGAGCGCGTCGGCTATAACGTTGGATTCTCCCGGGATGTATTCTATCCTGAAGTCGAAATCCGCGAAGAATTCAGCCCAGCGCATGTGTCTTTGGCTCTGGAGCTTCGCCGTGCGCCAATACTCTAAGTTCTTGTGATCTGTGCGGACCTGCACTGTGTGCTTGGCACCTATGAGGAAGTGTCGCCATGCTTTGAAGGCAGCGTGGATGGCCAACAGCTCTCTGTCCCATATGGTGTAGTTTTGCTCCGCCTTGCTGAGCTTTCGGGAGTAAAAGGCACAGGGTCTCCAATCTCCTTGGGAATCTTCTTGCAGGAGTACGGCTCCCACCGCTCTGTCTGAGGCGTCGGTCTCTACTCGCATGGGTCTGCCCGGATTCACGTGCAGCAGCTGCTCCTCGGAAGCGAAGAGGCTTTTAAGCTTCCTAAAAGAGCGCTCTGCCTGTTCCGTCCAAGCGAACTTCTTCTTTTTGGAACTGAGGGTGTCCGTGATTGCTGCTGTCTCCTTTGCAAAACCCCTGATGAATTTGCGGTAGAAATTGGCGAACCCGACAAATCTCTGGACCTCCTTCCGATTGCGTGGGCTCTTCCAGTCTAACACGGCGCGGACCTTGACGCTGTCCATGGCCAGCCCCTTGTCAGACAGCTTGTAGCCGAGGAAATCCACCTCCGTCACATCAAACTGGCATTTCTCCAACTTGGCGTAGAGCCTGTGTTCTCGCAGTCTCTGCAGGACCTCCTTCACGTCTCTCCCATGAGCCTCCTGCGATTCCGAAAAGATCAGGATGTCGTCGAGGAAACACACACACTTCTTGTAGAGGAGCCCCGCCAGCACGTGATGCATAAAGGCTTGGAAGACGTGAGATCCATTTTGGAGACCAAACGGCATAACTCTGTATTCATACGTGCCCAGAGGCGTGAACATGGCCGTCTTCCACTCATCGCCCTCCCGGATACGGATGAGATTATACGCTCCACGCAGATCCAACTTGGTGAAGATCTTCCCCTTCCGCACGGTCGCTAGGAGGTCATCAATCTTGGGCATGGGGAAGGCCTTGGGCTTGGTCATGGAATTTATGGCCCTGAAATCCACAATGAGTCTTTTCTGGGGCGTGTCTTTCTTCTTTACAAAAAACACAGGACTGCCCCCCACTGCTTTGGACTCCCGGATGAATCCACGCTTCAAATTATGCTCTATGAACTCCCTGAGTTCTTGCATCTCGTCCTCAGACATGGAATACAGCTTCGCAGTCGGCAGCTGCGCCCCCGGCAACAGGTCGATCGCGCAATCGTAAGGTCTGTGGGGCGGCAGCCGGTCAGCTTCCTTCTCGCAGAAAACCTCCAGGAAACTCTCGTACTTGCGAGGAACTGCCTGCGCCATGCCAAGTTGCAGCTGCTGCTCCGCCCCTTCCTCCTGGCTGGACTGGATACAATGTTGAGCACAGTACGATGAGCAAAAGATGATCTGCCGTTGGTACCACGCTATCGCAGGACTGTGTCTCTCCAGCCAACTCATGCCTAGTACTATAGGCGTGTCCGACAGGCGGGTGACATTGAAGCTGATGACTTCTCTATGATGTCCAATCCGCATCTCCATGGGAGGCGTCTGTTGCACAACTTGTCCTCCCAGCAATTTCCTGCCATCAACCGTGACTACGTTTAGAGGCGTTGTCGCGGGCAGAAGCGCTATGCGATGCTGCTTGACGAACTGCACCCCCACAAAGTCCGCGTTGCTCCCAGAATCGATCGTGATGGGGACTTCCAGGGTGGTTCCGTTCGGCAACTGGAGTGTTGCAGTGAGCTGCACCGTTGGCTTGGGTGGTAAAGGGTCTGTACGTTGCAAAGGCACTGGGGACTGCTCTACAGATTCGCCTGGCTGAGCCCCAGCAGCTCTGCTTCCAGCCAGGCACTGTCGTTTCCCTGAGACTGCTCCTCTTGCATCACTTCTGCTGCCACTGTTGCTAAGGCTGCAGTGTGCTTCTGGGGCCTCTGGGGACACTCTTTCGCCATGTGTAGTGCACTGTCACAGATGTAACATTTCCTGGTCCCTCTAGGAGGCTTCGCCTTTACTGCACCGGATGCTGGAACTCTGGCTGTTGCCTGAGCCTTAGCACCACCAATTTCCATCGGTTCCTCCCCCTGCCGCGCCAGAGGCGAGGGATGTGCCTGGCTGAAGTCTCTGGGGAGAAAAGGAGGCGTCCTTGCCGGTGCACGCGCCTGGCGTCCCTCCTCATTGTGCCAAGGACGTTCTTCGTGGCGTACCCCTATTGCAAGAGCCCTCTGCACGACGTCCTCCAGGGTCTGAGGTCTGTCTCCCCTGGCAAGTTCATCTTTTATGGGGCCGCTGAGACCCTCCCAGAACAAATCTCTCACTGGTTTGCAGTGCTTCTCCCAGCCCAATACAGTCAGTAAGGCGAAAAATCGCGAATGATACTGACGCACAGTGGCTCTCCCTTGCCGCAACCCGTGCATTTCCCTGCGTGCAAGATCAAGATCCACGGTTGACTGGAAACAAGCATCCATCGCTTTAATAAATTCATCAGAATCGCGGCGGGCAGGGCCGTCTTCGCGCCACAAATTGCGCAACCAAGCTCTTGCCTCCCCCTGCAAATGAGACACAATAAACCCCACTTTCTCCTCTTCATCTTTAAAGTCATTACGAAGCAAATGCAGTGCATACAAGACGTCTGCTCTGAAACTTGGGTAGTGCTTTAGGTTCCCATCGAAGTGGGTGACTAGACTGCCCCCCCGCCTTCCAAGTCCAATTCCCTCTGATCTGGACCCTGGGAACCCCTCCTTGCTAGCACGCTCCCACCTTATTTGCAGATCCTGGCAGCGCTTCTCCGCTTCATCACTCTTCTTCTGAGATGCAATGACTGCAGCGGTGAGTTCCGTAACTGCGTTGCGCAGTGTTGTCAGCTGTTCCTCCGCACTCATGGCTGCCACCGTTCGTGAGCTTTGCAAAAAAAAATTTTGCGTTCTATGAGAGGGGACTTACTGTCAGAGTCACCCGTGGTCCCAGCTCACAAGAGACCAAAGTCCACTCCAGCTTATGTACAAAAGCTTTTATTCAAGAACATCAGTAGCTTTAGATCCGAGGTCCGTGACCCTACGTCTGTTACCCTTAGACCGCTGAAGTCCCCTCTGACTCGCTCCCCCCTCGACACCAGTTTAAGAGGCTTGTACTGGTCCACCTCTTTCTCTCTTTCCTTTTCCGCAGGGTCTTTCTGCCCCCCTGTGTTCTCTCCCTTCGGGACTCTCCCGAGGCTGAATCCTCTGCCGCCTCCTCCCCCCTCCTTCGGGCTTTGGGACCAGGCTCCTCCCCAGGACTCTCTTCATTTCCGCGCGCCTCCCATTTTGAACTTGGCGCGCTTACGTTGCTCTTGACCTTCCTTTCAACAGTTACATTGCCCTCAATACTACTTTCCTCCCCTTCCGGCAGCACGTTTTGCCCTGATCTCCTTCCCCTCTCTGCTTCCTGTTCTGCTCCTTCTGACACACTGGTCACTCCTCCCCCCTCACTCCGTTCCAGCGGAGCAGCCGGTCTCGCTCTCCAACTCCCACTGGGGGTTCCCCCTTCCTTTCCCTGCTCCTGGCTGCTTCCCCCTCTAGCTCCCCTTGGCTTGACCAGAGGGGCTCCCTTTTGGGAGTCCTCCGATTCACTGGACGGACTCATGGACAATCTTGGGTCATTGTCATCCTCTTCCTCGTCAGTCTGGAATCCTTCCCCCTCACTCTGCGTCTCTCTCCCTGAACCCCTGACACTTGTAATATATGAAATCTCACAAATCATTATTACCTTGGCTCAGAAGCACCTCTTCTGCTTTGCTGATTATATTATAAATAAAGAAGCAGGTGTGATGTAAGTGTTCTTCTTATTTTTAATGTCCCTATATAACCTTTAAGCTTCAGAATTTGCCAGTCCTTAGAGGCAACTTCAGATTACACACAGAGAGACACAGAATCCAGTAGTCAGGGAAAATACTGTAGTTGCTAATCCCACCGCAGATGCTAAACCCACCGCAGAGATACTTGCCGTGCTGCCAGTTCCATCTGTTCAGGAGGTGTATCAAGGGCTGCCTATGGCATGGCCTTTGGGGTTGTGGCACCAAGTGTCTAGAATTATTCTCCTCTCCCGTAGAATACGACCCATTTCTCCACTGAAGGCAAGTGATAGCTGTTTTATTTTGTCAAGCTGTTGCCGTTAAGAGTAGAAGAATGAACCTGAAATAGCTGTTGGTCTAAGATGACTTTTGAGTGTCTTCAAATTGTACTTTTAATGTATTTCAAGACTAGTGCAGCCCAAGAGGTTATCATCTTGAGAGTGCATTGCAATGTATTTTGCATCCTTCATCGCCTTGGGAGTAGGGCAGGTTTGACTTTCAGATACAGAATGATTAAATATACATCCTGATTTTCATTTAGCTTTCATTGTTTGATGGAAACATTGTTGTGCACTGTGGTTTTACAGCATTCGTGGATTCCTTGAAAGCAAGCTGATGTTTCAACTTGAAATGTATCACTGTGTTCACAAAATGCACAACTTTATTTATTTGGAGTATATCCTCCACACCCCACACCCCGCCAAAAAGAAAATTTAAAAATCCTATGGATGGCCATGCTATCATTCTAATATTACAGTGAAGCTGGATGGTACCATATAATTTGCATTATCATTTCCCCTTTGAAAGTGGATGCAGAGGTTGAACTGGTATTTAACCTTGGCATGTAGGATTGAGTACCAATATGTGATATCTCAATATTCACTGAAGTTACTCTGTTGCAAATCAACGAAGCAACATACAGAATGCTAAATTAATGAGTTAATGCAATGACTACTCAACCAGGTTATAATTAACTGAAAATTAAATTGTCAGGTAATTTGAAGTTTTGTGGGGTTTTTTTGGAAAAATTATGTTTTGCCTCTCACGGACCTCAGAGCAGCTGCCAAGTCTTATAACAGCCAAGGAAGCTGCATTGCCCTCTGGTAGTGACTTCCCTCAGGATGCCATAAGCTCCAGAGCTAAGCAGTGATTTGGCCATTAGTCTCTGACTCCTAAATGCAATTCTTTAGCAACTTCGCTTTCCCTCAGGTCACATGGGGAGTCTGTGGTGAAATTCCAAAGCTAATTTTAATCCTTTGTGGCTTAGGGCTGAACAAGGTGTCTTGTGGAAATGTGGTGTAATTCACCTCCCTGAACAATTTTTTTGTGAAAAAAATATTATTAGGAAATACCTTTGTGAGGTGAGAGGAGAAAGAGTTCCTTGGCCATTCCTTATATGTGTTAAAGTGGTCCCCAGTTTTCACTCTCATAAGAAGCATGCAAATCTGCAAGGGAGCAGGTGGAGGGTGCAATGGGGTGGAGGACCAGGGCTCCAGGATGAGATAAGCCTCCCCCCCCCACCTACATGTTGTTTGCTCCCATAGTTGCTTTCTAGAAGGTAGAAGTTGTTGGTGAGTTATAAGGAGTCATCTTCTTGCAATATTTTCTTCGGTTTTGAGTTGCAAAATATTTCACAGTGATTGCTTAATTTTGCCTTTCCTTTTAACAGCCTGTAAAATGTACAGTGGCACCTCGGGTTACATACGCTTCAGGTTACATACGCTTCAGGTTACAGACTCCGCTAACCCAGAAATAGTACCTCGGGTTAAGAACTTTGCTTCAGGATAAGAACAGAAATCGCGCGGCGGTGGCACGGCAGCAGCGGGAGGCCCCATTAGCTAAAGTGGTGCTTCAGGTTAAGAACAGTTTCAAGTTAAGAACAGACCTCCGGAAGAATTAAGTATGTAACCAGAGGTACCACTGTACTTTGGAAAAATAAAACTAGTTCGAAATTCAGCACTTTTAATATTGCAGTAAATGTTCTGCTCCCATTTGGCCCATGTTATTTTGTTAGCCTGTTGCCATATCTGTTCCTGCATTTCTCACCGGAATATGCAAAATGTTCTGGTTGGAATATGGAAAATGTTGGCTTTCCCCCATGCCCCTCTTTTGTAACCTTTCATAGTGAAGACCACTTGAAGGAGATTTTTCAGAGTCACTCCACTCAATGTTTTATTACCAAGCTGAATTCCTAGGATACTTTTTCTTTCCTGTGCCATTTCATTTCTCAGATGAAAAATGGGACAATGCGTGTACGTTTAAGGATGTTAACAGTGTTTTTTGCCTACATTCTGCCACTGGCCTAAGAAAGCTTTCCACGTTCCTCCATCTATCTTGAGCACCCACATTCTCCTGCTGCAGGGCCTGAGCTTCTGCCTTTTCACCCAGCCGAGACTTTGCTGGGGTTGCTCTGGATATGAGCCCTGTAGAAGTACTCTTAACAGGGAAGCTTGCATGAACGTGGAAAGTCCTCACTATCGATGATTCTTCGGGAAATCTGAAGTAAATCATGACAGGTCTGGCTTGGATGCCTTTTGAGTTCCTCTTTTCCTTGCATGTAAAGGATACTCCGTGAAACATTTTTAGAAAGTTTTCCCCCCATTATCCTGCTTTGACTTCCAAATATAGTATCATTTGATGAAATGGCTTCTAAAGTTTGAAATAAAGCCACGAAAAGTGGTTTTTTTAGGGCTTCAAATTTTATTCAGCTTCAAGCAAAGAATGAGTCACCTCACACTTTACATTGATTAGTTATTAGTGGGGAATCAACTTTAATCCCAGAGGCTAAGAGTGAAGGGTTGGTGTTTTTATTTTATAAAGCTGTTCTTGACTGGTTGAGAGCCTTCATTTTCTTTATCATGGGACCTAGTTGAGGATTGCTTATGCAACAAGCACTCAGTGAATGCTGTTTCCCCTTCAGCTAGATTTCCCCCTGGGCATTCTTGTACAGAAAATGATCTGAATACATAAGAAAATTCCAACTCAAAATACAGATGCTGGTAAGAGGCTCTAGATGCAAGGATAAAGAAGGATGAAGAATAATAAATCACTTTTCTGCCCTTTCAAGACTAAAAGGTCCCAAAACATTTTCTATCAGTTTCTTGTGCTGTCATTTATATATTATTCTTACTTAGAGAAGAAAGAGAGAGAGTTTTATTTATAAAGTTAGAATAAATAAAATCATAGCATCTAAATATAGATTTTTAAAGTAGCACCATGGATTTAGTAAGCTTAGAAGGATGGTGTGGTGTTAATTAGCTGTGAAACTAATGGAGGGTTAGTAGCATTGAATATTGTGGCTGTTAGTCTTGCACTTTGACTGAAGCTGGACAGGGGGTGCTCTTCCTTAGGAAAAAACTTTTCCTTCCTAATTTTGGCTAATGCTCTTTGCCTTACACTCTGTGGGTTGATGGGCCTTGATCAGATGGGAGGGAACTTAGGGGTATGCTGTACCTGCCACAGCAGCACCAAGTAGGTCCTCCCAGGAGACGCCTAGCTGTGTGTATTGTGAGCCTTCAACCAAACGTCAGGGTAACTTTGGAAGTTCCTCCTAAAGTGAAGAATCCAAGGAATGTCAAGGGTTACCAGCAAACAAAAAGTCCTGAAAAGAATGGTGATACTTACCACAGATGTTTTTTGCATGTAGGGCAAAGTCAGGTGCCCTACCATTGTGGGGCTTGGATTTTAGCACTCCCCCGTCAGATTGATATTAAATATCACTATGCCCAGAACTTGACATGCTTCCTGAGTGCTGTGGCTCGTAGAACTGGACTGGTCAGCAGAGAGTTTCCTTCAAATGAGTAAACAAAACAAACATTTTATCTACTTTTGGAGAGCACCGTTGATGAATGCTTTACAGCCCAATTTTGGTAATAGTATTTAATATGCATTAGGTACTACTGAGAACAAAACGAAAACCCCTCCCAAAGTGGATGATAAAATAATCACATTTTTTCCAATCCAGATACTCTGTTAATTTATATCTATATAAATTACTTTCCCTATATAGATTACTTTCCCCTGAGGAGATGGTTAATTATATACTACACATAGTATGTAATTAAAGGATGAGTTCTACCCCCTGTGCAAGATTAAAGACTGTATACTGATAAGCAAAGCATTTGATTTTATGCGTATTTATGATCATTCCACATTAAAAAGATGCACAATGACATTAATTCTTTTGAAGGAAACTAGTTAGTCAAGATTTAATCAGGAAGTAGCATATTTGTAACCTGAAAGATGAATAAATCCTTCTCACAGCCATGAAACTGCTACCTGAGGAGTTAAGGACAGATGACCGATTTAAGAATCAAGGACAGAACATCCTTTGTAGAATTAAGGTACTTAAGCTTTGGATTTGCTTCACTGGAGCACTTTTGAGGAACAGAGTCTCAGAATTTTTAGGCAGATTTTCTAATGGTGAAATTTGCAGAGCAAAGCTCTGCCTATTAAGAGCTGGTGTTTCACTATTGCTCCACCTTGTCAGCACTGTCTCAATTTGATCTGACGGGCAAGAGATTAACAAACTTTGCAGCCTAATAATGTTTAACAGGAGATAACAGAAATTGAACTAGAACTCCTCAGCTAAGGTGGGTTTTCAAAAACACTTTGTGACTCCTGGAGATGTGACTCCTGGAGATGTTCCCATGAAAAAAGAAAGCAGAGAGAGAAAGATAATGTTTGAGTAGACCCCAAGGTAAAACAATATTGAGCACATTATATTTGCATGGAAAAACTTTATCCACAGGATAATTTTGCCCTATGTCCTCAGCGTCTATAGGTGGATCTCATTTATTTCAAAAAAGATAAGATTTTTTTTAAATGGGAGGGGCATACACTGAATCAGAATATCTTGCAGCCATGTGAAAATATATTTAGGGGTAGAGGTGTGTGGTTTACAGCAGAGATGAGTGCCACAGCCCCATGGCCACCTTTGACTGGACTTAACCATCCAGGGGTCCTTTACCTTTACAGCAGTCAGCCTCCATAATAAGAGTATTATAAGAAAATAGAGCACTTTCCAGTTTACTAGATTTTTGTATTTCCCTTGCCAAAGAACCCAGTACAATTTGAATCACATTTAAATGTGAATTTGAATTTGTATTTTATTTGTATATTAATTAAAATACAATTTATCTCCTTTAAAAAAAAGACTCCCCAAGTGGCTAGCAATCAAGTTAAAATCCACAATAAAACATCAAGATACATAAAACAGTAAACAGAAAAGAGAAGAAACCATGAGAAGATCAGCACAGCAAGTAAACTATCATCAGATCAGTTAACTTCGATGTTAGCAGTTTCGTTAACCACCAAACTGGTCTGAACATGGCTTAACTGGATGGTGGAAGGCCAGTAATGTTGGGGGCAAGGAGACCATTACACAATTGTGGCTCTATGACCCAAAAAAGTCCCATCTTACTTGCTGTACCTCAGATGATGGAGGAAACAGAGAAAGGGCTTCAATTACATGTTCAGATCAGTACTTGTGCATGAAGATGGTCCTTGAGATATCATAGTTCTACTGATTAAGGTACTCAGAGATTAAACCTGGACTTTGAACTGAGCCTGGAAGCCAGTGGGTAACCAATGAAATAAGACTGGATAAAAGTGGCGGGAAGTGCCTCTTGCTGGAGTCCCATAGAAAGCATAGGCACACATCCAAAAGACAATATGAAGCGTATTAGCAGAGTCAGCGAAAGCAAAATTGTGTAGGAATTGTGGCATCAAGTATTTTATTATTTACAGCATAAGAAACAAAAGAAACGCATTTTGCTTGAGCTCCTTTTCACACATCCTCTCTAGCCCTTAGCTGGACAGAGAGCAAAAGCGGAAGTTTGTCATCTTGACTTCCGCTCACACACACAGTGATAAGAAATGAAATCACCTGATCACGTGACCCTCTGCAACAGTGGCAGTGGAAAATACTAACAAAAAGTTCTCCATACACCTTGTCCTTGTCCATACTGACTTCAGCATAACTATACATCATTGGAAAATTCATATACAGCACGTTACAGCTGCCCCAGCTGGATGCAACTGAGGCAGGGCTGCCTAACGTGTGATTTTCTAGATGTTGACCCAACAAGCATGGCCAATGGCCAGGGATGATGGGAGCTGTAGTTGAGGAACACCTGGAGGGCCATAGGTTCCGCTCCCTGCACTATGTATGGAATGAATGAGAGGTCCATTTTTTCAAGGTAAGTCTTCAGCAGGTGAACCAACCTAAGCTGCTAAGAGGCACTCTATAGTGTTACATGAGCTTCTGGATGCAGTGATGGATCCTGGAGCACACACAAGCTCTGACCCTGATTTTTATGGTGCAACACCAACCCAAACAGGTTGGACACCCTAAAACTTATTAGTGTTCCTTCTGTTTTCCTTCATATTTTGTAAAAAAAACAAAACAGAACACCTTTTGAAAGAGTTAACAAAGATATCTTGGAGATACGTGTGCGACATTCAGTGTAACATTTTCTGGCTTCAAACCATTGGGAATAAGCATGATACAACCTTTCTCCATTAGTGTGTCCATTCAGGTGTTAAATACAGTAAATAGAATAAAAATTAATTTCCCCTCCAGTTGCTGCACAGTATGTTGCACATACTGTCACTGAGTCATCCACTAAGATTTCTGGTTCCTTTTTCTGTCAGGTTCCCTCCCCTGCTGCCAAGATGAAGGGAACGCAGTGGATGTACAGTGGTGCCTCGCAAGACGAAAAGAATCCGTTCCGCGATTCTCTTCGTCTAGCGGTTTTTTCGTCTTGCGAAGCAAGCCCATTGACGGCTTAGCGGATTAGCGCTATTAGCGGCTTAGCGGCTTTTAGCGGCTTAGCGGCTTAGCGGATCAGCTGATAAGCGGATTAGCGGCTTCGAAAAAGGGGGGGGAAGGAAAAAAACCCTGCAGGAACTCGCAAGACATTTTCGTCTTGCGAAGCAAGCCCATAGGGAAATTCGTTTTGCGAAGCACCTCCAAAACGGAAAACCCTTTCGTCTAGCGGGTTTTCCGTCTTGCGAGGCGTTCGTCTTGCGGGGCACCACTGTAGCCAACATTGATTTCAGCAAGGCATTTGACAAGGTGCCCCATGATATTCTTGTAAAGAAGCTGGTAAAATGCGGACTTGACTATGCTACCACTCAGTGGATTTGTAACTGGCTGACTGACCGAACCCAAAGGGTGCTCATCAATGGTTCCTCTTCGTCCTGGAGAAGAGTGACTAGTGGGGTGCCACAGGGTTCTGTCTTGGGCCTGGTCTTATTCAACATCTTTATCAACGACTTGGATGATGGACTCAAGGGCATCCTGATCAAATTTGCAGATGACACCAAACTGGGAGGGGTGGCTAACACCCCAGAGGACAGGATCACACTTCAAAACGACCTTGACAGATTAGAGAACTGGGCCAAAACAAACAAGATGAATTTTAACAGGGAGAAATGTAAAGTATTGCACTTGGGCAAAAAAGAATGAGAGGCACAAATACAAGATGGGTGACACCTGGCTTGAGAGCAGTACATGTGAAAAGGATCTAGGAGTCTTGGTTGACCACAAACTTGACATGAGCCAACAGTGTGACGCGGCAGCTAAAAAAGCCAATGCAATTCTGGGCTGCATCAATAGGAGTATAGCATCTAGATCAAGGGAAGTAATAGTGCCACTGTATTCTGCTCTGGTCAGACCTCACCTGGAGTACTGTGTCCAGTTCTGGGCACCACAGTTCAAGAAGGACACTGACAAACTGGAACGTGTCCAGAAGAGGGCAACCAAAATGGTCAAAGGCCTGGAAACGATGCCTTATGAGGAACGGCTAAGGGAGCTGGGCATGTTTAGCCTGGAGAAGAGGAGGTTAAGGGGTGATATGATAGCCATGTTCAAATATATAATAGGATGTCACATAGAGGAGGGAGAAAGGTTGTTTTCTGCTGCTCCAGAGAAGTGGACACAGAGCAATGGTTCCAAACTACAAGAAAGAAGATTCCACCTAAACATTAGAAAGAACTTCCTGACAGTAAGAGCTGTTCGACAGTGGAATTTGCTGCCAAGGAGTGTGGTGGAGTCTCCTTCTTTGGAGGTCTTTAAGCAGAGGCTTGACAACCATATGTCAGGAGTGCTCTGATGGTGTTTCCTGCTTGGCAGGGGGTTGGACTCGATGGCCCTTGTGGTCTCTTCCAACTATGATTCTATGATTCTATGATTCATCAGTTTACATTTGCGTACGTTGACTTCTGTTAAATCCTGTGGATTCAGAAGCAAAAAGTGTGTTTGGGGAGAACAAAAGGGAGAGGTAGAGTAGGCAACATATTCTGTCCATTGCTGCTATCACTGATTGATTGTGTGTCTCACGGTTTTCACAAAATGCCCCCGAGTCTCCCACGAGGAAAAAAAAAGATACAATCTGCTGCATGATACTGAATTTACTCTTATTACTGAAAAAAATGTGCAAGCTTTTCTCTTAAACAAAGTTGATGTTTGCTCCCTTTTAAGAAAGAGGTCTATACCTTTTAATCTCTTGAATATGAGAAACAGCAATGTATCAAACAAGAAAGTAGTCAGACTTTTAAATTAGTGCTGTACCTGATAATTAACATTTAATGTACCGTATTTTTCGTCCTATACTGTGCGTCCTATACTGTGCGCCCATAGGACGCACCTTGTTGTTTTTTTTTGGGGGGGGGAATGAATAAAAAAAAATTATTTCCCCACCCCAGCCGCGGCTGCTGCCCCAAGCCTTGCGCACACCTGTCCGAAGCACGGGGCACCCTCCGGAGGGCTCCGCGTGCTTCGGGCGACAGGCTGCCGCCCCAAGCCTTGCACGCCTGGCGGGACCTCCCGCCGGGCGCGCAAGGCTTGCGGACACTCGCCCGGGCTGCAGGCTGCTGCCCGCAAGCCTTGTGAGCCCGCGGGAACTCCCGCCGGGCTTGCAAGGCTTACGGATAGCTTCCTGAAGCCTGGAGAGCGAGAGGGGTCAGTGCGCACCCTTGCCTCTCGCTCTCCAGGCTTCAGCGAAAGCCTGCATTCGCCCCATAGGACGCACACACATTTCCCCTTCATTTTTGGAGGGGGAAAATTGCGTCCTATGGGGCGAAAAATACGGTATCTTGTTCTTCAGCTTCTTATTTGTTGGAGGGCAGAGGAACCAAAACTAATGCAGTAACAATGGTCTGTAATTACATAGCATGTGGTCCCTCTGGGATACTTCTCCACCATGGGATTTATTATCTGTCTCACTTGCATAAATTACAAGATGTAAATTATCCCCCAGTGTTAGTAATGGCACTCTGTAATTGTAGAAGAGCCAATTACATGGTGAAAATAATGCAGTGAAAAGGTGTAATGCAGCTTAATCTTATGCAGGTTTACTCAGAGGTAAGGCCCCACCAGCACCATACATTTAAAGCAGTATTACAGCATTTTGAATCCTGAGAAGTGAAATTTGTTAAGCATGCTGAGAGTTGTTAGGAGGCCCCTATTCCCCTTGCAGAGCTACAGTTTCCAGCATGGTTTAAGAGTCAATCCCTCTTCCCAGGAAACTGGAAATTGTAGTTCTGTGTGGGGAACTCACCTTTTAGCATCCTTAACAAACAGCAGTTCCCATGATTCTTTGGCCATGAGTGTTTAATCTGGGATGATACTGTGTAACTGAGTAGTGCAGACGGGGCCTAAATTTCATTGTGTCCCCAACAAAATGCTACACATTGTGCACACTCCAAGAGCCAGCTGCCAGGAGAAGGTAATTGCTACCCCTTATTCTGGTGAATTCCCAGTAGTGATGTATGGAAGTGAGAGTTGGATCATAAAGAAGACTGATCGCTGAAGAAGAAGAAGAAGAAGAAGAAGAAGAAGAAGAAGAAGAGGAGGAGGAGTTTGGATTTGATATCCCGCTTTATCACTACCCAAAGGAGTCTCAAAGCGGCTAACATTCTCCTTTCCCTTCCTCCCCCACAACAAACACTCTGTGAGGTGAGTGGGGCTGAGAGACTTCAAAGAAGTGTGACTAGCCCAAGGTCACCCAACAGCTGCATGTGGAGGAGCGGAGATGCGAACCCGGTTCACCAGATTATGAGTCTACCGCTCTTAACCACTATACTACACTGGCTCTCCATTGAATTGATGCTTTTGAATTATGGTGCTGGAGGAGACTCTTGAGAGTCCCATGGACTGCAAGAAGATAAAAGCTATCCATTCTTAAGGAAATCAGCCCTGAGTGCTCACTGGAAGGATAGATCCTGAAGCTGAGGCTCCAAGACTTTGGCCATCTCATGAGAAGAGAAGACTCCCTGGAATAGACCCTGATGTTGGGAAAGATGGAGGGCACAAGGAGAAGGGGACGACAGAGGACGAGATGGTTGGACAGTGTTCTCGAAGCTACCAGCATGAGCTTGACCAAACTGCAGGAGGCAGTGAAAGACATGAGTGCCTGGTGTGCTCTGGTTCATGGGGTCACGAAGAGTCGGACACGACTAAACGACTAAACAACAACAACATGCTGGTGAATACAGGCATTCTGTTGAATACTGTTGCTAATTTCTGTATTTCTGTTCTGTACTGAGACAGATTCAAGGAGTGGCAATAGCATGGGACAATGGACAGGGTAATTCCATTGGCCAACAGTCCAGCCCATAACCTGTAGCACAATCCTTAAAGCTCTTTTAAATGGAGAGGTTTTCTTTTTTAAAAAGTTTTCCAAAATTGTTTCCTCTCTGCTTTTCAGTTATGATTGCCTGGGCAGTTGATATCTTCCTAATTCTTATTGTTTCCCAAGCCTACAGGAATGAAAGATTTGCTTTTCATTCATAGTGCCCATGTAAGATTCTTACAAACCTGCTTGTTAAATAGCTCCTAAGTCAGCATCTTATGTGGAAAGGAAATTATGTTTGTCTAGTGCACTTATAACCCCCCACCCCACCTTCAAGTCTCAGCTAGGAACTTCATGCTCTTATTCAGATGCTAATATAAGCCATCTGCTTCTTTAACTGAGGCAGGCAACTAAGCCATGTGACCTCAGTTATTACCATTGCCCTCTTTCTGAGAACTCATTCGCTGTTAAACCCTGAACAATTATCAGCTGATTAGGATAATTTTAAAAGATTTTCAGAATCCTGGGGCAACCTACTTTCCCTAATCATGCATTGCTGAATGCACATTAGTTATAAAAAGGAAAGCAAATCTTTTTAAAGACAGAATTTCTATTTTAGCGCATTAGATTATTATACATTGCTTGTTACATAGAATGTAGATTCTATATTATATCCCATTTTCAGAATTAGATTTACTGAATTTGAGGATACGTATACAAAATTATAGCTACTTTTATGGCAAGTGAAGCTTGATCTGCCATTTTTAGCAATGCATTGTGATAAATGTGAACATTTCTCAGTTAAGGGCTACTTCACCCATTAGTTTCTTGTTAGCTGAGAGTGTTTGAATGGAAGAGCAAAATCTGGTATGCCTGTGTATGTTGTCAGGTATGAAAACTGTGCCATGTGTCTTTTGCTCTGGAGAGGAACCTTTCGTCAGATGAAGCACCTCCCCCTTTCCAAATAAGTTTAAGTTTATCCTCTTTTTAGATCAGTATGGTCCAAAACAAAACGTGGATATATATTCCTCTTTCTTGTCTACCCCACAGTTTTTTCCTTCTGCTTCCAGTTCCTTCTGGGACAGTTCCCATCTTTATGTCATTTTATAGAAACACTGTTAAATGAAAATGGTGTTCAGCCACCATGTGAAAAAAGCATGCACTACATCTTCTGTGTGGAATATCTGGCCCTTGAGCACAAGGCTGTTTGATGCTAAGCCGCACTCACTTGCCCTACACCTGAAGTCATATATAACATCAGGGCAGGAAAAGATGGCAAAGTGTGACTTACCCTTGTGCCTTTGCAAGACCAGCCATTAAGCTGATCAAATGAGCAGCAGGGCTTCTCAAGCACTGATGAACAACTGATTGCTGGCACTTGCAAATCCCTTACCTAATGTGTGTTCAAAATCCATTTGCAGGTGTGGTTTGGATTCAAATGATGCCTTCAGTCAGGGTCAGCCCCCCCTCTGTTTGCAAGCATGGTTTGAATCCAAACTGTCTGTAGACCGAGAAGGAAAATGCCTGTTTGCATGTACAGCCTGGAAACCAATCAGCTGATCGGCACTTCAAAGGAGCTTGCTCTCAGTGCAGATTGGCACAGAGAGTGAGACCTCTTGAAGCTGTCACCTGATGTCAGGTGATTGATAGGTCTAGTGTTTCTGTCAAAGTTGGCCTGTGTTGTGTGTGGGAGAGACTCCAGTGCGCCAGCTGGATTCAATTCACCACCCATCTACAACATCTGCTCTAACCAAAATACTTTTTCAGAATTTGAAATAATAATCCATCGATATTTCACAAAATGAAGACACCTAAGTTCAGAATTTTATTAATTAGCTTTTTTTTCATCCCTCCTTTCAGGGCAACCATCATCACAATACGATAAAGAACATGAAATTACAGTTAGAAAAAGAACATTTTAAGACTGTGAGATTTTACCACATCCGCACCACCATTTTACACAGGGAAGAAACCACAAAATACTGTGTTGGAAATAGTTATATTGCCTTACAGTGTACAGAAAATGATGTGGCCAGTTATACATATCTCTTAGCCAGTTTCTATAAGCCCTATCTTGATGTTGGGGCCCAATTGCCAGTTTTGATGTAGGACAGACATCCTGAGTCATAAATGTTTATATGTTGAAGGGGGTGGGGAGGATTTAGCAGGTACAGCAACTGCATGTCTAAATCCTCTCATTTACATGGTCATTGAAGGTGCAAAAGAATCCCAGGTTTATATTGAGCCTGAGAATGTTAAAATGTTTCACTAAGCAGGATTTAAATATAAAAATTGTGGAAATTTCACTGCTTCCCCCTTTCCACTTGTTGATCACATTTCAGCAGATCCTTGTTGGAATCTCAGACATTACATTACTAGTAAATATATACTAGCACAGCTCATGCTCACCTTTTTGCATATACAGTGGTACCTCGGGTTACATACGCTTCAGGTTACAGACTCTGCTAACCCAGAAATAGTGCTTCAGGTTAAGAACTTTGCTTCAGGATGAGAACAGAAATCGTGCTTCGGCGCAGCAGCAGCGGGAGGCCCCATTAGCTAAAGTGGTGCTTCAGGTTAAGAACAGTTTCAGGTTAAGAACAGACCTCCGGAACGAATTAAGTACTTAACCCGAGGTACCACTGTATGTAAATTATCAGAAGTATTCCGTCTCTCTGGGAATTGTTGACTGAAATTTAAATACATAGGAACACACCATAAAGAAGCAGGAAAAAAGAAATAGATGTTTCCTATGAATTACAATTCTGTTTTGACATAACTGTGATTCGTTTTCTATTTGATGATTTTCTGACCATTATTTAAGCAGCTTAAAAATATTTTCTTTCCCTCAGATTTCAAGGGTTAATACCAATGTTGCTTTAACTTCACTTTCCCCCCTTTTTATGTCTCTCTTCTTCAGCTGGGTGAAGAGACTGGTGTCTTACATTGTCAACTAATCCAGAGGACAGTGTGCTTGCACACTACAACCAGGTCAGTGTGTTTGAGTTTCTGTAGTAAGGATGAAAGACGATTAACATATAATTATTTTTAACACTCCCTGATTCAGAAATCCCCAACAGTAGATAGGATTAGTAGCATGTAGTTTCTGGACAGAAACAGACTTAGAGTGCCCCCCCCATAGGATAATGCAAAATGCATACATTTCCTTTTTATAAAAAATGATTTTTAATTTCAAGTAACAAAACATACCCATACAAGGAAAACAGAGTACAGAAAAAGAAAGAAAAACAGTGACTGATGGTTGCAGTTTTAGATGTTCCAAGAAAAGCACTCAAATGAATATGTTTCTTCATAAGGTTCCTTGTGTTGGTGGACAGTGGAAACCATGTTTGGTTTTCTTAACAAAGTCAATAAAAGGTGTGAGTCTTTCCCCCTCCCCTCCCCCCCAGCCAGGGCATAATTACTTTTATGAAATGGCTAATTTGTCCATAAGCATGATGTCCCATACTTGTGACATCCAGGCTTCAAAAAGATTTGCATTTAAATTTTCCTAAAAAAAATTGCAATCTCTAATCTAGCTGCAGTTAATAAATGGAGGATGAAATCTTTGGTTAAGATTTCACAGAGAAGCAACTCAGTCTTGTCATAATCAAAATCATCTCCTTCACACAGAAAATCCCTTTTGCTCTCCTAAGATTTCTCTGTAATACATGGGGAAAATTCTTCAGCATGGTGACACATTAGTGCTATTTCCTGAATGACATCTCTTTTTGTGGTTTCTGGTTTTTAGCCAATTCTATTTTTATATTTTCTGTAGCCCTTTCCCTCTTAAAATGATACCTTTTCTTTCCCCTTCTGTTATTAAATCTTGCATCTTCAGACATCTTTTGTTTTGAAAAAGCCTTTCAAAATGGCAAGTGCTCTGATGCTATTAGAGCTAAACTAAACACACATTTCATAAATCAAGTTGCATAGAAAGAGACGAGGGAGACTAAACTGTGGCTGCTCGTCCCACTTCTTACCTCCTGTGCATGAACTGCACCCTCCATTTTTGTAGTGTACAGATCGCCCAGAGTTCAGAGTCCTGTGGTCCTCTAGTCATTGAACTCCAAACCCCATCAGCCCAAGGTCAGCAGGGCCAATGATGAGAACATTTGGAGAACCGTAGTTTCTTCACCCACTCTGCTCTACTGTTAACCTGGCATGCCTCTAAATCTAACCATGCTCTCAAAGTGAGCAAGTTTTAGTATTTTCAACTGGAGGAAAGTGAGGGAGGCTGTCACTGAGCTCAGTTCTCTCTCTCTCTCTCTCTCTCTCTCTCTCTCTCTCTCTCTCCCCCCCCCCCTTTCTTGATAATCTACAGATTATTTTTGCAGACCACAAAAATCTTCCTTGACACAGCAGGCCTTTTGAGGATGATATTCTTCCTCTTTTGGTGGTGGGAGAGGGAAGCATGGAGGAACCGTCTCTTACTCCATCTCTAGGAATACTATTGGGAGCTAGTCTAGTGGAAAGTAGGGAACCACATGCAGAGGAGGGATTGCTGGATCTGAGTGACAAGAGAAGGC
This sequence comes from Podarcis erhardii, assembly GCF_964252035.2. Taxonomy (NCBI): domain Eukaryota; kingdom Metazoa; phylum Chordata; class Lepidosauria; order Squamata; family Lacertidae; genus Podarcis; species Podarcis erhardii. Next base: position 139,694,511 of record NC_138497.1, on the reverse strand, counting down.
ATGGATAGTGTGCAATTTGAAGTGGCTGTTTGGATTCTTGACAGTCTGCCTTGTTGCAGAAGGAAACTCCGGTTTTGGGGTGGGTGAGCAACCTAAGGGAGAGAGTTGGGTTGTCTATGAATTGTAGGGACAAGGTAGTGGAGATAAGCTTCTTTTACTTGCTGGTCTAATCCTGGCAGGAAGTGGAGCAATCTTCATTTTAGGCCACTTTACTTAAAGCCTGGATGAGATACTAGATAGACTGAAGCCACTTGCTTTCAATTAATTAGAGTATTCATTTTCCTCTACAATGTGAGAATTATTGCAACAATGTCACCTGGGATTTTGAACAGATTATGATTGATTGATTATATTTCTGTGCCCCCTTTTTATTCAAATGAATCTCAAAGTGGCTTACAAACAATAAACGACAACAACATAATAGAACATCACAAAGACAACATAAATCATGTAGAATAATTAACATATCATCAGTAAAACAATTACAAATCATCAATAAATAGCAGTAACAGGGTGAACAGCTTTGTAAACAGAAGTGATTGTGGATGTTAGCAAACACAAAATGGTATTTTTGTGCCTTCTTTTAAAACTTACAGCATTTCATAGTGGGGAGAGGTTAGAATAATGTTTGACTCATGTTGTAGTGAAAGAAAATGCTATAAACGGTTGTTATATAGATGATACTCCCCATTTCTAACACTAGAATTTCCCACTAATGTCCACATTTTCCCTACTAATCCAGAAAGCTGTTCCGCTTGGGTTCATAATCACTTGCTGAGAGCACCTAGAAATCTTTAATATTTCTGGAATGTATGAAGTTGCCATATACTGAGCCAGACTATTGTTCCACATGGCTCAACACTGTCTGTTCTGCTAGCAATGGCTCTCCAGGGTCCCAAGCAGAATTCCTTACCAGAGATGCTGCCCAATTACCTAAATTGCCAGAGTTGGCACCTTGTCCTTTCTGCACACAAAGCCTGCACTCTTGCTACTAAGCTCAGACCCCTTTTCTAAGTGGTCGTACCACGTTCTTCATGGGTCTGTTGCCTAAAAATGTGGAAGCACTCCTTTAAAATGGTGCATGTAAGAATTAAATATTTTCTTCTGCCCTTCTAAAAGGTGCTGAGGATTTCTTCTAGCTAGTCAAATGAATTAAAAATGGCAAGCTTGTCAATAACTTGGTAGATGAATGGGGAATAGCACTTTCAGAAAAAGAAAAGAGTAACAGAGTTGTGAGATGTATAATTACTCAGCAGCACCTACAATATAATGTTGCCGTCTTCTTCTAATCATTTCTGATGCCCTGTTATGTTTGTCACTTGAAGAATGCATGCTTTGTACAGTGAGTCGCCTTCTTTGTGCATCTGGCACTTGGAGAAGGTGACGAATTGGAAGGGCTGACTTGTGTTGAGTGGGATGTTTGTACACTCAGAGAAACAGGAATGCAGTCACTGCAGCGTTTTCAGGTGTGTGGGGAACATTAAGAGGGACTTAATGTGTGGTACTTTGTGTGGGTGGCAGTATGACTAAATAAAAAAACCCCACAGTTTCCATCCATACTGATGTAGAGGTCAACTAACTATCATTCACTCACTCACTCACATGAAAACCATGAATAGGCTACTATGATGCGCAAGAGTTGTGTGAAAAGTAACTAGAGGAACATGCCAAGGAAGAGTCAGCTCAGATTCTCCAACCCATGTTGCTGCTCTCAGAGGGTTTTAAAAAAATGTTTCTTGGCTTTGAGGAATTACTGAGATCCAATAAGTCAACTGCCACCCATGTAGGGGAAGCATAAAGCACTTCCACCCACACACAGGAGGAGGGAAAACCATTTGCTCTGATGGCATCCCCTCTGACAGGGGTGGGCGCCACTTTCAGAGTCAAGGCCTGCATTTGGGAAAATGGGAAAATGGTTAGGCCCACACGCTAGTGACACACTCTGCCGTTTGTACGTCCATCTTCCATTCATTTTTCTTCCTCATTCTTATTCACACTGGCCCTTGCACAGGCACACAAACACTTAACAGAGCAATCCACAAAATCAGCTACCATCTGCTCCCTTCTTTCAGGCTACAATGTGAACCAAATTTACCTGGGAGTAGGCCCATTGAATACAATAGAACATCTCAATATATGGGACTAGGATTGGTCTGTCATTCAACCTCTTCCAGTCCTATTCCCCGCCCCTCTCTTTTGTCCACACATGTGCATGCACACACACACAATCACATCCTTTCATGCACAACCATACAAGCACCCACTATGGCTCAACCTGGTCCTGGGTTGTCCATGTCTTTGTATGCTAACAACAAGACCTCAAACATGACTCAGTAGCTGGCTAACTGACAGCCATTGCGGTTCCCTCAGCACAAGTGCAATTGGTCTCCTTCTTTGGAGGTCTTTAAGCAGAGGCTTGACAACCATATGTCAGGAGTGCTCTGATGGTGTTTCCTGCTTGGCAGGGGGTTGGACTCGATGGCCCTTGTGGTCTCTTCCAACTCTATGATTCTATGATTCTATGATTCTATGGTCTGCGGCAGACCAGGTTGTATCAAAGATGAAGCCAAGGTTGTGTGCCTGGTCAACAGGGTGAAGGCTGAAGCTGCTGACAGATATGGAGAGCAACTAAGGAGAGGAAAGCTTGGGAGGAAGGAGAAGTAGGCCAAGCTGTATTAAAACGCAGTGTTATTAATAGCAGAGGTTAAAATATCCCGTATTCGAATTAGAGGGAGCTTATCTGTCGTGGGTGAAAATAACTGAAGGGGACTCTCTAACGGCAGTAATGCTAAATAATGCTGAGTCATTCCCTTTCTCAAAGCATTGCATTGCAAACAGTGAGGATACATTGCAGGCACTGAGGTTTTGCAGTGTTCAGGCCGCCATCTTAACAGCTTCTCCCTTCAAAGTGATGGGGATTTTGCTAGTTTGAAGTTCAACACAGGCTGTTCTGAGGAAGAGGGAAATAGCCCTACACATATGTCAATCTAATCTCAAAAGAAACAATGAACATTCTTTTTACAAGAGCAATCAGATCCAGCATTGGCCATGGTGGTTTAAATGCAGTGCTAATGTTGCTAATACACAAATATTTCTTTGGAACCAACAGTGTACAATAGTACACATAGTAATTCCCTGCTATTATCAATGAATGCACAAGCAGTCAGCAGATTCCTTGTTTGCTGCTGATCTCTGGAGTATGAAACATGCAGGGAGAATAGCAGATGAATATTTCCCTTTAACTGATTCATTGGCACCAGGACAACTATCAGCATGGTTCAATTCAAGCCTTCAAACAAAACTGTACCAGTAGGTTTATGCTGCTTGAATTGAGCACCATTTGCTGCTTAATTTATGCTGCTTACATAGGACACTTTATTTTTTTTAAGATGCTCCAAAAGAGCATCTACCATAGAGGGTAGTAAATAGAAGGTCCCTCAATAATATGTCTAGTATAGTTGATTAATCTATAGCACAAATGCCCCAATTTTTAGTTTCTTTTCCTCTTGCCCATCTTACAAAGAGGGAAAAGCAGCTTCTGGGAAAGGTTAGTGGAATCTGGAAAGATACGAGCCAGAGGGATCTGGTATTATACAGGGAGGGGCTGTCACGTGCATTTTGCTCCAGCTGTAGCTCTGCCAATTCTGTGGCATCTTCCAAAAGGCTTCTTTTATTTCCTAGGCTGCTGGTTAATTTGCATTCTGATCCACCTTATTGGGTATAACAGATTTGAACTTTCAGGTGCTCATGTTGGCAAGCAGGTGAGACATAAGAATTATGCAAGACCAAGAGCATCTGTCCAGAGCTATGACAGCTCAGAGTAGAGGCCTAATGCTGACAACAGTAAGCATGCACAGTATAAATGGAAGGCGAAAGAACTGTATTGGGATTCCAGTTATTTTCATACTTACTTTGCTACATCTTTTATAAGAATCTTCGATAGTAAAAAAACAACAACCCCTAATTAATTAGTGTACAGAGAGGATGAATGAATAAAATCTCAATTTTATATTAAAAACATACCAATATTACTATCTTACGCAGAACTTAACACTCTGGAGACCATCAGATCTAAGAGCCTGTTGAAATCATATCTATATACCAAAAACTATTTAGGACACTACTTAAAAGACGACTTGATTTTTTTTCTGCATTATATTCTTTTTATCTGCACTCCCTTGTGATAATGACAGTCTGGTAGTAGGTTTTCTGGAGTATTGACAATTTTCAAGACATTTACTTCTTTGTGGAGTTTAATCTTTGTTCCAATGTTTAAAACACAAGGGAGGCTGTTAAAAGTAAGCAGTCAAAATTCTGCCAAATGCATGTCTCTTGAGTTGTAGACATTCACCTGCGCAGAGCAGGAATATGTATAGCAAGCAGGCAATGGGATACTATGGTGGCCCAGCAGGCTTGATTTCCATATTTCTCTTGGAGCAGACGGTTATTTCAAATTGAATTGCTGGCCCAGCTTGCATGTCACATTAAAAAACATGGCTTAAACAAACTATGGTTTGATTTACTAGTGCATGCTGCTGAAGAAAATTACTACAATACAGGGGTACCTCTGGTTGTGGACACGATCTGTTCCGGAGTGCCATTCGCACCCCGAAAAGTCCGTAACCAGAGCAGCGCTTCTGCGCATGTGCGAAGTGCGATAGAGCACTTCTGCACATGCGCGAACCACGCAGAACACTTCTGCGCATGTGCAAACCACGCAGAATGCTTCTGCGCGTGTGTGCACAGTGAAACCTGGAAGTAAACACTTCCGGGTTTGCCGTGTTCTTAACCCGAAAAAACGCAACATGAAGCGTTTGCAAGAAGAGGTATGACTGTACCCCTCTTCTGTTCCTGCTCCTGATTCACTGCAGAGGAAATAAAATGAGCCAGAGTCTGGTTTGTCTTGTCCTCCAAACCCAGGCTCATGGTTTGTTTGGTTTATTTCAAACTATGGTTTAATGTTATTTGTGAACCAAACCTCCCTCTGATTAGTTCTGATTTACTTTCTGTGTGTGATTTCCAGATGACTTGTTTATTGAGCCTTGATTTGTTTGTACACAGCCTTGATTTGTTTGTTTTTACCTTGATTTGTTTGTACACAGTTTGCAGTAAGATTGGGCAACATTGGCAATTTACAGCGAATTCATTCTACTTTGTTTGCAGGGAGGTTACATGATGTTGTGTCAGTTAATTACTATATCGCACTTTCCAGTGCACTTTCCTGTCACAAGGAGTCCAAGTTTGGGAGGAAGTGGTTTTGTGGCACAAGAGTGGCTGAGGCAACCAAGTCAGACGGGCAGGGTAAAAGTAAATCATTGTCATCATCACAAAATCAACTTTAAATATGGAAATTGAATTTGTCAAGATGTGATTGAGTTCCACCTGAAGAAAGCAACACTCTGGAAGCACCCTGCATATTATTGTGTAAGCTGGGTGGAGGTTTAAGAATGTGTATACAGTTGTACCTTGGTTTTGATCAGCTTAGTTCTCGAGCGTTTTGGCTACCGAACACTGCAAACCCAGAAATGAGTGTTATGGTTTGCGAACTATTTTTGGAAGCCAAACGTCCAACGGGGCTTCCGCGGCTTCCTGCAGCCAATCAGAATCTGTGCTTTGGTTTCCAAACATTTTGGGAGTCAAACAGATTTCCGGAACGGGTTCTGTTCAACTTCCCAGGTACAACTGTATTCTGAATGTATATTCTGTTGAAAGCAGTGGGCAGCATCTATATCTGATGCATATTCCAATGCACACCCAGTTTATGCCTACAGTTCCTGAAAGAAAAACAAAAAAACGACTTTGTTGAATGTCTGTGTATATCTAAAATTATGGGGCAGAAAAGTGAAAAGCTCCACAGAAAGCCATCCATGCACACATCCCTAATAGTAATATAAATGCCTTTCCAAATCAATGTGAAAAGTTAGTCATCACTAATTTAACTCACATTGATTTCAAAGGAACCAAAGTGCAGCTACCTTGGTCTGGATGGAAATTAATGATTTGACAGGGTTTTGGTGCATGGAGCAATAAAACCATGGGTAGGATTCAACTAAGTTGTTCTGTGTGCAGAAGAAATCTGCTTGCACAATGGGATTTTCTCCTCCTTCTCCAACCTGTACCCTCAACATTTGCTCTGGAGGGTTGGGGGACCCCCAGTATAGGTTTAAGGGATGCAAAGAGGCATGCCTAGGGTAGGAGAGAGTGGAAAATATTGCATGAGCATACCTTGTTTTTCACATGCATAACTGCTATGTTGAATTTCACTCCATGTCTCTGTACAAGTGTAGTATTTAGTAGCCGTCCCCAAGAATATTCAGCTTTTGTTTGAAAATATAAAATAACGTTCTAGCATTTGTGGCTGCAAAATGTGAAAATGTAGACTATATGTGGAAAAATGTCAGAAGGCATCACTGGACAGTTAGGCAGAAGGGGTTGAATATGATGGTTGGGATCTAATACCCTATTGATGTGACCTCAGCCCATGATTATTGGAAGCAGATTAGGACTACAGCCTTGTGCCCACTTACCTGAGAATGCACCTCAATGAAGTCAGGTGGGAAATGTGCACAGGAATGCGTAATAGATACATGGTCGCACAAATACATAACTCCACAATTTATAAAGGCCTCAATATTCATTTTTTTAAAAAAATAAAAAATTACATAAAATTGTGTACCAATGTAAAAAGCAAAAAGTAAAAAGAAGTGCTGAATAAGCCTTCAATCCTAACCCCTCTCTCCTGGAAATTTAATAGGATGTGCTTCTGAGTAGACATGGTTAGGATTGCATTATAATTCATGCAAAGCAATATATTGAGCAGCATAATCATGAAATGAAAAGTTCAAGTTTTGTATTTAAGCTGGGAGGAGTGCAATAGAGCTGAAAATCATAGTCAAGTTTCCAGTCTCTACCCTTTTCCAGCAAACGTGCAGTGAGCAAATATATTAAAAGACAAAGAATATTTGTTCATATCTTTTTTTGCTCAGTTACTGAGTGTTCAAGTTTCCATTCCCCTAATGTGTAGAGAAAAGAACAGTGAGGAAGAGTACAGTGATGACCACTGGAATCCACGTTGTTGTGCACACTTATTTTCCATATTTCTCCCCAACTCGTATCATGTTGCCATTGAATCTGACTTGCTTAATTAGACCTCCTGCCTGGCTCCAGTTCAATGTGCCAAGATTCAGACAAAGTGACCCCACCCCTTCCTATTACTTTGCTTTCTAGGTTCACAGAGATAAAAGAGACACTTCTTTCCCCTCTAACTATGCTGGAAAAGAGGCCTCATTAAATCAATTTCTTGGAGGAATGGATACCAGCGTGTTAAATGGGTTCTCTGTGCACATTGTGAAAGGGATTGTGTAACATCAGTTAGAGGCTGGACAGTGAGGCGACTCAGCAACAGTTTCCTGTGTTTTATTTTCAGTCATTTACAAATCACAGACCTGGCTCTTCAGGCATTTTAATAGACCAGAACTAAGCAACAATTGGGATGCTTTCTCTTTAGAATCACAGCTCTTGATAGCTCCTGTCCCATGCCTAAAATAATAAGCCACACTAGTGAGGCTTTAAAAGAAATGACCCATAAAGGATCGATGATGAAACAACATGTCTCATGTTGTGTTGCATGGATTTATATAAGAACAACAACCCAGTTTACACATAACACTAAACCTGGCTAAACCATGATTTGATTTAGGGCAGATCCACTCCATAAATTTAAAGCACAATCAATGCACACATCTTCCTCCAAAGAATCCAGGTAACTGCAGTTTGTTAAAAGTGCTGGGAACTGTAGATCTGTTAAGGGAGGGTGGACCACAGTTCCCAGGATTCTTTGGCAAACCATGTACTTTAACCATGCCCTTGATGTGCTGATGGTCTGGCTTTGTCCTAAGTGTGTCATCCAAAATGTCTTGAAACTGGGGTTTCCTCCTAATATTTTTCTGGGCTACCCCATTCAACAACTGTTGAAAGCAGCAGGGCCAACTCTAGATGGGGCAAGGCAGCAGATTTTAGAATACTATTAAAAGACGGGAAAATGTTAATTATTTAGTGAATTGGGATTTTTTAAATAAAAAAGCCCACATGTTTTTGGGTTTTAGTATCTGGTACATATGAGAGAGGGGGGACGCGGGTGGCGCTGTGGGTTAAACCACAGAGCCTAGGGCTTGCCAATCAGAAGGTTGGCAGTTCGAATCCCCGCAACGGGGTGAGCTCCCGTTGCTTGATCCCTGCTCCTGCCAACCTAGCACTTCGAAAGCACGTCAAAGTGCAAGTAGATAAATAGGTACCACTCCAGCGGGAAGGTAAACAGAATTTCCGTGTGCTGCTCTGGTCCGCCAGAAGCGGCTTAGTCATGCTGGGCACATGACCCGGAAGCTGTATGCAACGCCAGTTCTCTCGGCCTATAAAGCGAGATGAGCGCCGCAACCCCAGAGTCGGTCATGACTGGACCTAATGGTTAGGGGTCCCTTTACCTTTACCTTTAGATATGAGAGATGGTCCATCTTTTAGAGAAATAACAGTCACTAGTGTGATAGCACTGACATGCAAAGGCTATGAAGGCTGGAGATTGAGTCTTAGTTCTAGTGAGCTAGCTCTGCTATCTTAAACTATGTTAAACTATGCTATGTTAAACTATGCGATGCACAACACCAGACCCTCCAAGTGCCCCTATTTTCAGGGACGTCCTGATTTAGGGAAGCTGCCCTGGTTTCTGATTTGAACCTGGAATGACCCACTTTTCCTTAGGGTGTCCCTGTTTTCATTAGAGAAATGTTGGAGGGTATGGAGTTATCCACCCCTTGAGCCATCTGAAGGCAATCCTGTATAGGAAAGTTTTTTATGCTTAATGTTTTATTATGTTTTTATATATGTTGGAAGCTGCCCAGAGTGGCTGGGGCAACCCAGTAAAATATGTGGGGTATAAATAGTAAAATTATCATTATGGAATGGGGTGTTTCTGTTTTCGTCAGAGAAATGTTGGAGGTTTAAAACCCTTTGTGGTTTAAAGAAGGAAAGGATTCCATGACACACTCTCCATCCGCTAAGAGAGAGATTTATGGCCTGCATGAGTGTGTGTGTGTGTGTGTGTGTGTGTGTGTGTATGAGAAATAATTAAATTAAAATGTGTTGGATGATGTCTTAGGTTGTGTCTCTGCAGTGGTGCTCAGTTCAGCAACTCAGAGATGGATGGATTTGACTCACACTCTCATATTGCGCAGTCAGCTTTGTTGTCTGCTATGTGCTATATCTAGTACAGGTTCCATTGCTGACTTAAATCTTCAGCCAAATTTTAATTTAAGAAGCCAGATTTTCTGGACTGTGAATGGCCTTGCATTTAGATCTTGCCATTTGAGAGATAACAGCGACTTAATTTGAGAGCAGCCTTGCAATAAGTACAATTGCTGATTATTTGTCCTGGTGTGTGAACATTTGGCTTTCAGAGACCCTCATCTGGCAGACATGCAAATGAACGAGTAACATTAATAGTTAAGAGTGGGGCCTTTTTATTGTTTGAGGGGGGTGGACTGTATGCCTTCTCATTCCTGAGTGCAGCAACTGTTAAAATCTAAGCAAGGATTCAGATTTCGGGAACAGCCAGTCTAGCTTCCTGGTGAGGTAATGGCCTATGTGTGGGGTGTTAAAGGATCAAAGGAAGGGGTTATGTGCCATAAAACATATGGGGGGGCTATCTTTGAGTTGAGGAGTCATGAGCTGTTCCATTCCTGTTCCATTGTTCGACAGTGGAATTTGCTGCCAAGGAGTGTGGTGGAGTCTCCTTCTTTGGAGGTCTTTAAGCAGAGGCTTGACAACCATATGTCAGGAGTGCTCTGATGGTGTTTCCTGCTTGGCAGCGGGTTGGACTCGATGGCCCTTGTGGTCTCTTCCAACTCTATGATTCTATGATTCTATGATTCTATGAGCTGTGCTGGCCTGATTAAGCCCATTTCCCATATGGACTAGATGACCCTTGTCGTTCCTTCCAACTCGACAGTTCTGTGATTCTGTGATTCCTGCATTGTTCTTTATCAGTGCAGCCTTGGTTTAGACCCCTTACTTCTGCTCTGTTAATGCTACAACCTATCATGGTGATATCTGTTTACTCTGGCAGAGCTGCAGGAGATAGACACCGGTGCCGTTGCTGACATTTTTTCACACACATGCATACCACAGTTCAAGAAAACCTGGCAATGACACCATGAGCTGATGCTCTTTATAATACTCATTTAAATCTCGGCCCCACCCCCTTCACCATGACTTTAAAATTAGAGTGAAGAAAAATGAGCAAGAGAGCATTGCTGTCACTTTATTTTTGACAAGGCAATTACTGTGTTGTGTTCCATAACTCAGATCTGGATTTGTGGCTGTAGATGGAAATTGTTGTCTTGATGCTGGTGCTAAGTTAGAAAAGAACTTAGTTTTTTTAAAAAAAACACAACTTTATAGAGCTGTGTAAAGTTGCATTTAGTAGTTCAATGTATGTATGCTAATTTGTCCGCCACCCCATCCTTGAGAGGAGGCAGGCCCTGTGGAGGCTTAGCCTGCTTTATCTCCACAAAGCTAGAGCACTCCATAATACCTTTACCCAGCTGCAACTCACTAGCAACGGCCGCCCTACTCAAACTCAAGAGAGCCTCTTTAGTGCTGGTTAATGTCTATTTCACCCCCTGTCAAAAAAACCCGGCAATTAAGGCTGCATGGGCAGATTTAGAGGCCTACCTACCCTACTGCTCCCTATCGGCAGAGACTTCAATGCCCAAACGGGAACAGATGATAACTGTCTTTACACTCAGTACAACCAGTTCCTGGACCATGATAGCCAGGCAGCTATAGGCGTTACTCGCCTCTCTAAAGATCACAAATGCAACTTTTCAGGGCTCTGCTTAGCCATGGTCGCAAAACGGAGGGAACTGTTGATATTAAACGGCATCAAAGAGGGGGGCCGACCTGGGGAAAACACACATTTTTCCAAGGCTGGTGGAAGTGTTATAGATTATATTCTAATCTCGAGATTCACGTATGGCTTTCTCACGAAGTTTCAAGTGGGCTGAGAGTTACCATCTCCCTCTAACTTTAGTGTTGAAGGCCCGCCTTTCAAAAAACCCATTGCCAACCCACAATATACTCCCACGGTGAATTTGGGTATACCGGCTCCCAAAAGAATTAAATGGTCCCCCGTGCTGAATGCAGGCCTCCTTCAATCAGTGGAGCTAAAGAACATACATTCTGCTATTGTTTTGACTAACTCCACGGCTGTGGTCCTAGAGCTTTTTAAGATACTTATAGAAAAGCTGAAAACACAATTATCATCTGCAATACAGAATACAGCCACAAAGAGGGCGAGGGGTCTAGCAAGCTGGTTCGACGCAGAGTGCAGACAAGGAAGCATTTGAGAACAATTTATTGCAAATATAGGAATACTGGGGCACTCCCTTTATTTACCGCATATATCTCCATAAGTCGGAACTGCAAACAACTATTAAAGAAGAAAAAACAAAAAGCTGAGCAAATCGCATGGCAAAGCCTGGTCAAGGCTTCGCACAAGAAGGACCTAATTTGCTTTTGGCGTACCATATCTGGCATACTGGACCAGGAGTGTAACAGACTTATTTGTACTGTTGAACCCCGAGAGTGGATCTCATACTTTCAATCATTGTTTTATTATAAGGAAGCTCAGTTTAACAAGCCAAGCGTGCAACCAGAGGTTTCACCTCACTGGCCACCTGTAAGCACAGAGGAGGTAGAGAATTTGATTGCACAGCTAAAGAACAACAAGGCCCCTGGCATAGATTATATTCCCGCAGAACTTCTGAAGACCAACATTGGGTGGTGGGCCCCCCTGCTGGCGACAATATTTTCCCACATTGATTCAACAGGCCTATTTCCCTAAGGGTGGGCCGAGGCGATAATCATCCCAATTTATAAAAAGGGCCCCACATCGGACCCAGCAAGTTATAGACCTAGTAGTCTTTTACTTATACCTAGCAAGTTATATGCAAAACACCTCTATATCAAATTAACTAGTTGTATGGACACTGAGGCTATCTTGGCGGGGGAACAAGCTGGATTTAGGCAAGGCAGATCTACCATAGATCACTGTTTTGTCTTAGCACATCTTATTGACAAATACGCCAAGAAAACCCGTGGGGTCTTATATGCAGCCTTCATTGATTTGAAGGCTGCCTTTGATTCAATTTCATGAGTAAGATTCTGGGCCAAAATGAATACATGTAGTATAGATAAAAGATTGTTATTTTTGATTAATGGCCTATATAAAGATACTGTGTTGTACGTAAGATCCTCCACAAATGGTCAACTCATAGGCCCTGTACCAGCCACCAAGGGGGTTAAACAAGGCTGCATTTTAGCTCCAGCTTTATTTAACCTATATATCAATGACATGGTTAAAAGCTTAACATCTCTGGAGTTCCATGCTCCTAAACTGGCCACAAAACCAACCTCGGTGCTCTTATATGCTGATGATGGGGTCCTCCTATCCCGAACAAAAATAGGCCTAAAAAGGTTGATAGGAGAATTCTCAGCATATTTCAAGAGAGAACAGCTGGTGGTAAACTATCAGAAAACCAAAGTCATGGTTTTCGCAAAGAAACATAGATCACATAGCTGGAGCATGGACAATCAGCCAATTGAGCAGGTTAAAGCCTTTAAATACCTGGGCATAGTCTTCCAGTGATTGGGGTCATGGGATGTACACCAAAAATGTGTTAAAGAAAAAGCAGCCCAAAGTGCTAAGATGCTGTCCCGTTTTTGCCATACAAAGGGCAGCAAATACATCCCAGCAGCCCTTGAAGTTTTTCAAGCCAAATCTTTGGCGCAGATCCTTTATGGGGCCCAAATTTGGACGGGTAATCACTGCAGCATTTTTGAAACTGTCCAATCCAAATTTTTAAGGCAGATTTTTTCTATATCACATTGTGTCCCAAACGCAGCATTACGACTGGAGGCGAGTCTTCCCTCTGTAGAAGCATGGTGCTGGCAAAGAACTCTTAATTATTGGCTCCGTCTAAATCTAAATCCACCCGGTCTACTGCCCTTAGTGACAGAAGTCCCTCATAAAAGTGTGTGGTCTAAAATTGTGCACCAAAAATTCCTCTCCTGCGGACTCCACCCACATCAGCTTCTCACGATGGGCTTTATTAAAGCAAAAAGGCTAATTGGACAGCGTCTGAAGGACTTAGAGCAACAGAACAATCTGGCCATTATAAAGAAACTCTGTCCTTGGTATGCCTTTTGAGCCCCCCCCCCCTCAGTTTGATTCCCTGGCACCATATTTGTATAAATTAACTATCCCAAAATACAGAGGTGCCTTCACACTGGCCAGACTGAATGCGATGCCCTCTGCCGTACTTGAGGGCAGATACCAAAAGATTCCAACTGAGAAACGACTCTGCCCCTGTGGAGATGGCAATCTGGAAACAGTGGCTCATGTTCTCCTGTCCTGCCCCCTTTATAAAGATCTGAGGAATGAGATCATCACGCCACTCCTGCTTACCATCCCAGGCCGCCCATCTGAGGCCACACTGTTCTTTCTTTTATCAGATCAAAATGACAACAGCAAAGGTTGCTAGGTTTATTGAGGGTGCAATGAGATTAAGGGCCACTATCTGAATGATAATCTTGGCCATTTGATTGCCCTTTTAACCCATTGTTGTCTTTTTAATTGTATATATTGCTTGTTTTATGTAGCTATGGCCATTGGCTAATGCAAATAAAGTTTGTCTATCTTTCTCTGCTCATGAATATTTAGTTGCCTCTGTATTCAGTGCACCAATAGGAGTAAATAAATATGGAGGAGTAGGAATAAAAATCTGGTTTGGTGTGATGTTTGACATTACCTACGTTTCCCAACCTTTTGTGAGATACAAAACTTCACAAATAAGAGAAGATGCATCTTTTCTGCATCTTATATGGAGCTGTAAGTATAACAGATGCATCCCAAATATGATTTGTAACCCGTCTCTCAATTAAAACTGACCACCAATCAGTTGGTTTACTAGAAGCCCGGAATGATATGGCATTTACACAGTCTGACCCTATTCACATGTAGGCATTTTATGTTTTTTATCTTGTATTTTCATGCTGTGAATCACCCTGAGATGAAGGGCGGTATACAAAAATAAATAAACAGTGTGCAGGGTCATGCTGCTGAAATCACAGAATCCTCCACCATTCCTGCCTGTCTCTAGCTGGGGAAATGCAGACAAGAGGTGGGTTTCTCCTAATGGGTGAATTGGCACTCATGGTTTGTTTTCTGCAAAAAATAATATGCAGTAAGCCCAGGTTTGCTCTGCATTTGCCTCACTATGCCAGGTATGGCATGGTGTATTTTCTTCTGGGATATTTGAATGATGTCATGTTAATTTAGCTAACCCCACCCTTTACTCTGAAAGCGGTGTAGAGAACCTGTGGCTCTTTAGCTGTTGCTGTACTACAACATCCATCATCTCTGACCATTAGTCATGTAAACTGGGGCCATTGGGAGTTGGAGTCCAACAATATCTGGAGGTAATTTACACTAAAAAAAAAAAAAAAAGTTTAAATTTATGAAAACACTGGCAATGTTTTTCCGGTGAGCCTGGTGAGGAACCTAGGGACACGAGGGGACCCTTGGAGGCTGAGAAATGAAACTCTAAACCAGAAGTGGCTGATTAACAAAGTGCTGCTTCTGTCAGAGATATATGAGGTCATGAGAAAAGGTTGACAGTGAGCAGTGAGGGTTCATAAAATATTAGGGCAAAGTGGAATCAGCGATGGATTCAATACTGCTATGATTTAGTACACTGCTGTTGCTGGCAATGAAAACTAATTTCTGGTATGTGTTACACAGACCAAAGTTTTGCTTATATACAGAAAGAAAGTAGCTGATCCACAATAAAAAAATAAGCACTAGCAGGAACTTAATGCTTTTCTTAGAATCTACTGAATGTCACAAAGTATTGCGGGGTAGTAAGTCAGTTTAGGGTTGTTGTTTTTTAAAGAGAGTTCTTCCCCAAGTTTGATCTTAAGTGAAGGCTCACCTGCAAAATGTGACTGTCTTAAGAGATGCTGATTTGGGAAGGTTTTTTGTAAACCATGCCAAAGCGAGGCATTAACTGGGACAATGAAGAAATGGCTACTCTCCTTTTCAAAATGCAAAAGCCTTAGATCTGCCTCTAGTTTTTGTTGCAATAATTTTCATTTAGTGCAGTACCAGAAAAAATGTGTCAAATAACTACTACCCATTAATTATACCAGGGATTGCGAGAGCAGAAAAGAAAAGAAAAGTTGAAACAGGTGTACAGATAGACATTTAAACAGATGGAGCATAGAATGACTGATTTTGCTTCGTGGCCAGGGCTACCATTATTGAGCTGTGACCTTCCTGGTCATCAAACTTCAGTTTTATCTGTTACACCAGAAGAATCTGACACTAAAGTCTGTAAACCATACCTGAAGGTCAGGAGTTAAGCATCTTTGGACTGGCAAGATTGTGTGCATGACACCTTAGTATATCATAGTACCGTTATCTGGTTTAGAACTTAATTTTAACATTGAGAGTTTTGCTGGAGACAAATAGACGCACATTCAATCTGCTAAAAGTTAAGCCATTTTTTAAATAAAAGTGTCAAAACATCCTCGGTGTAGGTATGTGTTTGATTAATATGCTAAGTAGATTGGGGCAGCTAAATCCAAGCCATGTTCCTTGACAATAATCCCAAGATGTCTGTACTTCTAGAGTATTCATGAGGGAAATGAAATCCACTTTTGCAGTGGGTGTTTTTCACCTCTCCTCATGCAGCCTCTGTGTGCCCCCTAAACCTATTCTATCTGCGCTCCAATTTTCCAGAGCAGATTTTTTTGGGGTGGGCAGGGGTGGGAGTCACCACCCCCTCTATTTGCACATGCAACAACTTAGTTGAATCCTCCCCATAGTTATAATTTTCTAGTCGTATACTGTATAACATTTTTCAGCATCAGATTGGAGATCTTGTCTCCTTCAAATAAACTAGAAGTGATAAGGCAAGAATAAATCCTGATTTATAGATTGTGGTTTGTTTAGAGTGAGATAAACGATGAGCTTTGGTTCACACATAACACTAAGACAAACCATAGCTTAGCTTCAGGTAGTGCAGCAGCAGCAAGAACGGATGAGGAGGAAATGGGCTGCAATTTTCTTACCGAGTACCAACTTGCTGACTTGTTCCTGGTAAGCCAAAGTTTGTCTTACCATTGATGTGAACCAGGCCAATATATGAATGAATTACATTACTTCTAACATTTTGAAGGTGGATAAAGTGAATTAATATCTGCCTGAAAAATAATGACCACCAGACTCCTCAAGAAAGAATTTCCTATAGTAGTGTCTTGATTATGGTGCTAATAATGTTCGTTAAAGTAAGAGAAATATGTATTCTATGAAAATGATGAAACGACAATGCTAAGGTTGACTCCAAACCATGGTTTAAATCAGTGTAAAACCCAAACCATGATTTGAATTTCCATATATAAACAAGCAATGGCCTGGTTCATCCTACATGGTTACCCAGACTGCACAAATGTTGTACAAAGAATAAGCTTTGGCTACAGCTCACAGCAACAGCTGTGAGGTTCAGAATATAAACTAAGCTAAAATTTGGTTTAGCTCAACTGAGAGCTACTCTCCTGTAAGCCCTACATTGTGCCAGTCCCAATAAGCCATAAATTCATTTGCCATGTTATGTGAAACATGCCACTCTTTGGCTTAGAGCAGCTTCTGTGCTTTTGATTTCCATCTACGGAGCTTCATAACGTCCCTCTTGTATCTCTGTGGCCACTGGAAGTAAAATGACAACTGCAATTATGCTTTGTCAATTTTTTTTTCAAATCATGGTTTCTGTTTCTTGATTGTGGGCTGATGTCAAACCATGACTTGTCAAACCGGACATCATGCCAAACCCACACTTAAGCTGCCTTAGCCATTGTTTGGGATGATGTTTGAATTGATCTAACTTGTGGTGCTCTAACAACTTTGTGGACGTGATTTGATAATGAAAAAAAGAGAGCTTTACACTGGAAAAAGTCCAGCTATTCTAGTATGTTCGTGGAGAACCACAACATTGTACACAATGCAAGAATTAGGATAGCATCTTTACCTCATCAGCTCATAGATGGTGTTTCTCCTTGTGAAAAGGCATTTATCTATTAGTCTACTAGTCCGATTAGTAAAATTACATTCTGGCATGTAACCAGGTTTTAAAAGCAGGTTGCGGTTTAGAGCCAATCTGACAAAAGAGGTTTGTTCTTGTGGCCATATACCTAAAATTGCCTTATTTTACTTTGTCTCTTCTCCAAACCCACCAGATTTTGTTATGTTCCAATCCTGGCACTCCTTCGCTCTGCCCTCTGGCCATCCTTGGTTCCACCTGCTGGCTTTGCCCTTGTTATCAATAGTTTTTAAATCAAAAATTGGCCAAGTTCCCTTTCAGTCACATATATTTCTGACACAGAGGAAAACATGGCGGCAAGGAAGGGTTAGGAGGCAAGAAAGGAGGAGTGAGTTAATTCTATCAGGTTCTGTTGGCTGTCTCCTGAAATTTCGCAAGCTCTCCATTTCTCAGTAATGGAGAGATTAGAGGTGGTTGGTTGATAGCCAAGAGAGGCAGTGACTTGCCTGCCCTGACAAGAGTGCAGTTTCAGAAAAAAAGCTGCCCCCCCACCTGACAGATACAGGTAATTAAACCCATAGGATCTGCACAACCAAATTGTGGAGATTGGGAAAATGGAGGGAGAATGCTTTGGTTACTTACAGCCCTAATTAAAACATGTGTAGCATCTACTTGCCACTGTTACGGGCTATTGCTGTTAATAGGGGTTTTACAGAAGGTCAAGGATCTTAGAGGGCCAAGGCTCAGGTAATACTAATGCTTGTCCATCAACTGCATTCACGACTTAAAATCATAGAATCATAGAGTTGGAGGGACCCAAGGGTCATCTAGTCCAGCCACCTGCAATGTAGGAATCTCCGCTAAAGCATCTATGACAGATGGCCATCCAACCTCTGCTTAAATACCTCCAGTGAAGGAGAGTCCACAACCTCCCAACTTATTTGTTCCATCCTCTGATTTGGCTAGCCAGTCCAGAACTGGCAGTGATGTAACATGTTACTCACCTCTCCCACAATTTTTGTCACTATTAAATTGAGCTCACCCGGTCACCCTACCCCCTGCAAGATAGCAGAAATTTCACAGCCTCCTATCTGTTATCCAGATAGTAAAATATAAATGGTTCTGAAATAAGGTTATTTGCTTCTTCCTGTATCTTACAAAAATATGCAAAAGTCCCATGTTGGCTCCATTGTGTCTTATATTTTTCGAGAGATTATGGCTCATAAGCTTAACTTTTCAGAGAATAGTCAGGTGTGTGTGTGTGTGAGAGAGAGAGAGAGAGAGAGAGAGAGAGAGAGAGAGCGCGCGCGCGCGCGCGCGCGCAAGCGCTTTTGTTGGGTCTTAAGTTTGGAACTTCCTTATTTTTTAAAAAATGTTGTTTTTATTTATTTCAGTAGTACATTAATTTCAAATCAGTGAAACAGCCCCTGAAGGGAACAGAAATTTATTATAGTTTCTTAACTAATTTGAGCACTGAAAGCTGTACGGTACTGCAATTCCCTTTTTTTCAGGCTTGGTAAAACTGGAAGAAACTTGCATCACTAGTGAGGAATTTCCTGAACCTTTCCATAGAAATGTACCAATAGCAATAATAATAATGACAAACAAATCTGCTCATTAATAGCATAAGCCAGGTCTATGTAAATTCTGTTCTTATTTTGATTTATTGGTGTGTTTTCTAGCTTGCCAAAATGTAAGGGCTTTTGTTCAATATTTTCTCCCCAACACAGTGTACTTACTTAGCCCATGTCAACACATGGACCCCAGAAAACTAAAACAGGCCTGTACATTCAAATATATATGGTAACATTACAAGTGGTGTGTAAACATCATAATTCAGGCTGCATTTCAGGATGCTGCATTTAGATTTTTTTGTTCTTATATGAAGGTGTTGAGCTTAGTTTCCCATTCAGTCTTAGTTTCCCAAAGGGTGATGGGAGGAGAATTGCTAACTATTCTTGCAAGGGAAAGAGCAGATAAGGTTAACAGATAAGTCATAATTGTGGTAATCAATCTGCCAATTAACTCATAAAAGAAATGCAGGTAACTCGCATCTTATGCGAGGGTTCAGTCCACACATAAATGCAAAAACATGTAGAGCCAGGAACCCTCAGAATGGGCTTTGGGAAGGTAGTGTGATGGCTCTGGGATGCTTTCAGAGCTCTTGCACCATCTGCCTAAAGCCAGGTAACCCCACAACAACAGCTGTGCGGGGGTATGTTGGGAAATAAGTAAATTGAGAGTATACGCACTCCACTCTCATTTTATTTATTTATCCCCCCCCCCCACATCTGTGCCAAGCTGTGATTTTGTAAGTCACAGTTAACATTTAAGTGAATTTTTACTTCAACTATGTCATGTTCCATTCAAACACAGGTTAATTTCCTTCATATTGCTGGTGAGTATGAAACTAAAATGTTAGGGAGCAGGCTGGGTCAGCATCTAGCTTTCTACGTGCAGGCTGAATACCCAAATCTAAATTCATTATTGTTTAAAAGTTCATGAATACTGTTCCTTGTTTTTCTCCAGTCATTATTTGGTTCAGCACAGCAGTGCAGTTTGGTATTCCAATAAGAACCACCGATTATGCAACGTATAAATCAGAGAATCATTCAAAGCCAAATGGTCAAACTCAAGAGTATCTACTTCTGCATGGTTTGTGAAGCTGACAAGGCATTGATTGTGCTGCTCCAGGAAAAGCTTGGAAGGGAGACACAGCACTTGCTCCTTGTTGCCGTATAACAGTTCATTGTTTGAGGGTGGGGGGCATGCCCTCAGCGGGGTTGTTGTCAGATTACTGAAATAAAGCATGTGAAATTATTCCTACCCTAAAGCACTATATAAACAGTATGTGAGATTTAGGAACTCCACAGAGACGGAGTTAGATATATTTTAAATTGGGTATCTGTCCCTTAATAATTCATATTGTTTTGTGGCACATCAGTTATAGTGTCTCAACTGTTCTGACACACTTGGCAACTGCTGGGATTTAAGAGCGGTACAGACCTGTATTTATATTTTTACCCACAGCTATAAATGTGAAGCCACTTCAGATTTTAGATTTTTACCTCATGGAATTGGTGTTTCCATAGCAAACTCACTAAAAACACTCTTGGTAGCAATTTCATGATTCCGCTTTAAGAATCACTTGTCAGAGCCAGGCCCCAATCCAAACCCTTTAAGGAATATCAGCTAATCATCAGGTTGCCAACACACAAGCTATGGCTGGAGCGTTAGCCTATCATCCTGCGTCCCTTTTTCCAAAGTGAGAATTTCAGCATTAAACTGTACAAAATGCATATACATTTGTAATTTTGATCCTTAGGCCCCAATGTTCCTTGCCACCTTCCTTCCCGAGGGGGAAAAGGTACATGTTGATGTTGATTTGAAAGCTGTCAAATATCCAGGCATAGGGCAAGGTCCTATAAATAAAGAGCCTAGTTTGTCAGTGATGGACTCAGCTACACTGGTCAATTTATAATGTTAAAAAGTGTTATAAAAATGTAACACCAGATGGTGCTGTAGAGCAGAATCCAAAGCCAATGGCAGATTGCCTTGGGAGCCTTTCTCCCCCCCCCCAATAGCATTTTTTCCCATAGCATTTTAAAAATACCTGTATAGATCCAGCCCTAGCCTCCAGTTTGCAGCCTTCAATTTGAGGTAGCCAGCCACCCTCCCCATGGGAATTAGGATCATAGAATTGTAGAGTTGGAAGGGATCCTGAGGGTCATCTCCTCCAACTCCCTACAGTGCAGGAATCCTGCCCACAGCTGTCCTCTTGTGGGATCAAACCACCAACCTTCTGGTTAATAGCCAGACACACTGACCCATTGCGGCTCAAATGCTATTCTTCTGACAGGTTGTTTTTCTGGCAGGAAGGTAGAGGACTTTTGATGTGATGCAACAACTGGTTCTTAAAATGGTTTCAATCAGCTTCTAAGAATGAAAACATCTTGGTATTCTACCATATAGGACTGAGGTTTTCAACCTTTTTGAGTCCAAGTCTTCCTTGACCAACTACATTCTTTCTGTGGCACCCCTGTGGTGCCTGCAGAGCTGGCAGCCTCTCACCCTTTTTTGAACACCTTCCCTTGTGGTGGGTTCCCTCAGCTTCCTTTCCTCTCCCCTCTCCTTAGGAGTCCTCCAGGCACCCACTATTGCCGCCCCTGGTCTCTGAGGTGCCCCCACCCACCCCAAAGAGAGGTGCCTCCTCACTTGTCTGTCCATTCCCAACAGCAAGGGCTGGTGGACTAGCTGGCTGGGCTCCCTCGCCTGCTTGCTTGCTTACTCAAGGCCACCTCAGCTCCTGGCAACCAGCACCCACTGGCCAGCCCCCAAAGCTGGGTAGCTTGTAGCCAGGGCTGCTGCAATAAACAGCTGTGCATGCCTTTGGGAGGCAGAGACTCGAGGGGGACAGAGGCCATTGTTGCCTGCGGCACCCCTCAATATCATTCAAGGCACCCCAGGGTGCCGCGGTACACTGGTTGAAAACCACTGATATAGGGTACAGCTGTGAGTGTTCAATGCATTAGAAATAATGTTTTATGTATTTAATGGACTGCAGTGTTAGCAACCTCTCAAGGCTTCTTTCTTGTCCTTGGAATCAGCAGACTGTTTGGCCTTTTCCACATTGGACTTATCCCTTGATACTACACAACTTGGGGTCTTGGGATTCCAGCTCAATACATAAGGTTGTTGGAATGCCAGAATCAGTTGTGATTCGGATGGGTCTTCACCATTTTTTACTTAAGTTACTGAGACATAGATTTTGTACAAGGTTTTTTTGTGTGTTC
The DNA here is from genome assembly GCF_964252035.2 of Podarcis erhardii. Classification (NCBI taxonomy): domain Eukaryota; kingdom Metazoa; phylum Chordata; class Lepidosauria; order Squamata; family Lacertidae; genus Podarcis; species Podarcis erhardii. The sequence continues at coordinate 139,672,568 of NC_138497.1, read as the reverse complement.
TTAAGGCAACAATTCAGCTTCCAGGTAAAAAATAAAAGCAAAAATGTCAGATTCTTTTCAGATTATCATATTCTTTCAAATTTGAGAAGACAAAAAAAAAAAAAGTTTTTCTTGGCTTGTCCATAGGAAAGTAGATAATGGGAAGTTTTCTACATTGGTTTAAGACAGTTTCTCTGAATTGAAACTGCAGAGGGCAGTGCAAATCACAGATGCCATAGCTGGTATTTTCTCTTTCTACTACATCATGTATTGCAGCAAAAATAATTCAGGTTTTTTTAAAAAATAAAACACCCCAAAAGCCTTGAGCCCTGAAATTATGTATCAGCATATTGAGAATTGGGAACCCAGCTGAAATGTGCACATATAGGCTGAGCAATTAGTTCCCCACCCAACTCACTGCATGATCAGATGGCAAACACCTGCTCAGTCCTGGAAATTGGGGATAGGCTGTCAAGAGATTTCGTCTCCAGGTGGTGCCTAGCTTCCGTCAACATCACTGCCTTTTTGCAACTTCAACCTTTGATTTCTGTGAGAGTGATATGAGTCAGGTCACTAATGATAGCTGGGTGATACAAAGCTTTGGCATGGCTTCTCCCTTCCCCATCTGTTCTTTTCTCTCTGTTGGATATAACCCTTTCTTAAAAATATTTTAAAATTAAACATTCGCAATACAAGGGGAGAATGGGGGAGGAGCAATGACAGGGCAAAAAAGGAGTTCAGCAATCTCCACTCATCAATAATGTTTTTTTCTAAAAATATAATTATAATCCAGACATTCAAAATGAGGGATTTATACCATGTTATTGCTGTCTCCTCCCCCTGCGTTCCTTCTCACATTCCAGAATGGAAATTAGTTGCAATCCTAGCACTTCACATCCATATATTATACTTTTTCATCTGGAACAAAACGCCGGCATGAGTTAAGAAGCCTCTAACACCTTCTGAAATGGTTCAGTGCTAAATTCTCTGTTGTGATAAAGTGAGGTGCAAACCCATTAAAACTGAAGACAGAAGAAGCTATTAGTTTGGGTGCTCAATTGTTTTTGCTCTGTTTTTTTTTTAAAAAAAATATATTGACCATTGCTCTCATAAAAAACCCAGTCTTTCCTCTACTGCCCTGGAGAGATAATTTCACAAGTCAACACAGGAATATTACCTTGCTATGCAGCCAGAGCGCCCTCCCTTCCTCCTTGTCATTTTCCATTTCATTACTTTAGGTTTCCACTCATCATTTCATCTTCTTAACCACTCATTAACATCTTTGAATTGAGGATGACTTTGAACATTACATTCAGGCAGATGGGTGAATAACTTGCACTTCCAGTATATCATGTGGGAACACAGGGGAGTCAGTGCTAATCCAAACAAATTCTTGTTTATTAGGATATGAAATCCCTGGGTGTTTTAGTCACACCCATATGCTTCTTATATCCTATTCAGCCAGTGGAGGCTGCTCCATGAGGGCAAACAGAACAGTGTCCCACCAACCTATTCTGCCAGCCCCACTTGCCTGTCTTCTTAGACAACCTGCCCTGCTGGTGAAGTCTCAGTTCTTTTGCCCTTGTAGAGCTCAGCAGGGAGGAGGATGGAGACTAACCTACAACTAGCTGGCTCCATCTGCCAGTGATTCTGCCTGTCACTGACTCTGACTGCCATGCTGTTGCTCTCTCTGCCGTTGAAGACAGGCAAGTGTTCAATGTACCGCTCAGTTTCTGGTGAGCAAAAACTTGTGCATGGTTCAGTTGTTGAAGAGATTGTTATGGGAAATGCAAGTTTGCAGCAGAAAGTTCTAATGTTGTTATTTATTTATTTATGTGTTATCTAGTTCTCCCTGTACTCAACGGCTCAGAATGGGTAAAATTCAGAAAAAAATACTCCAAGCAGCAAATTGTAGATGAACAGAGGCCTACTGTTCAATAGCTATAAATGCTTAAAATAAAGTAAGCTCCACTTGTAAAACACTTAACCTCTAAAATGTTGAGAGATTTGTGATCACTTGTGATCACTTAATTGAATCATTTTGATGGTAAAAGCCACCACGGAATGTTTGGTGGGGCTGTCCGTGCTATTGGACAACCCCTAGGCATCTTTATGATGATGATTATATTGTCTCTAGAATATCAGCGTAATTGGAAAAACCCAATTAGATTAAATAGTGTTACCCACAGCAGCTATGTGCTGTACTGCATGTAGCATACGCAAAGCATAATCTCTACGTGCCCTTTTTTAAAATAAATTATTTTTATTCATTTTGCAATACAAAAATATAAAAACACATAACACAGTTTTTCACAGATACATTTTTTGGACTTCCCTCAGCTCTTCTGCAAATCCTCAGTTTTAATCCTTCTTCCGCATTTCTTAATCTAATATTACCTTTTGTTAAAAACCTCCTCCCTCTTATTCCCTTTTTTACAATATTTCTAATATTATTTTCAAAGAGCCTCTTGCAAACCTACAAACGTTAATTGTTCATCGCAAATACTTTTCAAATAGTCTACAAATTTACTCCAGTCTTCAGTGAATCTGTGGTCTCGTAGGCCTCGGATCCTTCCTGTTAATTTATCAAGTTCTGTGTATTCCATTAACTTCATTCTCCATTCTTCCATCGACGGTAGTTCTTCTTGTTTCCATTTTTGGGCTAGAATCTCATGCCCTTTTTGAGGCAGCGTTCTTATTATTTTGTTCTAAAATCGAAACATCTTGATAGTTTTCTACCCAGCATTTACAGGCTGTGACTATTTAGTATTTATGGCCAACAATACCTTTGAATCCCTTATCAGCTTTCATTGGAGTCTTTGAAAAGAGCTACGAAATGAAGAAGCTTTCTGTTCAGTGTGCTGGAAATATCTCTGGAAATACTTTCCCCAAAAGATTAAGGCGTCAAGCCAGGAATGTTCAATGGTCCTGTTGTTTTTGTGAATCTCTGTTCAGATATTTCCTGTTTCAAAAACTCACGAATTTGGGTCCAGTCCCTTGCTGGTCTAAACTACAATCCTGCACCCAAAGGACTTTCTTTTCCGCCCTCATTGCCTTCTTTTAGATTGCCCAGCTGTCAAAGTGCTGCCGTGACAATCCATACAGGTAGAATTCCTCTGCCAGGGTCTAGAATAGACCTAGCAATGCTGTGCCCTCTTGTCTTGGCCCCCAGCCCCCCAGCCCCCAGCCTGTTTGCCTTCTGGCTTACTACCCACAGTACACAGTCTTAGCCCTACAGAATAGTTTCCTGAGAAACAGAACAGTCCATTCCATCACAGCAGCTCAGCCAATTGAAATTAGAGTTTCTTGCTGCACTGTAGGTAGATTCAGCACACCTGCAATCAAGGCTGTTACATTTATTGATGGAAGCAAAAAAACTGCCAGCCCTCCCTTCACATGATAATAGATGTGATTGATAAAACTATGTTGTTGATAGAACTGGAATTCGTTCCATCTGTGTAAGATCTTTATATTATCCAGAGAACTTAGCAGAGGCCACCAAATTTAGTGACTGTATGCTAGCCGTCCTGCTGTATTTTATGAAAGCTATACTCTATTTTATCCTATTTAAAATATTAAGTGATTAATCATTTATAAACTCTTTTAAAAGAGTAAAGGCCATTTTAGCTTTCGTTACAATAGAGCCTTTTGTTTGAAACTATTAATAGAGAGCCAGCATGGCATGTGGTAATACTTGGAGCTAAATAACCCATTTTGAATGCCTAGGCTTGACTACATGGACTCTCCTTTAACAAGTATATTTCTTTACACTACAACTAGTAGCTGAAGCTGTAGCGAGTGGGGCTTACTCTTGGAAATAGTCTCCCTTGCAAAGTGTAAGCTCATATTTTCTTCTGGCACCCCTGAGTATAGCCACATAATTATATTGCTTTCACACTTCTCAGTACAATATCCTTTTCACTCCTTAATGATATGTATGTTAGAAAGGTATTAATACTGTGCCAGTCCCAGACTGGGGGGGCTCCTCAAAACACTACCATCTGAGTGGTTTAACAGAGAAAGCCCCAAAATTTGTACACACACAGGACTGTTGGGAACAACAAAAAAAGGAAGTGAATAGTTACAAGCCAACAGACAGAAAAAGAGGACAGTGGAACACAAATGTACACAACAAGTTGTATGAATTAGGCTTTTATTGCACTTGGAGTACTTCAGTTGTGTATTATACCAGTTCTAACTCTTCAGCAGTCTGGCCAGGACTGAGGATGTAGGTAGACATTGCTGTAGACAATGTGAAGTCGCCTCATTATTACTACACAAACACAGAGGACACACAAGCCTAATTTATATACTACCTTCCTGCACAGAAAATCCATGTGGCTAACTAGCATGAATTCCTTTAAAGAATTCTGGAAATTGCAGTTTTATGAAAATTCTGAGAATTCTTCTCAGAGAATTGTGTTCAGATTTCCTTGGGGAAAACCATAAAAACCACGAATCAGTTTAAACTTTAAATGAAGTATTGTAACTGAGACCTAGGAACTAACTTAAAACAAACAAAATTCATTCCTTTCAGACATTTAGATCAATTTTTTTTATTTACAAATTTAAAATCTTATAAGAAATAGCTAGAGTCTAAAAGAAATAACTTGTGAAACTCAACAAAGGGATTAATAAAACATAATTATAACTTTGTATAAATGGAACTGACAAGCAGCAGGGCTATTTTATTATATCCTTTGATGTAAAATGCAACACACAGTGCAAAGCTTTGTCTCAATTCAGGCTTTAACAAGTGGGAGGGAGAGAGAAATTGTATGTGAAAGTGGCAAATCCGTGTTTCCATTAATAAAATGTGAGTGAAAGTAGCAGTGTAATGTGTAATTCTAGGAAGGCTCCTTTAAAATAAAATTCTGCAGTCTAAATATGAACAGCAAAATGCAGAATTCTGGGACTTGTCTTCATTGTGCAAATGGAATAAATCTGAATATTTTTTCTTATTTTCTATTTTTACTAGATTGCATAATTTCTTTTCGGTTTTCTAATTCTAGAGAACAGCAAGGGCTTTTCTCATACAGAGCAAAGGGCTCATTGTGGAGAAAACACAGCTGTACACAACCATTGGAAAGCTTGCAAGCTGAGATGCTCAGGAATATGTAACCATGTCCCTGTATCACATTTGTATGTTTTTCTTCTGGATAAGGCCCCTGGTCTGCAGATCTTATGTAATTTCCCATTTGGAAGCCCCCCGCCCCCCGTTGGCCTGTTGAGAAGGAAGTGGAGTGGGTGTTTGAAAGTGACCTCCCATTTCAAAGCTGCTGCTGTTTTCGGCCCAGCCATTCGACAGGGTGAGACCACAGCTTCAGACAGAAAAGCAAACAAACCCGGGCACTGACGATTTCAGGCATGATTGTGTCCATTTTGGGAGAGGATCTCGTGAGATCTTGTAGAGTGCACACAAGTGCTTATGTGATTTGAATGGGATCTCGCCACAAATGGATGCGATCTTGCCTGAAATCTGCATCTCCGCCAGCGGCAAATGCTGGGCAGATGCAGGGCCTGCGGCGGCAGAGCAAGCAGTGGCAGAGGAGCAGGCAGGTAGTGGTGGGAGCAGTGGCTGTGCAGAGTGGCACTTCCCGTTTTCCTCAAGTGGCAAAACAGGACATGCTGCCCCTGTGTTTCCGTCACATCTGCCACTCTGCCCACGCACATTAGAAACTTCTGTGCCAGGATGTACCCTTCAGATTTTCAGTTGCTTACCCCTATTATAGTCTGATCCCAGGCTTCTGGTGTCAACGAAATAAGAGCATGCAGTCATGAAAGTGTCATGAAAGATTACAAAGCTTGGTGCTTTAGCACAAAACTAAGAGCAAGAAAAGCAGTTCCCTTGTATGAATTGTTACCTGTGAATGATATTCTGTTAGCATAATGGCTGAGAGGCTTGCAAGGGATAGATGTCTTAAGACATATCCTGCCCCCTAAAATTATTCCGAAAGCCCCCAAGTGCAGATTTCATTTGAGTCAATCATCTGAGTTCAGGTATGCTCATTCAGAGTCTGTATGTGTTGGTTTGGCTTCACAGCTGTGCATTTCTTTATTGACAGGTTCCTCACTTCAAATATATTTGTCTGATTTTGGATGTAACTAATTATCCAAATGTAATCTTGATGCAATCTTAAATGTACATCTTCAGAATAAAGTTCATAGAATCATAGAGTTGGAAGAGACCACAAGGGCCATCGAGTCCAACCCTCTGCCATTTCCTTTGAAAGCATTGGAACTTCTAAGTATATGCCTAGAGTGAGGGTACAAATACCATTTCTGTGTACCCTTTTTAAATGTCCCCAGTTGTGAAAGAATGAGAAGCAGATAAACCCTTTTTGCTAAAAAGTAATTTAAGAGAAAATGTTACAGTGGCCTAATGCAAATTGAATGAGTCTCTCAGCATTGTTCCCAGTGGACAAATATGCTCATTACCGAAACTAGCTACTCATAAGTAACCTAATTTACATCTTTATTAATTTAGTATATAGTTGCTTCCTTCATCATCTTATAAGAGATACAAAATAGGCACCACTTTGCTTGTGTTAAGAGCATTAAACCTTTTGCCTAAAGAGTGGCATTTTGTATCTTGAATACTACACATTTGTCATTGGCAGCTGACATATTTTTTTCCTGTGTTCAGGGAGTAAGCCCTTCTGGAACCTGTATTACTGGGGGAGGGTGGGTGAATTTAAGCCTGATGTTAAGGTAGCATTTTCCCTGTGTGGACCTGGTCAGTAAGGGTAGAAATGCCCAGAAATGAAGCGTATTTGACCAAAACATGAGGTGCACTGCATAGGTAAGGTTAGGAACTTGGTCTATGTTGTGGAGCACCCCTTTAAGCTACCAGGGGGAGAGAAACAGAGAAAATTTCAGTGGGTTTTCCTGTGGAAGGAAAGAGAGAGAGAAGCAGCGGCTGGAGATCAGGACCAGCTTCCCCACCAGAGCGCAGTGGGGGGGAAGAATCCCAGGTATCAGGGACAGCGTCTCCTCCAGGAGGGAGAGAAGATGAATTAGGGTTGACCACGCCTCCATCGGAGAGCGAGGAAACGGTCAAGAGGAAGGTTGCCGGCTGTGCGCGCGCGCCAAGTTCAAATGTACAGGCACAGCAGGTAGCCCGGATAGGGAACCAGGTCCTAAAGCCCGCCGGAGGGAGGGGCAAGAATCAGGGGAGTCAGCGTCAGAAGAGTCCAGAAAGGGTGAAACCCCAGCAGGCAGGAGGGCCCAGAGGAGGAAGGAGCTAAGGAAGAGGTGGAGCAAGGCTAGAGTCTTAAACTGGTGTGGAAGGGGAGGAGATTCAGACGGAGCTTCGCTGGTCTAGGGTTTAAGACGTAGAGCTACGCGCTGCAGCTTTGAAATGGAAACTGAACTTCAATAAAGACTTTTGTATATAACGACAGCCTGGCGTTGGTCCTCTGTGAGCTGGGACCTAGGGGCAGCTCTGACAGTAAGCTCCGTCTCCATAAAACCTTCGCAGCGTGAGTGGACGCAGCGAGGGACGAAGCTTGGTGCTTTGCGAGCTCACGAAGATCGGAAAGGATGAGTACCGATGAAAGAATGGCAGCCTTGCAAGAAGCAGTCACAAGGCTTAACATGGAAATAGCAGCATCCAGAAAGAGAGAGGATGAAGCAGCCGCTGCCTGCCGGGATCTGCAAACCAGGTTGGAAATGTTGACCAAACAGGGGCTACCGGGTGCCAGACCAGAGGGGATTGGTCTAGGAAAGAGGGGAGGCAGCCCCGTGTCTCATTTCGATGGGAGCCTGCAGCAGTATCCTAACTTCAGAGCAGACGTAGTTTTCGCGCTCAAGTTGCTGCAGAAGGACTTTAGAGATGAGGAGGAGAAAGTGGGCTTCATTCTGACTCATCTCCATGGGGAAGCTAAAGCGTGGCTGCGCAATCTGTGGCGCGATAATGACCCAGCCCTCCGAAATGCGGATGCCTTTATTAAGGCGATGGACGCTTGTTTTTTATCAGCGGTAGATGTAGATGTGGCCAGAAGGGAGATACATGGAGTGAAACAGGGGAAAGCCACTGTACGACAATATCACTCCCGCTTTTTTTGCATTGGTCAACGCGCTGGGATGGGAAAAAGACTCAGCTGCCGTCCGGGACCTGTTCTGGGAGGGGCTGAATGGGGCTGTGAAAGACGAAATTGCGAGGGGGGAGAGACCCCAGAGCACTAAGGAAGTCGTCCAGAGAGCGCTGGCGATAGGGGTGCGTCTGGAAGAACGTCCTTGGAGCAAGGAGGAAGGACGTTGGGGATGCACGCCAGCTAGATCACCTCCCTTCTTTCCCAGAGAAACAGCGCGCGCCCAGTCCACGCCTCCACTGGGAGGGGGAGAAGAGCCGATGGAGATAGGTGGTGCCAGGGCTCAGACAGCAACCAGAGCCCAAACACCAGGAGCAGTCAAGACGAAGGCTCCTAGAGGGAACAGGAAGTGTTACATCTGCGACAGTGCTCAGCACATGGCGAAAGAGTGTCCCCAGAGGATCCATAAGCACACTGCAGCCTCAGCAACAGTAAAAGAAGCAGTTCAGCAGGGAGAACCACTGCAGAGAAACGACGGAGTCTGGCTGGAAGCGGAGGCACTGGGGCCCAGCCAGACGAGTCAGTGAAGCAGTCCCCAGGAATTTTACAGCCCACAGACCCCCTCCCACCCAAACCAGTGGTGCAGCTAACCGCATCTCTCCAGCTTCCCAATGGGCTCACCATGGAAGTCCCTATTACCATTGACTCTGGTAGTAATGCAGACTTTATAGGAGTGGATTTTCTCAAGCAACATAACGTAGAGCTCCTACCAGCCACGATGCCCCTGAAAGTGGTCACGGTCGATGGCAGGGAGCTATTGGGAGGACAAGTGGTACAGCAAACACCGCCAATGGTGATGCACATTGGAAATCACCGCGAAGTCATCAGCTTCAACGTCACCCACCTGTCGGACACTCCCATAGTATTGGGCATGAGTTGGCTGGACAGGCACAGCCCGGCATTAGCTTGGTACCAGCGTCAATTGACCTTCTGCTCCTCCTACTGCGCAGAACACTGCATCCTCGCTAACCAGGAAGATGAGGGGCACGAGGATGGACCACAGCTACACTTAGGCATGTTGCAAGCGGTGCCCGAAAAGTACAAAGAGTTTTTGGAGGTCTTCTGCAAGAAGGAAGCGGACAAGCTGCCTCCCCACAGGCCATACGACTGCAAGATTGACCTCCTGCCGGGGGCGACGCTGCCGACGGGGAAACTGTATTCCATGTCTGAGGATGAACTGCATGAACTCAGGGAGTTCATAGATCACAACTTGAAGCGGGGATTCATCCGAGAATCCAAAGCAGTGGGGGGCAGTCCTGTGTTCTTCGTGAAGAAAAAAGACACGCCCCAAAAGAGGCTTGTAGTTGATTACAGAATTTTAAATTCGAAAACCAAGCCCACGGCATTCCCCATGCCCAAGATCGACGACCTGCTTGCGACGGTGAGGAAGGGACGCATCTTCACCAAGTTGGATCTACGTGGGGCGTACAATCTTATACGCATGCGGGAGGGCGACGAGTGGAAGACGGCCATGTTTACGCCCCTAGGCACCTATGAATACAGAGTTATGCCGTTTGGCTTGCAAAATGGCTCCCACTGTTTCCAAGCCTTCATGCACCACGTCTTAGCGGGACTCCTCTACAAGAAGTGCGTCTGCTTCCTGGACGACATCCTGATCTTCTCGGAATCGCAGGAGGCTCACGAGAGGGACGTCAAGGACGTTCTGCAGAGACTACGGGAGCACAGACTTTACGCCAAACTGGAGAAGTGCCAGTTCGACATGACGGAGGTGGATTTCCTGGGCTACAAGCTATCCGACAAGGGACTTGCCATGGACAGCGCCAAGGTCCGCTCTGTGTTGGACTGGAAGAGCCCACGCAATCGGAAGGAGGTCCAGAAGTTCGTCGGCTTTGCCAACTTTTATCGCAAGTTTATCAAGGGATTCACCATGCAGACGGCGGCCATCACGGACACCCTCAGCTCCAAGAAGAAGAAGTTCATCTGGGCGGAGCGGTCCTTTCAGACACTCAAGCGTCTCTTCGCGTCTGAAGAGCAGCTGCTACACGTGAACCCCAGCACGCCCATGAGGGTGGACACGGATGCCTCAGAGCCGTGGGGGCGGTCCTGCTGCAGCGAGACCCGCAAGGGGACTGGAGGCCGTGCGCTTTCTACTCCAGTAAACTCAGCAAGTCGGAGCAGAACTACACCATCTGGAACAGGGAGTTGCTAGCCATCTATGCAGCTTTCAAGGCGTGGCGGCACTTCCTCATCGGGGCCAAACACACGGTCCAGATTCGCACAGACCATAAGAACCTGGAGTACTGGCGCACGGCGTGGTTCCTGAACCAGAGACACATCCGCTGGGCGGAGTTCTTTGCGGATTTCGACTTCCGGATAGAATACATCCCGGGAGACAGCAACGTCATGGCTGATGCGCTATCCAGGAAACCGCAGTACCTCGAGGAAGCGGCACCGGTGGCGGCCAAGCACATTTTCGCACCTAAAGCGTGGGCATGCGCTTCGGCCAACGTGGACCTGGACGCGGTTCGTCGCGCGCTGCAGACAGATTCCTTCGCGCGCTCCAAGATGGAGGAGGTGAGAAGCGGCACTGCGAAGGACGACGAGTTCCAGATACGCGATGGACTACTCCTCCGTAAAGGGGCTCTCTACGTACCGGGAGACGACCTCCGCGCGAAAGTACTGCAACAATTACACAACGCACCTAGCGCCGGACACTTCGGCAAGGACAAGACGGCAGAATTGGTGGCCAGACACTTTTGGTGGCCCAGGATGAGGGGAGAAGTCGCGGATTACGTCACTAGGTGCGACACATGCCAAAAGGCCAAGCCAGTACACAGGCCGCCGGCGGGACTGTTGGAACCACTACAGACACCGCTCGAACCGTGTGAGAGAGTGGCCCTAGACTTTGTCACTGATCTGCCCAGCTCGCGGGGCAAAACAGCAGTACTCGTGGTCGTAGACATGTTCACCAAGATGGCGCACTTCATTCCTTGCGCGAAGGTGGCCACAGCGGAACAGACCGCAAAGCTGTTCATAGACCACGTGTTCAAGGTCCACGGCCTACCACGATCTATCCTGTCCGACCGGGGGCGCCAATTCATCTCGAGCTTCTGGCAGAAGCTGATGGGCATCCTGAACGTCAAGGTCAACCTAGCGTCGGCAAGACACCCGCAGACCAACGGACAAGCGGAGAGGGTCAACGCTATCATGCAGCAGTACCTGAGATGCTACGCGAATCAACAGCCCTCGACCTGGGTGGACTACCTACCGCTGGCCGAGTTTGCCTACAACAACACGAAGCACGGATCCACGGGGGTGACACCGTTCTTCGCCAACAATGGGGGTGACACCGTTCTTCGCCAACAATGGGCGGCATCCCAGAACCTTCCCGGGATTAGAGAAAGGGGAGGAGGGGGAGCCACAGGGAGCAGAGGCCTTGGCAGCGGAGTTGCAGGAGGTCCACGAGCAACTCCGGAGGCAGTTAGAACTAGCGAAAGGCAGAAGAACTAGCGAAACACGCCTACAAGATGCAGGCAGACAGACACAGAAGGGTTGGGGAGGACATCCAAGTGGGGGACTGGGTCTGGTTAGCGGCACAGGCAGTGCCGGCCAGATCGTTAGCTAAGAAAAAGCTCGGGCACAAGCAGCTAGGGCCTTACCTAGTCGAGGCACAGATCAATCCAGTGGCCTTCCGGTTAACACTCCCGGAGGGATCCAGAATGCACCCGGTCTTTCATAGATCAGTGCTCACGCCCTACAAAGCTCCTCACAGGTTTCAGGCGCCAGAGACAGCTCCGGACCCGCTCAGAGTAGCGCCCACGAAGGGGGGGGGGGTCGCCGGGGGCGGAACCACTCAACGAGGCCACAGAGATTTTAGACTCGAGATGGGGGGAGGAAGGGATTGAATATCTACTCGCCAAAGAAGACACCCCGGCCAGCGCCAACAGGTGGGTGCCGGAATATGCCGTGGAGGAGCAATTCCTCAAAGACGAGTTCCATGCACTTTTCCCACACAGACCCATGCCGGCAGATTATTTTGATGAATATCTTTTCACACCCACACTCTCAGCCAGCACGTTTCAGGGGTTCTCATCAGCTGAGGAAACGGCGCCAGGGACTACCTCTCCGGAGGGATCGATCTCAGGCTTTGGTACGGACCGCTCTTATTAGTGGGACACTCAACCCGAGGAGGAGTGGCGCAGGGAACTGCTAAGAGGGCCCTGGCACGCAGCCTCACCCGAGGAGACGGGGGGACAGGGGGGCATGGACGGGTTGGGGGAGGACCCTGGGTTCCAGCACACCTGCAAAGAAATGGAAGCGGAGGAGATCGACGTCGACATGCCCGTCACGGACTGGCAGCATGCCAGGGGGGAAGAACTGTATCCTGCACTCACCCTCACAGCATTGGAGCACCCGGAACCCACGCTAGAAGAGGGAGAGGGGGAAGGGGGGGCTTCGAGGGGGGGATGGATGTCAGGGACTCAAGAGCGGGAGCACAGGGAAGGGAGGAGATGGAGAGCGAGGGGGAGCAATCCGAGGGCAGCGTAGGAGAAGATGACAGTAGCCCGAGAGATTCCATGAGCCTCTCCAGCGAATCGGAAGATTCACAGAAGGGGGCGCCGGTGGCCAGGGCAAGGGAGGCCCCAAGGGGGACACTCCAGAAACACAGCGAATCAGAAGATTCCCAGAGGGAGGCGCCGATGGCCAGGGCAAGGGGGGTCCCAGGGGGGACGCGCCAGAAGCAAGGGGCCAGCGGGGACTCCCAGAGCAGCGGCTGGAGATCAGGACCAGCTTCCCCACCAGAGCGCAGTGGGGGGGAAGAATCCCAGGTATCAGGGACAGCGTCTCCTCCAGGAGGGAGAGAAGATGAGTTAGGGTTGACCACGCCTCCATCGGAGAGCGAGGGAACGGTCAAGAGGAAGGTTGCCGGCTGGGCGTGCGCGCCAAGTTCAAATGTACAGGCGAGCGGCACAGCAGGTAGCCCGGATAGGGAACCAGGTCCTAAAGCCCGCCGGAGGGAGGGGCAAGAATCAGGGGAGTCAGCGTCAGAAGAGTCCAGAAAGGGTGAAACCCCAGCGGGCAGGAGGGCCCAGAGGAGGAAGGAGCTAAGGAAGAGGTGGAGCAAGGCTAGAGTCTTAAACTGGTGTGGAAGGGGAGGAGATTCAGACGGAGCTTCGCCGGTCTAGGGTTTAAGACGTAGAGCTACGCGCTGCGGCTTTGAAATGGAAACTGAACTTCAATAAAGACTTTTGTATATAACGACAGCCTGGCGTTGGTCCTCTGTGAGCTGGGACCTAGGGGCAGCTCTGACATATGTATATTTAAAGCTAAGGCATTTGTGGATGGCGTTAATACCAGAGAGCCCTCAGATTCACAGAAAGACAGATGCTCTTTGCTCCGTCAGTAGCTAAGAAAAGGGGCTGCATGGGTATGAGCAAGATGATGCAATGTGCTGACAATACAACACAATCTGGGAGGTTCAGTCAAGTTCAAAGCAAACAGGCAATCCAATTCTGAAGAGCATGAACAGACGTACTGCCAAAATGAGATGGGCTGATGAGATACTTCCATGTTGGCTCTCTGTAAGGAAACATTAGAAGGGGAAGAACAGCAGTCCTTTATTCCACTGGAAAAATTTCCAGAATGATTTTTCCCCCCTAAAGCTCCTGAATTTTATTTGTGCTTCCTCCCCCTCCCCCCATACCTGCTGAGGGTGACTGTACTAGCTGAAGTCATCCTTTGCTCCTCTCCCCCATTGCTCATTTTGTTTTTAAAAAGTGTGATTTTTTTCCTATACCAGTAACCATAGAGATGCTTAATAGCTACAGCTTCTGCCTTAACTGTCCTCACAGCAAAATCTCTTCCTCCTCCACCCCCCTGATGCAGTAGAGCAGACTATTGGTGTGTTTAACTGTCTTAAGTTATAGTTCCCATCCAGAGCTGGGCGGGGGGCGGGTATCTCTCTCTCTCTCTCTCTCTCTCTCCTTCTCAAGCAATGCCAAGGAGGCTGCATAAGCTTTAAACTATTGATTGTCTGGAGTCACTGAAGGACTGGGTGGGGAAGGCTCAGTCGAGACAGGAAAGAGGTGCTGTTTGTCAGTAGAATCATGGAACTGTAGAGTTCAAAAAAACCTGAGGGTCATCTAGTCCAGCCCCCTGCAGTGCAGGAATCTCAGCTAAGTTATCTTGACATATAGCCACCCAACCTCTGCTTAAAAACCTCCAATGAAGGAGTATCTACCACATTTTGTGGGAGTCTGTTCCACTCTCAACCAGTTCTTACTGTCTGAAAGTTATTCCTGATAAAGTTATTTAGTCAGAATCTCCTTTCTTGTTCCTTGAAGCCATTGGTTCACGTCCTACCTTCCAGAGCAGGAGAAAGCAAGCTTGTTCTCTCTTTCATGTGACATATGCAGGGTATTTGAAGATGGCTGTCATATCTCCTCTCAGTCTCCTCTTTTCCAGGCTAAACATACCCAGCTCCCTCAATCATTCCTCATAAGGCTTGGTTTCCAGACCTTGATCATCTTGGTTGCCCTCCTCTGCCCTCCTCATGCTTGTCAACATCCTTCTTAAATTGTGGTGCCCAGAACTGGACACAGTATTCAAGGTGTGGTCTGACCAAGGCAGAATAGGTAAAGGTAAAGGGACCCCTGACCATTAGGTCCAGTCGTGGCCGACTCTGGGGTTGCGGCACTCATCTCACTTTACTGGCTGAGGGAGCCGGCGTACAGCTTCTGGGTCATGTGGCCAGCATGACTATGCCGCTTCTGGTGAACCAGAGCAGCGCATGGAAACGCCGTTTACCTTCCCGCCAAAGCAGTACCTATTTATCTACTTTTCGGTGTGCTTTCGAACTGCTAGGTTGGCAGGAGCGGGGACCGAGCAACGGGAGCTCACTCCATCGCTGGGATTCAACCGCCGACCTTCTGATCGGCAAGTCCTAGGCTTTGTGGTTTCTAAGGTGCCACTGGATTTTTAAATTTTTAAAATAATTTTTTAATTTACTTCAACTATGTCAGACCAACATGGCTACCTACCTGAACCAAGAAAAGGGGAAGGTGTCATCTCTCTGGCACCTTCAATGACAAAAAGTTGCACCCACTCATGCAGCTGTGAACTATGATTGTGTATAGGCTTCCCACCTTGCATGTGCCAAAGTTTCAAGGTCTGTGAGGTTTGTTGTTGCTACAAGTATTTCATAACCCATTATTATTGCACTCTTATACTGTTGTTATGCTATATGCATGTTAATAGAACGATGTTTGTGTCAAAAACTGTCAGTTAGGCTCCATACACTGTATGTGTTGTTGTTTTTTACATTATGAGGTATTGTCGACCCTGCTGATTTATATGGAACTGTTTTCTTTAACTGGAAAAGGGAAGAACTCAATAAAAGCACGTGTTTCTCTTCCCACCTTGTCAACAACATTTTGCTTAGTAACTTCTAAGTCATTTGACATTATTACTATTTTATTGTCCAGTGCTCTTGTTGAGCGAGAGCAACTGGGCACACAACTTACTTTTCTAGCAATAGCTGTGTGTATGTCAGAATTTATAGCTTTACCCTTTTAGGGTTGCCATACGTCCAGAATGTCCCAGATGTATCCAAAATACTGCAGTTGAAAGCAGTATCTGGGTGGAAATTGCTAACAATGTCATGGCAACCCATGAAAAACTCAACAACTTTTGTCTTTTGAAATATGGCAACCCTACCTTAGGACAACTTACGAAAATATTTTTACAGTTAAATAATAAGAATTTTTATTTGGAAGTGGAATTTACTCCCAAATTAGTGTTTATAGGTCTGTATGTGTCTCCGCATTATTTCCTCTTGACTTCCCAGGAACAAGACCTGGGATGCATAACAGATATTTACCAGAAAATAATCTTTCTGTAACATCTTCCAGTAACCTGACAATTTGTACAGTGGTGCCCCGCAAGACGAACGCCTCGCAAGACGGAAAACTCGCTAGACGAAAGAGTTTTCCGTTTTCGAGTTGCTTCGCAAGACGAATTTCCCTATGGGCTTGCTTCGCAAGACGAAAACGTCTTGCGACTTTGTTTCCTTTGTCTTAAAACCATTAAAAACATGGGTGCTTTGCTTCAAGAGCTGCAGTTGCGACTTGACTTCGAGGAGCAACTGTTAGCACGCGGTTTGGTAGCCTTTTTTCAGACTTTGCTGATTTTTGAAGCTTTTCCAAAACTTCTTTTGCATCCATTTGGTAAGTTAAACTTTTAAAACTTTTTTTGTGGTTTTTGGATTTTGGGTTGGGGTGTTTGGGATTCAAGGACTTGGTGTTGCGGGGTTTTTTTTGCAAGAATCTGGGAGCTTGTGGGTTTTGTTTTTGAATTTTTATGATTTTCTGTGACCATTGGGCCATGTTTTTTTTTTTTTTTTAATTTCTGAGTTTGAATTTCTGTGTGCTGGGTGGCTGGGGGGAACAGTTGGGGAGGGGTTTGCAAGAATCTGGGAGCTTGTGGGGTTTTTCCCCTGCATTTTTCTGTTTTTCTGTGACCATTGGGCCATGGTTTTTTTAAAAAAAAAAATTCTGAGTTTGAATTTCTGTGTGCTGGGTGGCTGGGGGAACAGTTGGGGAGGGGTTTGCAGCAGTTGGGGAGGGGCTGGGGGAGCAGTTGGGGAGGGGTTTGCAACAGTTGGGGAGGGGTTTGCAATTTCTGTGTGGTGGGTGGGTGGCTGGGGGAACAGTTGAGTTTTTTGAAGACTTTGGTGATTTTTGAAGCTGTCAGGGAACTGCCATCGGAGAGACAGGTGGTGGACAGGCTCCAGGAGAATAGGAAAGAATCTGCAGCAGAAGAGGGAACCAGCAGGGGGAGTGCAGGAGTCACAGCGGAGGGGAGGCTCTGGGATGCTTCCAGTGAGAGTAGTGGAGAGGTAACGGGACCCCCTTTGGGAACTCCCACCCTTCGCCGGAAACTGTCACGCAGAGAGTCACGAAAGCGCATGTCTGTCAAACAGCTTTTATGTTGGCGTAAATTCCGTAGACGCCCACTGTCAGATTCTACCAGCGACTGACGGAGTCATGCTTTGGGGGCTCCGTTAGTGCATTGGTTTGGATGACCAGCCAAACCCCAGAGGGATCAAGCTTTTACGCAGAAGCAGCTCATTATCCCATCACAGCAATCTGACAGTCTTTGAAAGCAGCTTGTGCAAGCAGAAGGCATCATGAGCGAACCAGCCGGAACCGGAGGAGCAGGAGCTGGAGCTGGAGCAGGTCCAAGCCTGGAACAAAGGTACAGGGCGTTGGAGGTCCAGCTGGCACTGCAAACGGCGAGGCTCGAGGAGAGGAGGGCTCAAGATGCAGATAAGGGGAAGACCACCCCACTTGCCAGACGGGTGCCTGGACTGGTGCAGAAATTTGGGGGGGATCCCCGGAACTATCAAGCCTTTAGGACAGAGATGCAATATGCTCTCAATCTACTGTTTGATGACTTCCCCGACGAGAACTCTAGAGTGGCGTACGTGATTGGCCATCTAGAGGGAGGGGCGAGGGACTGGGTTCGGCCCCTGATGGCAGCCAATAATGAAATCTTAAAGGACACAATGAAGTTTTTCCGCGCCATGGACTTGATGTTTTCCAGCGAGATCGAGCAGGGAGTGGTGCGCAGGCAGTTAATGGCGTGTAAACAGGGGAGCCGATCTGTACGTGAGTACTGGACTGAGTTCACCATGCTGATTCATAGACTTGGGTGGGACCTTGCTAGTGAACCTATTCAAATGCTGTTTGAAGAAGGTCTCTCTCCGGCAGTGAAAGATGAACTTTCCCGGGCGCCTAGGGCGGAGTCTATGGATCAGCTGACTAAATCAGCGCTGTCCATTGGGGCACGCCAGGAAGCTAGAGCTATGGAAAAGCGGGAAGGAAAGGGGGAACGTTGGAAGGACTTCCGCATTCCAGAGATTCCGGAGCAGCCTTTCCCGCCAGCAGAGCCGATGGAACTTGGAACAGCGCGCGCGCGCGCAGTTTCAAACGCCAGTGAAGGGCGGAAGAAGGAGGGAAAGAGCGGCAAGAGATGCTATCTCTGCCAACAGCCAGGTCACTTTGCCAGAGTCTGTCCGCAAAGGAAGGAATGGCAAGGGATGGCGGGAACTGTTGGGGGGAAGGAGGAAGAAGAAATCACGGAGCAAGTAAAAGCCAACGCCTGGTTGCCAACATCAGGGCACAGCAGCCAGGCCAGGGAGTAATGAATGTGCCCACGCCGGAACCTCCAAGACCAGCGCTTGTGATAGAGGTGTTGCTGGAACTGGCAAACGGACACCCACTGAAGATAAAAGTGCTATTGGATTCAGGTAGCTCATGTAATTTCATGAGCAAAGAGTTTGCAGCTGCACACCAGATACAGACTGTCCCATTGAGTAAGCCTTTGCAGGTTACCACGATTGATGGGAGGGAGCTGTTGGGAGGAGAAGTGAGCCAACAGACTGTACCAATGATAATGAGGGTGGCACGACACACCGAACTGATAGCGTTTAACGTAGCCACCTTGGGAGGAGCTCCTATTATCTTGGGTATGAGCTGGCTGGCGCTACACGATCCGCTAGTAGGCTGGCATCAGAGAGTGGTTTCCTTTGGATCAGCACATTGCCTAGAACACTGCAAGGAGGGAGAGGCTCAGGCAGGCGCCAGGGCCACTCTAGCAGGGATGGAAGTGATGGACAAGGGGAGGGTGCCACCACAATACGCTGACTTGATTGACGTATTCAGCGAAAAAGAAGCAGATAAACTGCCCCCGCACAGACCCTTTGATTGTCAAATTACCTTACTCCCAGGAGCACAATTGCCAGTGGGCAAGCTGTATGCAATGTCAGACAGTGAGATGCAGGAGTTAAGGGAGTTCATTGACAAGAATCTCAAGCGAGGTTTCATCAGAGAGTCACGAGCGGTGGGGGGCAGCCCAGTGTTCTTTGTGGACAAAAAAAACACGGGCAAGCCCAGGCTTGTATGTGATTTCAGGGCCCTAAATGCAGTGTCAGAACCAGTGACTTTCCCTATGCCCAGAATTGATGACATTCTAACACGGGTGAGAAAAGGGAAAATTTTTACCAAGCTGGACCTTTGGGGGGCATATAACTTGATACGTGTGAGAAAGGGGGATGAGTGGAAGACCACTATGTTCACCCCCTTGGGGGCCTTTGAGTACACCGTTATGCCTTTCGGATTACAAGCGGGCTCCGCCTGTTTTCAATCATTCATGAATCACGTCCTGGGGCCACTGCTCTACAAGAACTGCGTAGCGTTCTTAGATGACGTCCTGGTGTACTCAGACAATGAGGAGCAGCATGTGCGAGATGTAAGAGAGGTACTGAGCAAGCTGCGAGAAAACCGGCTGTGGGTGAAACTGGAGAAGTGTCAGTTTCATACCAAGGAGGTAGAATTCCTGGGGTACCGGTTGTCTGACAAGGGATTGGCCATGGATCCCAGCAAGGTTCAAGCGGTACTGGAATGGAAAACACCAAAGACCAAGAAGGACGTGCAAAGGTTCCTGGGCTTCAGAAACTTCTATAGGAAGTTCATCAAAAACTTTGCCCATTTAACAGCGCCCATCACGGATTGTCTTAGTAGCAAAAAGAAATTTGTTTGGATGGGAGAAGCGCAGCAAGCGTTCGAACGCTTAAAGCAGGCGTTTGCGTCGGAAGAGCAACTTTTGCACGTGGATCTACAACAACCAATGAGAGTGGAGACTGACGCATCAGACCGAGCGGTGGGGGCCGTTCTTCTCCAGCCGGGAAAAGATACGTCTGAATGGAGACCGTGTGCATTCTTCTCGCGGAAGTTGAACAAATCAGAGAGGAACTACACAGTGTACGACCGAGAACTGCTCGCCATTCATGAAGCATTCCGGAAATGGCGGCACTTGCTGATTGGGGCGCAGCACAAGGTTCAAGTCCGAACTGACCACAAAAATCTGGAATACTGGAGAACAGCCCGAGTGCTGAACCAGAGACAAGTGAGATGGGCCCAGGAGTTCTCCAAATTCCACTTTGAGATTCGTTACGTGCCCGGCTCCGAGAACGTGAGGGCGGACGCTCTTTCCAGGAAACCTGAGTACTTAGAGGGGGAGGGAGCGCCAGAGGCAAGGCATGTAATCCCTGAAGACCGCTGGGTGTGTGGGGCGGCATTGGTGGGGCAGAGGGAACTGATAGAGGGTACGGAGAACGATGAATACGCCCAAGAGAAACTCAGAGAGCTCCGGAGGACAGAGGAGAACACAGGGGGGTTCGAAGAAAAGAACGGGGCGTTGTATTACAAAGGGGCACTGTACATACCCGACGGGGAACTGAGGGGCAGAGTACTCAAGCAGTTGCATGACAGCCCCACAGCGGGACATTTTGGACAGCACAAAACCATGTGGTTGGTTACCAGGGAGTTTTGGTGGCCCAAGGTGAGGGAGGACATACGGGAATATGTCAGGGGTTGCGACAGGTGCCAGCGAGCGAAAGGAGAGAGGGTGGCGCCAGCGGGGCTATTACAACCCTTACCCACGCCCGAAAGGCCATGGGAGGCAGTATCCATAGATTTTATGACGGACCTGCCAAAATCCAAAGGCAAAACAGCTGTCATGGTGGTGGTAGATCAATTAACCAAGATGTGTCATTTTATAGCTTGTTCACATGCAGTCACAGCGGAGGAAACCGCCAAGTTGTTTGTAGAACATATTTTCAAGTTGCATGGCGCCCCCTTGAGGGTGTTGAGCGACAGAGGGAAACAATTTACTTCCAGGTTCTGGAGGAAACTTATGAGCTTACTGCACGTAGAACTCAATTTCTCAACTGCCCGGCACCCAGAAACCAATGGGCAAGCGGAAAGGGCAAATGGGGTTTTACAACAATACCTGAGGTGTTATGTAAAAGACAGAGAAAATGATTGGGTGGATAAGTTACCTCTAGCAGAATTTGCCTACAACAACGCGGAGAACGTGTCCACAGGGATGAGTCCCTTCCTGGCAAATTATGGGTGTCACCCCTGGGCATTCCCAGGAGAGGGAGGGGAGAGGTGGAGCGTGCCGGCGGCGGAATATTTTTTTGAAGAGATGGAGGCGATCCACCGTCAGCTTCAACTTAACTTAGAGAAAGCCAAGGAAGAATATAAGAAGCAAGCAGACAGAAATAGGAGGGAAGGTGAAACTATAAGGGTGGGGGACCGGGTGTGGTTGTCCACCCAAGGGCTACCGTTCAAGGGCGGGAGCAAGAAATTGAGGCCCAAAAGATTGGGACCCTTTGAGGTCATACAGCAGGTCAACCCAGTGGCATTCAAACTCAGGCTGCCCAGTCACATGAAATTACACCCAGTATTTCACAGGTCATTACTGTCGCCGTACCGAGAGGGACGTGAGTGGAGGGAGCGTGAGAGAGAGGCCACCCAAACGCCCGTGATAGAAGAGAGAGAGCGCGACATGAACGTGGCAGGAATCATTGATTCCAGGTGGAAGGGGAATCAGGTGGAATATCTGGTAGAATGGGAGGGGGAAGCAGAGTCGGAAAACACTTGGGTACCAGCAGAGGTAGTCAATGACGAGGTTTTAATAGAAACATTTCATCAGCGTTTCCCAAGAAAACCGCAACCCGTGGCTCGATTTAGAAGGGAACACTTTGGGACCACCGATGAGGAAGGAGAGTTTGAAGGGTTCCCAGAGTCAGGGGTGGGTGAAGAAGCCGACTCCGACGAAGAAGAGGAAGACGGGGAGAGAGACGGTACGCCGTGGCTAGAAGTGTTAGAATCCTCGGACGACGAGGAGAGTTCCTTCAGGGGCTTTCCGCCCTCACCGCCAGTGGGAGAGGAGGCGGGAGGGGGTGAAGGGGGCCCTGGGGGGGGAGGTGGATGTCAGGGAACTGCCATCGGAGAGACAGGTGGTGGACAGGCTCCAGGAGAATAGGAAAGAATCTGCAGCAGAAGAGGGAACCAGCAGGGGGAGTGCAGGAGTCACAGCGGAGGGGAGGCTCTGGGATGCTTCCAGTGAGAGTAGTGGAGAGGTAATGGGACCCCCTTTGGGAACTCCCACCCTTCGCCGGAAACTGTCACGCAGAGAGTCACGAAAGCGCATGTCTGTCAAACAGCTTTTATGTTGGCGTAAATTCCGTAGACGCCCACTGTCAGAT
The DNA here is from genome assembly GCF_964252035.2 of Podarcis erhardii. Lineage (NCBI taxonomy): Eukaryota > Metazoa > Chordata > Lepidosauria > Squamata > Lacertidae > Podarcis > Podarcis erhardii. The sequence continues at coordinate 139,650,419 of NC_138497.1, read as the reverse complement.
TCTACCAGCGACTGACGGAGTCATGCTTTGGGGGCTCCGTTAGTGCATCGGTTTGGATGACCAGCCAAACCCCAGAGGGATCAAGCTTTTACGCACAAGCAGCTCATTATCCCATCACAGAAGCTTTTCCAAAACTTCTTTTGCAGCCATTTGAGGTTTCTGAAGACTTCGGTGATTGATTGTTGAAGCTTTTCCAGAACTTCTTTTGCATCCATTTGATAAGTTAAACTTTTATTTATTTATTTTTTTATAATATTTTTATTAAGTTTATGAAATACAGGAAAAAAGAATAAAAGACAGATATAGAAAATAAAATAGAGAAGTTACAAATTTCCATGATCCTTTTTTTCAGCAAATCCAATGGACTTCCCCGCATCTTCCTAACCCTGCGTTCTCTGTGATACAAAACATCAGCAATTTGTTAACTTATTTCAAAACTTATTGTATCTTTCATTTTATCATGTTATCTAGTTTCAAAAGTGTTGTAACCCACATCTTATACGTTTTAGCTTAAACATAATAAAGTTATTTCATTATTCCACCTCTGACTTCTTGTACCTTAATTTCCATTTCATTAATTTACAATTGCTGAAGCTAGAGTTTCCTAAAAAGTGCATTTTTTAACATTCATACAACTTATAATGTTTTTTTCAAATAGTCTTTAAATTTTTCCCAGTCTTCCTCGATTGTTTCTTCTCCCAAGTCTCGGATTCTGCCAGTCATTTCGGCCAGTTCCATGTAGTCCATCAACTGCGTCTGCCATTCCTCCAGCGTGGGTAAATCTTGTGTCTTCCAATGCTTAGCAATCAGGATCCTTGCTGCTGTGGTAGCATACATAAAAAAAGTTCTATCTTTCTTAAGTACTCTCTGGTCCACAATGCCCAGAAGAAAGGCCTCCGGTTTCTTAGGTAAGGTAAATCTAAGTACCTTTTTTAGTTCATTATGAATCATCTCCCAAAAGGCCTTCACTTTCGGGCAAGTCCACCAGAGGTGAAAGAATGTCCCTTCCGCCTCTTTGCATTTCCAACATTTATTGTCAGACAGGTGATATATCTTAGCAAGTTTGACTGGGGTCATGTACCACCGGTATATCATTTTCATAATATTTTCCTTCAAGGCACTACATGCCGTAAATTTCATTCCGGTGTTCCATAACCTTTCCCAGTCTTCAAACATAATGTTGTGCCCCAAGTCCTGCGCCCATTTTATCATGGCGGATTTGACTGTCTCGTCCTGTGTATTCCATTTAAGCAGCAAGTTATACATTCTCGAAAGTAGTTTATTTTTTGGCTCTAACAGTTCTGTCTCTAATTTCGATTTTTCCACCTGGAATCCAACCTTTTTGTCCACTTTAAAAACCTCCTGGATTTGAGCATAGTGCAACCAATCTCGCACCTTGTTTTTTAATTTTTCCAAGCTCAGCAACCTCCAATTGTCTCCAATTTTTTCAATTATTTCCCAATATTTAGGCCAGTAGGCTTCCATGTTAAGTCTCTTACGTGCCTTGGCCTCCACCGGTGAGAGCCACCTCGGAGTCTTACTCTCCAATAAGTCCTTATATTTTGTCCAGACCATCAAAATTGCTCTTCTGACAATATGGTTTTTAAACAATTTGTGAACTTTAACCTTGTCATACCACAAATATGCATGCCACCCAAAAGCATTATCAAACCCTTCCAGATCTAGGACATCAGTGTTTTCCAATAAGATCCAATCTTTCAACCAGCAGAAGGCTGCAGATTCATAATATAACCTCAAGTCTGGCAGGGCAAATCCCCCTCTTTCTTTCGCGTCAGTTAGTATTTTAAACTTTATTCGGGGCTTTTTGCCCTGCCAAACAAACTTGGAAATATCCTTCTGCCACTTTCCAAAACATTCCACTTTGTCCACGATCTGTAGGGCCTGGAACAGAAATAACATTTTTGGCAATACATTCATCTTTATAGCTGCTATTCGGCCCAACAAGGAAAGTTTCAATCTTGACCATATTTCCAAGTCTCTTTTGATTTCTGACCAACATTTCTCATAATTTTCTTTAAACAAATTCAAATTTTTGGAGGTCAGATACACCCCTAGGTATTTTACTTTTTTAACCACATTTAATTCTGTTTCTTTCAGGAACTCATCTGTTTCTGTAGTGGTCAAATTTTTTGCTAGAACCTTAGTTTTTTGCTTGTTCAGCTTAAATCCCGCCACCCGACCAAAGTCAGAAATTAATTCTAACACTCTTTTAGTACTCGAGACTGGCTCCTGTAATGTTAATACCAAGTCGTCTGCAAAAGCTTTCAGTTTATATTGTTTCACTCCGACCTCAATTCCTTGTACAGACTGGTCCTTTCTAATCATGTTCAATAGCACCTCCAGAACTGAAATGAACAATAGGGGGGATAGGGGGCACCCCTGTCGTGTCCCTTTTTCAATTTTAAACCCCTCTGTCACCACATTGTTTACTATCAGCTTAGCTTTTTGTTCTGAGTAAATTGCCTCTATTCCATTTTCAAACCCCCGCCCCACTCCCATCCCTTCCAAATTTTTCTTCATGAACATCCAAGAAATGTTGTCAAAGGCTTTCTCCGCATCAATAAAGATTAAAACCGCTCTAGTATTAAGATTTGTTTGTAGAAGTTCCAAAATGTCAATAATGTTTCTTGTATTATCAAACAAATGCCTACCGGGGAGAAAGCCAGCCTGGTCCTTATGGATCACTTCATTAAGTACTTTTTTAAACCTACTTGCCAAAATATCTGCAAAAATTTTGTAATCCACGTTTAGGAGTGAGATGGGGCGGTAGTTCTTAAGCTGGGTCTTTTCAGTTTCTTGTTTAGGTATCAATGTGATGAAAGCTTCTTTCCACGTCTCCGGTGCCTTCCTCCCCTCCATAATCTGATTGCAGACCTCCAACAGAGGTTGTATCAAATAGTCCTTCAAAACCTTATAGTATTTGGAGGTAAGTCCATCAGGGCCTGGAGATTTGCCTAATTGAAGGTTCTGAATGGCACTTTCAATTTCTTGCTGAGTAATATTACTATTCAGGGTAGTTCTCATTTCCTGAGTTATTTTTTGTAATCCATTAGTTTTAAGGAATTGATCCACCTCAAAGTCTTTCTGTGGCCCTTGTGAATAAAGTTCTTTGAAATATCTCTGGAAACACTTTCTAATTTCCTCGGGTTTCTGAACCATTCTCCCTTCAATCTCTAGATTTGTAACTGTATTAAGTTTTTGTCTCTTTTTCAACTGCCATGCTAGCAGTTTCCCACACTTGTTTGCTGATTCAAAGGATCTTTGTTTCATTTGTTTAATTTTCCATTCCACCTCTTGATTTATCAATTTCGAATATTGTGCCTGGAAAAATTTCACTTCTCTCAGCACTTCCTTCGACTTGGGCCTAGATCTTAATTTTTTCTCTCCTTCTCTTATTTTCTCCAATATCTTCTCCTTCTTTTCATTCCAGAACTTTTTCTTAATCGTATTTTGTTGTATTAGAAACCCTCTCATAACTGCTTTACTTGCGTCCCAGATTGTTCTTTTTTCCACAGTGGTGTTTAAATTTATCTCAAAATAGTCCTTTAAAGTTTTTTGGGCCTTCTTAACAATCTCCTGATCCCTTAATAGGGTGTCATTCATTTTCCATCTAAAGGATCCGGTTGTGTTTAGTCTCAGTTCCACTTTCAATGCATTATGGTCGGAGCAGGTTTTTGGGCAGATTTCCACTTTTCTAGTCTTAGGTGCCAGTCCTCTAGTTATCCATATTTGGTCGATTCGTGTCCATGTCAGATGAGCTTCAGAAAAGAAAGTTCCTTCTTTTCCTAGGGGGTTCTTAACCCTCCATATGTCAATTAAGTCCATGTTGTCAGTCATTTCAAAAAAAGTTTTAGGTAGTCTGCCATCTTTCGTTATGTTAGCACTTTGCGACTTATCCATGTTTACAGATACGACCCCATTCATATCACCCAACATAATGATGTTGTTATAGTCTAAGTAGTCCAGCATAATCTCATGCAGCTTCCTAAAGAATTCCGATTTTCCTTCATTTGGAGCATATATTCCTAATATCAAAAATTTTTCTCCTTGTGTCTGAATTTCAATCGCCAAAATTCTGCCATGTTCATCTTTAAATAAAAATTTCGGTGACAGGCTCTCCTTTGCATATATCACCACTCCTCTTTTCCTGACTTTATCCGAAGAAATAAATTCTTGGCCTAATCTTTTATTAATTAACACTTTTCTGTGGAGCCTTGTCACATGTGTTTCTTGCAAGCAAATAATGTCCAATTGTTCTTTTTTCAAAATATGAAATACTTTTCTTCTTTTTTCCGGAGAGTTTCCGCCATTTATATTCCAGCTGAGAAGCTGCAGAGACATCCTGGTTTAGTTGGTGGGTCTTACAATGGGGTGTCTAGGTTTTCCTCCAATCCCGGAGGTGGTGGTGCTGGTCCAGATCCAGACGGTGTAGGTTTTGGTGGTGGTCCCGATGGTGGTGGTGGCCAAGAAGCTGCAGCTCCTTTTTGGAGGTCCTCCTCGTGGTCGTGTAGGAACTTCTGTTGATCCTCAGGTGTTTTGATTCTTACCTTCCTTCCTTTATAGGTAAATGATAGTCCTTGTGGGAACTCCCACCTATAAGGAATTGCGTTGTGACAATTTGGTCCGGTCTGTGTAAATGGTCCTAAGGATAAGTTAAACTTTTAAAACTTTTTGGGGGGTTTTTGGATTTTGGGTTGGGGTGTTTGGGATTCAAGGACTTGGTTCTGGGCTTGAATTTCTGTGTGATGGGTGGCTGGGTGCTTTGAATTTTTTGGATTTGAAGCACAGCACTGATTTTTGTGTGTGTGTGTGAGTTTACGAAGGTAGGAGCTGTGCTGCCATGGGACCCAAGAAGACTGCTGCTGCAGATGCCGGCGAGAGGAAGAAGGAGAAGGTGACGCTGGAAATGAAGGAGATCATCTGGAAGCACGACCGCGGAATGCGTGTGACAGGCCTCGCCAGGGAGTACGGGAGGAATCCATCGACCATCGGGACCATCCTGAAGATGAGGGAGAAGATCCTTGCGACTGATGCAGCCAAGGGAGTCACCGGGATCGTGAAGAACCGCCCAGCTGTTCTGGAGGAGGTCGAGAAGTTGCTGCTCATCTGGTTAGAAGAGAAGCAGCGTGCAGGGGACACAGTGACTGAGGCCGTCATTTGTGAGAAGGCCAAGGCCTTGCATGCAGACCTCGTCCGGGAACAGCCAGGAACCTCAGGCGAGCCAGAAGTCTTCAAGGCAAGCAGAGGTTGGTTTGACCGGTTCAAGACAAGATCTGGAATCCACAGCGTGGTCAGGCATGGAGAGGCTGCCAGTTCTGATGTTCCTGCGGCTGAAGACTTTGCAGCGGAGTTCCTGGAGGTTGTGAAGATGGAGGGCTATGTTCCATAGCAGGTCTTCAACTGCGACGAGACCGGGCTGTTTTGGAAGAGGATGCCCAAAAGGAGTTTCATCACACAGGAGGAGGCCAAGTTGCCTGGCCACAAGCCCATGAAGGACCGTCTGACCCTGCTCTTCTGTGCCAACGCAAGCGGCGACCTGAAGATCAAGCCCCTGCTGGTGTACCACTCGGAGAACCCACGGGCCTTCAAGAGACACAAGGTCGACAAGGAGCAGCTGAGTGTCATGTGGCGATCCAACAGTAAGGCTTGGGTCACACATGTGCTGTTTGTGGACTGGGTCAATCTTGCTTTTGGCCCTGCTGTCAAACAGTACCTGCTGGACAATGACCTGCCGCTGAAGGCTTTGCTTCTGATGGACAATGCCCCTGCTCATCCTAAAGGCCTTGAGGTGGACTTGTTGGAGGAGTTCAGCTTCATCAGCATCATGTTCCTGCCGCCTAACACCACGCCACTGCTCCAGCCGATGGATCAGCAGGTCATCGCCAATTTCAAAAAACTCTATACCAAGGAGCTTTTCAGGCGATGCTTCGAGGTGACTGATTGCACCACCATCACCCTGCGGGAATTCTGGAATGACCACTTCAAAATCGTCACCTGCTTGAAGATGATCACCACGGCCTGGAACGGGCTCAGCCAGAGAAATTTGAATTGCGCTTAGCGCAGCCTGTGGCCGGACTGTGTGGCACCAAGTGATTCTGATGCACCAGAGTCAACAGTGGTGCAGGACATTGTTGCCTTGGGGAGGACCATGGGACTGGAGGTCACAGAGGAGGACGTCTGCGAGCTGGTAGAGGAGCACAACCACGAGCTGACCACCCAGGAACTGGTCGAACTGCGGGCAGAGGCTGCGCAGGAGCAGGCCTCGCTGGAAGAGGAGGAAGCAACTGAGGAACGGCTGTCCTCCAAAGAACTGAGGGACATTTGCCTGAAGTGGAAGGATGTGCAGGCTTTTGCAGAGCGGCACCACCCTAACAAGCACGTGGCACATGACCTTGCGAACACTTTTGATACGAGGGTCCTGTCGCCTTTCAGGGAGGTGCTGAAAAGGCGGATGAAGCAGCAGACCATGGACAGGTTCTTTAGCAAGAAGCAAAGAGTGGAAGAGGAACCTTCTTCGAGTGGTCCCCCAGAGTCTTAGAAAATGTACTGTACACTTTGTTGATTTTTAAATGTTTTTCTGTCATGTTTAGAAACTTAATTTATTGTTCCTTCAATTTTTGAAATGCTCTTTACAGTATGTGTGACTTTAAAGAGCAGTTAATAAACTCTTTTTGTACCAAATTTGGCTTTGTTTGGACTTTTTTTGACCATAGGAACACATTGATTTTCAGTGCATTCCTATGGGATTTCGTGCTTCGCAAGACGAAAAATTCGCTAGATGAAAAAACTCGCGGAACGAATTAATTTCGTCTTGCGAGGCACCACTGTACTTTTGAGATTAATCATTACACACATATTCAGAGCTGCATTCCTATGCCCGCTTAGTATTCCTATCAGACATAATGAGATTTATTTATGAGTAAAGAAGGCATGGTTATGAACTCAGCTGCCCTTGGAGCACTCTCTGTCACCTTCTGTGTTCACTATATTTAAAAAAGCAAATTAACAGGGTTTGGGTCAACCATAACATTTTACGCTTCCATACTCTCACATAGTTCAGTTAGGCAGCTCATGCTGCAAAACTTTCGAAAGTGTCATTCTGTTGCATGGTTTTCATTTGCTTGTATATAATATTTCTGCTGATGTTTCCAATCCACAGCAGAGAATTTGTGGCTCAGCTAGTACATTTGTGTCCTGGTATGCCCCACAGAGGAATAAAAACATCTTGAAGGTCCCAGGCCACAGAGAGGTTAGGCTGGCCTCAACTAGAGCCAGGGCTTTTTTGGCTGCGGTTCCAACCTGGTGGAACGTTCTGTCACAAGAGACAAGGGCCCTGCAGGACTTGATATCTTTCCGCAGGGCCTGCAAGACAGTTCCACCAGGCTTTTGGTCAGGGCGCAGCCTGACTCTCTTCTTTGGCAATTTTTACAAAACTTTAGTTTATGGTTGCCATCAATTTTGATTTTAATTAATTTTTATAATGTTTTTTATACTGTTGCACTGTTTTAGTGTTGTTAGCCGCCCTGAGCCCGGCTTTGGCTGGGGAGGGCGGGAAATAAATAAATAATTATTATTATTATTATTATTATTATTATTATTATTATTATTATTATTATTATCTATGGTGGCTAAGCCTGGTTTATAGCAGAAATGTAATTGCACCTTTTACTTGTAGCATGATATCTTTCTTTGAAAGCCAAAATAATGCTTGAGCATACAGTATATTTTCTCTTACAAGGAAGCTTCCCATTTCTTTGAGAAGTTAAAAAAAGTGTTTGGAAGATACAAAGGAGTGTGTGTGTGTGTGTGTGTGTGTGTGTAGTGTGCATGCTGTAGTAACTTTGCATTTATAATCCGAAGAGATCTGTTTTTTCAGCAGCACATATTACTGAAAGTAAAACATTTTATTTTTTAAAAATGGATTCATATAAATTTTAGTATTCTGTTGCCTGTGTGTACATTTGGCAGTGACACAAAAGGAAACCGGCTGATGGTTTTCCTGGGATTAGAGGCCTGATTACCAAGGACATGTTTTGGTTGGTTGCAATTAAAATGCTTGTCAGGCATTCGATACCAGGAACCCTTTTGATAGACGGCTTAAGCTGAGGCAAGTGCAGCATCCTATTCTAAGTGAGTGATGGCGGAGCTGGCTGCCTTGCCGTCATTCTGGAAAATTCTGTGGCCAGCGAGCTCCCTCTGTGTCTCCCACTCGGCCTCTTTTCCTTTTCACCACTGCGGGGACTTCATCTGATTTGCAGTTTTCCTCTTCCCCGACACACATACGGAAGCTGCAAGCTGGTGGCTGGCAGACTGTGTCTGTCTGGAGATAGACAGAGAGCTCACGGATACTAATACTCTGGGAGAATGGTTATGCTGCAGTTATTTAAGGATATGCCTTTGTTGGTATTGCAGCACAGGAGCTGGTAATGTTTTTTCCCCTTTTTGATTTACCATCAGCTTTATGTGTGTCTTTTTAAATACCTGCAATATGCTGATCTACAGAAGCCCTTCCGTCTATATATTAGGTGCAGAATTTGCAAATACTAGATGAATGCAGGCTCTGTATGGAAGGCATAGGGTATACATATGTTTGCATTTCATGCATTTATTTAATTGATTTGGTATATGGGTGGGGTTTTTTGAGGGGGGAAATTTTGCATGCATTTTTGGGTTGCATTTTAAACTAAATGGGTGCTTTTTGTACAGAAATGGAGGATAATACTTTTCCAGTGTAATAATATTAAGTGTGTGTGTATATGTGTGTGTTATTTTGCAGATTCTCCAGCCTTTTCTTTCTAACCAGACACACTCCTTGGGTTTGACTTGCTTGCAGACAAAAGGTAAGGCACAGCTCGTTTTTCACCTGTCTGTACTCACACAGCGGAGTGGGTGTTTCATTCACAGGCGATCTTTTGCATACGACTTTTTATTCTATTCTGATACACAGTACTATAGCTTTTCTTGGGCGTTTTGGCTTGGCCATGGAGTACCATTGTGGAAGTTCATTGTGATGGCTGCATTCTTAAAAACTACTTGATGCGTGGAGACATAAGCTCAGTCATTTTGGCCACTGGGGTTCCCTCAAAGTACAAAACAACAACTAAAAACCTTTGCTTTTCTCGATCACCTGTCAGAGCTGGACAAACAAAACAAGCACCAACATTATTCAGCCCTTTATTCTCAACCATTCTAGATAAAGGGTATTAAGAGTGGGGGAACCTTTCTCCCTAAAAATTAACTGTGGTTGCAGTTCTGTGTAAAGGAGTACATAAGGGATTAAATACCTTGGCTTGTTTCAGTAGGTAGAGTCTGCCACATACAGACAGAGCCGTGTTTGTTTCTAGGGAGGGAAATGTCTGTTTTTGTTACCCCCCCCCCACTATTGTAACTAAGATACATGTATCCTTGCCATTGATTTTCATGCTGTATCTTTATTGGGTAGGGATGTGAGGATACAGCAAATGCATCCCTTTTCTACCCCCCCCCCATCAAGCCATTCAGCTTACAAGAGGCTACGCCTACATGTTGCCACAAAAGCTGCAGAACATTTTGTTGCTGAGACACATCAGAATACACATATATTATCCTGCTTTCCACTCATTCCTTTTTCGTTGCTGTAACAACACTTTGCAGCCATCTGCATGAGATACTGAGAAAAGAAAGCAAAATGTGTCTCCTTTTTTCTCTCCCTCTGGAATACATCTAATACAATACTCCATAACACAGAATCTGGGAACTGTTCTTTTTGGTTTGGGTTTTGAATGGGGCCTAATCTGTTCTGGGCACCCTCTCAGTCTGTGGGGTTTTTTTTGGGGGGGGGGTTTGGTGGTCACTTCACCTTTACCTAAGGTTCTGTAAATATAGTCCATGTCCCATGTTCAACTTAATGTAGTCACATGTTTTTTCACACATTCACATGAAAAAGTATGTTTGCAAACACATATGTCACATAAGTGCAATTGCCAAAGTATCAAGGTTGGCTGTATTTCTCTGTAACCCAAAGTTGAGTGTGATACATTATGTCAAATGGCATGCACGTGTTTGTGTGTTCAATGTATGTGTGTTGTGTGTCTGCATGCCTGTCTGTGTGCTTCACATGTTAAGTTCTTAACTGTTGTCTGCCTGAATCTGAATCTATCGTAGTGTTTTATATACTAATTACCTCCCCCCAATGTCAACTATATATTTAGGAGAGATCAAAATGCAACTAGGCTTCAAACTCACATTCTGCTTTTTGTGTTCATTTTCCTCTGCTATTTGTTGCCTTAATTGCAGCACCTTGTCATCTTTACGTTTACCTGGTTTTTTAAAAGAATATGAACACGGGAAGCTGCTTTATAGTGAATCAGACATTGCTTACTATGGTCTCCCCTGAATGGCATCAGCTCTGCAGGATCTCTGGCAGAGGCCTTTCCCAGGACCTGCAATCTGGGCCCCTTCTTCCTGCAGACCATGTGCTCTGCCATGTAACGATAGCCCTTCTCCACACATGAGTTGCTCTCTCCTTTGAGATGCTGGGGACCTTCTGCCATTAAGGCCAGTTCATGTTTCAGACCATGTGTGGCTTGTACCCTTTGCTCACTCTTTGTCAGATTTTGGCAAATTTCCTTAGGAATAGCTCAACAACTTTGGCCAACGGACAAAACAAAAAAAGGCCAACAACTTTTGTGTCCAGATTTTCACTTGTTGAAACATGGCAATCCCATGATTATTATGCACAATAAAATGGGTATAAGGTACGAGGTATGGAAGTTACAGGTGCAAATCCTTCTGCTGAACAAAGTGGAGGGACCTTATCACAAGATCTTATGAGATATAAAAAGTTAAGTACACATAAAATGCTCTTTGTTGTTCCATGCAGTTCTTTTGCCATTTAATATTGCATGTATTTCAGTGTTGGCTTTTAAATCTGGCTAATAATCTTGTTTGCTGAGGTCTAATGGCCTGCCACCACTCATAGAAACATGATATAGTGCCTCTACTGTTGATAGAAAAAGAGGCTCTTCCACAAGCATTCATTTGAAGCTCTGTGATGTGGGGTTCCACTTGGGAGAATGATTGGACTGGGAAGTTCACCTGCTACCTCTCTCCTCCTGATCACCCACTCCAGAAGCCACTATTTCCTCTTTAAAGAGGTCAACTTGGGCTGCAGGAATCCACATTAGTTGCATGTAGCTTGTATCTTTGCTCTGAGGGGCTCAAACTGGACTCTTCATTTGGTAATATTTACTGTGACAATGCCTTTGAATTGTTGAACTTAAAAGTCTCTTCTTTCTTGAAAATCTATCCAGCATGATCAATGGAAAGTATGGCTAGCTATGCTTTTTTGTAAGTTCCATTCTTCAGAGAATTGTTTAGAAAACTGGCACTCTAATGCTTGAAAAGTAAGGGACATTTCACACACCGTTGAAATATTCCTCCATGCAAGACATCTCAAGTGTCCCCCAGATGATTTTGCCCCATAAAGGTAACATACCATAAATGTAACAACTTAACGTTGTAAGTTGCTTTGAAATGTTTTGTGTCATGAGTAATGAATAAATGTAATCATAAACAATAACAACATGCAACTCAGGCCCTCAGTAGATAAAGTGACAGCTATTGTGATGCTGACAGCTGAAAATGTGCTTCCATGATAATGACAAATGGCTGCTTGGAAGCTATAGCTGAATGTCCTAAGTTATGTTTTACTTTTTCTGAGTTAATGCTTCCCCATTGGATAGTTGCATGCTGGGACATTGGTAGCATTCTTTGATCAGGGGTACAGCTAAAGGCAAAGAGCAGGCAGACTGGAGTTCATTCAGGCAGAGCAACCAGAAGAGGTCCTGGAGCCAAAGAAAATAGAGGTGGAGGTGTCATTCCAAGGCAAATCAGGGGTGAGGCATTACCACTGGCTTGATTGCATGGAACTAGATTTTGACTATATGACTTCTGCTACTGTTTGTTAAGGGACACGGGTGGTGCTGTGGTCTAAACCACAGAGCCTAGGACTTGCTGATCGGAAGGTTGGCGGTTCGAATCCCCGCGATGGGGTGAGCTCCCGTTGTTTGGTCCCAGCTCCTGCCAACCTAGCAGTTCGAAAGCACGTCAAAGTGCAAGTAGATAAATAGGTACTGCTCCGGCGGGAAGGTAAACAACGTTTCCGTGCACTGCTCTGGTTCGCCAGAAGCGGCTTAGTCATGCTGGCCACATGACCCGGAAAAACTGTCTGTGTTAATGACACAGCTTTACATTTCCAAAGTGCTTTACAGCACAATGAGTTTGTTGTTGTGTTTGTTTGTTTTAAAAAGGTGCCCCAGGTAGAGCTGCCATCGTAAGTCTACCTCTACTATTGCTAGTACCTCCTTGTCTGAGATGCATCATGCCCCAACATTACTGTCCTTGCATCAACAGGTGAATTGGCACCTTTTTGTCCATTCCTTTGGGGAGGGATGAGGTGCATCCCCTTACTGTGTCCAAGCTACTGTTTGTCTTCTTCATAGTATTGATTTTACGTAGTTGCTTCTACAGGGAAAAGTTGGTTCTGGTGTTCCACATTTTGGCTGTGACTTATAAATATTTGCAATAAATAAATAAAATGCAGAGGAGGTGGCTGCTGCTAGGCTCATAGAAGCTACATCTTCTGCCATATTCCTTACTGGAAACCCCATCTCATTCCCCACTATCATCTGCTGAGATGAGCAAAAAATAATTATTATTCTGACCCAAAGATGAGACAGAGGGTGAGAAGCAAAGAGTACTAGGAAGGAATAAGGTGAAAAGCACAGTGGGTTCAGCACCAGTCTTTGAATTGGTAATAAGATAAACATAGGTTTTCCTCCAAATTCTAATCTTAGCCATGTAGATAGAGGGGAGGCCTAACCTGCCCCTCTCTGACATGCTAGGTATGACATGTAGAGGTCTGACATGTAGAGGGAGCATTGTTTTTCTTTTCTTTTTTAGTATGTGGAACCATTTAGACATTGAATCCTCTCACCTGCTGGCTGAAATGAAAACAGAGAACAGAGCCACATTAAGGCAGTTGGACTTAGCTCTCTCAAATCAAAATCCTACTCCTTGTCTTGGGCCAGACCAAAATTTTATCCTCTAATGTCAGTTGGGTAGGTGAAGTTTAGCTTTCTTAAATCCACCCAGTGCAGGCTGAGATAAGATTTAAATCAAGGAATTCTAGCTAGTAGCTCATACACATTTTGCTACTATGGCTGCAGAACCATAGCAATTTGGGGTTTTGTTTTGTCATATGCTCATTCTCACCCAGGCAATCTAGCATTATTTCTAAACCTGGCTTTCTAAAAATTGATTTCCATTTGCCAAACAATCTAAACTACATAGGAAAGTTACCAACAAAACCCACAGGACAAAAAGTAACCCATTGCAGTATTATATTTTCAATAATTTACCCTATCTTCAAAATAAAAATAAAAATTGATAGCTTTAAATATATATTGCTCCTATTGGCTCTACAACCCCTACACTTGTTGTCTGGCTTTTGTGGGCAGGTGCCTGGCTGGTGTGGGAATTTAAAATGCCTCAGAAATATTCCCTATTTGTTTTGGGTGTTGACGTCCCCCACCAGAGACCTCTACAAACATTTTTATTTGTTATATTTTTCGACACTGGAAAGGCATGAATTAGGAATGTGCCTGAAGTTCTCATCCATTTGTCAAAGGCTGAACACCAATGATTTATCTTCACATTTTAAAATTTTACCCTGCACCATCCACAAGCAACAAGCTGAAACAGCAGTTTCTGCCGGGATTCATTCCAAAGGAGTTCCAAACTTGTGATTCAGGGACTGCTACTGTTTACTGGTTGCACTTGATGACATCATGCAAGTTTTTGCTGCAGCACTGGCAAAGGAGGCATAAAAGTCTCCACTAGGCTTTTAGCAGGGGGGTGGGGGACAGATAAATGATGATGTCAGGCCATGCAACAGCAGATCCTATGGCACTTACTGCTTTTTAGGATAACTATTGCAATTCTCCTTTGTTTTACAGAAACAACCAATTCTAGACATGAAAGGTTTTAGCAAAAGCTGCTGATCTTGTGGACAAATAGAGGGTAAATCTGTTTGTCGGCATCCATACCAGAAAACTAGTCAGAAGTAAAGCTACGCACATATTCTAATAGGGATCAACTATAAGCATGCAATAAATATTGATCTAATAGAAAATGAGAACCGTGTTGCTCCTGTTGCATGTTGTATCTCATGTCTGCTGCAGGTGGGAAGTCATGATATTACTGTACATATTTCAAGCTGATTGTTTTTGGTTACTGCTCGATTTTTTTAAATGAAAAAACCATTAATTGTTTTATGTTGTGTTCATTTCATTATTTCCTGTGGGAACAGGTGACTCGAGTGTTTGCAATCAGATAGATTGCCTTATTGCTACTAACAAGATGACAGTAATGAGTGTAAGAAGTCTTGCCCCCTAGAACTCACTCTCGGTAGGTTCTTTTTAAAAACTCTAGAGGGCTTGGGGGCTGACTTTCATTGAGCTACCAAGTCACCCCTTCCTTCTCTCTTGCCCTTGGAGTGTACTCTTAATCAGTGTTAATGTGGGTCCCACCATGTTTGGGGCAGTTCCCTCTATTGCCTCCCCGCAAGGGCTTGGCTCGCTCAGTTGAACTCCATCCATAGTCTATGGTCTTCAGAGCTCTACAGGCAAGATACATGTGAAACAATAAATTATAAGTTTTAAAAAATGGTTTGGACTGGCTTAAATTGATTTATAAAGGAAATCAATAAGCCTCAGTGAAAACACATCCACCAGGGAGGAATTTGGGCCATTGACACTGAGAAGTGGGAATGTGTTGCTCTATTTCCATTGCAGTTTAATATAATAAAGGAAATGTGGAACAGTTTATAAAATTAGATCTAGGCTATTTATTTGTATTCCTGTATGTTATAGTCAGATTACTCAAAATGGCATAGATCAGCCTCTTTAGCCTTCGTCGGCTTCAGCTCTCAGTGCAATTGATGAGAGCAATAGACAACCATACATATTTCTTGTATTGTATTTGTACATTGTTCTCCTTTGGAGCAGCTTCTCCCATTTCATCAGATGTGGACAATCGATAAGTATGGCTGCACAAAAATTTCACCTGTAAATTTTTTTCAGAGTGAGGGAGTGGGGAGTGGTGGGGAGTGGTGGGGAAAAGGTCTGTGAAAACACCATTTTTACACACTGTTCACAGCCAACTGCAGCAGAATTTTTAAAAATGTACTTTTAAAATATCCTGGCCCATCAACAATCAGGTAGCAGTCTGATGGTATCATATCATCTCATAGCCAGTTAAATTTGTCTAGGTGTCAATGTCACAAAGCCAGATTTGAGTGAGGGCAATTTATCCTGCTGCTCATACAGCTGAATGACCAGACATTTCCAGCCTATTTTGCAGCCATCTATTTCTGCAGCCCCAACAGTTATCACACTGCAGAATTCCACTGGTAAGCTCAGGATTTAACCTTAGGCCCTTTTGCTAAAAAAGGAGGATGAATTTCCTGTATGTGCCGTGTACTCCTCCTCCTCCTCCTATTATCATTATTACTTAGTTGATTAAAAAATGAATCTCAAAGCAACTTATAAATATGAACATTAAAAATAAGAGTAAAACAACCTAAAATATACAAGTAGGTCCAACTGTACCTCCCACCACACTAAAAGATGAGCAGAAAATTAATATCAAAAGGTCTGGGTAAAAAATAAGGCTTTTGAGAAAGTTTTTGTTCCTAATTTGTGTGTGTGTGTGTTTTATACAAAACTACATACCTGATACTATGCTAATCAACATGTGTCATATAGATATCTGAACACATGGCGAAGCCAGTATGAAATCATGTAGGAAATCAATGGGCTGGTCAATTTTAGGTCTTATCGACAGGGGGAAGAGGTTGAGGAGTCATTGGACAGATCTTTCTTGAGTTTGCTCAGAGAAAAAGATATCCTCTTGACAGCCCTTATGTATTGTCATCTTAGTGTTCTGGTTCAAAATGGCCTTATTAGTTTGGACTCAGTTCATATTAAGAAAAGATACAAACCTGCCAAATAACATTCAGCCTTCCTACACTGGCATCACAGATGACTCTGTACCACCTTTGTCTTTATTTTGTTTTGTTTTGTTGTTCCAGAACAGATTTCCACTTTCTGTTCTGCATTAAAGCTCACGTGATACTCCTTAAAATGAAATGGCCAGATGTGATTCTGTCCTTTTTTGCACATATGCTTCCAAAATCTCCCCCAAAGTGGGAAATTGATCACAAAAAGCCTTTATTTTTGGACACGAGTAATTATGCTTTAAATTACTGTTTTACAAACATCATCTCAGTTTATAGCTTACTTGTGCCCTCAACTGCTCTTTAAAGTCAGACAGTATTTTTATCCTGTATTACAGACAGGCTGAGAATGTGTTCAGATGGGGGTCTTTTGGTTTATATCTCATTCTCTTAACCACCATGCATGCTTCATATGACATTGAGAGAATGAGCTATGAGGGCTTGTTGCAGCTTTTTTTGTCCCCAGTTGATCGCTACTTTGATACCATCGTTTTGGATTTACCTCAATCTTTATTCTGGGAAAAGTGAAATAATGGTGTTATGTAGTGAAGTTTCACCCTGGGCCAGCAGGGGGATACTGTAGATAGTTTTCACTCAGGTCTGTAGATAGTTTTCACTCAGGTCCACGTCAGTTACTTTAGGCGGGAAACTCTGGGTTGTTGTTGCTACAATGTTGACAGCCGGCTGCCTATAAAAGCAGGCCGGCTGAGCTGTTTGCTGTTCAGTTCTGTCCAGCTTGCAAGTAAAGAGCTGCTCTGGAGAAATCGCTGTGTCATCTGCTATGTTCGCCCACAACTTAACAAATCATATAAGCGGTCAGATTTGGCTGTACAATGACATCACTTAGGGCAAACAAAGCCAGTTCAAAGAGAAGGCAATTCTCTCTGTATGATGTTGCCCTCGCTCTGAATCCATAAACATCTTAATTCCTGTTCAAGTTTCCATGATCAAAAAGGGGGCATTTCACAGAGGGCAAAAGAAATTTGCAAAAAGTGTCCCCTTTGTTTTGGATAAAACCCTATTTAGAGCCACTTGTTTTGCTGGTATAACAGCAGTATTAACTACATGAGCTACAGCTCAATGTGGATTGTGGGATGGTCAAAGAGATTAAAGTTCAGGGCATTGCTTCTTGAACGTGTCACCAACAAACAAAAAGAATTAAACTTGTATGTTTTACTGTTTCAATGATTTGCGTTTAGTGTGAGAGTGAGAAGCTGGGTAGAACTTGAGAACATATATTTTCAACTTGTTTATAATTATAATCTGCTTGACTGTCAATCCATGTGATAGCAGTCCGAGTTCTTAAATCATTGGTTTCTAAGGAATTATGAATGTCAGAATCTAGCTCCAGGCCAGTAGGAAAATACAGGCTAGGCTTCCTTTCCAAGCCAGGGCCTCACCTTGTTACTGGCCCACATCAGAGAGGAATCCTTAGGCCTGGGCAGATAGTGGTTGCCAAGGTGACTGGGAAGAGTGTGAGAGGACAGGAAAAAGTGTCTTTTACAGGAGGTTTGGGGGCAGATGGGTGCTGAGAAGAAGTAAGAGAACAAAGGCCTGTGAGCTGTTGGGCCGGCCAGAACGCCATGTGGGGCCGGGATTGGAGAACCATTTTGGCGCTTGCTGGAGGAGCTGCACTAAGAGACTGGAAGCCAAGATGGTCAATGGCTAGTTGCTGTGCTGGCTATGTTCAACCCCTCTGAATACCAGTCTCTGGGAAGTGCAGGTAAGGGAGCTGGGCATGTTTAGCCTGGAGAAGAGGAGGTTAAGGGGTGATATGATAGCCATGTTCAAATATATAAAAGGATGTCACATAGAGGATGGAGAAAGGTTGTTTTCTGCTGCTCCAGAGAAGCGGACACGGAGCAATGGTTCCAAACTACCAGAAAGAAGATTCCACCTAAACATTAGGAAGAACTTCCTGACAGTAAGAGCTGTTCGACAGTGGAATTTGCTGCCAAGGAGTGTGGTGGAGTCTCCTTCTTTGGAGGTCTTTAAGCAGAGGCTTGACAACCATATGTCAGGAGTGCTCTGATGGTGTTTCCTGCTTGGCAGGGGGTTGGACTCGATGGCCCTTGTGGTCTCTTCCAACTCTAGGATTCTAGGTGTGGTTGCTTCCCTTGGCCTTCTGGTTTGCTGCTGTGAGAACAGGATACTGCACTCGATGGGCCACTCACCTGATCCGACGGGTCTTGCGTTCTCAACTGAGACTAAGAACCACAGCCTTTCTGTGAGGTTATTTGAGGGTGGAGGGGAGAGAAGCCAAAACTAAATGTGCCACGTTGTTCATGAAGGCTGGTCCTGTGAGCAGTTGCGTAATAAGCAAAAATCAACAGGTAAAGCTTTCATAGGCATAGAGAGGCAGTGAATAAATGGTTGATCGCTGTCTGCTACACAGTTGTTCTGGAGCGTTAAAGGTTCAGCGCCTCTAACTACGTGGTAGCTTCTGCTGAGGTGATATATCTAACTGTCTTCAGCTGAACTGAGGATCCGAACCCATGCCTAAGATTCCTGCACTGTCCTCTGGGCTGCCCTGGATCTCGCCTGCAGAATTCCTTGGGAATCAGGTTCAAGACATGACAACAAGATGCAACACTTTCCCATGCCCAGCTCCCTTACCTGCACTTCCCAGAGACTGGTATTCAGAGGGGTTGAACATAGCCAGCACAGCAACTAGCCATTGACCATCTTGGCTTCCAGTCTCTTAGTGCAGCTCCTCCAGCAAGCGCCAAAATGGTTCTCCAATCCCGGCCCCACATGGCGTTCTGGCCGGCCCAACAGCTCACAGGCCTTTGTTCTCTTACTTCTTCTCAGCACCCATCTGCCCCCATCTGCACTGTTGTATTAGAAGCTTTCAGGGCCTCTGAGATCATGGCAGTGACTAACTGTTTTGAGTTCCTCCTGACAATTTGTGGTTTTTTTTTAAAAAAGAAAAGCTAAGCTTGCACATGTTTTCTTATGAGTCTCCTCGCTTTAAGTTGTGACTCATACGAAAACACATGAAACACCTTCTTGTTTCAGATGATAATTAATGAGTGAAGTGAGGGCTGGAGCAATCACCTCTACCTCATTGAACATGTGGGAAAAGCCAAAGTGCTCCAACTCTGACAAACGTTTGTTTCCATCATCTGCTGTGACGGGTCCAATTGCAGCCAGTCTCCCATAGTGCAGCAAACTGGTTGAAGGGACTTGTGATTTGGGTTGTTCCAAAGGCTCTTTTGGGGTGCAAACACTATTTGAATCCAAGTGTTCAGCATATATTTTATTTCCAGTGTTGTGGTGGGGACACCCTGCTTGAAGGTGTGACTTGCAAAGGCGAGTTTTTAAACCAGGGACCAATGCACATCAGTTAATAGCAGCAGTCTCCCAGTTTTCTGGCCTTGGGGGTTGGGGTGGTACAAAGCTTATTTTGAGACACTGGCTGGTTAAAGCCCGGCTCCTACTCTATGCTGTATCTGCACTTGAATTGAAGAAGGTCCTGCTAATAAGCAACTTAGCACTACTGGTCAGCTTCAAGCATAATTTTAATTGGCATACAGAAATCTATTCAGGAATAATTATTTGAACCGACTTAGCTATGAGAACAGAAGCAAAGATATTTGGTTAAAACAAAGCTGTCCAAAAGCAATTTTACATATGTAGTACTTTACCAAGCAAATTAAGAGGCTTGTTGCATGGTTGTGTTTGGAGAATTGTTAAAAGGCATTTAAGTTTTTCTTCACTCTTCTCCCTTACTCCCAGTGAATCACTTTGACTATATATATGTCAACATGCATTTTGCGTATGCTGCAGGCAAAGGTCCAACAGGAGGGTAATGCTCACATTTTTTTGGGTAGTTTGGGAATTAGCTTTTGGTTTGTGGAAAGGGCAGTGATTAGTTTCAGTATGTTGAACTTTGGACTTTATCCAGATGACAGAACTATTAACTTTTACATGCTGGATGACAAAACATTATTCAGATTAGTTGGAGTATAAGCCTGCTTCAGAAGTATCAATCAAGGTACTCAAGTCTTCCTCCTACAGATAGAACACATTTTACCATGTAGTGGTTGCCATCTAAGGGGGCAGGGGGCAGAGACTCCCCAAAATTTTCAAGGAGGGGGGGCAGTCCCCCTCAAAATTCCACAGCATGCATGCATGATGTCAGCATGCCCTGTGGTGTGCCATGAGGCGTGCTGATGTCATATGCACATGGCATTCTTGCATCGTGTGGCCTCGACCACCTCAGCTGCAGGGCAAGGCAGAGCGCTGGCAGTGCATGTGTTTCTAAATTAATCACTGAGCTATGGGCACTCCCATTGTTTCCCAATTGAAGACAAAGGTAGGAGTTTGTGGTGACAGCAAGTTAAAAGAAAGGCCTTTAGTCAAATTAAAGGCAGCACCCTGGGACCTGGATCCCTTAATTTTAAAAGAAAGCCATGGACAGTGTTTGGAAGACTCATTGTTCTAGCCACATTCTGTGACAGGGAATTTCATTAGTTATTCCAGTGACTATCCCATATCTCTATAGAGATATTTTTCCTGTGTTTTGTGCCCACTAATCTTCTCCAGTTCATTTACATACAGTACATTAATAATAATTTGTTATGTTTCAATAGTAAGTGCATTTTTAACATTATTAACTTTTCAAAATTGCAATGAACTTTGGCGCAAGGTGGATTAAGGTATTGAGCCTTAAGCACAAAAAAACTTCTCGCTTGAAAGCAAGACTGAACAAGCATTATTTTATTATCCTTCCCTTTTCCCTTTTAGGTTAGTTTCTTTTCTCTTTACCATGCTTAAAACGTTCATTCCTCCCCCCTCCTTTTTTTGCAAATTACTTGGCAGTTCTACATTCTCTCTCTCTGTCCTGCAGTGCAAACATTGAAAGTGTGTTAATAATGCATATGGGTGAACACAGGAGCATTACTGTTTTTTATTACTTCATTAACCTATCTGAGCAAGGATCTGAGCAACCTGTGTTTGCTACAGAATCACTGTTCTAGGTCTCACATTACCCTGGTAGCACGACTGTCTCCCTTGTTGCAAAACACATCACTTATGTCATGTGTGTGCATGGCATAATATAGTACCTATGACATAATTTCAGGAGCATCAGACTTGCTTGTGGCACATTTTGCACGATGGTGTGATAAAGCCCTTGTTATTCTTTTCAGTTTGTGTTAAAATAAATAAATCATGTATTCTGATGATCTCTAAGGAATAGATATGGAAACTTCTTCAAAAAGGATAAGAAAGGTCATGTTGTTATTTCCTAGTAATGTAAGTGACATTCTCTAAAATCAGCTTGGACTGATTAAACTACATAATGTAACATGGTCTGTGAAAAGAGGACATGGTGTTGGTCGTCAACTGAACTGATCTGAAGAAAGTTATTGTGGATAAGACACAAAGACTTGTTACATTCCTGACTCTGCTGGTATCTTGACTTGCCTATTGTGGGGTTCTGATGATATCTTGGGCTCCTTTAATGGCAAAAAAGAAAAAGAAAAAGGTGAGTGAGGTGAATTTACCTTGGATACTGATTGAAAAATTGGGACATGAGTTTTGTTAGGCAACAGCAGCTTGATCAATCAGGTGCAAGAAGTGAGCTGAAAATGTGATGAGGTGATGTTTATATAAATGCATGGATGAAGGTACGCTATTGAATAAACCATTGATAATGTGTGGGCAAAAGTGAATGGGAATACAACGAACACATCCAGATTGCTAGAGTACTACCTAATATATAACCTAAGCAATCCTTGAAGCTGAGCCAGGGCTGGAGCAATAAACATGAATAGTATAAACATGGGCACGCTCAACTCTTTACCCTTGCCCAGTTTTAATAGTTGAATTAACAAGAAAACTCTGTGCACTTTGTTCTCCTCTGAGGACTATTCTAAGGAGGGGTAATATGACTCTGTAAGTGAAGATTCTGAAATCTTAATTAAGGGGGGAGGGAAGAGTGAGATCAGGAACAGGGATACAGTTTATTAAGAAAAGCTCAGAAGAATGTATTAAATGAGAGGACTTTATTTGAAGTGGTATGATTGCTTCTTTCCATGTTCGGGGATGCATCATGTAAATCCCAGTTAAGGGATTTTTAAAAGCCGAATTGCTGGAGTATTTGCCTATGACAGCTATAGTCTTTTGGCACAGAGCACTTAGGAGTTCTTTGGGGCATATGCTTGGGAGTCATTTTTTGCTTAACCTGCCGTCGGCTGATGCTGTGATGTGTGTGCTGAGCTGAAATCACCTTTTGCAGTCTGCTTTTCAGGGCTGTGTGATCCAGTGCAAAATTTTTTATCTGAGCTACAATTATTATTATTATTATTATTATTATTATTATTATTATTATTACCTTCCTTCATTCGAAGATCGCAGGGCAGTTTACAATATAAAAACACAAAAATACACACCATAATAACAAAAACAATACCCCCCCACAGCATATGATGGGTGATAGTTCCAGAGCTGGGTTAAGCAATAAACTGATTTATTAGTTTTAAATTGTTCTTAAAAAGCTAGTTTACTTTTTTAAAAAAATAATGATTATGAATTCTCTGGTAAATTCTAGCATTTTGGGGAGCATGTAGGAGCGCACCCCGGAAATGATCTCTTTCAGCTTCTGCCTTCTGGAAGAAGGTACAGGGTTATAAAGACTAGGCCTGAGAAACAGTTTCTCTTCAAATGAGATTTTGGTTTTAAACTCAGTGTAAGGTAGTCTCTGGGACGCAGGTGGTGCTGTGGGTTAAACCACAGAGCCTAGGACTTGCAGATCAGAAGGTTGGCAATTCAAATCCCCACGACAGGGTGAGCTCCCATTGCTCGGTTCCTGCTCCTGCCAACCTAGCAGTTCTAAAGCACGTCAAAGTGCAAGTAGATAAATAGGTACCACTCGGGGGGGAGGTAAACGGCGTTTCCCATGCGCTGCTCTGGTTCGCCAGAAGCGGCTTAGTCATGCTGGCCACATGACCCGGAAGCTGTACGCCGGATCCCTCGGCCAATAAAGCGAGATGAACGCCGCAACCCCAGAGTCGGCCACAACTGGACCTAATGGTCCTTTACCTAAGGTAGTCTCTATGGGAGTATATTGTACAGTGGTACCTCGGGTTAAGAACTTAATTCGCTCTGGAGGTCCATTCTTAACCTGAAACTGTTCTTAACCTGAAGCACCACTTTAGCTAATGGGGCCTCCCACTGCCGCTGCGCCACTGGAGCACGATTTTTGTTCTCATCCTGAAGCAAAGTTCTTAACCCGAGGTACTATTTCTGGGTTAGCGGAGTCTGTAACCTGAAGCGCCTGTAACCTGAAGCGTCTGTAACCCGAGGTACCACTATATTTAGAATCATAGAATCATAGAATCATAGAGTTGGAAGAGACCACAAGGGCCATCGAGTCCAACCCCCTGCCAAGCAGGAAACACCATCAGAGCACTCCTGACATATGGTTGTCAAGCCTCTGCTTAAAGACCTCCAAAGAAGGAGACTCCACCACACTCCATGGCAGCAAATTCCACTGTCGAACAGCTCTTACTGTCAGGAAGTTCTTCCTAATGTTTAGGTGTATCAGAGTTTTTAGGGGGTTAACCAGGCTGGGATAGCTGGGATAGCAGGCTTGTTGGTTTCTGAATGTCTTATGTAGATTTTCAGTTTTGTTGTTCTGTATGGGACAATGACAATAAAGATTATCGTATCGTAAAAAGGCCAGAGCATATATTTAAATAAATAACTCAGGGAGAAGCTTGGTTGGAAGATGGGGTAGAATATTTAAATGGGATAGAATACTTTAAATAACTTAACAGAATAACCTAAGCCTTTAGAGATGAGGAAAGGCACAAAGTGGGCTGGTACAGTCAAACCTCAGTTGCCAAATGGCTCTGTTTTCGAACGTTTCGGCTCCCGAACGGTGAAAATCCGGAGGTAAATGCTCCAGTTTTTGAACTTTTTGGAAGCTGAATGTCTGGCGTGGCTTCAGCTTGAGGGCAGGAAGCTCTTGCATCCCATGGGAAGCCGTGCCTCGGTTGTCGAACGTTTCTGAAGCCGAACGGGCTTCTGGAACAAATTACATTGGACAGCCAAGGTTTGGCTGTAGCAGAGTAAATAAGTTTTCCTCAGATTCTGCTTTCTCTGTCAAGCTATCCTCCAGCAGAAAATTCAAGTCAGTAGGTTTATTTGCTGGCACCTCATTCTCTCTTGCTGCCTGTCTGCCTGCTGTGTTACTTTGAAAACGAGCTCTCTGAAATAAACAAGAATCCTTCCCAAGAGCAGAGCAGACAGACATGTCAAGTAATGATAGGGGTGCTTATCCAAGTGCCCACCAAGCCAAAACACAGCTGCTGTTTCACAAAATAGACTTGTCAGCTGCAAGAGCACCCCCACCCCCATGCAGTCAGGTCTGTTGTGGGGAGGGGGGGGTGCTGCTGATTAATGAAAGCATTCCCTACTGTACTTGCATTATCTGTGCTTAGAGCAATGTGGTCAAGCATTTAAGGCCCTTAACCAATATTGATGAAGATGGTAAGTTCAAGTTTGAGAACATGGTTTTTTAATTGGCTCCAGCATAAATATTTGGTCTTGCTGAGACTAACTGGTAGCAGTGAGATGTAATGGATAAAGTGTTGGGCTTGGGGTACAAATCCTTCCTCAGGTACAATGTTCACTAACCTTAGGTAGACATTGTCTCTCTGTCTGACCTACCTCACAGGATTTAAAATACGATACTTGGAGTTCCTTTGAGGATAGGATAAATAAAAGATGTCCTATTTACCTCTTACGGTAACGTAAAACAAATTAATATTCACTATGAAGGATTTCTGACAAAGTGTGAACATGTGAGAGTGTTGGGAAGAGTTTGAAGTTGCTGCTTGTTACTCTGAACCCAAGAATTGCTTGGCCCTTTAATGCAAAATGTAGGTATGAATTAAATTATATAAATCAGATGATAAAATTGGCAGATTGCAATGGTTTGATCCTAGTTGACATCTGTGGTCATTATGGGTGTAGAATCATAGAATAGAATAGAATCATAGAATCATAGAGTTGGAAGAGACCACAAGGGCCATCGAGTCCAACCCCCTGCCAAGCAGGAAACACCATCAGAGCACTCCTGACATGGTTGTCAAGCCTCTGCTTAAAGACCTCCAAAGAAGGAGACTCCACCACACTCCTTGGCAGCAAATTCCACTGTCGAACAGCTCTTACTGTCAGGAAGTTCTTCCTAATGTTTAGGTGGAATCTTCTTTCTTGTAGTTTGGAACCATTGCTCCGTGTCTGCTTCTCTGGAGCAGCAGAAAACGTGATAGATTTGATTCACTGCTTGTAACTTTCCTTGGAGAAAATCCGTAAATTTCTTATTTTCTAGTGTACATTAAGAATTGGGTAGATGTTAACAGGAGCCATTTTTTAAAGTGAGTATTGCTATGGCTGTCGAAATATTGCTGAGGAAGACTGACATCTGCCCAGCAGAGATTAAAATCAAAGTGAATCATTTATCATATGGGTGTGCCCCTGATACAGCATACCCTGCAACATTTCTCAAATGAAAATAGGAACATCTTCTTCTATGCTTTTTCCGCATTTGATTTCCTGCACACATAGACGTCATATACACATTGACATTGGTCACCAATAAATTTTAGCTGTAAGCTGCCTTGAGTTCCTGTCAGGGAAAAAGGCAGGATAATAATAATAATAATGGTTCCAGTTACAGATAGGTAGCCGTGTTGGTCTGCCATAGTCAAAACAAAACAAATTCCTTCCAGTAGCACCTTAAAGAACAACTAAGTAAGTTCTTGGTATGAGCTTTCGTGTGCATGCGTGTATCTGAAGAAGTGTGCATGCACACGAAAGCTCATACCAAGAACTGACTTAGTTGGTCTTTAAGGTGCTACTGGAAGGAATTTGTTTTGTTTTGAATAATAATAATAATAATAATAATAATAATAATAATAATAAATAAATAAATAATACGCCCAGTTACCTGACAGTAAGCCCCATTAAATACAGTGAGACTTCCTTCTGAGTAACCAGGGGAAGGCTCAATTTACAATAAAGGAATAAATACTCCCCGCATTTCCTTAAAAATGGTTGGCTGCGGAAGCATTGCAATTAAAGAATGTAAAGTGGATTGGTCATATTTTCTTTAAAAATTATAGGAAGGGCTTCATATGCCAGCTTCTCTATTTGGTGCAGGGATTTTATTTTCAGTATAAACAGGGCTCCGTTTTTGCACCAGCACCAGCACTTGCGCGCGCGCACACACACACACCATTTTTAATTGTTCCCCGAGATGTGGAGGGGAGGAAAAAGGAAAAGCAGGACATTCTGGGATAAAATCAGAAACTGAGATAGCTTCCATAATTTCAGGACTGTCCCTGGAAAATCAGAACACTTAGTATGATACAGGTGTGGGGAACCTGTGGCCCTCCAGAAGTTGCTGATCTAAAACTCCCATCAGCTCCAGCAAAGCATGACAAGGGAGCAGCTGGAGAGCCAAAGGTTCCCCACAAATTTCCTAACCAACAATAGATGAAGAAGAGTCAATACTCTGCCCCAAAGCAGGTGCCTGGTGGGTTCTTTTAAGATGACACATAATCTCAGTGCTCTTCTGTGAACTTCCTCATGTGTATATAGGAACATATTGTGGAAGAAGGATACCAATGTAGTGCCCTCCAGATGTTGTGGGCAAATTTACATCATCCCTGACCATTGGCCATGCTGGCTGGTGCTGAGGACAGCATGTTGGCTGCTTCTCTTCTAGAACTTTAATGGGATTGCTGCTAGTGATAGAATTCCAGGTTTCCATTAGTCAGCGGCTTTTATCATCCAAGCTTCCAAGCATCTCAATTATTTCTTCATTCATTTATTGCAGTTATAGCCTGCCCCTCACTTCCAAAGGGTATAGGAATTGTATAGCTGGATATCCATACTATCAGCAGTAAAGGTCCAGGGTGACAATAAGCTACAATCAAATTTGATGTGGCAGTCTCTATACCTGACCATTGCAGATGCTGGCTGGGGCTGATGGGAGTTGTAGTCCAAAACATCTAGAGGTCCCCACATTGCAGTGATACACACACACACACACACACACACACACACCACATATAGCATATAACACCCAGTTGACCTTGACCATGGCTTAGCTTGATGTCTGATTGAGCCCATGAGCCTGGGACTAGTAAGACATGTGCATAAGCAGAGTAGGCAGAGTAGGCAGTCTCTAGCATACCCACCTGTACAGGGGCTCAGGAAACATTGTAGTGCGCTTATGTAGCATAATCATGTGGTTGTGTGTTAGGAAAATAGATGCCCTATTTCAGTCCATATGATTTCTCACAGAACACACAGGTAGGTTGTTTCTGACCACATACATCTTGTTTATCTGTGCAGCCATAGGGAGTCATTGTGCAGTAACAGCCCAAGCTGTTTGTACATGGCAAAGGCCATATGCTCTCAGTGAATGTTAATGCTTTCACGGTTTGAAAAAGCATAGTCCTGATTATTGCTCCGTCTCCAGAAGACCCTGTGCAATAGGGGTAGGAATGCTGAGCTGATGGAAAATAAAACTAGAAAGCCAGCTATAACCCATGGTTTGCCGGCATATCCAGGCTTTCAGATTATAGGACTGAATTCAATTAAATCCTGTGCAGAGTAGACCCACTGAAATTAATGAACCTAAATTCAGTGAGTGTACTCTGAGTAGGACTAGCAGTGACCATCACCCATAGTTTGGGTTCCCAGTTGTGACTAGTGTGGACTATGGTGGTGTGACATGAGAGTTGAGCCATTGTTTCCTTTTGAAAAAGAAAGAACCAATGCGTTCTTTGAGCATGTAATACCTTCACTCCTAGCTTGCATCAGGTCCTGCACTTCTGCAGACTCTACGGTGATGTAGAGTGGAGAAACTCCAAATCAGCAACAGGGACTTTTTATCTTTGCACATAGGCTCAGTCACACGTAAAAACCATTCACATTGATTTGGGATTGTATCCTAAGCTGTTCAGCTTGGTGGCAAACCGGGAAGTAGGAGAGAAGTCCCATGCTCTTGATTTTATTGGTCTCATAAAGTGTTGTAAGAATTTACAAGCACTCGTTGCATCATAAATTACAGATAATAAAATAGCAGGTGGCACATCTTTCAAGCAGTGTATTAAAATTATTCCTCTTGGCAGGATCAGCAAAACAACCCTCAGACTCACCCCTGCCTGAGTGGCTACAAAGCAAAGCACGTTGTTATTTCAGAGAGATGTAATTTTAATAACAACTCTGCCATGCTGCTCTCTGCAAAGCATTTCTAAGTGCCCCACGTTAATTATAAGTTTCAACATCTTCCTCAGCTCCTCATTTATATCATGTGGGCAATAATTGCAAAGAACAAGCATAATTTATGCAACAATTATTACATTGGTTTGGATGGCAGTGACCGAACTCTCTCTGTGTGTGAAGCTGTTCTGTATTAATCTGATAGATTAAATTTTCTCTCATTGGAGTGTTTCTGCACTGTTGATCTCAAAGCAGAAGTTAAAATCATAAGTAAAACTGAATCCTACGGCGTGTCAGATTTGATCTGAAGAGGGGCAGCGGGGAAACACAGCAATTTTTAAAGCATTGGTGAAACGGATGAGGACCGTGGTTCTCATTTTTACTTTCTTTCTTTGCAGACCACTTCAAAAGCGCAGGTGGTTTCAGTGGACCACTTAAAATAAAAATGTTCTTCACCCACAGCACAATCGGTATTGCATTATGAAAATCATAGGTCCTAAGTCAGGCCACTGAAAAGTGTCCCTGTACTTGGTAGTTTTAGGGAAAAATTAGTAGAGTCTACCAGTGTCATATTATGAAAATTCCCGCCCCCCACTGATCTCTGTTGTCAGAAGAAGAAAAATTAAGTGCAGATATTCTCAACTGTTCTGCAAATCTTTCTGCATACCAAATGAATTGAACTCCCACATCACACTTCAAAAATCCCTGTTCTAGGGTATCCAGAGAAGCCTCTTGAAAATTGGCAGGGTGGTCAATGGGTTTTTCTCCAATGACTATGGTTGTGAGTGGCTGCTGGAGTCCTCAGTTTCACTAATGCAGATTTTTGAAAGATTGCTTTTTGCTTCAGTGTTGACCTGCGCGCATATTCTCTTTAATTGTTATTATTTTGTAGAATGCCCCTTACTGGAGCTATTCTCTGCCACTGTGCATGCCCTGCAGCATATCCAAATCTGCTCCAGAGGGAGGAAAGTACCATTTCACAAACAGAAGTCATTCTGCTTGCCTAATGAGTTTCTTAGTGCTGCACTGTATACAGCCCATAATACCAGTTATTACCCCTTCACACATGGAAGCTTCTACATAAGCCTTATTCAGGTGTTCTCACCCCCCCCCTTCCCAGGTATAATAACACAAATGCGAGGGAGGGGGTGAGTCCACTAGCTCTGCCCCTCATTTCTGCCCCCCCCCCGGGAGTTGGAGGGGTAGCCTCTGAAGTGGAGATCTCCTTCTATTTGTGGGAGATCCTTGTGTAATTTGGCATACTGATCTTCCAGGAGTCTCTATTACATAGGGAGTCTGCACAAGGGCAGCAGGCTCCCCACTGCCTCCAGCAGTTCGCCTCCGACTAACGGAAAATGAGAAGGGTGGAACTGAGGATGGGGCAGAGTTAGCATGCTCATCCCATTCACACTCATGTGATTCTAATTGAATGTGGGATTAGAAAGTCTGGGTAGGGCTATAGTGTGTGTGTGTGTGTGTGTGTGTGTGTGTGTGTGTGTGTGTGCCCCAAACCTAAGAAACATTAGGAAAGAAAAATTTCTTCGGAGATTTATAGGGACATAAACACAATGAACTGCTTAAAAGAAAAGGCATTAGTCCTGGCAGGTATTAGTCCTGGATGGTTTTGTTAATCCTGACATCTGTAGCAGCCCCATATTAGGTGAATTGTATGCCTGTAATATGTAAATTAGGTTTAATTAGCCTTCCATATAGCTTTAAGTCATTTAAAATCAGACCTGGCCTTGGGGGGAAGTTTACAAGTGTTAATTTGTTTGTTTCATTTCTTATAAAACAACTGGACCAAGCAAACCTAATCTTTTTCTTATTATCTGGATCATTTAGAAGCTGCAGATCTTACATTGTTTTGGATTATATCTGTGCCTAAGAGCCATCTCTTCAGCTAATAACTATGCAGCTACTTGCTGTATCCCCTGAGCTAAACCATGTTGAATTATTTTTGCTGCAGTGGCACATCAGAAGGCATGGCAAGGCCGCTAATGCTGAAGGCACTCAGATGTCTCCACTGTATTGATCATTCTGCTGAGCCAGAGGAAGCTTAATTAATTTGTTTTAAAATTCCTCTGCATACCATGGATGGGTGTTACAAATCAATGTGAGCTACAGCCTCGATTCCAATCAGCTCATTATAATGCAGCTAATTACTGCATTGAGATGACTGGGGCCTTTTACTGGGGGGCTTTGCAGAAAGATGGCAGGAGCCTTGCTGTCATAATGTTTGTTATAAGACTTCCCCATTCAAGACTCTCTGGGGAAAACAGCCTCCTCTTCCCCACGATGCACACAGGTTTGTTCTTGCCCTGAAAAACAGTACCCTCTCGCAGCATGAGCTGTTTGTGCCAATGCAAACCAGTTTTGAAATGTATAACAAATGAGAGATCACTGACAACATTTTGCATATTATATGACATCAGGTTGTTGCCAAGTGCTCACTCAGTAATCCTGGCTCTCTGTACCTGCATGAGACACACGTTTCCAAAATTGTGTTTGTCTGAGTCATGCTTTAGGTGCACACTTAGAATGATTTACATACACACCTAAAATGCATGATGTACGAAGCATGCTTTTTAGGAGGCTCTTCAACCCCCCCCCCCCCAAAAAACCAAGCTAGCTTCAAAGTAAACATCACCATTTCCCAACAACATTAAACATATCAACTCTTCCAAGCCTGCAACCATACATTGGTTAAGAGGAGTTATTGCAAAGTGGTGTTTCATTGTCTAAGTGGAAGGTGATTTCTTTTTAAAATCTTGCTTACCTTCACAACATCCATGTGAGATTGCTTGTCCCTTTTTTGCAGAACTGATGTTGGGGGCGGGGAGGTGTGAGCAAAGGCCACTCACTAAATCGGTAGTTGTGCAAAGAAGTTAGACCTTGTCTCTCAGATCTAAATCTTCAGTGTTTCTACTAGGGACCTTATGGTTTGCAGTGAGCTTTTTTTATTAGCTCACAGGCCTTCATTTCCCTTAGCATTCCTCTGGCTCCATCCTTTACCTCTTCACACATCCATGTTCTTCAGTAAGCCCTTGCTCCTTGCACACACATGCTGTTGCTTTTCCTCACTGTAGCTAGACTTTGCCACTGGTGGAGAGAGGTCTGGTATGCATGGCCTGCTTAAAGACATACTTTCTGTACACCCCCACCCCCTTTGTACTTTATGGGTATAGGCAAGACTGTTGGATAAAATGTGCATTTGCCCCAACAATATCTGAAAAAAATCAGTCTATTGTGATTATGTTGTTGTTTAGTCGTTAAGTCGTGTCCGACTCTTCGTGACCCCATGGACCAGAGCACGCCAGGCACTCCTGTCTTCCACTGTCTCCCGCAGTTTGGTCAGACTCATGTTTGTAGCTTCGAGAACACTGTCCAACCATCTCGTCCTCTGTCGTCCCCTTCTCCTTGTGCCCTCAACCTTTCCCAACATCAGGGTCTTTTCCAGGGAGTCTTCTCTTCTCATGAGGTGGCCAAAGTATTGGAGCCTCTGCCTCATGGTCTGTCCTTCCAGTGAGTACTCAGGGCTGATTTCCTTAAGAATGGATACGTTTGATCTTCTTGCAGTCCATGGGACTCTCAAGAGTCTCCTCCAGCACCATAATTCAAAAGCATCAATTCTTTGGCGATCAGCCTTCTTTATGGTCCAGCTCTCACTTCCATACATCACTACTGGGAAAACCATGGCTTTAACTATACGGACCTTTGTTGGTAAGGTGATGTCTCTGCTTTTTAAGACGCTGTCAAGGTTTGCCATCGCCTTTCTCTCAAGGAGCAGGTGTCTTTTAATTTCGTGACTGCTGTCACCATCTGCAGTGATCATGGAGCCCAAGAAGTAAAATCTCTCACTGCCTCCATTTCTTCCCCTTCTATTTGCCAGGAGGTGATGGGACCAGTGGCCATGATCTTCGTTTTTTTTGATGTTGAGCTTCAGACCATATTTTGCGCTCTCCTCTTTCACCCTCATTAAAAGGTTCTTTAATTCCTCTTCACTTTCTGCCATCAAGGTTGTGTCATCTGCATATCTGAGGTTGTTGATATTTCTTCCGGCAATCTTAATTCCGGCTTCGGATTCATCCAGCCCAGTCTTTCGCATGATGAATTCTGCATATAAGTTAAATAAGCAGGGAGACAATATACAGCCTTGCTGTACTCCTTTTCCAATTTTGAACCAATCAGTTGTTCCATATCCAGTTCTAACTGTAGCTTCTTGTCCCACATAGAGATTTCTCAGGAGACAGATGAGGTGATCAGGCACTCCCATTTCTTTAAGAACTTGCCATAGTTTGCTGTGGTCGACACAGTCAAAGGCTTTTGCATAGTCAATGAAGTAGAAGTAGATGTCTTTCTGGAACTCTCTAGCTTTCTCCATAATCCAGCACATGTTTGCAATTTGGTCTCTGGTTCCTCTGCCCCTTCGATTATAGTGACTGACAAACAGAGAACACGTGTTACTAAAGCCCACCAACTTGTCTGTTATCCAATAAATCATATTTCTGATGAAGCAAACCCAAGTGGTTAAAGCCAAGCCAGCAAAAATACTCATCAAAAATACACAGAAGTGGAGTCCAGGATGAAAATGACCTAGAGGCAAATCTGTAGAGTTGGAAGGAAACACAAGGGTCATCTAGTACAACCCCCTGCAATGCAATGCAATCTTTCGCCCAACATCGGGTTCGAATGCATAACCCTGAGATTCTCTACCAACTGAGCTGTATCCATTCAGCATATTGTCCAGATAATAATAAACATTTTGTAAATAACTTGTTTCTGAATGAAATGAAACGTATCTGTTTTTCGCAGGAAATCTTTAGTCATTCAAATTTATCCATTCATTTACAGGCAACTGAGGCTTTTATTGGTGTCCTGAAAACGGAGTACAGGAACCTTCGATTGGTACTACCCATATAAATAGGTAACCCAGTTTATCATGTTATTGTTTTATTTTAAAACACTTCTTTATTTTATCCTCACAATTCAACTTGAGCATCTATTTTGCTCCTCAAGGAGACTTGCATCCACAGTATGGTCATTTAGGTTCCACACTAATTTATAGGCAAGTATCCAACAAAGTTGTCCCATTAGCTCAAAGACCTCCACCTGTACTATGGAATGTCCTCTCCCTCTCCCTTTGTGCCCTTGTACCCTTCCAGTCTGTTATGGATATCCCCACCCCCAACCATCATCTGGAACAGATTGGGGGGGCACACATGGAGGGGAGAGGAAGTCCCATTTTACTGGCAGAAGTCCTTGTTATAACAGGATGAATTTGTTGGATGCAATCCTAGGCTACCAGATTTTAATGATCCAAGTATTTTTAACCAATGGGCAGATTTGGTATGTCAAGTTCCTTATACTTCACTTTTGTCATGTTATATTTTAGCTATACAGTGGTGCCCCGCAAGACGAAAGGGTTTTCCGTTTTGGAGGCGCTTCGCAAAACGAATTTCCCTATGGGCTTGCTTCGCAAGACGAAAATGTCTTGCGAATTCCTGTGGGGTTTCCCCCCCCCTTTTCCTAAGCCCTAAGCCGCTTATTAGCTGATCCGCTGATAAGCCGCTTATCAGCTGATCCGCTAAAAGCCGCTAAACCGCTAATAGCGCTAATCCACTAAGCTGTCAATGGGCTTGCTTCACAAGACGAAAAAACCGCTATACGAAGAGCCTCACAGAACGGATTAATTTCGTCTTGCGAGGCACCACTGTATTGTTGGGCACCCTGGAAAACAAAATTTATACTACAATTGTGGGATACAATGATATAAATAAACAATGTGTCCAAGAGTGAGTTGCACATATAGAATAGTCCAAACAGTTCAAGACAACAAAACGGATCAGCAAGGAGTAGCATGTCAAAAAACAACCTCCGAACCAAGCTGCACTATAGCCATTACCTGTTTTAACTTTATTAATTCATTTATTTTTGGCAAATAAAAGCCTTGCTTCCCCTAAAAGCGGCAGCTGGCTGCTTTCAACAACACCCCATGACCTTCCTGGGACAGAATAACCCGGTGGGAATGGAGTTAATGATAACTGACTCTCAACCTCAACCTCATTTCCTTTCTCCTTGCCAGCAACAGAATTGTTTTGGGCACCAGAGTCCCTGCCCCCCCCCAAAAGGCTATACTTTCAAGGAGATAAAGGAAAGACTAGAAAAGGATAAACCACTGTCACTGCCTACACCCCCCTCGGATTCCTCCTCCTCACTCTCCATTTGCTCCTTCTCCTGTGTCACTGCTCCTGAACCCCTGACAATTATATATATGATTTTTGCTGCATATGCTTAAGACGTTTTCTTAGGACTGCAAACCTGTGCACACCTACTTGTGAGTAAGTCCCACTGAAATCACTAATACTCACTGGTGGAGGAAGGGGTGTGTGGTGGGTGCGGTTCACCCCGGGTGTCATCCCTCAGGTGGGTGACATCGCCCCCCCGGGCCGCTCGCTGTGGGCAGTGCCCTCCTGGGCCGCTTGATGCGGGCGGCACCCCTGGGACGCACAGCATGTGCGCCGCTCTGGATGCCAGAGCAGCTAGCTCCTCATCTGCTGATACTTTATCAGTAGACGTCAGGACAGTAAGACCTAAAGATGTATCCCCCACTAGCAGACTGGGAAGCATAGTCATTTTACTTATAAGTCCCAAAGATCTCAGAAGCCCCACTCCAGAAGAACTTGGCTGCCCCTGTTGAGATATGATAGGCACCCACTATGTGCACGTTCTGGAAGCAGTTGGAAGACATTCTTGTTTAAATGTATTTAAATATATTCTTGTTTTAAATGTTTTTAATTGCTGTTAATTATCTTATGTATAAATTACCTTGATTCACCTTGATATGGTTGTTTAGAAGAAGATTACTAAATTGTAATAGGAACATGGGGTCACGAAGAGTCGGACACGACTAAACGACTAAACAACAACAAGAAGTAGGAATAATAATAATAATAATAATAATAATAATAATAATAATAATAGTACTCAGGCAGTATCTTATATAAACCAAGATGGCAAATTATGAATAAAGATGAACCATTCATAACAAAATTGGACAGATTCACATGACAACATTTAACTTAAAATCTAGGACAAGTTCCAGGTAAATCTTTTCAGGATAGCAAGATGATTTAAGCATCCTCTCATAGCATGACAGTTTGACACAGTTAATATCTTTTGGGGAGTATTTTGGGTTTATTTATTTATTGCTTAACTTGCACATCTATTATGAAGGATTTAACACTGCAGAGCAAAAGCATTGATGGAAGTGTATTTAGTGGGGAAGTGGAATTAGAGTCTAATCAGTACGTGAGCCAGATATGTCCAACTTCATATTGAGTGGAGATTTCCTCAACATGTTCTGCTTAAGCTTGATTATAAAGCTTTTCAAGCCAGATATTTGCCTTTTAAATAGGGTTTAGAAGGTGTATGGGTATTACTGCACCATTATTTGTCCATGATACTGTGTGAAATACCTGTCTAGCTTTGAAATTCTTTACATCCTCGCCCCTCTCTGCCTGGCAGTTCTTGGTGCCCTCTAGACATCCTTCCTGTTGTGCATTTGGGCTGTTTTGTGCTGAGGATAGTAAAGGGAAAAGGTAAGGTAAAGGACCCCTGGATGATTAAGTCCAACAGCGACTGTGGGCTTGTGGTGCTCATCTTGCTTCAGCCTGAGGGAGTCGGCGTTTGTGCCCAGACAGCTTTTCCAGGTCATGCGGTCAGCATGACTAAACCACTTCTGGTGCAACAGAACACTGTGATGGAAACCAGAGTGCATGGAAATGATTTTTACCTTCCCACCACAGCTCTACCTATTTATCTACTTGCACTGGTGTGCTTTTGAACTGCTAGGTTGACAGAAGCTGGGACAGAGCAACAGGAGCTCACCCTGTAAGGCAGATTCAAACTGCCAACCTTCTGATCAGCAAGCCCAAGAGGCTCAGTGGTTTAGACCACAGTCCCACCCGCTCCCCAATAGTACTGGGGAGTGCTCTCCAATAGTAGTCTCCGCTCAGGATAGTACTGGGGTGCTTTCAGTACTGTTTGCTCCTGCAAAGGTTTTGGGGCAGACATACTGCTTCATTTCCAGTCAGTGAATGCTCTATATCTTCCTGCTAACCTACTCTTCAGCTCCTAACACATATGCAGTAATGACAATCTTAATCTTCTCCTCCTCCTCCTCCTCCTCCTCCTCCTCCTCCTCCTCCTCCTTCTTGCAAAAGGGAGTTTGAACTGAAACCTATTTTTTATTTTTCAAAATGCCCCATAAATATCCACTTTTCTGGTCCAGAGAGCTTTTGGAAAGCAGAGGCCAGCCAGGAATCTGTTGGGGATGCTCTAGCAAGAAGCAGGAGGTTGGTCTAGATGACCAACAAGGCCTTCTCCAACTCTTTGATTCTGTGCAATATCCTAATTTTATTGCCAAATCTGTCTTGGATGGGCATACAAGGCAAAGGAGGATAGATAAATGCTCCTCATTCCTAATATGCAGTTTATTATTATTATTATTATTATTATTATTATTCATTTAATTTCTATTCCACTTCATATTTTAAATAAAAAAATCTCAAACTGGTTTACAAGTTTCATGATGGGAGAAGTTACAGTTGCCAGACAACTCCTAGCCATACATCTTTTAAGGCAGAGGTTGTCAACCCTAAATAAAAAAATTCCTTCCAGTAGCACCTTAAAGACCAACTAAGTTAGTTCTTGGTATGAGCTTTCGTGTGCATGCACACTTCTTCAGTGTATCTGAAGAAGTGTGCATGCACACGAAAGCTCATACCAAGAACTAACTTAGTTGGTCTTTAAGGTGCTACTGGAAGGATTTTTTTTTAATTTTTTTATTTTGTTTTGACTATGGCAGAACAACACGGCTACCTATCTGTAATGTTGTCAGCCCTGTTATGTAGAGCAATTGTCTGATGCTATATAAGACAGTCCTTTGTATGAAAAGTCGAGATAACAGGGGGAATAAAAACCAGCCAAGAGTAGAAAGTTCAGGATCCCAGAGTTTGACCTGAAGTTTCCCCTGAAAGGTTTCCCCTTCAAGAGAAGCAGTGTCTGTTTTAGTCCGTGAGCAACATGCCCCCGGTGGGTCCTGTTACCTGAGTGAATCCACCTCCTCCTTGTCATTGATACAGCTCTCTGTCCGCTTGCCATTTCCCTCTGGACCCAATTTGCATCACCAACCCAGAGGGCAAGACAAGCAGAGGCTGCTACTGCTGCTGTTTTTCCTTGTTTTTTCCGCTGTTTACACAAAGGAGGCAGGTGAACAGGCAGTTAGAGCAAGAAAGAGCCACACCTATTGCAGGCCTATCTTTTGAGCCTCAATAATGCTGTGTATAGCCCTGTTTTATAAAACCTTTACACTCATTATAACCTGAATACAGTAGTCAAGGTTGAACAGACAACACTGGTCATGTACACTGTCTCTACAGTCTACACACTGTGCCAGAGATAAACATTTTAGCATGGGGACAAAAGTCTACACTGTTGCCCCCCCTTGCAGATTCATGCCCCCTCGCCCCTGCCCCTGCACAGGCTTCCTTTTCTTGGTGGCGGCAGCAGCAGATCTGAAGGGGAGCTAGTTACCATCAGGCAAACTATCCCTCTTCGGCTGCTGAGCCACCACTACTGTCCAATTGGCTGTGTCCAAGCAGATCAAAGGGCGACTGGGTCCTACTTCTCCAGGTCCAAGGAAACAGGGTGTCCCGGACTTTACCAGCTCCCATTCCCAGCCTTGACCACAGCACTGTCCCACCCCTTCTGAGCACCCAGGACTTGAGGGAAGCAGCTTCCAAAGTCTCTTTTATGTCTACACCTTGCATGGGACGTGCAAAGGAGTGTAAAGGAGACACTCCTCAATTCTGTCCTGTGCTGAACAGGTCGCCCCAGGCAGGGGTGGGGGGAATCAAGAGTCAAGTCCTGTAAGGCAAGCTGATATGACCCCTGCTGATCTATTTTTGTGAGGGCTTCCTGGAGAAGCCTCTTTGTGTCTCATTCCATGCAAGCTTCCTTCTCCCAGTGGTAGTGCAGGAGGGGGACAAAGGGGATAAAATTTCTCCTCTTCATTCCTCTTCCCCCACCAGTGGGAGGGTAGATATAGGTCAGCTTAGGGCTAGCTGGGGGAGACAAGACTGCCTCTTTGCTCTTCTCTTCCATTCTCTGTTCCATCCCTTTTTGTTTTTGTTTTTTTAATGAATATTTATTAGCATTTTTAAAAAAACAAGACAAAAACAAAAATAGACAAAAAAATAACAAAAATACTAAAATCCAAAACTTACAAACAATTAAAAACACATAAAATTTCAGTTACTTATTTTCATTTAACTTGTTTCTCAGACCTCCTCACACCTCCCCTTCTTGTATTCCAATTTAAATTTTTAGCTCAGCAAGTCCTTATTTTTCCTCTTTTCTTCCATATTCTCAATTTATTTTTGCAAACCTTATTTTCATTTAATTTGAACCATTTTAAAAGCCAATTTTAAGTTATCCAAACTTGAACATCAATATTTACACATCATCACTTATTCTTAAACATTTTTCCTAAAGTCGACCAAAATTTCCCTTCCACGGCTTTCCCCATTTTCATACAAATAACGAAAAAAGAATAAAAACAGAACAAATTATAATTGTATACCCTTTGGATTCCCAAACTCCACCCGCCCCCTTCCCGGTTTCATTTTTTTTATATATAAATATTTATTAGAGTTTTTAAATACAAATACACCAATAATAAACAATCTTACTTCTATCACAACGTAGTTTCATCACTTCTTTGGACTCCCTCATGTCTCCCGCTCCCGTTTACATCGTTAAAAGATTTTTCCAAGCAAATTATCAACTTGTTTACGATCTTATATCCACTCAATCAAGTATAATCTAACAATTCTCCATAAAATTTATGTTTTCTTTAATCTCACTTATCATCAAATTCAAAATCTAATTTAGTGGTGGCCAATTTTTTATAATCTAGCATCCTTCTTAACATTCAACCAAATTATGTTTTTGTAAATACATCTTAAATTTCTTCCAGTCTTCCTCAATCCTCTCTTCTCCCAGGTCTCGGATTCTGCCAGTCATCTCGGCTAATTGCATGTAGTCCATCAGCTGCATCTGCCACTCTTCCAGTGTGGGTAGATCTTGAGTTTTCCAGTTTTTTGCGATGAGTATCCTTGCTGCCGTTGTTGCATACATGAAAAATGTTCGGTCCTTCTTTAACACCTTCTGGCCGACAATGCCCAGAAGGAAGGCCTCTGGTTTCTTAGGGAAGGTATACTTAAATACCTTTTTCAGCTCATTATATATCATTTCCCAGAAAGCCTTCACCTTAGGGCATGTCCACCAGAGGTGAAAGAATGTTCCTTCATTTTCTTTACATTTCCAACATTTATTATCAGACGAATGGTATATTTTGGCAAGTTTAACTGGGGTCATGTACCATCTATATATCATTTTCATTACATTTTCCTTCAGAGCATTACATGCAGTGAAGTTCAGCCCAGTGGTCCATAACCTTTCCCAGTCCTCGAACATAATGTTATACCCAATGTCCTGTGCCCACTTTATCATAGCCGATTTAACCATTTCGTCTTGTGTGTTCCATTTTAACAGCAAGTTATACATTCTAGATAGTACCTTAGTCTTTGGTTCTAACAATTCTGTTTCTAACTTCGATTTCTCCACCTGGAACCCTAACTTTTTGTCCCCTTCCCGGTTTCAGTCCCCAACAAGTGTCCATCAGACTCGATATACTGTTTAGCCTGGAGATCTCACATCCGAGGCTCTTAATTCTCTCTCAGTTCCTCTCTGCCGGTCTTTTTGATAGTCCTTAATATTGAACCCCAAATCTCGGAGAGGCTCCGGCCCAACAAGATCCATATTTCTTCCAGCCAGACCTCCATACTTAAAAGTTAGGCCTATGGGGTACTCCAAATCTTGTTTCATACTCCTTTCAAGTCCAAATGTCCCCAAAGCTCCAACTTCCTTGATCAAATTTCTAATCCTTCGGTCTTCAGATCTCCACATAAGAAGATCTCTCAATTTTCCACTCTCCAATTCAGGCCCGACTTTCCACATCAGGTTTTTGTTTTGCTTTGTTGCCATCATGTCAGGCCTCAAATTACAGCTCTCCTTTAACATCTGCAAAATTACAGCTCCTTCTTCCTTTTCTTCAGGAGCAACATATGTCTCCTTCTCCATAATCTCAAAGCTCTCGAAGTTCTCTGTTAGTCCAATTGAATAGGCTTCCTGTTTCAAATCCTTATCAGTTTCAACAAGGTTGTTTCCTTTAAGTCCAGAGTAATAACATTTTTAGCCAAAACATCGATTTGGCCTTGTAACTTTCCCAGGAGAACGAAAGCTCTGTCTAATTCAACCTGGATTTCCCCTCCAGCCATTCTTGTAGTGTCCCTAAACCCCCTCTAGAGGGAATTTAGTTCCTTAGTATTCCTTTCAGCTCAAGTCCAAAAGTCAAGTTAGTTTGTATCAGCCCTTCCTTATTTTCAACAAATTGTAACAAATATAACCAGCAGAAGCAACAAAAGCAGGTTCTCTTTTTCCGTCTTGACAGCTAACTTGACAGCTGTCAAACTCTTCCGTACTTCGTCAGCAGGCTCTCTCGCAGGACGCTCCTGGATCTGGGGGGGTGAAACTTCAGCTCCCAAAATTAGTTTTTTATCCTCCAGTAAAATTTCTTATAATGTCAAACCATGAAGTTTAAATCTTTTACAAAAAGAAAAGAAAAAATTCTCTCGACCTTAGTTGGCAGGTCCTTTGCTTTAAATTATTTACAAAGGGGGGGGGCTTCCTTTTTAAACCTTCCCCACTCGTTCCTAATTCATCCAAAAATTTTCTTTAAAATTCCAATTTCCGTACTACTCACGGGTTGTTGCTTTTAAGTCCAATTGATCAAAGGAAAAAGTCAGTGCTCTCCGACAATGGCTTGCGGCTTCACTCCACAGAAGAAGCGGTCTACTCTCAGCACCACGCCGCACCCCGTCCCCGTTCCGGAGCCTTTAAAAAGGCTCCTTCGCAGATTGGGGGGGCGCAAATGGTGCCCGCCGAGTCACCAAGCTCACAGGCTTCCGCGCCTGTGATTTTTAAGGGTCCCCGTGTCGCCGCGGCGGCAAGACCCACTCCTGTAGAGCCGATTCCCTCCGGAGCTCGGAGGGAATCCGCCATTAGCCGATGGCGCTAACCCGGAAGCCGCCTGTTCCATCCCTTTTTGTCATCTCCCTAACCTGCTGTATGGCACTACACAGGTCACTTCAACTAAAGACTCACAAAGATTTAGTGCATATGTTT
Organism: Podarcis erhardii; assembly: GCF_964252035.2. Classification (NCBI taxonomy): domain Eukaryota; kingdom Metazoa; phylum Chordata; class Lepidosauria; order Squamata; family Lacertidae; genus Podarcis; species Podarcis erhardii. Next base: position 139,608,787 of record NC_138497.1, on the reverse strand, counting down.
ATGTTTTAGCGTCCTGTTATTAGGATAAGGCTGATAGGCATTCTCTAATTTTGCAACCTATGTTGACAGACAAACTCAGTCTAGTGCCCAGAATTCTTTGAGAGAAAGAATGTGCTTTAAAAGGTGCATGTAGCCTAGGACTAATCTAAACACTGAGCAATCTGTTTCACTATTCATTAGACTGTCTATGGTTTTATGCTTTTAGAAGCAAATCAGTGTCTTTCCAATAAACTATGAGCCAACTGAACTTTTTGGGTGTGATGTAGGGGAAGGAAAATCATCCCCAAAATGTGATGTATTGTATTAATAAAACGCTTCCAAATTTGTTCTACTTTGGTTGTATACTGCTCAAAGAGAGCTACTACCAGCCAGCAGCATTGTCAGATATATGATACTTCTAAAATAAACTGGTAAGTATGCAAGAAGCAGCAGGCTTATATTTTTATTATTATTAAAATCATTACCGATTTCCCTAGCCAGTCTTAATCTGTCATGCTGCCGCCCCACAAATGCAAATTGTATTTCATTCTTAAGTCAACATACATTTACATGATGAATAAACAGAATTACATGGGTGAAAAATAGACGCAAAGTGACCCTGAATGGGCCGGTTCTTGTTAAATGTGGAGCATGACCAGATTAGAGAGGGCTCTGCTGTCTTTAGTAGCTGAGTTGTAGGGAGAAAGTGCAAAGTTCGTACATACATTTAAATAAATAAACATTTAAATGAACAGTGACCTTCTGTCTGAGAATAAAATCTTTTTTCATTCTTTCCTCCCCTCTGTGGGAAACATGACAATGTTAATTAATCCCTGGAGAATTATTTCATACAAGCACTGTTCTGAGCAAAGGAAGTCTTCTGAGATTGTATGAATGCCAGCCCCACAGTCAAAGTGCTGCCAAAAGAAAATTCACAATGCTTTGTCAGTGTTTGACCTGGTAAAGCTTTCATATTCAAAGGAAAATTGTTTTCAGATCTTCTCCAAAACTGTAAATTGTAAAGCTTTGGAGTGATAGATAATGTCAATTGTATGATATATATTAGTATTAATGCTGGTCGGCCGCATTCTTGGACTGAAAGACAAACTAGCACAGAGGTTGGTGTTTCTCTGTGTAATTGCCTGTAGCACTCTTTGCTGTTTAGCACCAGTGCCATGGCTTGAAGGAGGAAATTTCATGAAATGTGATATTAAAAGGAAATAGGGTTTAAAAAAATCATTAGTATATGCAATCATTAGCATATGCAACTTGAATATGAACTTCCAACCTATCTGTTAACAAACTCAGGAACAAAACTAGTTGAGCCAACGTATTTTTTAATACCACGACACACTCCTCTGGGGATGCAGTAAAAATGAATAGTGGGAACCTATTTCTCTTCCTCAACCTGGGTAGCTCCTATCATTTTATGATGTACATACTAAAGGTTCCTCATTGATACAAGCAGGAATTGGCCAAACTGATGTGAAGTGTGTCCACCCTTAATCAGTCTACCCAGGCAGCTTTCCAATCTTGCCAGCCAACTCCCTTAAGAGCATCACCCAGACAGAACAGAAGTAGCTAAATTGAGGCTTCTGTAAAACTGTATACAACCCCAAAGCAAAACTTTGGAATATTCTTAAACAATGGGGAAGGTTTAATCAGGCTAAAAGGGACATAAATCCAGTCATTTTGGGAAATGTTGTTATTCATTGACGTCATTGCCGCTGTTATATGGCTTACTACTGCTTTTGCTTTCATGTGTTTTTGTGTGCTTATGTGCTATATTTTATCTTTTTACGTATCCTGCTATGGGTACCTTTGGGTGAAGGGCAAGTAATAATTACAACTAATAAATAAATTAATGTATAATATATTTTTTATCAATGCACATTTAGATGTTGTAGGTTAAAAGAAAGCTAGAGCAGAGTAGTTGAGTTGGGGAGCATTAATTTAACCTTTGTTTTCAAGACTGAAGTCTCTGCTTTTACTTCACCGAGGCTATGCTGTTCAAACACACCGAGACATCCTCATAGAAATAGAGGTACAACTGAGCATCACACACTCAGTAGCAAACATATTTTGCCAGAGTTTCACCAGACATGCTTCCATTGAGTTTCAGATATTATTCTGATGTGTCAAATACTATTTTGTAGTGGCCCAGTTAACTATGTCATCTATACGAAGATGACTAAAAAGGAAAAAAAAAAACGAACAGGGGAATGAGGCATGGTCTTCAAGAAATATTTGCATTGCTGTTGTTTCTGATAGCACCTGAACAAAGGGAAGTGATCCGATGCTTGTAAAGTGGCTTGGATCTGCATACTGGATAAACTCTCTGAATTTGGTCTCTGATCCAAAGACAAGGTGAGCAGGTAGGAGGGAAATCTGTAGAAAGATTGCTAGCTATCCTATGTGGCTTCCATACCATAGTGAGATGTCCAATTTGGCCTCAGTGACACATGCATTAGTTATAGCCCGTTTGGATTACTGTACATGGGGCTACCTTTGAAAAGTGTTCGGAAAATTCAGCTGGTTCAAAGAGCTGCAGCTGGATTGCTGACTGTTGCTGATTATAGGACTCATAGGACTCCTTTGCTAGAACAGCTCCACTGGCATAAAAATTTATTTAAAATAAAAAAATTATTTAGGAAAAAATAGAACAGCTCCACTGGCTGTTTCCAGGCACAATTTGCTGGCTATGACCTATAAAGCCCTACACAGCTTAGAGCCAAGCTATCTGAAAGACCATGTTCCCTCATACCCAAGTTTTGAGATCTTTGGGAATGCCCTTCTCTTGGTCACACAGGCACATGTGGCAAAGGGCTTCCCCGGTGGCTACTCCCAAAGTTTGGGACTCACTTCCTAGAGAAGTTAGACTGGCTCCCTCCTTGCTGTCCTTCCAACAGCAGGTGAAGACTTTCTTATTTCAACAGGCTTTTGGAAACTGACGGCTTTTAATGAAAGTGTGTGTATTTCTATCATTGCTTAATTGTTTTTAATTCTTTTTTCTATGTTCTTAGCAATTCTTATTTTAATCTGTAAAATGCCTTAGTCCCATCAGGGAAAAAGGCAGGGAATAATAATAATAATAATAATAATAATAATAATAATAATAATAAGCAGTCAGGTGGTATTTAAACTACTTTGTTAATCTTCAGCACAATCACTGAGAAGTTGTTGAAAGAAGTTGAAGGCTTACTCTAGTTCCATTAATTGACAGGAGATCAGGCTAGTGATAATAATAATGCAAATTAATAGATCCACTCCTGCAAACATGTCTAAAATTGGGACACAGACTGTGTTTAGCCTGGGATTATACAGTCAGAGGTGGCACCAGCTGCTGCAAGTTCCTTACTTAACATCAGAATTCAATAAAAGCTGGGACTAGGGGAGGAAATTCTCCTCCCTTTGGCATAGTTAAGAGGGTGCTTGATTCTGCTTCTGAATAGATTTTTATATCACATGTTGAGTGTGGAGTGGGCAAAAGAATGCTTGGCTTCTAAGGACCAGATTCGGCATCAGAGATGTCTGCTGTTCATATGTCTGTCCTAATCACATAGACATGCCCGACTCCCCACTTTATAAGTTATTAATGGCTGTTATTAATGGCCTCGGACTAAAACATAGCTGAATACAGTCCATTGCTTTCTATGTGGAGTGTACATGCAGGGATGGGGAAGAGCCATGATGCTCTGCGTGTTACAGGACAGACATACTTGGAGATGACTGACTCATTCATATGGGAAAGGAGCTCTTGCATCTTCCCACCGCTGATCCAAAGAAATGAACGAGGGAGGACAAATTCCATGGCTTGAAACCATTCTGTGAACTTGAAAGAGTTGCTTCAGTGGCCTCATGCTACTTGCTGAGCCAATGAGTGCTTTTTCTGATAAGAGTTATTGTTGTTTTGAAGTCTTTTTGAAAGCAAATATGTTTTCTAGCTTTGTATATTTCAAACACACAAACAGTACTATATGGGTGACTGCATAACATTAAATTAACACTGTGTACTTACTGGTTGTTTAAGGTAAGTGTCATATAACAATTTTTATTGTAAGAGCTTTAATATTTTTCAAAATAGTCGCTTAAAGAAAAACCGGATAGCTGTTGGACTAATAATTAGCCTACACAGCTTATTGCCCTGTTTACACTGATGGAGGTGTTGTCCCTTAAATCTCTGGCCAACATCTATAATGGCTCTCCAGGCATTACAAATACTCATTTTGGGAGTAGTCCTTAGTAATTTAAAATACTGTTTCTACCTTATTTCTTCACATATCATTGGTCATATCTGTTAATTAAAGCTTTCATGTTGTACTATTCACTACAATTCTATGAATTCATTTTACAAAGCTGAATGCATAATAATTAGCAAAAAGAAGAGAATCCTAAATATATCATGCTTCTTGGGTTATTTTTAGACATGTGCACCCACATACCGCTGGTACCCTCATTGCCTTTGGGAGCTGAAAACCCCATCTGTAAATTTCGGATTAGATCCTTGTGTTAATGGTGTTTTTGTTAGTATGAAAGAAACATGCGTGCATATGAAAACTCATTGTGTGTCAGTACTGGCTGAAGCTGTTCTGACAGCTAAATATTTTCCAGGAGGAACCATTCAGCAAAATAAAATCTGTCAAGGCATTTCTGCTGCCATGGACTGCTGAACGTTATGGTGATGGTGAAAATACTGCAATGCACCAAGTGTGTGCTAGAACTAGCTCTCACTTAAAGGTTAAAAGATGATATTACCTCTCCTCCCCCTCCCCAGCATGTAGGCGGTATTTTAATCAAGTTCTCATGGTAACAAACATAGCAATTTGAAAGTGCTGGAACCAACAGAAAATTGGCCTCCCCCCCCCTTCCTGTGCTTGAGGTGGGGGTGTTAAATCAATACAACTGCAGGGTTAACAAATAACAATTGCAAGACCTCTAATGCTGGAAGAATGCCAAAAAAGGATGTTTTATGTTAGTGAATTCGGAAAACAGACACTCCAAAATCTACCTTTCTGGAAAAAGGAGCCAAAAAGTGTATGATTCAAACACATTTTGAGTAGGGATGCTTCCCCCCCACCCACCCCCCACCTTCTGAGTTAGTGGTCATGATTTTCTTTGCTTTCCACCATGCTGCCAGCTTGCATTTTCTGGAATTTGTCGAGATACTACTGCAGTGGTAATGTGCATGTTTAGATTCTTTTAAAAAAATAAAATCCTTCTTTTTGTCTTTGACATCTTGCATGTAAACTTCATGTAAAGTTGTGCAAGAGGAGCAATTATTCTGAAATGTCACTGCACTCTGCTCTCCTTTGAAGTTGACATGTTTTTCCTTTAACTCAGGATGTTGTTGTTTGTACCAGTACTGGGGTCCATGCATGCCCTTTTTACACACACACACACACACACACACACGCTTTGGGCTAGCAGGAAGAGGAAGGTGATCCAGCTTGCTTTCAAACTGCAACTTCTTTCCTTGTAGGGAAGGAGAATTCAGTGTGTATCATTTACTAGATCAGGCCCCATAAGAGGTAAATTGATGTATGCCAGAATACAGAGTATTGGTGTAATCTAGTCTAATAATAATAATAATAATAATAATAATAATAAAAATTTTTATTTATATCCCGCCCTCCCCAGCCGAAGCCGGGCTCAGGGCGGCTTACAACAATAAAACAGTACAACAGTACAACACAACACAACACTCTAAAATCATTCATTATAAAATTAATTCAATCAAACGAATGGCAACCATTGGGCCAGAGCTCCGCGAAGATTGCCGAAGGAGGGAGTCAGGCTGTGCCCTGGCCAAAGGCCTGGTGGAACAGCTCTGTCTTGCAGGCCCTGCGGAAAGATGTCAAGTCCCGCAGGGCCCTAGTCTCTTGTGACAGAGTGTTCCACCAGATCGGAGCCACAGCCGAAAAAGCCCTGGCTCTGGTTGAGGCCAGCCTAACCTCTCTGTGGCCTGGGACCTCCAAGATGTTTTTATTTGAAGACCGTAAGTTTCTCTGTGGGACATACCAGGAGAGGCGGTCCCGTAGGTACGAGGGTCCTAGGCCGTATAGAGCCAACTGCTTAGCTTGGCAGAGATGGAAAAATGCCGCCTTTGTTATAGCTGCAATCTGCGCCTCCATGGAAAGGGAGGTGTCGAAGATTACACCCAAACTCTTAACGGACGGTGCTGGCACTAATTGCGCCCCTGCAAGAGATGGGAGTTGCCCCCCCAATCCCATATCGTCCCGTCCCAGCCACAGGACCTCTGTCTTCGAAGGATTTAGCTTCAACCGGCTCCCACGTAACCATCCAGCCACAGCTTCCAGACATCTGGTCAGTGTGTCTGGGGCCGAGTCAGGATGGCCATCCATCAACAGATAGAGTTTGGTGTCATCAGCATACTGATGGCAACCCAGCCCAAAACTCTGGACAAGCTGGGCGAGGGGGCGCATAAAGATGTTGAAAAGCATCGGGGAGAGTATCGCACCCTGAGCTACTCCACACACCAAGGAGTGGCGCGATGACAATTCTCCCCCAAGCGCCACCCTCTGTCCTCGACCAGAGAGAAACGAGCGCAGCCATTGAAGGACTGTGCCCTGGATCCCCATGTCGTCAAGGCGGTGGTCCAGGAGTTCGTGATCGACCATGTCGAAAGCTGCTGACAGATCTAGAAGAATCAGCAGCCCCGACCCGCCTCGATCCAGCTGTCTACGAAGATCATCTGTTAGGACAACCAGAGCCGTCTCGGTCCCATGACCAGCGCGGAAGCCGGACTGGAATGGATCCAGAGCCGATGTTTCATCCAGAAACCCACCAAGCTGTTCAGCAACCGCTCTCTCAATCACCTTACCCAGGAATGGAAGATTCAAAACCGGGCGGTAATTGGTTAGATCTAAGGGATCTAATGATGTTTTCTTTAAGAGCGGGCGCACCACTGCCTCCTTCAGTTCCCCTGGGAATGTCCCCGTGCCAAGGGACAAATTGATGATATCCCCTAGGAGGGCCCGCACCTCGTCTGGACACGCTCTAACCAGCCAAGACGGGCACGGGTCGAGAGGACAGGTGGTGGGCTTTCCAGCTCGGAGGAGACTGTCCACATCAGCTGGGGATATCCGGTCGAAGTGGTCCAATACTGGACCCGAGGGGACGACTGTTAGTGAGGAACGCAACATAAACAGCCTTGTCATCCTCTTCCACAGTAACCTATCACCTTCCACTACACATGACCTCTATATCTTCCTCTACACATGATCACTGAAATGCAAGATAGCATCACTTATGGCCCTCCTTCCCCAAACTCCTCCCAAACACATTGTGTAAACAACAACGGCCTACCAACAAAATCTACCACAGCTGATTGTCCCAGGAGGCATCCAACAGAATTAGGGACAGTGTTACTAAAGTCCACCAAATTCACCCAGTCACTATCACCTTAGGGAGCACCTGCTCCCCATCCCATCTTGTGTCACACCCAGGGAGGGCCAGCCTTCTGCCAGTTACAAACTTTTGCTCGGAAGGCATCTGGCAACTCTCCTATCATACAGGCTCTCACCCTGTATGTTAACATATGAGAGTGCTGGAGGTGAAATAGTTAAACAAGTTACCCAGTCAGAACCTAGGGGGGTGGAGTCTGAGGGACTATAAAACCAGCTTTGGGAGGGGTGAAGGGGGAGTTCGTTGGGAGTTGGGTGGTTGGTTGGGGTGGGAGGGAATTGGGATAGAGTCTCGGGGGGTAGGTTGAGTTAGCGTAGCGAAGTAAGCTGAGTCAGGAATAGTTAGGAGCTAGGAAGACAAGTAAATATCTGAGAGGTGGTTTAGGGAGTGAGAGCAGATAGTGGAAGTTATAGGTCTGGATAGGCAGCCCATGATTGTAATTGACTGAGACCGTTTATGAAACCACATGCTTGTTAAACTGCAATAAATAAGCAGAAGTTTATGTTCCAATTTAACCCTGACTAGATTCAGTATTGTCCCAGGTAGGGTCTGGGTGGTAGCAGCGAGAAATAAAGTGCTGGCACAGGGATCAATAGACGGTGAAGCGTCCAGGGACCCTGTGTGATCGCCACAGCCACTCCCAGGGACTTCACCAGTCCTTCCCCCCCCCCCGCCCCAATCCTGCTGTTTCCCCTGAAGCAGCTTCATTCTTAAGGACTTGTTGGCACACTTCTGCCTGAAGACTTTTGGCAGATCTAGGAGTTTTACTCATTTTCTTGCAGATGGAATGGTACGGATAGAAATTTAAAAGCACAGGGCTGCTTTTCTTTACAAACTGCACTGCATTCTCACTTTTATGGTTGACAACTCCTTGAGGTCACATAGGTGAGAATGATTACAAGTAGAACTTACTTTGCAGGGTAATGAATCAGTCCTGGACATGGAAATAAAAACATGCCCAATTTAAACTGATTTCAGATCTAACAGAAGACTACAATGATCCATTTAAATCATTCCTACAGTCTTTGGCCTACAACGTGACTTTGGGTGCACTTCTAGCAGTTGCCATAGCTACTGTGAAGAGTCCTTCATTGTCAGTGTGGTAAAACATTTTGTTATTTCTTAATACTCATGGAGTAAAATGTGACTCCACACATCCCACTTGTAATGCATTTCATTAATAATGGGTTCATACACCTCTTTAATCAACTAAAAATATTATATTATTTACACAAGGTTGCCTTTAAATGTGGTAGATTGTGTTTTAAGGAATAGTTGCTTTTATTTGTTTAGAGGGCCTGGTTTAACAATATGCCATTCTTCGCCATGCGACTGTTTATTTAGGATGCAAGTTTATGATGATTAATGTTTTATACTCAGAGGTTGAGGTAACGGTTTTTACAGCAGAAGTCTAGCAGCAATAATTAGCAAGTCATTAAAAAGAAAATTCCAATTTCAGGGACTTGCTTGAGAAGGCAAAAAGACTTTGCTGCCTAAAAAAATACGAAAGCAAGTGCATGGTTACTAACCCAGTCATGTCAGTCTGAGAATCTGAAGGAAACCTGACTGATAAGAGTTTTGAAGTCTGAATACAGCCTTTTCATTCAACTCAGTTAGCAGAGGGCATGAATCATCTCTCAAACAGAGACAGTCCCTTTGGGTCAGAGCTGAGGTCATTGAAGGGACAGACTGCTTTCCTTAAGTGAATAAGGAAATGCACAAGACTTCATTCTGTGCCCTGCAGCATCCATTTCGATACATATGTTATTAGTATACAACATCCCATTAAGGATGCAAGTTAGAGCTTCTGGATACATATGTAAGGGCCTTCTGAAATTACTTTTTAGACAGAATGTCTGCCGCTCTGTTCATCTTGCTTTTCTCTGGGCAAAATTGTTTTTCCTCTAATGCCCTAAAAATAATTTCCGCCAGTGCCCCGTCTTTCTGTTTATATGCCTAGCTGTTTCATTGTTGTGGTGTCTTACATATGTGTAGCAAAGCAAGAGTAGCTTTTCCACAGCACATTTTGCTGTGGATGAAGCCCTTCTTGTGTGTTTGTCCTAAACTTTAGCAAAGTAACAGTCTGTAAAACCCCATATGCTAGTTGAGCGACATGGGCATAAATAATTGGTTAGGAAGCTGCTTGGGACCTTTGACCTGACAGGACCTAACTGTCAGGAGCCCTGAGCTTCTCTGATATAAGTACTTTCATGGGGAATTAATGAAAGTTGAATTTATAAGTTGGATCAGATGGGGGAAAATATTCTTTAGGTCAGCAAGTACCTACTTAATTCCAGAGAACTCAGGGAAAGAAGTCTTATAATGAGCAGCAAGTTAAGATTTTATGTTTACCATTTTCTTGGTGCTACTGCAGTCAATTATTTTAAACTAAACAGGCCAAGCTCACCTGGCCTGAATCTCCTAAATAGCTTTTGTGAAGGTCATATTAACACAACATGATACTTTAATACTACTGTATAACTGGAGTCAAGCACAGAAGCAGTACTGTTTGAGTTGCAGAGAAATTTCACAGGCTCCAAGCTCTGTGTAGGAATTGCCGTGAGCTGGATTTGTCAAATCTCATTGTAAGAACTTCCACTCATTCCTGATAACACTAATGTTAATTTATGCCACAGCTTTGGACTCTTCAGCATTAAGTGAGCTGTTCCAGGATCTCAATGATTCTAAAAATGTGGAAGGCTTCTGCCATCCTGGAAAACAAAAACAAAAAAATCTACAGATGAGGAAGAAGGAGAATCCACTCAGGGCCACCTCCTAGCAACTGTCCCGTGGGAAGAACTCCAGGAGAAAGCAGGATGTAGCCAAAGGCCACTTCAATGCCCACTCCTCCTGGACGTTCTTTCTTTTTTTTTTAAATAATATTTATTAGAGTTTCCAATAAAAATATATAAACACAAACAACAATAAAAACATACACAAACAAAAAACCAAAAAAACCCAAGTATAATTTCAAACCATATTTTCTTAAACCCAACTTCCCTGACCTCCTCATACCTCCCCCTTCTGTATTCTAATTTCATTATCTAATCAACAAATCCATTCCCTTATTTCCCATAGTTTTTGGTAATTCTGTTCTTTTTCCTTAATCAACACCCCTGAAAACCACATAATTTTTAAACCCATGTCATTCTAGCCTTCATTAATTTTATAGTATTTATTAAGATAGTCTTTAAATTTCTTCCAATCTTATTCCACTGTCTCTTTCTCCTGGTCTCAAATTCTGCCAGTCATCTCTGCCAGTCCCATGTAGTCTGTCATCTTCATCTGCCATTCTTCCAGAGTGGGTAGATCTGGTGTCTTCCAATACTTTGCAATAAGTATCCTTGCTGCTGTTGTGGCATACATAAAAAAAGTTCTGTCCTTCTTTAACACCACATGGCTAACCATACCCAGGAGAAAGGCCTCTGGTTTCTTCAAGAAGGTATATTTAAATACCTTTTTCATTTCATTATATATCATTTCCCAGAAAGCCTTGATCCTTGGGCATGTCCACCAGAGGTGAAAGAATGTACCTTCATTTTCTTTACATTTCCAACATTTATTATCTGATAAGTGGTAAATTTTTACAAGCTTGACTGGGGTCATGTAGCACGTATACATCATTTTCATAATATTCTCTCTCAAGGCGTTACACGCCGTAAATTTCATACCGGTGGTCCACAACCTTTCCCAGTCAGCAAACATAATGTTATGTCCGATATCTTGTGCCCACTTAATCATAGCTGATTTGACCGTTTCATCCTGTGTATTCCATTTCAGCAGCAAGTTATACATTTTTGACAAGTTCTTAGTTTTGGATTCTAACAATTCTGTTTCCAGTTTTGATTTTTCCACCTGAAAGCCAATTTTCTTATCCAACTTATAAACCTCCAGTATTTGATAATAGTGAAGCCAATCTCGCACTTTATCTTTTAGTTTCTTTTAGTTTCTCAAAACTCTGCAGTTTCAGTTTATTACCCTCCTGTTCCAAAATTTCCCAGTATTTCGGCCATTTAGACTCCATATTAAGCCTTTTCACTGCTTTTGCCTCCATTGGTGACAGCCACCTTGGAGTTTTATTCTCCAACAGATCTTTGTATTTAGTCCAAACATTATACAATGCTTTCCTGCCAATATGGTTTTTAAAACCTTTATGAGCTTTAACCTTGTCATACCACAAATATGCATGCCACCCAAAAAAGTTATTGAAACCTTCCAAATCTAAGATATCTGTATTCTCAAGAAGCAGCCAATATTTTAACCAGCAGAAAGCTGCTGATTCATAATAAAGTTTCAAATCTGGCAGGGCAAATCCCCCCCTTTCCTTTACATCAATTAAAATCTTAAATTTTATTCTGGGTTTTTTGCCCTGCCAGATAAATTTAGAAATATCTTGCTGCCAACCCTTGAAACATTCCATCTTATCCACAATTTGCAATGTTTGGAACAGAAACAACATTCTAGGCAATACATTCATCTTTATAACTGCTATTCGACCGGACAAGGAAAGCTTCAAATTTGACCAAATTTCTAAATCTTTTTTCACTTGTTTCCAACATTTCTCATAATTATCTTTAAATAAGTTCATATTTTTAGCTGTCATATTGATCCCCAAATATTTTACACTCTTAACCACAGTTAAACCTGTCTCATTCTGAAACCTCTCTTTCTCAGTAACTGTTAAATTTTTCTCTAATACCTTAGTTTTTTACTTGTTCAGTTTAAATCCTGCCACTTGGCCAAATTCTTTAATTAATTCCAAAACCCTTTTAGTACTAGATTCTGGCTCTTGTAATGTAAGTACCAAGTCATCTGCAAATGCTCTCAGTTTATATTGTCTCGCTCCGACCTGAACCCCTTTAACCAGCTGGTCCTTTCTTATCATGTTCAGCAAAACATCCAGGACCGAAATAAAAAGTAATGGGGAAATTGGGCACCCCTGACGTGTCCCTTTTTCTATCTTGAGTTCTTCTGTAATCACATTATTCACTATAAGTTTAGCTTTTTGTTCAGAATATATTGCGCCTATACCGTTTTCAAACCCTTGACCTACCCCCATTCCCTGGAGATTCTTCTTCATAAAGGTCCAAGAAATATTGTCAAAGGCTTTCTCCGCGTCAACAAATATCAAGACAGCTTTTGTATTTATATTAACTTCTAACATTTCCAGAATGTCTATTATATTCCTTACGTTATTTGATAAATGTCTTCTCGGGAGAAAGCCCGCTTGATCCCTCTGAATCTCCCCCACCAAACCTTTTTTCAATCTCTTAGCTAAAATGTCAGCAAAGATTTTGTAATCCACATTTAGTAAAGAAATTGGGCGGTAGTTCTTAAGTTGGGTCTTTTCAGTCTCTGTTTTCGGTATAAGCGTGATATAGGCCTCTTTCCACGTATCAGGTGCTTTTTCCCCCTCAAGAATTTCATTGCAGACTTCCTTCAAGGGTTGTATTATCCATTCCTTTAAAGATTTATAGTATTTGGAAGTCAATCCAGATGGCACCTTCTATTTCTTGTTCAGTTATTTTCTGATTCAAAAGTATTTTACCTTCACTTGAAATTTCCTTTAATCCATTTTTCTCCAAAAATTGTTCTATCTCAGAGTCTTTTTGTGGCCCTTGTGCATATAATTGCTTGAAATATCTCTGGAAGCAGCTTCTAATCTCAATTGGATTATAAATGTTTTTTCCATCCACTTCTAAATTTGTCACTGTATTTAATTTTTGTCTCTTCTTCAATTGCCAAGCCAAAAGTTTACCACATTTATCTGCTGATTCAAAAGTCTTCTGTCTCATTTGTTTGATTTTCCATTCTATTTCTTGATCCATCAATTCCATATACTGAGTTTGGTATAATTTAATTTCTCTCAGGATCTCCTGAGACTTTGGTTTTGATCTTAATTTCTTTTCTCCTTCTTTTATCTTCTCCAAAATTTTGTCCTTTTTCGCATTTTGGCTCCTCTTTTTTATTGCATTTTGTTGTATCAAGAAACCTCTCATAACAGCTTTGCTTGCGTCCCAGATTACTCTTTTATCCACATTAGTCCTCATATTAATCTCAAAATAGTCTCTCAGTGTTTTTGGGCCTTTTTACAAAATTCTTTATCTCTGAATAAAGTGTCATTCATCCTCCATCTGAAAGTGCCAGCTGTTGTTTGGTTCATCTCCATCTTCACGGCATTATGGTCGGAGCATGTTTTTGGGCAGATTTCCACTTTTTTTATCTTTGGTGCCAATCCTCTAGTAACCCATATTTGGTCAATTCTAGTCCAGGTCATCTTAGCTTCAGAGAAGAAGGTTCCCTCTCTTTCCAGAGGGTTTTTTGTTCTCCAGATATCAACCAAGTCCATATTGTCAGTCATTTCAAAAAAAGTTTTTGGTAGTCTTCCATCTTTAGAAATCACCAGTCTTTGTGCTTTGTCCATATTTGTAGAAACTACTCCATTCATATCTCCCATCAAAATTACATTAAAGTCCAAATAATCCAACAGTGTCTCATGCAACTTCTTAAAAAATTCAGATTTGCCTTCATTCGGTGCGTAAACTCCTACAATCAAAAGTTTCTGTCCTTGAACTTGAATTTCAATTGCCAAATATCTTCCTTGTTCATCTTTAAATATCAATTTCGGCATCAAGCTGTCTTTTGCATATATAACAACTCCTCTTTTTTTCACTCTGTCAGATGAGATAAATTCTTGTCCTAATTTTTTGTTAATCGATAATCTTCTATGTACTCTCATCACATGTGTCTCTTGTAAGCAAATCAAGTCCAATTGTTGTTTCTTTAATATATGAAAAACGTTCTTCCTCTTCCAAGGCACGTTCAAACCGTTACAGTTCCAACTTAACAGTCGCAAAGCCATGATGGGGTTATTTACTTACTCCTCCTACTGCTCCCAGTTGTTGTTCATCTTCTGTCGGTGGCTGCAATCCAAATGATAGGTTTGCTATGTCCAATATTCCTTTCCCTGGTGATGTTGGTTCCTCTCCAGTCTCCACTTCTTCACCAGATCTTCTTCGTGGTCTCTCAAAATTTTGTCTCTATCACTCAGTGTCTTTATTCTTATTTTCTTTCCTCTGTATTTGAAAGATAGGCCTTGAGGAAATTCCCACCTAAAGAAGATTCTGCTTTTTTTCAATAGTGTAGCCAGATCTCTGTATTCCCCTCTTGCGTCCAAAATGGGCTTAGGGATATCTTTAAAAATCTCCACGTAAGAATCTTCAATTTCCAGTGTTTTCTGGTAGTGCAAGTTTAAGATTTTATCCCTTTCTTCCTTTGATCTCAGAGTAATCAAGCAGTCTCTTGCCTTGTTCTTTTTTTGTCTTATTCCAAGTCTAAATGCACTTACAATTTTAAATTCGTCCTCCTCAAGGCCCTCTTGCCAAAATTCAGAAAATTCCTTTGTAAGAAAGTCCACCAAGTTGTCCTGTTCTTTTTCTGGTACAAATCTCAATCTCAAATTCCGTTCTTTCCTTTGTAGATCTATCAAAGCAAAGGACAAATCATGGTCCGCCAGTTTCTTAACAAGCGGTGGTATTTTCTCTTGCGTTGCAGTTGCAATCTCCCTTGCCTCCTCTGCAATCTTTCGAGTAGTAGCTGATTCTTCTAAAAGTTTCCCAATATTTTGAGCATTAGCACTGACTTGTACTCCCAGTTCTTTTATGCTTGAAGTGTTCAAATCAAGTTTTGCTGAGCTCTCAGCTACTTTTTTATTTGTTTCTGCAACTTGTTTACATGTATCAGTCCCTTGTCTCGTAAGAAGTTCCAGAGATTCATTTATTTTCCCCAGTGCTTTTGTCAGAGCATCTTCTGAAGACATAGTTTTTGATTTTGTTTTTGGGGCTGCAGCTGCTCCTGACAATGAAGGCCTTCTTTGATGTGAAGTGTCAGTCTTGTATTGTCTGCCAGATCTGAGGTTTTTCTCTTGAACCAACTCTATCTTTCCTTTGTCATCTGCCATGCCACTATCATGCCCAGCCAAGGTCGATCTCACGCCTAGAGGTTTGTTTTCAGTAGGAAATTTCCAGTGGCTCAGCTTCTAGTGACTTGGTTGTTTCAAAAAGTAACAAAGTCTCCTCTGGGGGGGGGGAATTCTCAACTTAGTTTCACAGTTTTAAAACTTTCAAAGTCCCCCCCCCACTCTTCCCAAAGGCAACAAAAAGCCCCAGTTCCAGCTCTTTTCTAAATAGTTGCAAATATGTAGCAGTCTGAAAAGTAATCCTCCAACTGTATCTTTCAACAAAGTTCAACAAAGTTCACAAAGTTATTCAACAATTTACAAGTCTCTTTCTCTTTCAATGCAGTCCTCGACCAGGGTATCAAAACAGTGGATATATTTCCTCCTCTCCTTTCATGCAGGTATTAATTCAATAAAAGTTCTCCCCCACCGTTCCTGCCCGCTAAATGGGGGGTAAATCTTGCTTTTAGAAATGGATTTCTCTTGTTCCCATACGATCTCCAAAGGTTACAGTTTAGCAGTCTCTTTGCTTTATTGTATCTACAGCACGGAAAGGCAGACTTCCTTTTTGTACCTTTCCCGTGACGGTCTTCCAAATATATTAAAATTTAGATCCAATTTAAGCTTTTAATCCTACTCACGAGTAGTTGCTCTTAAATCCAATTTGCCGGAAGAAATCAGCGCTCTCCGATAATGGCGATGCGGCTTCGCTCCACGGACTGGGTTGCAGCTCTCAGTACCGCGCTCCCCCCGCAACCGTTCCGGAGCCTTTAAAAAGGCTCCTTCGCAGTTTGGAGGGAACCCAAAGGTACCCGCCGAGCCTCCTTGTTCACAGGCTTCACTGCCTGTGATTTCTAAGGGTCCGCGCTTCGCCGTAGCGGCAGGACCCGAACCTGTGGAGCAGACTTCTCTCAGAGCTCCGGGAGAAGTCCGCCATTAATCGCTGGCGCCGACCGGAAGTCCCTCCTGGACTTTCTTCCTCCTGCCCCAAAGTCCATGTTCCGCTAACTGCTCTGAAGGAAGGTTCCTGACAATATTTCATAGGTTAACATTGTTCATCTAAAAATAATAATAAGTAGTTTAATAGTACTTGTAAGCCACATCACATCCAAAGCAGGATGTAAATAATTTTAATACATAAATAACTAAATTACTACATGTGACATCACTACATCAGGCTTGATGGGGATTCACCACTTACTTCCCCCCTCCCCAAAGTGGATCCCAAGTTCCCATGCAGCTGAAGCTCTCCTTGATCAAATGTAAATCGCTCTCCTTCTTTAAAATGGGTCAGATGAGTTAGTTCCTTGTGTGGCATTAACAGGAAACCCTGCTATTTTTCCTGGCAGTCTGAGCAAAGAGGTTAATGAGTACCAACTGCAGCCTTCTTCCACAGAAGGCAAGGGCAATTTTTCAGTGCCAGAAACTAAACTCTCCTTTCACCTTTAGAGATTAATCTTTTTTGGATCTGCATTGAAGCAACTTGCTAGAGATGCATATGTCAATTGCTAGCATGGCCTCACTGTACCGTTTGTGGAAAGGGAGGGGAAAGGAATAAAATACAATATATACATACACATTGCATTTTCCATGAGTGTGCTAACTGCATAAAAAGTGCAGTGCATAATTTATTAAAATGAAACGAGCCACTATAATTTTAGATAACCTTTCAAGTTAGCAAGACAAATATTTATGCACCTGTTATTTTAAGGCATAAGTTTTGCTCACTGATATCCAGAACAATTACCATCTGGAAATATGCATATGTGTGATGTAGCTACTTAATATTGGTGGAAACCAAATACAATGTAACTTATCTCTGGTTTTCTACTCTAGCTAGATTAAATACAATCTAACCAAGACCTTGCATGCAGCCAAATTTGTGTGCTGGTATTGTCCACCACAGAACACTGCAACCACTTGGGATGAAAATAGAGCTCAAAGTAGCATTTTTATTACACTTTGTTTATTCCTTCCTTGAGCCCTTGGTGGGGTCTGGCCACCCCCCCCCCCCAAACACTGGAACCCGCACTCCTCCTGCTGCCCCCCTTACTTTTTAAATAAATCACTAGAGTGGTGTCAACACTGGATCCCAGGGCTCTGAGAAAGGCCAAAGGGGTCCTTTTTCAGATCCAGGCACTCTGGGCAAGATGACCAAGAGAATGCCTATGCTGCTATGGTTTGTTATTGCAACTAGAAATATATATTTTTTTAACTTGGAATAATTCTAAGTTTCTAGCTGCTGCTGCTGCTGCTGCTACTGCTGCAAATCAGAGTGGCAGCACAGACATTCCCTTGGCGACCTGACAAAATGTCTGGTTCTAGGACTTCCGGGTTAGCGCCTCCGGCAATGTCGGCGCTCCTCCGAACGGGAGGAACTTGCTCCGTGAAAAGTAGGGTCTGAACCGCCACGGCGAAGGTAGAGACCCACTGAAATCACAGGCGGAAGAAGCCTGTGAACTTGGGATTCGGCTGGCTCCCTTTGCGCCTCCCCTACTCGTGGGTAAACCCTGTTTTGGGGATCTGGAGCGACGTGGGGTGAGCGGCGCGGTGCTTTGAATTGACTGCTTCTTTCACGGAGTGAAGCCGCATTGCTGCTGCCGGAGAGCGCTGACTTTTTCCTGTGGACAATTGGACTTTAAACAACAACCCGTGAGTAGTACGGAAAATTGGATCTTTAAATACCTTAATTTGACATCAAACGGGGAAGGTTCAAAACAGGAAGTCCGCCTTCCCCTTTTGTAAATAGACTGAAGCAAAGAGCTTACAAGTTAAGGTCTTGGAAAGCCTTATGTAAAGGATTAAACTTCCATCGATTGAAATTATTAGACCCCCTTTGGAAGCAGGAGAAGAGGGGGGAAATTTTGGACTGTGTATCCTGCAGGAGAGAGTGATTAGAATTAAATTGCCACTGCTCTGAACCTGGGAACGGACTGACAGTGATTGACGTTTTGGGAGAGTTCATTGACAGCGAAGAGAACGGATGTTGACAGTCGGTTCAATAAGAGAAATATATTGTTTCCATTGTCCGCTTCTACGTTTAAAAGGGAGGAAAAGTAACTGAAAATTGAAACCAACTTTATTTTTTTGAGCTTTCTTTGAAAGGATTGATACAAGTGGAGACTGTTTCCCTTTAGAGGGAGCTTTTGAAACTGTTACAAGAGTGGAGCTGGGAAATCTCCAGCTGCTTGATAAGAAGTGTGGGAACTAGAGATTGACCTTAGACATTCGAGACGTCGACAGGAGAAGCCTTAGTAACTGCATTTTGCAAGATAAACTATTTGTTGGAACAGCTTCATAAAAAAATGGATGTTATGATTACTAAAACTGACCTTTTGGGACCAAAAGTGAGCATCAATACAGAAATTATTCAGGATTTGACACAGGAATCTATTTTAGCAGGACAAATTGTTGAAAAGGAGAAGGAGAAAGTTGCTGTTGTCGAACCTAAAGCAATACAAGGGGGAGCCTTAGTCTTACAGAGGCAAATCGAAGACTATAAGTTGAGGCCCTTTATGATTGAAACTAGAAAAAGTCAGACTCTGAAGATCGGAGCCTGGCCTGGACTGGAAAAGGAAAGTTGGAAAGATCCCTCTATGCAGGGATTAACTGACTTTTGGAATATGGACTTGGGTCAGGAGGAGATTGGAGCTCGGGGGGCCTTTGGAGTTGGAGGAATTTTGAAATATGCCCTGAAATACTTTATGGATCCTAGCTTTAATTGTGGAAATTTGGCTGACCTGTTGAGAGGGAGTGGAGGTGTCGTTGGATTGGAGTTTCCTCGAGATCTGCTCTTTAGCATCAAAGAATATGAAGAAGAACCGCAGAAGGGACGTGGAAGAGAGTTAAGAGCCTCGGACATAGCATCTAGATCAAGGGAAGTAATAGTGCCACTGTATTCTGCTCTGGTCAGACCTCACCTGGAGTACTGTGTCCAGTTCTGGGCACCACAGTTCAAGAAGGACACTGACAAACTGGAACGTGTCCAGAGGAGGGCAACCAAAATGGTCAAAGGCCTGGAAACGATGCCTTATGAGGAACGGCTAAGGGAGCTGGGCATGTTTAGCCTGGAGAAGAGGAGGTTAAGGGGTGATATGATAGCCATGTTCAAATATATAAAAGGATGTCACATAGAGGAGGGAGAAAGGTTGTTTTCTGCCGCTCCAGAGAAGCGGACACGGAGCAATGGTTCCAAACTACAAGAAAAAAGATTCCACCTAAACATTAGGAGGAACTTCCTGACAGTGAGAGCTGTTCGACAGTGGAATTTGCTGCCAAGGAGTGTGGTGGAGTCTCCTTCTTTGGAGGTCTTTAAGCAGAAGCTTGACGACCATATGTCAGGAGTACTCTGATGGTGTTTCCTGCTTGGCTTGGACTTGATGGCCCTTGTGGTCTCTTCCAACTCTATGATTCTATGATTCTATGATAAGATCTCCAGGTTGATGGACTGTATGGAGTGGACGGAAGTGTCTGGCAGAGCCCGAAACCGGGGAGAGGAGATGGTGGAAGAAGATTGGAAGATTTAAAGTCTATATATAGAAATATTGTAAAATTAATGAGTGACAGGAAAATGTTGGAATGAATTTTTATGGCCTTAGTAGAAATGCTATAAGGAGTTAAGCTTAAATAAGTATATTAATTTTAATGGAAATAAGATTAAAAATATGTTAAGTCATTTATATGATAGAAAATGGAGAAAGATGGAAAGGAATTGCTGAAACAATTAATGGAAGTGGAATACAAAGAGGGAGGTGAGAGGAGGTTGATGATATAAGGGAATGAAAGTTAGAATATGAGGTAAAAAGACTCAATATGGACTCAGATTGGCCAAAATATTGTGAAATTATAGAATATGATGGTGAAAACCTGAAACTACAGAGTTTTGAGAAATTGAAACCTAAAGTCCGAGACTGGTTACATTATTACCAGATTAATGAAACCTTTAAGCAGGACAGGAAACTAGGATTTCAGAAGGAGAGGTCAAAGTTAGAAACAGAATTGCTAGAACCCAATACTAAGAATCTGTCTAGAATGTATAATTTGCTGCTAAAATGGAACACACAGGATGAAACGGTTAAATCAGCTATGATTAAGTGGGCACAAGATGTTGGTCATGATATTATGTTTGCTGACTGGGAGCAGTTATGGACCACAGGTATTAAATTTACGGCATGTAGTGCCTTGAAAGAGAATATAATGAAAATGATCTATAGATGGTACATGACCCCAGTCAAGCTTGCAAAGATATATCACTTGCCCAATAACAATTGTTGGAAGTGTAATGAATGCGAAGGAACTTTTTATCATCTTTGGTGGACCTGCCCGAAGATTAAGGCCTACTGGGAAATGATCTATAATGAAATTAAGAAAATCCTTAAGTGGACATTTATAAAGAAACCAGAGGCTTTTCTCTTGGGCATGGTGGGCCAAAAGGTTCCAAAGAAAGATAGAACATTCTTTATGTACGCAACAACAGCAGCAAGAATTCTTTTGGCGAAGTATTGGAAGACTAAAGAAGTACCTACTCTGGAAGAATGGCAGACCAAGGTGACTGAATTTATGGGACTGGCAGAGATGACTGGCAGAATCCGTGACCAGAAGAGAGAGACAGTGGAAGAAGACTGGAAAAAATTCAAAATCTATCTTAAAAATTGTTGCAAAATTTCGGAATGTTAAGATGTCAAGGGATTAGATATAAAGAATTACAGCTGTAAAAATTGAAATTTAGAAAAAAGCTCTAAAGAGAATTAAATATAAAAAGGGATGAAGGATTGCTAAAAAAATTTTAAAATAAGGATGCAGTGAAGGGGAGGTTTGGGGAAGTCGCATTATGTTTGTTTGTTTTTTGTTTATGTTGTAAAATTAATAAAAATTATTTAAAAAAAAGAAAAAAAAGAAAGTTAGAATATGAAAAGGGTATGATGTATGTTTTTAAATTGTTTTTGTTTTGTTTTGTTTTGTTCATTGTGTTGGGTGATGTGTTGAGGTTGTGTTTTGAATGGTTTATATATTGTATTGTATTGTATTGTTTTATTTTTTCTTGTTCTAGTTCTTTTTTTCTTTCTCTCTTGTCTCTTTTTTCTTTTTTAAAAAAGTAATAAATATTATTTTAAAAACAAAAAACAAAATGTCTGGTTCTGAGAAGTAGGACCCCGTTGACCCTTGGTACAAGGAGAAGAGAAACTGATCCAAGTGGACTTACTAGCTGTTACCAAAACAGTTCAGCCAATATATTGGAAAAACACAGCAAGACCCAGCAAGTTTAGAATGGCTAGAGAAAAGTTCTGAACATAGTAAAAACGAGGAAAAGTGTCTGACAACATTCAAAGAAACATATAAAAGGCAACCTACACTTTATAGCCAAATGGGCCCATTTCATTGGAATGAAAGAAATCCCATTAAGGAGACATGTACTTCTTGTCTAATCTTTAGAAAAAGTCATAATATTATGATTATTTTGCTGTGCAGTCCTATCAATATTTATCAGAAGTAAAGACCACTGTGTTAATTATATATGGGACTGCAGGTTTAGCTGCTTTTTAAACAGTTAGTTTTTAAATTAAAAAATATAAATCAAAACTTCAGATTACTTTTTTAAAAATTGTAAATTGTAGCAAACATTTTTTATCTAAATATACAAAGATACTGCTTTCTATCATGAAGTCTAAGAATCTGGGGGCATAATCTCGGGCATGGTCATTTGGAGGAAGTTCCACTGACATCTGTTAAAGACTTTTCACATTTTGTGTTAATGAGAAAACAATAATTTAATATCATTCTTTTCCCTACTGATACATTCTCCTCTCCACGCGCTCCTGAGGACATTTCTCACATCACCCTCACCTCTGCCCGGCCCAGCTGCTCCCACTCCATTCTGCGCCCCTCGACTGAGTCAGGTGGAGCCAGCTGAGCGCATCATGTGAACTGCTCCTCATGCTCCAAGCGTGTATGAGTTGTTTTTTCTAAACACAAACCTCAGTATTCAGGTTAAATTGCCATGTTGGCACTTTGCGATAAGTGGGTTTTGGGTTGCAATTTGGGCATTCGGTTTCTAAAATTTTTGCCATCACTGTCCTAGACCAACTTCATCTAGAACTCTAATCTTGAAGTTTCCACAGCTCTCAGACAAATAACATCATCAAAATCCGGTCTTGTTGAGGAATTTGTATAGCTTTCTTATTCCTCTGTTCAGTAGACATCTTCCTCTCACACATCTCTGCCTACCCCATGGCCTCTTCAAAGCATGCAATAAACTCAAACAGTGTAATTTTTGAAACAATAACCCTCAACTAATTCTTCTTCTTTGCTATTTCAGGAAATCCATTTTAGAAACAAGGCAAAATGCTGTGCTGACATAAACAGTGGACAATGCAGTACTGATGAACATCCGTTGCTAAGATGTGTCCTTCACATCAATGTTGCACTTGTAGCCTCTGATTCCATATGCAGTAGAAATTAATGGAGTAGGTGTAGTTAACATTAAGCACAGGATGGCATCCCTTTGTTCGTTTATTGGGCTCCGTCACGTATATCTAATGTAGCACCTAAATTACATGTTCATGTTCTGAAAGTGTCCCCTCTAATTTCAAAACACAATATGGGTATAACATATTAAAATGCTACCAAAGACTGCAACCATTTTGTGCTCATTCAGTTGACACACAATCATCAACAGGTCATTTTGGACCTGGAAAAGGGCAGAATGGGAGCAGATCTGTGAGTAAAATCCCACAGATAACTGAGATTTATTTAGTTCTTAAATGTCTTTTTAACTTGGGGGGTGGGTGGGTTACTCTCTATTCTGTGGAAGTATTTTAATCAACACCAGTTAGTTGCAGCTGACTTCAGTTAAAAGTGGAGAAGAAAAAACTTCACAAGTATTAATATATGGACATCCCTTCTCATTCTCGCCGACTGGAGACTGGAGAAATGACTGGAGTATAGAACTTCCCAGAAAGCTTCAGTGAGAAATAGGCAGACCCTAGAGAAGACATATAATGGGTATAGAGCCTTTGTTTGGCTCTAGGACACGGCTGAAAAAGGTTGCTGTCCCCTGGGCTAGGCGGTCACAAGCACTCCTTTTGTCCTCCTTCCTCAACTCCCTCACCTTCCTACTTGGGTTTTACTGTCAGCGCACAAGATGTGATCCCCTCATGAATTATACACTGCCCGCCCGACACATTCTGAAAATTGACTAATTTTTGAAGTCAAAATGCAAGCTTACTCAGAACCAAAAATACATTAGTGGATTTAGCTTGTCTGATTTTATATAGTCTTTATATTGGAGTTTCAAGGCCAGTGCCAGGCGTGAGGGCACCCTCAGTAAAGTGCCCTCCACTGGGTCCCCTGTGATGCCCTCAGATCTTTCCCGATGCTAGCAGACCCCTCTATTCATTGCCAGCAGGCAGCAGAGCATAATCTGCTGCAGATGCCCTCAAGTCTCTTGCCATTGTAATGTTTCCATGATGCCCCAACATAGCATCAGTCTGGGGCACTGTAGAAGAGTGAAAACAGTGTCTTCCCAACCCTTTATTCCTCTGCTTTGTGTGCCTACACTGGGATAGATGGGAATGGCATCTCCATCAGTGGGCCCTGATCAGTGGGATCCCAAGAGCTGCCAGATGATTGTGTTGCTCTGCCTCTGGTCATGAAGCTACGTGTTGCCCCTTTACACAAGTAATGCATGAAGGGAGCTATAAAAGTAAATCAATTCAAATAGCTTTGTAGCAGAAAAATGAATAGCTTTATCAGAAAGGGCAGGCTGCCTTCACGCACATCTTTTGAATTTGAGAACATAGTCTGTAGATTGATGTCTCCTCTTTTGTACAGTGGTACCTTGGGTTAAGAACTTAATTCATTCTGGAGGTCCGTTCTTAACCTGAAACTGTTCTTAACCTGAGGTACCACTTTAGCTAATGGGGCCTCCCGCTGCCACCGCATGATTTCTGTTCTCATCCTGAAGCAAAGTTCTTAACCCGAGGTACTATTTCTGGGTTAACGGAGTCTGTAACCTGAAGCGTCTTTAACCCGAGGTACCACTGTACCCGTCATTGTGCATGTTTTTAGTTTGTTTTAAAGTACCTGATACTGTGCTGTTACGTAAAATAACACCATTGCAAAATTATTTGCCTGCTAAGTATTTGTACAGTTAAGTAAAAGAGCAAATGTTTTCAGTACATTATTAGTTACTTTAATGATTACCAAAATTACTAATGAAAAAAAGTGGCAATTATTGGACCTGTCATGTGTTCTCTGCTTACCAGTCTGCATTTAGGAGAATTTTCCAGGTTGCAATTTTCTCATACAACACAGAGAAGGTTGTTTTGATTCACTCCAGGTATTTCTCTGGCATCTTGTACTGCACCTTACCAATAACATGAGAATTTAATCTGCATTCTGCACAGTAACCCTCTATTAAACATATTGAGCCAATGTTTGGTCCTGCTGTAAGATGCACCACACAGGGGTCATTTTAAAGACAGAAGACTTCCATTTCTTATACAGAGGGATCTCTGCAGCTTGCGAGCATTTCTTTACAAAAGATTTTGAACATATAGTAAGGGGCATTAAAAGAGTTAAGATTTGTTGCATTGGTAATAAAAAACTACATTCATTGGACTTTACAGCAGTAACACAGGGAGGTCTGTGACTGGGTAGAGTGCATGGTTTGGGTGTCATAACACAGTGGCTTTTCCAGTCATTAGTATATCCAGTTTAAATGATCTCAGGTAGCAGGTGAGAACTTGGTGTGTGAGACCTTGAAAAGCCACCAGTATGATACTAGGTTATGGGTTTGTGTATATAAAGCTATTTTGTATGTTCATCTTGTTAGAAGAATGACATTTTTACTTACAATTGTTTTTGCAGTGAATGTTCATAGTCAGACAATTGGTCCAGCTAGCCCTGTAGTGTTGAGGTGAGCAACAAATTTTGCCTATAGGAAATTACAGCAGTGAATGCAACTTTGTAGGTACTGGTTTGTGAATATAGCTTCTGTCTCTCTTCTCCATATTCTGCACTGGCAAAGCTTGAGTGGGCATTCCTGAGTAGACATTTTGGCAGCAGTGGGGAATCCAAAGGTTGGAATCTAAAGGTATGGGAAGCTGCTCCAAAAATCTGTTTCCTAAAAATTGACAACCAAAAGATTGAAGCTCCATGGTGTTTTCAATATGTGAATTTTAATCCATGCTGTAATTTTAAATTAAATAGTTACGTCCAACTTTTGTCTCCTGTCTTCCACCTAGCACCTAGTCAAATAGCTAGTGTGCTGACATCAATGGATTTATTGTATTTCTAAATATGCTGGACTTCTCAGTAGCAAGCCAGATAGTATATGGGATTGGATGGTGAGGGTTAAGACCTGGGTTAAAATTACTGCTCTACCAAAAAAGCTCCGTCTACTAATTTAACCTATGGCATATGGCATATGTTGGGATAAAATGGGATAACTGTACATGAACTCAAAATAATAGTAGGATATGCATTTTAAATAAGTAAGTAAATTAATGAATGAATGTTGGGTAAAATCCTTGCTTCCTTGCTACATTGTTGTAATGAAGTCAACAGCAAAGCTTCCATGGTGGCTTTTCTTTCATGACAATTTATAGATAGTCTTGCAAGAAGTTTATTCATATTATTAGGGGGAAATACATATATTAACAGATTTCCCATTCATTTTCTTTTTTCTTTTCTTTTATTATTAGTTATTATATTTAGACATATGACATGGAACAGTTACATAAAACAAGAATTAAAATGAAACAACAGTTTATGTTCAGATCAATGTTTCTGAGTATATTAACAAATTGTGTTAAAGTATACATAATTATTGCAGACACGAAATGATGTATAATAGGATACAAGCTTAGATTGTTGACCATTAGTAAAAGGTATTTCGAATCAATAACAATTTTAATTCATAGGAATTTATAGGGAGTAAGGGAGAAAAGAGGAAATTAAAATATATACTTCATTCACGCCAAACTATGCTGTAAATTGTGGGTGCTATTCTGCCATACGCCTCTTTATTTGTATAATCAATAAAATCACAACAAATTGCATAAAAATTGTCTCATTTCTTTTGTCCTCTGGCTACTTTTTATTTTTGTGTCAGTTTTTCCAGTAATGTTGTTTGACATATTGCATTATGCCATTGATCCATAGTCAATAATTGTAATGATTTCCATGTCCTGACGACGGTTGTTATTGCAGTGGTTAATAGTTGTGTAATGAGTTCTTTATTTCTAATTTGCAACCTATCATGACTATACAAATTAAGTAGCGTAAGTCCTGGAGTCCTGGGAACTGTTTGCCTTGTAATGAAAGATATTTCTGTAAATACATTTTCAAAAAATCTTTCAGTTTTTGGACACTCCCATCACATGTGCTGATATGTCCCTATAATAGTGATATTTTATTCATTTCTTGTTACAGGAACAATTATAAAGGCGGAGCAACATGGCTGACGACAGGAAGGACGAAGCTAAGGCACCACACTGGACTTCAAGTCAGATAGCAGAGGCTTCTTCGCACTCACACTCCCCTGAGATGAAGGAGCAAAGCAGCACAGGCGAAGGACTAGTCAGAAGTGCCAATGGATTTCCATACAGAGAGGATGAAGATGGCGGATATGGTTCACGTGGGCAACAGAGCTCATACTCCAGAACCAAAGAGAATGGGATCAATGGAGAACTAGCTACAGGAGAGAAAGAAACTGCAGGTAAAAGACCCCCTTTCCTTTGTCCTTTAAAGACTTGCTTTTCAAGGGGAGAGCGCTGCAGATATTGGTATCTGATTCACCCTACACTAGATCAGACTGCAGCAGGTGGTGCAGCCCACACATTGGAAATGGAACAGATTTCTCTTGTGAAAGGCATTTTGGGGCAGCCTGGGCCAAGGTCAAATCCTAAAGTTAATGGGAGGGAACACAACACAGAGAAAGAGAGGGCTCTCAGCTCGGTGGTAGAGCACGTCCTTTGCCTGGATGTGCTCTACTATGTGTCTTTGGCACCTCTAATTAAAAAGCCTTTCAGATAATGGGTCAGGAAAAGGTCTAAGGCATTAGACAGCTTTGCCAGACACAGCAGAAATGTGAGGCTGGACAGGACAATTGTCTGACACAGCATAAAGCAGGCTTCTCTGTTCCATAGTTGTCCTACTTTACAGGATCAGGTCTCAAGAGTGAAACCAAGGACAGACACTGTCATAAATGATTTCTTCCCTGGCTCGCTACACTATTTTACTTTAAAAACCGAGGTCATTATTGTCACGACATTGGATGTGATTCCTGGCACCACTGCCATTTTTGTTGAATATATAACTGAGTTAAATGAAATATTAGAAGATGAGCATGTGACTTGCTGTACGAAAAGTCAGACCAGCTGCTTAATCTTAATGCATATACTGACCTGCAAGCCATTAAGCCATTTCCAGTTCAGAAAAAAATTAACGTTAGAGGGAAAGTTCTGCAATGCATAGACTATCCTTCTGCTTCAGATATCAGTTTTGTATGTGCAAAGAGATCTGGGGTTGTTGTTGTGGGAGAAACCATTCAAACACATGTTTTCCTACTTGAAGTCTAGAAAGTGGTTGCAGTTCAGAAACAAAGCTTGGATTTTGCTGATAGTCTTGACTGAGAGAGTACTCCAGAGAGAGGGCTCCAGAATAAGGAAGTTTGTCAGATCAAGCCATTTGGGTAATCAGTTACTCTGCTAAAAGCTACAGCTCCACTGCATTCAGTACTGAATTGTATTAACCCTTTGCCAAATGTTGTTAGATAATTTGGGCCAGAGCCTTCTTGCTACTGGGTGTGCTGGCAATGGCGTAGATTTATTTGATTGATTGATTGATTGATTTTACTTATATACCACTTTCCCACAACAATCTGTGCCCAAAGTCAGCAGTGGAGGAAGCCTCTTGGGTACCTGGGGCAGAGCACCAAGGGGTGGGGCAAGCCTCCCATAGGGGCAGGGTGAGGACTGGGCGCACCGCGGGGCCTCTGGAGTCTGCCTGCCTCCTCCCACTCAGCCAACCCTACAGCTGGGGGGGGGAGGCGCAACAGATGGACCATTTGGGCAGCGCGGAGCCTGTGCACACCCAAGCCACCATGTCTCTCCCAGGAGAGACATGTGGCTTGGGTGCACTGCAGGCCCCACAGTGAGTGCCGGCCGGCATTTTGTCACCCCCCTCAGTGGTGACACCTGGGGCGGTCTGCACCCACCTTCCTCTGCCCCTGCCCAAAGTTGCTTACAGAAAACATTTAAAGCATCAAACTAGAGAGCATTGGAAACACATTTTTTTAAAAATACAGAAGTTGTCAATAAATTCAAAGTAACAAAAATCAACAATTGAGCAAACACAGAATAAATTCAATATTACAAAGCACCAACAATAATCTAGGCTCAAGTACATAAATATAAAGCAAAAATTAAAGTTAATCATCAGTAAAGTTTCTGGTATTGGTCTTGCTTCACTCCAAGGAGTCTGGCTTAAATACAGTTCAGCCAGGGATTTGTTGGGGTAGATCAGGGGTGGCCAACTCCCAAGAGACTGCAATCTACTCACAGAATTAAAAACTGCCAGTGATCTACCCCTGTTTTGGGGGGGTTCAGGTCAAAGTTGTTGAACTAGTTTGAGGGAGGAGGAAAGCCATTTGGGGGGGGGGTTTCAGGGCAAAGTTGTTGAGCTTTTTTGGGGGGAGCCAAAGCTTTTTCGGGGAGGGGGAGGAAAGAGCTACTGTGATCTACCACGGATGTCCAGTGATCTACCAGTAGATCAAGATCTACCTGTTGGATGTGCCTGGGGTAGATCACATGCAGCTGTCTCCCCCATCTCTCCTCCAGAGGAGGCTGACAGCACTAAAAGGCAAATGTTGGGGAGAGCAGTGATGGTAAGTCTCTTCCCCAGCCTCCTGGAAGTACCAACTGCTGGTGTAGGTTTTATTGCACCAATCTGGACTACCCAAGATAGAAACTTGTTGTCTTAGAATAGAATCATAGAATCATAGAGTTGGAAGAGACCACAAGGGACATCAAGTCCAACCCCCTGCCAAGCAGGAAACACCATCAGAGCACTCCTGACATATGGTTGTCAAGCCTCTGCTTAAAGACCTCCAAAGAAGGAGACTCCACCACACTCCTTGGCAGCAAATTCCACTGTCAAACAGCTCTTACTGTCAGGAAGGTCTTGATTTTGGTCTTTGGAACCGTCAGTTTGTTTGTTTGTTCTTTTTATACTGAGGCGTGCATCTTCAGCCTCAGTGAATGAGGCAGGCTATACACAGGCCCCTTAGTCTGCTGCAGTGTGAAGTTCCACAATGTATAAACCCAAATGCAAATCCATTGTAAGTATATTACAAATTATGAAACTATTGATAATAATTATTTAATGTATTTATAACACACCCTTCAGTGTGATAGTTCACTGGGCCGTATATTGACAATTTGTTAAAATACAACAGAGCAAGATGACTTAAAATATATAAAACCAATATGCATAATAAAACAGCAATCCAGCCGCAGAAGAAACCAATTCTTAAACCAGCCACCTGCATAGGTCTGAAATGGGTTTGTATGCGCCTATTTGATCCAATACATTAGTCAGATTTGTTTAATTAAGCTACAAACTCTATGCATCATCAACGCAAGAGATAACAGCTTCTCTGAAGCAGTGTCTCTCATGCACAATGAAGAGCTTTGTCTTCACTGATGAACTGAGCTTTAGATGAGAGAAGGGAAGAATATGACTCATGGAATGTGGGTAGGTAAGGAGTGGGCAGAGTAGCTAAGGCTTGGGTCTTCAAACAGGAAGAGTGAGCTATGAAGAATCAGTGTCTCCTGGACTGCTGGAGACAAGGGCTATGTAACTAGTATTTATATATGCATTGTCAAGTTACCTGGATCCAAAGAATTGTGAGCATCAGAAGGAAGTGCATTAGTGTTGTACTATGAAATGCTACTAGGAGACCTTTTGCAGTGAAGTACCACAAGGTGTCTCCTGCCAACCTAGCAGTGCAAGTAGATAAATAGGTACCGCTCCGGCGGGAAGGTAAACGGCGTTTCCGTGTGCTGCTCTGGTTCGCCAGAAGCAGCTTAGTCATGCTGGCCACATGACCCGGAAGCTGTACGCCGGCTCCCTCGGCCAATAAAGCGAGATGAGCGCCACAACCCCAGTTGGCCATGACCGGACCTAATGGTCAGGGGTCCCTTTACCTTTACCTTACCACAATGTGTTGGAGGTTGCATTACCAAAGAGAAACATGGTGAATAAGAAACGTACAGTTGCTAACATATAAGCTATAGTAGGCAGTCCAGAGTCTTGAAAAGATGTGTGAAGTGCCAGAAATTTAGCAAGTGGAAGAACTTCAGTGGATCTGGGGCCATCTTTCTAATGCATCATTCTTCTGCTATACAGTCATACCTCTTGTTACGTCCGCTTCAGGTTGTGCGTTTTCAGGTTGCATCCTGCGGTGACCCAGAAGTACCAGAAAAGGTTACTTCTGGGTTTTGTCATTCGCGCATGCACAGACGTGCAAAATGACATCACGTGCATGCGCAGAAGCAGCAAATTGCGACCTGTGCATGCGCAGACACGGGTTGTTTTGCGTTCAGGTTGTGAATGGGCTCCGGAACGGCAACCTGAGGTACCACTGTATCAGAAACGGCTTGTCAATGAGTGGAAGAGTCTTTCGGCTAGCTAGAGGGCAGCTTTGGATCCAAGCCAGCGTTTATGCTTATTGGGAATTACTGCAAGTTTCTCTCAGCCAGTGCTTTGCTGGAAAGCGACATACTGACCAGATGAGCATCTGCTTTGGGGAGCTCATTAGCATTACCTGCCAACTTGAGCTTTTGGTTGGAATCCAGGCAGTAGATGTAACCACATGCACACTTACTCTTCTGAAGGCTTAAGCCTACCCATATTCTGCTTTACCTGCAAAAAGTGCAAACATTTCAAGATTTATCTTTATGTAAAATATAATCATTGCATAAAAAGAATAATTTGGCATTCATAAAAGTTTATTGCTGAAAGTAACTTAATATTTCTTTAGGATTTTTCTTCAGGCAAATACATTTTTTTTCAGCCTCAGTGCATTAGGATGAATTAAGGAATTCATCTTTCTCACATGAACAACTGCCCTTGGTGGTGTATGCAACTATGCATGCTAAGAGGATAATCTTAGCACCATTTACTAGCTGTTGACAGTACTTTATGAAAAAGCTATTCATAATTTCTCAAGAATTGGATAGTTTTAAATCTCCAGGCCCTAAGTTCTTTCATAAATTGACAGCCCTGGAAATATCTTTGTTAGAATAATGTAAATGTAGGTTTGGGGAAAACCATGATTACATTAACTAGTTATATAG
Source organism: Podarcis erhardii (assembly GCF_964252035.2). NCBI lineage: Eukaryota > Metazoa > Chordata > Lepidosauria > Squamata > Lacertidae > Podarcis > Podarcis erhardii. Next base: position 139,577,065 of record NC_138497.1, on the reverse strand, counting down.
AAGTCTGAAAATAAAAATAAAAATGCTCCCCTGCTCATTTATCATTAGAAATGAAGTTCCACCCTGAGTCTAAAAATGAAGGCTAATAAAGAACAACAGGAGTGATTTAAAACTACCCTCATCCACTTTGATGCAAACATGCTACTTGCTCAAATGGAGCAAGCTCTGAACAAAATTTTTCTGCTTGAACTAGCAAAAAGCCAGCCATGAATATTACCTATTGGCTATGACATCATGACATGATGTCTATGACATCATCAGTGTATCCACATATCCATCCCTCCTGCAGTTTTACAAATACTGTTTTTTGATAAGGTGAAAGAATAAGGTGACTATTAGCATATAAATGTATAAACAAATTTAAAATAGTCAGACAGCCTACCATAAGCTTGTGGAAAAGGGCAAAACACTGATGGCTGAACCAGCTTTTGTATATATGTTGCATAAAGAAGTTGTAAAATTATAGCATTATGGATGACAAACTCATTTGACCAAGAACGAAACATACAGAAATACATCTAACTCTTAACTCATTTTAATGCTTGTTTTCTAGAGATCATGGCTGGAACAAGACTTTAAGGCTGTGATCATAAGCACACTTGGGAGGGAGGGAGGGAGGGTGTCCTACTGAATTAAGTGAGTCCTGCTTCTGTATCTACCTGCTTCAGGTGTTGGGGAGGGAAGGAATCCTCCCTTATAGCTGATTTTGAAAACATGGGAGATTAAGTCATTGATCTTTTGGGAAATACCCTCAACTGCTGTTTTCAAACCATTTCTTTCCATTTTGCTTCCTCACAGCTGCTTTTCTCTCAGCATTATTACCCAGTGCTTCCAGAGTATTTATAACCTGTTTCCCTCCATTTGCCTCTCCTTTCTGTTTCTGTCTCTCTTTCAAGGCAAGGAGCATGTTTCTAATTCCATGTTAGTACATCACTAGACAACAACATGCCTTGTGCTTTAAGAAGCAATAGCAAATGCCAATACTATTCATAGTAATGTATATCTCACCCTATCACTTAAAAAAACTTTTAGAATTTAATTAAAAAATAAAACATAGGAATCATCCATTTAAATTTTATTACTTCCTCTTACCCAAATTGCGGATTGGGCTAACTTCTGATTTGATAAGATGAAGTAACTTAGGTTTACTTTCTATTCATTCTTGTTGTTTTGGGGGATACATTGTGCAATGGACATAAAATGGCACAGCTAACCGCAGAGTTAATGCTATAACCTAATAGCTATTGTTGTTGTTGTTTAGTCGTTTAGTCGTGTCCGACTCTTTGTGACCCCCTGGACCAGAGCATGCCAGGCACTCCTGTCTTCCACTGCCTCCCACAGTTTGGTCAAACTCATGTTGGTAGCTTCGAGAACACTGTCCAACCATCTTGTCCTCTGTCGTCCCCTTCTCCTTGTGCCCTCCATCTTTCCCAACACCAGGGTCTTTTCCAGGGAGTCTTCTCTTCTCTATAATCACTAACAAACACATAATCCATCGCTGCAAATGACATTTTTTTTGTTTGCACTGCTACCTTCCCCTTGCTTTGCTCTTTCAGCATCTCTCAAGATTTGTTGAGCCTAACCTCACTTTTAAAATCTTCTGAGATTTAATCTTCTGCATTGGCCATGATGAGTGATTTTACTTGGGGCATTCTTACACAAATGAAAAGTAGGCAAATAGATAGACTGGTGGCAATTCTAGTGATGGCCAAAACAACCTCACAGACCAAATGGGAAGCCCACAAGCTGGAGGTTCCCCGGCATTGCTGTAGGAAATGGAAGGGTTATTCCCCATAGGACGCAGCCTTTTATTCCCTTAAAGGCAGGATATAGTACTCCTGGTGCTGGATCTACCCTACCCCAGTGTAGCACTGTGTGGAAGGTGGGGGGATTATTATTTGTAAGTAACCTGTAACATTTATTCTCTTTTTGTCTGGGGGAATATTGTAGCAATTAAGCCCTAGAAACATTGGATGCTCTTTTTATATCCCTGTGCCTGTCTCCACACTTCTTTCCTTGCAGACTGTTTAATCTTCCTGCAGGCGATGTTCAGAAATAGTTCCTCAGCCAGGCAGAAAAAGTTCCTCAGCCAGGCAGAAGGATTGCCTGTGTCCACATATGCTGACTCTGCAGCAGGCAGGTGATTCAGAGATGGTTGTTCCACTCTTGGTTCCTCCTCATTTTCAACAAGGCCCTTACCCGGCATTGCTGCAAATCCACGAGAAGCTTCTTATTGATTCTTAGTGAATTTGAAGAGTGTTGCTAGTTTTGAAACATATATTCTCGTTTCCTAGTTTGGGCACTGGGGAAAGTGAGAAATCCTCTTCCAAAGCCTGGTGTTATTTCTCAAAGGTATTTGAAGAGGATACTGTATTCTTTGCAGTTCAGAAGCATGGATCTTGTAACTAGAATTACTTTAGACAGAAAATCAATGTTCATATTTCCACCCATTCCAGTCCATTTCCATCCACATTCCCTCTTCTCTCTCTCTCTCTCTCTCTCTCTCTCTCTCTCTCTCTCTGTGTGTGTGTGTGTGCGTCGAGCAATTGCTGCTGATCCTGGCACTGTTTCATCCTTTTCTCACTGCAGCATTGCAGCATTTCTCATCTTTGTACCGTGCATTGTCCTTGCCTCCAGGAAACTGACAAGAGTCCTTGCAGAATTAAACACAGTTTCTGGACTAAAAGAATTCAAGTCCAGCACTTAGGGAAATATATTAGGGATAGATGGATCAATCTGCTTCTGGTCCATGCATATGTGCATTGAAAAATCCAGTCTGTTATTTCAGCATCAATCTGCAAGTTCCATTTAAAAACAACAACAAAAACATACATACAAATTTACTTTATTTTTTGACATATTTACTCACAAAATTGGCATTTCAATATGCATTTTTCCCCAAAATATTTTATCACCCTTTAAAATAAAACATGCATTTTGGAGCCAATAACCATTTTGCAAAATTCAGAGATGTGCAAAACATGAAATATGACTGTGTTCGTATTTATGTATTTGTTCAGAAAGTGCTAATCAGGAGAGTTCACTTTAAAAAATGTGTCTCAAATGAAATCCGTGAGCCATAGAATTTTATACCTAGAGAACCTTCCCAAGATCCTGGTTGAGATCACTTTTTTGCTTGGTCTGGAGCTCATGTTCTGAATGAATCATAGAATTGTAGAATTGGAATGGATCTTGAGGATTGTCTAGTCCAACCCCTTCAGTGCAGTAATCTCAACTAGATCATCCATGACAGATGGTCACCTAATCTCTGCTTTAAAACCTCCAAGGAAGGAGAGTCCGCCACCTCTCATGGGAGTCTGTTGCACTGTCAAACAGCTCTTACTGTCAGAAAGTTCTTTAGTTTTGAAATACATATATATATTGTTTATAGCTAATACAGTATGAGCACAAACCACACAGCTACAAAAATAAATAATAAATAAAAACAATACATGCACCACACCAGGACAAGTCTACAATTTAGGAAAGTTACTTCTAGTCAGCGTCCCTAGGGTTTAGCACTAGCACTATCCAGAAAGGTTGCCCTTATCTTTCTTGCTGCTAGTGCAAATAGTGCCACCCTATTTCCTTTCTTGTAACTTGAAGCCATTGTTTTGAGTCCTAGCCTCTGGAGCAGGGAAAATAAATCTTCATCCATGCTCCATGTAATAGCCCTTTAGAAATTTGAAGATGGCTATTGTCAGATGCTATTGTGGTTGCTCGAGAGTAACCAGGCAGGACTCTGACCTGTCTTTTCCAGGCTTTATTTTGGTGCAAACTATTTACAGTGAAGAGCGTCATAAGTTCATGTCTGGCTCAATCGCTAGCAGAATCCAGGAGTGGTCTGTTCTTTTACCTCCCCCAACATAAAAGTTTCGTCACCCCCAGCCTTTTCCGCCCCTCCCTGCACCTCAAACTACTGCGCATGATGGGCGAGGGCAGGGGCTTGCTTCCCTCCTCTCCGGCTTGCTCAGGCGCGGTGTTAAGGCTCTTTCTAGCACCTCTGGTCCTTGCACCTCTTCTCCACTGGAGGTGGGGCTTTCCTCCTCACTGGAAGAGGAACTGCTTCACAAGATTTTCGGAGGCTCCCTGTAACACAACTCCCCCTCTATCTCTAGCCTCTGAGCCAATGGCAGTTCCCTGACATCCGTCATATTTCCTCTCAGTCTCCTCTTCTCCAGGCTAAACATACCCAGTTCTCTCAGCCGTTCCTCATAAGGTTTGTTTTCCAGACCCATGATCATCTGGTCGCCCTCTGTCCACTTCCCAGCTTATCATCATCCTTCTTAAATTGTGGTGCCCAGAACTGGACACAGGACTCCAGGTATGGTCTGACCAAGGCGGAATAGAACGGGAGTATTACTTCCCTTGATTAGGACACTGTATTTCTGTTGATGCAGCCTAGAATATTAGATATTTAGTTTCAGACATTCATTTTCTGTTGATATTTTGAAAAAATTACTAAGTGCAGGGTAAGCAGATACTTCTAAATAGGAATATCAGAAAGAAAATAGGCCTATGTTTATTTCTGCTCAGCAATTTATTCTATGAAAGCCCAAGCATGATGCTTATCCTGTTGATGATTAGTCTCCTGCGATATAAACTGTTATAATGAACTGCTCTGCTTTTTTTTCACCCCCCCCCCAAAAGGAGATCGTGATATTAATTGTTATACATTGCACACTTTGGCCCATACTGATTTAGGCACAGATATGAAGAAGCAGGCTGGCCATTGGTCCTTAGATGGATGGATGCTTAAACTATATTTCTTTTTTTAAAAAAAATAATATTTATTACTTTTTTTAAAAAGGAAAAAGAGACAAGAGAGAAAAGATTAAAAAACAACAACAAGAAGATCAAGAAAAAATAAAACAATACAATACAATATGTAAACCATACAAAACACAACCTTAACACATTATCTAACACAATGAACTAAACAAAACAAAACAAAAACAATTTTAAAACATACATCATACCTTTTCCATATTCTAACTTTCATTCCCTTATATCATCGACCTCCTCTCACCTCCCTCTTTGTATTCCACTTCCATTAATTGTTTCAGCAATTCCTTTCCATCTTTCTCCATTTTCTATCATATAAATATCTTAACCTATTTTTAATCTTATTTCCATTAAAATTAGTATACTTATTTAAGCTTAACTCCTTATAGCATTTCTACTAAGGCCATAAAAATTCATTCCAACATTTTCCTGTCACTCATTAATTTTACAATATTTCTATATATAGACTTTAAATCTTCCAATCTTCTTCCACCATCTCCTCTCCCCGGTTTCGGGCTCTGCCAGACACTTCCGTCCACTCCATACAGTCCATCAACCTGGAGATCTTATGTCAGAGGCTCTTAACTCTCTTCCACGTCCCTTCTGCGGTTCTTCTTCATATTCTTTGATGCTAAAGAGCAGATCTCGAGGAAACTCCAATCCAACGACACCTCCACTCCCTCTCAACAGGTCAGCCAAATTTCCACAATTAAAGCTAGGATCCATAAAGTATTTCAGGGCATGTTTCAAAATTCCTCCAAATCCAAAGGCCCCCAGAACTCCAATCTCCTCCTGACCCAAGTCCATATTCCAAAAGTCAGTTAATCCCTGCATAGAGGGATCTTTCCAACTTTCCTTTTCCAGTCCAGGCCAGGCTCCGATCTTCAGAGTCTGACTTTTTCTAGTTTCAGTCATAAAGGGCCTCAACTTATAGTCTTCGATTTGCCTCTGTAAGACTAAGGCTCCCCCTTGTATTGCTTTAGGTTCGACAACAGCAACTTTCTCCTTCTCCTTTTCAACAATTTGTCCTGTTAAAATAGATTCCTGTGCCAAATCCTGAATAATTTCTGTATTGATGCTCACTTTTGGTCCCAAAATGTCAGTTTTAGTAGTCATAACATCCATTTTTTTATGAAGCTGTTCCAACAAATAGTTTATCTTGCAAAATGCAGTTACTAAGGCTTCTCCTGTCGACGTCTCGAATGTCTAAGGTCAATCTCTAGTTCCCACACTTCTTATCAAGCAGCTGGAGATTTCCCAGCTCCACTCTTGTAACAGTTTCAAAAGCTCCCTCTAGAGGGGAACAGTCTCCATTTGTATCAATCCTTTCAAAGAAAGTTCAAAAAGTAAACTTGGTTTCAATCTTCAGTTACTTTTCCTCCCTTTTAAACGCAGAAGCAGACAATGGAAACAATATATTTCTCTTATTCAACCGACTGTTAAAATCCGTTCTCTTCGCTGTCATTGAAAACGTCAATCACTGTCAGTCCGTTCCCAGGTTCAGAGCAGTGGCAATTTAATTCTAATCACTCTCTCCTGCAGGATACACGGTCCAAAATTTCCCCCCTCTTCTCCTGCTTCCAAGGAGGGTATAATAATTTCAATCGATGGAAGTTTAATCCTTTACATAAGGCTTTCCAAGACCTTAACTTGTAAGCTTTTTGCTTCAGTCAATTTGCAAAAGGGGAAGGCGGACTTCCTGTTTTGAACCTTCCCCGTTCGATGTCAAATTAAGGTATTTAAAGATCCAATTTTCCGTACTACTCACGGGTTGTTGTTTAAAGTCCAATTGTCCACAGGAAAAAGTCAGCGCTCTCCGGCAGCAGCAATGCGGCTTCACTCCGTGAAAGAAGCAATCGATTCAAAGCACCGCGCCGCTCACCCCACGTCGCTCCGGATCCGCAAAACAGGGTTTCCCCGCGAGTAGGGGAGGCGCAAAGGGTGCCAGCTGAATCCCAAGTTCACAGGCTTCTTTCGCCTGTGATTTCAGTGGGTCTCCGCCTTCGTCGTGGCGGTTCAGACCCTACTTTCCATGGAGCAAGTTCCTCCCGATCGGAGGAGCTCCGCCATTGCCGGAGGCGCTAACCCGGAAGTCCGCTTAAACTATATTTCTTCCCAGCCTCCTACCCTGGGAGAGCTGCCCTGCCCTGCCTCTCCCACAGGGTCCTTCACCAGCCAGCCATCAGCTTCATTTGCATACAGTCCCTTCATTGACCCAGAGTAGAGGACATCTAAAAAAGAAAAGAATCATAGAATCATAGAATCATAGAGTTGGAAGAGACCACAAGGGCCATCGAGTCCAACCCCCTGCCAAGCAGGAAACACCATCAGAGCACTCCTGACATATGGTTGTCAAGCCTCTGCTTAAAGACCTCCAAAGAAGGAGACTCCACCACACTCCTTGGCAGCAAATTCCACTGTCAAACAGCTCTTACTGTCAGGAAGTTCTTCCTAATGTTTAGGTGGAATCTTCTTTCTTGTAGTTTGGATCCATTGCTCCGTGTCCGCTTCTCTGGAGCAGCAGAAAACAACCTTTCTCCCTCCTCTATGTGACATCCTTTTATATATTTGAACATGGCTATCATATTACCCCTTAACCTCCTCTTCTCCAGGCTAAACATGCCCAGCTCCCTTAGCCGTTCCTCATAAGGCATCGTTTCCAGGCCTTTGACCATTTTGGTTGCCCTCCAAGCAAAGAAGGAAAAGGAAAAGTAACAGAAAAATAGAAATGATAAATAAGGGGAAAAGATAATGAAAGAGAAATAAAATAGACATCCAATTCTCTCAGTTGTATATATAAAAATTATTCAAAATATTCAAATTGTTCACTCCAGCTGTTTCTCCTTCTGCTAGGCAATATATTCCCAGTCTTCAGACCAGGACATCTCAAGTCCATTCAATTTTCCTTCCACACAAAAAGTCTAAAGGAAGTTTTCCATTTTTTATTATGGATAAATGTCAACAATAGTCTTTCTCCGGGCCAACAAAGCAATTTTACTGTGTTGAGAAACAATAAATCCTTGATCTTTATTCCCACGGGAGTCTCTTTGTTGTGGTCATATATGAAAATTATTAATTCATAGTTATTTACTTAGTGTATATTCATTAATTCACACTCAATCTTCCAAACCTATTTCGTGTGGGCCATAGCTTTCCATCTGTCCATGGAAAATTTCTTAGTCTCTCATTGTGAAGAGCAACCCTTTCAGAGCATTGGAAGTCCCTGTTATCTCTGTTCCTCCAGAGGTAATGTGATAACCAAGATTTATGGCTTGGCTATCTTTAATCAGCAAATAATGATCTCTGTTGATGGAATGTTGTGAGGAGACGACTAGTCGACCATGATTCCTCCCTGGAAGTCCACAAATACAAACATCTTGATGCAAAATGAGAACCCCCTATTGATTCAAAAACAGAGAAACTTTCCTTAAGGGAGAACCCGGGGGACAGGATAGAGGAGGCCACCAGACCTCTCTCTGGGGGACGAGAGGTAATGCAGGCATGAGCAGACCTTAAACCAGCCTGAGTGAGAGACATACAGAACCTACTGAAACTGTGTTGTGCATTAGACTTCTGACTAAACAAAATAATCTCTCTGGGGGAAACAGTTTAAATACCCTAAGGGAAGGGGTTACCTGTGACAAGAGGTGAACTTGGACCGGGTGTCAGTGGTTGTTTCTGAGGTGCTAAGTGGTTGTACAAGGTTCCACACAAAGATGAGAGAGGTTGAACTAAGGGAGCATAGGTTGTTCCATGAGTTATTCAATACAGAGTGCCCTAAGTCCATGTCATATTTGAAATGTAGGCAACAGAGATTCCGCATTCAGGGCATGAAAGTAGATGTGCATCAGCTGAGAGGAAAGCAAACGGCTATTGATTATTGCTATGGGGCAGTGGATGGAAGCTTCAACCTCCTCAGGACTAAATAATGACTGAATTGAGGTTTGCTTGGGCTAGCAGTTGGCAAAAGGCTTAGGTCTCACATTAGGTATTAGCAAATAGAGTTCTTGCACATCTCAATCCCATGACAGCCAGAAGCCGCTTTTCAGTGAAAGCAGCTAGTCTATAAAAAGGATTGCTTCCTCCGTTGTGCTTGCACACTCATTGCAGAATAACCTGTAGAGCAAAGGAGCCAAGGCGTTCTGGGGCATACATAGAGTGGCAACTGAACTGAGCACCTTGGTAACCCTCCCCTCTAAATTAGTCATCTATCATTCTGCTTTGTCAGCTGATATTTGCATTTTAATAAATCTGGAGTTGCAGGCTTTAATTTTTACACCTGATTTATAAAATGTGATTTTTCTTTTCTTTTTAAAATGTTAGTTCTCTTTTGCTGTCCTTCTAGTCAATACAAGTTGGATCCAGACTGTTAGTTGTGTTTAGATCACACTGAAATCAGTGTGAAAATATAGTTATGATCAACTTAAGTCTTATGATTTTTATGAACAAAATGCAGCTAACACCACAATTCTCTATACGTATGTCTGCTCAGAGGTAGAGTCCGTTGACTTCAATGGGGCTTGCTGTCAGGTAGGTGAATATAGAATTTCACCCTTAGTCAGGATCCAACTCAACATGTCTATTGGCAAAGTAACATGGCAAGCAGATTTTGCAGCTTTCCCCAGAAAAAGGTTGTAGAAACTTTAAAACATCTTTTACACATAATTTTTAGACCATAATTTTCTTGTGGGATTATTTGCTGTCCACGAAGGTCACCTGATAAATATGGAACTTTGCTTTTTAGTATGTGCTGAATCAGAATTTGAACAGTTAGCTGGGAGAAACTGCTGCAGCTTTTTTCCCCTGTCTTTCTTCAAAGGGGATAAATTCATTTCTTGAATAATTCCGTTTCTTGCCTTGAATGAATGGATTTGACTCCAGAGATTTTATATGTGTTTTCCTTGTCTGACTGAGTGTTCCCTTGTCCTTTCTCCAGCAGCCTTAGGCTGTTGTGTGGTTCACGTTCCCGGAGGAAAGTAGTATGCTCCTGCAGCTCTTTGCCAAAGTTTGCCGCCATGCCTGAGCTCGTTTTTAACAAAGCTGCCTATAGTGATCCCAAACATGATTCCTTAAAGGTCACTGAAGTTACACACCCACTTGGGCAACTTTGTATGCTTGCTTCCCCAAATCATTTCTCCAGTTAGCTCTAGAGTACTCATTCATAAAATATGAATTCATTCATTTGAAATACGGTCTTGGATAAACAGGAGAGATTGCACTGAAATGCTGCAAAACAGCAAGCTATATAAACAAGCTGCTACTACGGCTCATCAGGATGCCAGAGGTTGCAGCTTTTCTCTTCAACGTTGCCATGCCAACATTTCAGTGCCCTAGCTGAGGTTCCTGTTTAAGCTCCTCTGAGAGAAAGTAGGCAGTATGGGAGGTTGTTTAGCATTCAGGAGCAGACCCACAGCAAACTGAACAGTCTGTGAATGGTCTGAGAAAGATTCAGTCTGTCAGACAAAGAATAGCAGGCCATTTTTTCCTTGGTAGTAACTGCACAAGGTTACATGAATATGATTAAAAGACAAACGAACAAACAAATGAACGATGATAGATAGATAGATAGATAGATAGATGATAGATAGATAGATAGATAGATAGATAGATAGATAGATAGATAGATACTAAACTAAGAAACAGAGTCCCCATTACCAGGGGACTAAGCATTGCCAGGTATAACTAAAAAGAAACATCTCAGGCTGCTCACATTAATTCCCAAAATAAAGGCAGGTTAGATTACTGCAATGCATTAAACGCAGGACTGCCTCTGAAGATGGTTCGGAAGCTTCAGCTGGTGCAGAATTTGGCAGCCAGGTTGCTCACTGGGGCAAGACAGTATGAGCATATAACACCAAGCCTGGCCCAACTGCACGGGCTGCCAAAGTGGTTTCTGGGCCTCTAATTCAAAGTGCTGGTTTTCATCTATAAAGCCTTAATTGGCTCAGAAACACAGTACCTCAAGGACCACATTTCCCCATATAAACTGATCTGAACCCTTTGATTATTATTATTAATTATTTCATTTCTATACCGCTTTATATTTTTAAGAAAAATCTCAAAGCGGTGATTATCACATGAGGCCCTTCTTCATATGCCAGATATCCACAAGTGGTCTGGAGGGAGGCAACACGAGAACAGGCCTTTTCTGCAGTGACTCCCCCCTTGTGGAATGCTCTCCCCAGAGAGGCTCAACTGGGACCTTCATTACATATCTTTAGGTGACAGGCGAAATTTTTTCTCTTCAACCTGGCCTTGCTCTGATTGAACATTCTACAGCCTTTTAAATATGTTTGTGAGTGACAGGTTTTTCGTTTCCTTTTGTATTTGTATTTGTTTATATTATGTATTTTGTGCTTTTATTTGTGCAGTATTTTGATGCTGTGAACAACCTTGAGATCTTTTCGATGAAGGGTGGTAATATATATATTTATGCATGCGCAAGCAAGCAAGCACACACACACACACACACACACACACACACACACACAGCTGCCTGGCTGAATAGCAAGTTTGGAATGAATTTCCAAACAGAAGCACTCCACCACTGTTAATTTTACAGTGACCTCTGAAACTGGCAGTGGCTCTCTCAAGGTTTTAGAGTCTCCTCCCTGGACTAGAATTAGACTAGGATTGACCCTTCTGCACTCCAAGCAGCTGCCCTGGCACTGCGCTACAGTTTGCATCTAAGTCTTTTGAGAGAGACAATGTTTTTTTATCGCCTCAGTCATTGTCCATAACAGCAACCACAAGAGTAACACAAACTCACAAACTCTCTTCCTCCCTACAAGAACAGAGTCAAGCTGACTTCCACAGGATGTCTGGCTAATACAAAAAGCTCTTTGTAAACTTTGACTTACTTTCAAGAAGCATTGTCTTAAAAGTACCTGCCTTCTGGACAAAATAGAGTCAAAGTTATATTTCCTCCTTCTTTATTTAGACCCAGACTTTTCCTGCAGATTCAAAAGTAAGAGCTGTTTGACAGTAGAATGGACTCCCTCAGAACATTGTGAGTTCTCTTTCATTGGAGGTTTTTAAGCAGAGGTTGGCTGGCTATCTGTCATGGATGCTTTAGTTGAGATTCCTGCATCGCAGGGAGTTGGACTAGATGACCCTCAGCATCCCTTCTAACTCTAGAATTCTGTGATTCTATGATTTTCCTATGGACAAGTTATCAATATTGAGCCTCCCTTCACTGTCCACATTAAACAAACATTGAAAGGTTAAATCCACATTTTTGTATCTGGGATGTAATATTGTATTTGTATTGGGTGTCATATCTGTAGGAAAATGGGTGGTTTAATAAAATAATTTTCTACTCTAGATTATTGCACTTATGCTTAAGAGCAATTGGAAAGAAATTAAATCATTGTTTCTTTCCATCTGATTACCCAGACTCTTGAAGAGCCATATTTTAATGGTGTATTTGCTTTATAATTAAACAGAAAGAAACTGCAAATAATTTTTGGTTGATTTACATACACTCTGCATAAAAAATTTCATAGGTCAAAACAATGTTAGCATTCCTTTTCCTATTCCAGAAATTGTATGTGGTCGTTTAGGTAATTTGTTTTCTGCTGTGTAATCAGTTTCAGAGACAGAGTAGAAAGCATGCATGATGTATCAGAACTTTGCCAGGATATTTTGGAAAACCAGGAGAATTGCTTTCATTTGGGGGTGAAAATAAACTGATACATTTATTTGCAAAATAAATTAAGAATCAGTAGATCTATGTTAGTTCTGTCTTTCTGTGGATAGAGAAAGAAGAAAAGCCTCCATAATCACCACTGGGTCAGCTGCAGCAAACTGTCCTTTGGCTCCTGGTTTCTCCTTTCCCATAATAGTCTCTTCAGTAGCCCTTATAGCCACTATAAAATCTATCATAGATCTTAACCTCTGTCTAAGCATTTAGAAAATTTTATAAATCAAATAATAATAGCAACAACAATATATATTTCCATACTATTATTTTGCTATATATTATGTTTGTGACCAACCAAGAGAACTGTGCTATTGGAAAACCTATATAAATGACATTTATTCATTCATTTATTTATTTATTTAATCATATCTGTTAGTTGCTTTTTGCCTAAAAAGTCAAACTCAAAGCAACTTACAAAAACAAACATTAAAAACCAGGAGAGAAACAGAAAATTAACAAGCAGATAAATTACATACATGCATACAATAAAAGATAGGGACGCGGGTGGCGCTGTGGGTAAAACCTCAGTGCCTAGGACTTGTCCATTGCTAGGTCGGCGGTTTGAATCCCCGCGGCGGGGTGCGCTCCCGTTGCTCGGTCCCAGCGCCTGCCAACCTAGCAGTTCGAAAGCACCCCCGGGTGCAAGTAGATAAATAGGGACCGCTTACCAGCGTTCCGTAAACGGCGTTCCGTGTGCTGCGCTGCCTCGCCAGATGCAGCTTGTCACGCTGGTCACGTGACCCGGAAGTGTCTTCGGACAGCGCTGGCCCCCGGCCTCTTAAGTGAGATGGGCGCACAACCCTAGAGTCGGACATGACTGGCCCGTACGGGCAGGGGTACCTTTACCTTTACCTATACAATAAAAGATAAGTAAGCTTTACATAGGATTGATCCATGTCCATGTAAAATCCACTGGGTACTTTTTAACAGTACTTTTTAACCATCGTGCTGTCCAAAGTGCTGAATAACAACTCATCAGTCACTGTGACCTGTTGCCAAAACATACTAAATGGGACCTGCTGTTTATTTCCTTCCTTCCAGTATATGTATATTGGCAGTGCTGCTGGTGCACATACAAAAGCATAATTTGTAGGTTAAACCCAGTTGTAGGTCCCAGTCCACACTGGGGGGGGGGGCACCTAGTAGGCTTTGAGCTATCACCAGTTCTGTGCAACTTAAAGTCAGAAGCCAGTAAGTAATCTTGCATGCAGTTGTGGTGCCAGCTTTGTATTTGTAGAAAATATAGCTGCCTTTTAAATTGATGGAACTCTCTCTCTCTGTCTCTCTGTCTCTCTGTCTCTCTGTCTCTGTGTGCGCGCGCGCACACATATATGCTGACTTTGAGAGAAGGATGAATTGCTGCTCTTCAGAATTTCATCTTTAGCAGGTTTTGAATGGTTAGCAGCAAACTATTTTTGTCTGGCCAAAGACCCCCCTATTCTTATCTCTACTGCATTTTTATAAATTATTAGGCAGCATATTCATGGTCATGTGCAAGAGGAAGATGTCTAACTAAACATACTACCTCGCTAGTGGATTGAGAATTAATGCTTGGAGCAGATTAGCTGTGCAGCTGGTGCTGCATTGCAGGGCTAGTGGCTTTAGCAGGGTCTGTCTGGCAGTGAGAGCCTGAAGGGAAAAGGGGCACCATGCTGCTGCATCTTCATGTCACTCTCTTCTTAATAGAATGTGTCAGAATTATGCTGCATAGACAGAAAACGATTGTCAGTTATCCAACCAAAGGAATAATAGTAGCCCATGTTTACTGTGTGCTGTTCACTTTCCATTCTGTGCCTCTTTGCGGGATAATTTTTCAACATCCTTCATGTAGCTCATAAATACTTTAGCTCTAGATATGCTCCTTTTGATTATTTTTATTCTCCAGTTTTGAAATCAGTGAAATTCAGGCTTCTTTTGGCGGAGGTGACTGTTTCTTGTGCAGAATAGATAATTATTTAACTATGCTAGGGTTGTTCCTCTCTTCTGGCTCCCATATAGCTATATCTTTGCTCAATCTCTTACTTTACTTGTGACTAAATGAAGAGTTGTGTTTTCTCCATTTTCTTTTTTTCTTTCTTTTTTGTTATCACAGTGGTAGAAAACTGAACAACTAATTTATTTTCTCAAAGTAAACCAACAATGATAGGATTGGAGATACATAGATATAGATGTAGATATAATAATAATAATAATAATAATAATAATAATAATAATAATAAATTATTATTAATAATTTATTATTTATACCCCGCCCATGTGGCTGGGCTTCCCCAGCCACTCTGGGCGGCTTCCAAAAAATATAAAAATACTATAATACATCAAACATTAAAAGCTTCCCTAAACAGGGCTGCCTTCAGATGTCTTCTATGAGAGGCACAAATACAAGATGAGAGGCACAAATACAAGATGGGTGACACCTGGCTTGAGAGCAGTACATGTGAAAAGGATCTAGGAGTCTTGGCTGACCACAAACTTGACATGAGCCAACAGTGTGACGCGGCAGCTAAAAAAGCCAATGCAATTCTGGGCTGCATCAATAGGAGTATAGCATCTAGATCAAGGGAAGTAATAGTGCCACTGTATTCTGCTCTGGTCAGACCTCACCTGGAGTACTGTGTCCAGTTCTGGGCACCACAGTTCAAGAAAGACACTGACAAACTGGAACGTGTCCAGAGGAGGGTAACCAAAATGGTCAAAGGCCTGGAAACGATGCCTTATGAGGAACGGCTAAGGGAGCCGGGCATGTTTAGCCTGGAGAAGAGGAGGTTAAGGGGTGATATGATAGCCATGTTCAAATATATAAAAGGATGTCACATAGAGGAGGGAGAAAGGCTGTTTTCTGCTGCTCCAGAGAAGCGGACACGGAGCAATGGTTCCAAACTACAAGAAAGAAGATTCCACCTAAACATTAGGAAGAACTTCCTGACAGTAAGAGCTGTTCGACAGTGGAATTTGCTGCCAAGGAGTGTGGTGGAGTCTCCTTCTTTGGAGGTCTTTAAGCAGAGGCTTGACAACCATATGTCAGGAGTGCTCTGATGGTGTTTCCTGCTTGGCAGGGGGTTGGACTCGATGGCCCTTGTGGTCTCTTCCAACTCTATGATTCTATGATTCTATGATTCTAAAAGCCTGGTAGTTGTTGTTCTATTTGACATATGGTAGGAGGGCGTTCCACAGGGAAGGTGCCACTACCGAGAAGGCCCTCTGCCTGGTTCCCTGTAACTTGGCTTCTCGCAGGGAGGGAACTGCCAGAAGGCCCTCGGCGCTGGACCTTAGTGTCCGGACAGAACGATGGGGGTGGAGACGCTCCTTCAGATATACTGGACTATAGATATAGAGTGTGTATTAAAAAGCTTTGCAATTGTTGCAGTCCATTTTAATCAATATAATAATTTTGATCTGCCTTTCTAATTGCTTCTCCACTACAGGATGGTATATTTGAAGCTGGGTTAAATAAATTTCCCTGGAGTAGGGGAATGGATGCTTTTGACTGCCTCCTTTGCTAGTAGCTTCTGGTTCTCCTTTTAGTGACACATACATTATCAAGCAGAAGATTCTGGTGGACAATTTCTTGTTTCCAGGATGATTCTGGAACAGCTTTTGTGTTAGAAGGTTTGAGAAATGAACCATGGAAACGAGTCAGGGCAAGGAGCAAGGTCATCAGAAACCTTCTTCTCCCTCTTTACTTTTTGCTACTGGAGCTGCTTTATCTCAGAGAGATGGGTTGTGGGAGGGCAATTACTTTGCTGTTTTCTGTTGGAAAACAGAAAGTGAGGGTTGTGGCTGCTCTTACTAATGTTAATATAGTTATTTAAATGTATTAGTTGCTTATGTATATGAAATCATACAAAATATTAATTACAAAATGGATTAAGATCTCATTCTTAAAAAGTAACAGATAGGATACTCCTGTGCCAGCTAACTCTGATCCCCAATTTCTGGTCCAAATTGAATGTCTTACTGTTCCTGAAAGATGCTCAGAAATATACTGTAATTTTTATTTACTGAATTTCCCAATTGAAAATCACCATCCTCTACTGGAGATCTAAAATAGCTAACAGAAACAAATTATATTGTTTATATTGCATTTGGAGTGTAGCAAAGGCAACATATGGAAGACACATACAAACCTGGACAGCTCAGTTGATTACAGCATGGTGCTGATAATGGCAAGTTTGCAGGTTCAATCTCTGTATGGGGCAGCTGCATATTCCTGCATTGCAGGGATCCTCAGGGCCTCTTCCAACTGTGAAACTCAATTCTATGAAACTCAAACTTTTAGTGGACTTGGGGAACAGCAGAGAGGAAATTGGTTATGATGGTGTTGCTGGTGCAAGTGTTGACCTATAAAGCCTTACATGGCTCAGGACCTCAATATCTTAAGAACTGCCTCTCCCCATACAAACTGACCCAGACCCTGTGCTTGGCATCTATGCCCCCCCCCCCTGAGAGGTTTGGAGGGTGACAACATGAGAACTGGCCTTTTCTGTGGTGACTTCCAGTCTGTGAAATGCTCTTCCCAGAGAGGCTCGCCTGGTGCCATCATTATGTGTCTTTAGGTGCCAGAGAAATCCATCGTCCTTACTCATCCTTACTCAGGCCTTCGGCCATGAAATAATCTATGGCCTGTTACATGTGTGTGGCAGGGACTGTTATTATGGTTATTTTATTATGCTGTTTAGTATTATGCTCTGTATTATGTTTTCATTATTATTATTATGCTCTGTAAATTATGTTCTTAATATTGCACATTGCCCTGGGTTCCTTAGATAAAGGGCTGTGTGTGTGTAAAAGTAATTCATTTTTGGACATTTTTTGCCTTCTTGCAATATCTGTTCACTTATACAGTATCGAACTAAGTCATATCCAGTGGCTCTACTCTAAGTCTGCAACCACCCATAGCATTTAAGGTTAGGAATTGTCTTTTGCATTTACTTGTGCAGTCACTATGACAGGCCAATCCATTAAGACCGATACAAAATCTCATGGCTAAGTTGTATAAAATGATGTCTATGTGCTGTGACTGGTATCTCTTCACACCCATACATACACATAGCTTTCTGCTGATCTAGAAAATCTTAGACCAGTGATTAAAATCTTAATCATCGGGGACAAATCTCCTCCTGTCTCTTCAGTATCCCAGATTGTATGTGTATGTTTGTTTCAGAGCATTTACCTCTTGTTCTTCTGTCCTGCAGATTTCTAAAAATGTTTTTCTTCATCTTACAACTGCATTTTCTGTTCTCATTTTCTCAGTGTTATTGATGTCCATCCATTTCTATACTAGTCTACATTTTCACTCTTTTACAGATCTAATCTCTGCTTTCCTCTCCCTCTCTCTCTCCCTCCCTCCCTCATTAATTCATTCTATCTCTGCTATATCCCCACTATATCCCTACTATAGTAATCCTCTTTCCTTTCTTCTTTAAGTTTCAGCTTTCTAACTCATAGTTTGTCACGCATGCAGCCTGCCCTCACTCAGCTTTCTTTGGTTGTGATCACAATTCCCCGTTGTCTATTGGTTGCATAGGTTGTTTTCTACTTACTATTAAGCTCTATTCGGTATGTTGTTAGGGATATATGTGGATATTTCTGTGATTTGCATTATTGCCTCTCTGAGTTAGCATGATTGTTGTGGATATGTAAACACCCTGCCCAAAAGTAGACACATCTAGATAAGTCCATTTTTTAAAAACAGAAACTGCAGATAGCTTAATGTTGATTGATTTTCCTATGCATATACAGTATTTACTGCTTAGCTACACACAGCATTACTTTGTCTTCTGGTGGGGGAATAATAAGTGGAAGAGGAGAGACTTTTGGCTATATGCATCTGCTGATAAATAGGAATTACTATGAGTTGGACTAATTGTATATACGTATGTCTACTCAGAAGTGTAAAGAGTTGCCACTGGATTCAAGTGGAAATCAATGGGACAAATTATTCATTACTTAATTCCAGTTATTTCAATAGGAACTAAGTACAACTTAATCTGGATCCAACCCACTATGAATCCAACCAATGTGGTTTGCCGGGGATAGCTTTGAAGAGGACTAGATAGTAGGGACATAAGAAATTAGTTAGATATTGTGGAGAGGGTCAAGAAAGGCTTGCTATATAAGGGTGCACCATACATGATTTAAATCTGTAAAGCTGTGTCAATCTGTAACCACTGAAAAAAGAAGATGGTATCTGTAGTGTTTGAGGCTTCACATCTTGTATGATTCTGGCATTATCTCTCAGCTTCACTATCAGCAAAACTGGGATGGAGGCACACTCTTTGGAAGCAATCTATGAATGAAAAGTGCTGTCCAGTACCATGAGGCCAATATTCACACAACCTTCACATAGCAATCAATCTTGTTTGAGGCTTTATAAGACAGGGTTTGCAAATTAACAACAGTTAAAGCAGTGGGATCAAGAGAGAAAAGAGATAAAGGGGCTTGAGAGATTTCCCCCTCTAATTCACTGACACAACCTTGACCTAGGAGAGAGCAATCGACAGTGACTTCCCTTGAAAGTAGAGATGGAAAAATCTGTCAATTTTAGTTTATCTCCATTTCTCATTTTCCCAATCTTAAATTTGGAGGGAGTAATTATTTTCATTTCTCTGTTTTGATTGTCTTTGATTGCAAATTATTTGGAAAAGGGACCATATGGTACTACTTCACACTGTTGGTACCATCTAAATGTATTTTATTTATTATTACAATTACCGATATATCCTGCCCTCCTCCAAGGAGCTCAAGGTGGTGTACATTGTTCTCCACCTCCTTATTTTATCCACACAACAACTCTTTAAGGGAGTTAGAGAGAGGCAGTGACTGGCCAAAGGCACCCAGTGACAGCTTTTCAAACAGTGTATTTGAGAACCTGAGAAATTGGTTAGTGGGAACCTATCAAGGGTTCCTCAACCATGACATCCTATAAGGCCCAGCAAGATTGTCTGAAATACTTTGCTTCAGCCCACTATGATCCAAATCTAAATCTGTTCCGTGCAAAAAAATTATATGGTGTGGGATTGCTTCGTTTAATGAAGATGCTTCGAGTTGTTTATATGTAAAAAGGTAAAGGTACCCCTGCCCGTACGGGCCAGTCTTGCCAGACTCTAGGGTTGTGCGCTCATCTCACTCTATAGGCCGGGAGCCAGCGCTGTCTGCAGACACTTCTGGGTCACGTGGCCAGCGTGACAAGCTGCATCTGGCGAGCCAGCGCAGCACATGGAAGGCCGCTTACCTTCCCGCTGGTAAGCGGTCCCTATTTATGTACTTGCACCCGGAGGTGCTTTCGAACTGCTAGGTTGGCAGGCGCTGGGACTGAACGACAGGAGCGCACCCCGCTGCGGGGATTCGAACCGCCGACCATGCGATCGGCAAGTCCTAGGCGCTGAGGTTTTACCCACAGCGCCACCCGTGTCCCTGTTTATATGTAGCAAGGAATAAATTTTCTTTATTGTATGTGGAATATATTTAGCATATGCACTTAACTAAGAGCTGAAAATTACTCATTTCTTTTATTGTCTAAGAGTCTACCTTTGCCAGCTATTAGCGCTGGTTGCCCAGGAAACTGCTCTGCACCCTGCTGTGAAGTTTGACAAAGAGCATTCTGAAATTGTTTTTATTTCCTGATATCACAACTGTGAATATAACTAATTTCCTTATCACCACTGCCTACAGGTTTAGTCTAAAATGTGGGTAAAAAGAAGGAGGGGGAGGAAGAGAAGGTGGTAGTGGAGGAAGAAGGTAGTGTTTCTCTCTTCGAATCTTTCCAGTATTTGACTATTGTCCTGAAATGTGCATATTATTCAATCTCAAATCTGTTTCCAGCTGGAGATGGTATGGACCGATTTACCATCTGACTGTTGTTTTCCTTTTTTTCTATGTGTAGAGAATAAGGCCCATAGTAGATGACATGTTTTTGTCCTGTTCCCAAATAAAGTGGGGGAATCTACTATTTTAGGCAAAAAAGAACTATGGAAGGGAGCAAAACCAGCCCTCTCCCCTGCCTTACCTTATAGCACCAGTTGTCCACTATTATTATTATTATTATTATTATTATTATTATTGCTTCTGCATCACACTGTTGACTCATGATCTACGAAGACCCCTAGATCCTTTTCACATGTACTACTCGCAAGCCAGATGTCCCTGACCTTATATTTGTGCAGCTGGTTCTTCCTGCCTAAGACCGGTCCCATTAGCTAGGGATCATGGGAGTTGTAGTTCCAAAAGATCTGGAGGGCCGAGTTTGCCTATGCCTGGTATAAATTTACATTTCCCCCTACTGAAATTCATTTTGTTAGTTTGGGCCCAGTTCTCCAATCTGTTAAGGCAGTGTTTCCCAACCTTGGGCCTCCAGATGTTTTTGGCCTACAACTCCCATCATCCCTAGCTAGCAAGACCAGTGGTCAGGGATGATGGGAATTGTAGTTCAAAAACAGCTGGAGGCCCAAGGTTGGGAAACACTGTGTTAAGGTATCTTGAATCCCAGTTCTGTTTTCTATGGCATTAGCTACCCCTCCCAGTTTGCTGTCATCTTCAGATCAGATTGTTGGTGTTGTTTAGTCGTTTAGTCGTGTCCGACTCTTCGTGACCCCATGGACCAGAGCACGCCAGGCACTTCTGTCTTCCACTGTCTCCCACAGTTTCGTCAGACTCATGTTTGTAGCTTCGAGAACACTGTCCAACCATCTCGTCCTCTGCCGTCCCCTTCTCCTTGTACCCTCAATCTTTCCCAACATCAGGGTCCTTTCCAGGGAGTGTTCTCTTATGAGGTGGCCAAAGTATCGGAGCCTCAGCTTCACGATCTGTCCTTCCAGTGAGCACTCAGGGCTGATTTCCTTAAGAATGGATGCGTTTGATCTTCTTGCAGTCCATGGGACTCTCAAGAGTCTCCTCCAGCACCATAATTCAAAAGCATCAATTCTTCAGCGATCACCCTTCTTTATGGTCCATCTCTCACTTCCATACATCACTACTGGGAAAACCATGGCTTTAACTATACAGACCTTTGTTGGCAAGGTGAGGTCTCTGCTTTTTAAGATGCTGTCTAGGTTTGCCATCGCCTTTCTCCCAAGGAGCAGGCGTCTTTTAATTTCGTGACTGCTGTCACCATCTGCAGTGATCATGGAGCCCAAGAAAGTAAAATCTCTCACTGCCTCCATTTCTTCCCCTTCTATTTGCTAGGAGGTGATGGCCCCAGTGGCCATGATCTTCGTTTTTTTGATGTTGAGCTTCAGACCATATTTTGCGCTCTCCTCTTTCACCCTCATTAAAAGGTTCTTTAATTCCTCCTCACTTTCTGCTATCAAGGTTGTGTCATCTGCATATCTGAGGTTGTTGATATTTCTTCCAGCAATCTTAATTGCGGCTTGGGGTTCATCCAGCCCAGCCTTTCGCATGATGAATTCTGCATATAAGTTAAATAAGCAGGGAGACAAAATACAGCCTTGCCGTACTCCTTTCCCAATTTTGAGCCAATCAGTTGTTCCATATCCAGTTCTAACTGTAGCTTCTTGTCCCACATAGAGATTTCTCAGGAGACAGATGAGGTGATCAGGCACTCCCATTTCTTTAATGCCATAGTTTGCTGTGGTCGACACAGTCACAGGCTAATAGTTCTCTCATATTTTTCATCACTGCCTGATCGAAGTTCATATTTAGCAAATTTACAAAGTAAGATTTTGATTCACTATCCTGTCAGCTTGTGATTTGTATCAAGTAGGAGTGCATGGGGGGGTTGACAAAGTGAAAGCCCAGTAGAATTTGGTTTTCCCCCTTTGTTCTCATAAAGTTCAAGAAATATGAAAGGCCTCATCCTTGAGAATGATGCAAAAAGCAGAATGTGCACTGAATAAGCCTGGAGAGGCATCCAAGAACTTTATTTATGCCTAATTCAACATTTGTTGCTCTCATTCCAGAAATAAAAGTGAAACAGCCAAAGCAAATCAATGCATAACCAATACACATTTTGAGAGCTTTACATTGAAGTTGGCTGGATTCCCTTTTCTTTCTTTTGCCTTAAATATCATTCGAATCCCTTGAACTTTAACTGAACCATAAGGCAACTGTGAAGTTTAATAGCTACCTTCCAAAGATTTGACTTACCCACTGGATTTTCTATTTATAGGGTCCATTAGTACCAATTGTCTGGGTTGTTTTTATAGTAGTCATTAATAGTAGAAATACTGTTTCTGCTGCATTGACTGCTCCTCCTGTGTCACCAAAAATATCCATCAAAATAGTGCTATGAACTGAACCTTACTTGATAGCATCCCTGGGGGTGATTTTGTTTGTTAGTTTGTTTGTTATGCCTTACATTGAAGCTTCCATTAGTCAGCAAAGCAGCCTCTCTTTGAGCGCTGCCCCCCATACGTACTTTAAGCCATTGTGACCGGGTCAAAGAAAGTCTATGGTACTTAACAGTTGTTGCAAGAGCAAGACTAAGATCTTGATAGTACAACAAGGCATGGTCTGGATGATTGATGGCTAGTGGCCATGACTGAAGTAAAGACAGCTTCAGGAATAAAATGGGATCAGTAGTCAGGGTGTCCCTGTTGGAATGTTGATACAGAAAATTGTTGGAAACAAGAAGCCAAGGACTGTAGCTAAAGAATTTGTTTGTGATGCCAAGCTCTCATTTGGCAGCACCCTCAGAAGCATTTCTAGTTGTCTGCAGTAGATCCAGATTTAAACCCACAGATCTGGAGGAACATCACATCTCCTCACTATTGCCCACTGACAGCGGCCACGAAAAGTTGGAGACAATTCAAATGAAATTTTCAGTTGTCCTTCTTTTAGAGGGAGAAAATGGGGGGGGGGGTCCCCAGCCTGTAACAGCCATGAGGAGTATATCTGAATGGGTGATGGAAGGGTAAGGAGCGGGTTTCTGCTATGAAACAGTTCAGGTGTGTTCAATATTTGATCCAACTGGTTGGAGTTTTTTTTACAAAGGTTGAATTAAACTTTCAAACCACGAAGGTTCACCCAGAATTTGGAAGTATCTATAGATTGTGGATGTTTTCAGAACTCACAGGGTTAAAGAGTTCTGTGTGACGTCCCTCAATTCCTGACGTGTGATTTGGAAGGAGGGAGGAGTTTTTCCTCACTGTCTCTTTGTCTCTAAAAGAGAAGGCAGCCATGAATGCTAGCAGCCCAGGAGAATCTGAGAAATGTTGATTTGTTATTTTCTGCTGTAATAAAAGACTAATAAATAAACACACAAATGCCTGGTGTGTTTGCATGGATCTAAATCACCGAGAAGCAACAGTTTTCCGCTGTGTTTACTCTGCATGTCGTGACGGAGCGAAGGATCGGCGCAGCTTGAGGGAAACGTGCCGGACCCGAAGATCGCTGTAAGCTGGGGCTAATTGGGATCGTAAACCAATTAGCGACGTCACGCTAATTATCCAAGAGGTTATGGACGCTGATTACTGCTATAAAGCTGTTGCGAAGTGTGCCGGTGTGCTTTGAAGTCAGCTGGGAAGACGCTACCAAAAGCGGAGGTCTGTGTTCTGAGGCAGAGCAGCTGGCTGGGAACAGGAGCTGAGAGCTGAGAGCGGCTGAAAACCGGGTGCTGGAAAAGCTGTTACGTGAGTAAGCTTGGGGCCCCGGGAAGAAAATGGCAGACAGCCAGGTCTTTGAGGAAATTCCGTTCGAAAAGCTCACTTTAAAAAGTTGGGCAACCTGGTCCAGAAGAGTGAGGGGTTGGTTTTTGGCTACAGGGCTTTGGAATGCACGCCAGAAGGAGCCACTACCCCTCAATCCAGGTGCTGATGGGACAGATGCTGCAGGCTTTGAGGCTGCGTTGCCTGAAGATAGCCAGCAGAGAATGCAAAGAGAGCTTGGCATGCTGAAAGCATGCGTACACGTATCGCTGAAGCCTCACTTGGAGGGCGTAAAGTCAGCAAGGGCTGCCTGGGAGGTGCTGAGGGCTTTGTGTGAAAGCTCAGCAGGAGGCCAGAGCCCTGGAGAGGTAATGAAAAGCCCAGAGATGGCTGAAGCCCCAGTTCCTGATGGGCAAGTCGGGGGGGGGGGGCGAAGAATTCCAAAGGCAAGTTTAAAAAGTTTTCCACTGTGAGTGCTGGAGTGGAGTGCAGTTTCAGACAGGGCAGGGCTGGCACAGAGAGCTCTTCCGGAAGAAGGGGGGCCAGGCCGGCTGAAAGGAGCCCTGGGCAGTGTTTTTCCACTGGTGATCGTCGTTGTTGTTTTATTTGCAATTCAACGGAACATCTGCGTCGCTTTTGCCCCCACCGAAGCAGAGAGACGAGGCAGGATGTTGTCAAGGTCGCTTCTCATGGGAACCAGCCAGGTTTCCATGGTAACCAGCCCGGCAAGGGGGCCAGGCGTGGGAATGCGCAAGGCGGACGTGCTGGAGACAATGAGGATGCTTATCAGCTGACAGCCAGTCTTGCAATGTTTGATACCAGCTCCAAGAGAGACACTGAGCTTTGTTTTGTAATTGACTCTGGGGCAAACAGAAACTTGATTCCTGAGACCCCTGCTGTCGAGTTGTGGAATTGCAAGGCAATTCCAGCTGGAAAAACTGTTCAGTTTGCAAATGGGGAAAAGAAAAATGTAACTAATGTTGCAAATGTCTTTCTTTCTGTTTTGCAGGAGCAGGTGGAGGTTTGCACTGTACCTGGGATGCGTCACTGTCTTTTATCTGTCCCTTATTTGTTGCAGAAGGGGTTTAAGGTTTGCTTTGAACATGATGTCTGCACAATCTCCAAGGGAGGGAAGCAGCTAGTCAAAGTTGAAAAGGGGCAGAATGATCTCTTTGTTCTTAAAACGCCTCTGAAGGGTGAGGGGACACAAGCTATGCGTGCTACAGTTCCCACTCATGTTTCATGTGCATGTGCATGGCACAAGAAGACAGCCCATAGTTCTCTTGAAGAACTCCAGGTGCTACCTGAGTGCACTAAAGGCTGTAAAATTCAGGAATGTGGAAGAGCCATAAATTGTAAGGCTTGCAGAAAGGCAAAGGTAAAAGGGTGCAGTTACCCCAGGGTGGACAGGGTAACCACAAAACCTTTTGAGCTTGTTCACATAGATCTGTTGGGTCCCATGGAAGAACCAAGTCTGGGAGGAGCCAGGTATCTGCTAACGATGCAGGATGATTTTAGCCAGAATTCCTGGACTCGTGCTCTGAAATCCAAGGGAGATGCAGCGCAACTGATTAAAAGTTGGGTTGAGGAGGTGGAACTAAGGTTCTCCACCAAGGTGCAAGCAGTCACTAGTGACCGAGGTGCAGGGTCTGCTTTGCAGAAGTTCTTTCACCAGAAAGGGATACGTCACAAAGTGACTTCTCCTCAAGAGAGGGGGGTGGCAGAGCTCAGAAGTGAAGCTCTGGTTAAGGCTACACAGGTGTTGCTGTCAGACTCTGGGTTACCTCCAAGCTTTTGGATGGAGGCAATTAAGAATGTGAATTTCACCTGGAATCGGTCCTACAATTCAGTGGTAGGTGACACTCCTTTTTTCTTGCTTCACGGAAGGAAACCCCAGATTCACTTTCTTCGTCCGTTCGGGTCAACAGCATCGGTGCCGGTGCCTAAGGCTTTGCAAAAGCCAGGTGGACCCAAGTTCCAGAAAATGATCTTCTGCGGGTATGAGCCGATTTCTAAAGCATGGAGATTTGCATATCCAGGAGGTGATCAGAGTAAGCTTCTGATCAGTAAACATGCTGAGTTCTATGAGCAGGATGGTAGGTCAAAGACTCCTGCAAGGCGTGATGTTCTCTCAGAATGTCTGTCTGATTCAGAGGGGGGAGATTCTGAGGATGAAGGAGAGCCAGGGGCTGAGCCTGCTGTTGACGACCAGGTCACTGACCAAGGTAAAGAACAGGATGGGGCATCTCCACAGGTTGTTAAAAGAGAGCCCAAGAGTGAGCCTGCGTCTCCTGTTAGCGTAATGCAGAGAATTCGAAGACGCTTTAAGTCAGAGGGGGAATCCCGTGATGCACAGGACACACCTGCTGACCACAGTGAGTCAGAGGAAATACCTGAATTTGTGCCCAGGCGGTCCAGTCGCACAACAAAGGGAATTCCACCTGAGAGGTATCAGGCCACAGGTGTGTGGGTTGGTTTCGCACAGTGCGAACCTGAGAGTTGTGAGGATGTTCCTCAGGTGCCTGACGAGAACGCCAAGAGAAGGCGCAAGGCATTGGGGAAGGGATTGATCTCACAAAGGTCTGTAAAGGTAAATACTCATGTCACCTCAGGAATGGAGGGAAGAGGGGGTGTGGATGTTTTCAGAACTCACAGGGTTAAAGAGTTCTGTGTGACATCCCTCAATTCCTGACGTGTGATTTGGAAGGAGGGAGGAGTTTTTCCTCACTGTCTCTTTGTCTCTAAAAGAGAAGGCAGCCATGAATGCTAGCAGCCCAGGAGAATCTGAGAAATGTTGATTTGTTATTTTCTGCTGTAATAAAAGACTAATAAATAAACACACAAATGCCTGGTGTGTTTGCATGGATCTAAATCACCGAGAAGCAACAGTTTTCCGCTGTGTTTACTCTGCATGTCGTGACGGAGCGAAGGATCGGCGCAGCTTGAGGGAAACGTGCCGGACCCGAAGATCGCTGTAAGCTGGGGCTAATTGGGATCGTAAACCAATTAGCGACGTCACGCTAATTATCCAAGATAGATGAAAGGCATTCCACAGAAAAAGGACCACTGCAGAGAAGGCCCTTACTCGAGTTATTGCAGATTAATTTCTGCATGGCTAGAAGTGTCAGCTCCTCAGGGAATGAGTTGGATTGTAAAGAGGGAGGCTCTCTCCCAGGCAGCCTGCCCCTAAGCTGTTCAGGGTCATAAAGGTTAGCAAGAAGACCTTAAACTCAGCTTGATAGTGAATAGAGCCCCAAAGGCACATGTTTTGAAACAGTTATATTCTGCACACATGGTAGTTTATAATAAATATTAAATTGCAAAACTGAAAAATAAAATCTAATATATAACAGGTTGTTTTTTTTTTAAAAAAGGATGAGGAATACAAGTGGTCATATTGTATTTATTTAGAGAATTTATACACTGCCCTTCAGCCTAAGCTCCCACCAGACATCTCTGACAGATGAGTCATTCTGCTAGATATTGTCTCTTTTTCACCCACTCAGTATTTTTGCAAACATATTCGTGAATTATTAACAGCAGTTTGGAACTACTATATAGTGACTTGGCAGCTGTACAGATCTCTGCTTGGCAGATTCTGGGCACACTGTTGATCTGACACTTTTGTCTCTGCTGACTGAAGTCAATAAAATTCTATTGCTATCAACTGTCCCCCTACAAATAATTCAATACAATAGTAAATTATTGCTAGTTGTGAGATAAAACAATAGTACATGTTAAATGCCAGGAACTAAGGTAAATATACACTTCCTACTGCCAATCCAGCAGCTAAGACAAGTGATAATGCCATTTTTATATTCTGTTCCACAACATGTACTTCGATCTTAATCAGCTATTTTAATATGATGATACTGATGGTGACCACCATAGCATTAAGCATATCAGTGACATCTATTTTTATTGGCTTTGATCCAACCTCAGCATGTGGAAGCAGAAATTTTGCTCACAGACTGGGATGTCACTGATAATGTCAGCAGTTGTAGCCTTCCCACCCCAATGTTGCCTCACATTTTGGGGAGGGGGGTTGTGTGGAGCAGCTGGGTGGGTAAGTGGGTATTTAGTGAGACAGACATAGGTAAAGGTAAAGGAAACCCTGACCGTTAGGGCCAGTCGTGGCCGACTCTGGGGTTGCGGTGCTCATCTTGCTTTATTGGCTGAGGGGTCATGTGGCCAGCATGACTAAGCCACTTCTGGCGGACCAGAGCAGCACACGGAAACGCCGTTTACCTTCCCGCTGGAGTGGTACCTATTTATCTACTTGCACTTTGACGTGCTTTTGAACTGCTAGGTTGGCAGGAGCAGGGACCGAGCAATGGGAGCTCACCCCGTTGCGGGGATTCGAACCGCCAACCTTCTGATCAGCAAGTCCTAGGCTCTGTGGTTTAACCCACAGCACCACCCACATCCCGAGACAGACATACTCTTGTGCAAAAGCACTTTCTCAGGTGTTTCCATTTGTCCAAGCAGAATGTGGCTCTAAACTTTATCGCAGACCCTCCCATTGCTCATAAAAACTTGCATGCTGTGATTTTATAGCACTGTGTGGGTCAATTTGACATCTTTTATTGAACTTTTTGTATATTGGGAATGTATTCTGAAAGTAAAGTTTTGGCATATTTCTCCTTCGATACCATTTTCTAAATGGCAGAAAACAGCAGCAAAGGAGAAAACAGAGGGGATGGTTTAAACAGTGTAAAACATGTTCAGGTGTCTCTAGAGATGTTAGTTTTAGTAGAATTACTGAGGACCATGGTTGATTTTAAGATATGCAGTAGGGGAGGCTTATAAGGAATGAAATCCTAACTCAATGACTCTAGTCATTGAGAAGATAAAGGAAGTGTATTCTTGTAGCTTACCTCTCCACCTGCCTTGGTCTTGTGGGCTGCTTAGGACACCTTGCTCAGGAGAAGGGGACTGCAAATGAGAAATAGGTCTTATCTACTTGCTAGGTGGTAACCCAGAAAACCAGCCCTAACTATGACCCAGCAATTGGAAATGGTTTCAGGCTTCTTGTCCTTCCTGCAGACCTCAGGTCAGGTGCAGCTGAACGAACGGCAGCATGGGAAGTGGAAGGAAGGAATGAGACAGTTGAAAGCGAGGCTAGGAACTGGATGTTACTGTAAGGCTTGGTTGCTGATGAATTTAGGCTTCTTCAGAACCTAAGATTTCTCTCACTGGACATTCTCAAATCCCCACACACTGATGAGAAAAATGGCACTGCCTTTATACCTGATGTTCATCAAGTGTGTGGGGATTCAAATATAGAGATGGTGTTGCTTGGTCAATGGACTAGCTTTCAATGGTCCTGCCACCTCAATCTTTGAACATTTTAAACAATCAGGAACAAACTGCCTGGCCAACTTGTGTGTGTATGTGCTTTTTGGGTCTTTAGCTAGGAAAGCATGTAGGAAAAGTGTTTTCCCTCCCTGATATTTCCTCCTCCACACTAATTGCTTTAGCTGATGAGGTGGTTTTCACACTGAACTTTGCCCCCACATATAGGGCTGTCAATCCTGGAACTCAGATATTATGGTTTCTTCTTGGGTCTTGGGGGCAAAGG
Organism: Podarcis erhardii; assembly: GCF_964252035.2. NCBI lineage: Eukaryota > Metazoa > Chordata > Lepidosauria > Squamata > Lacertidae > Podarcis > Podarcis erhardii. The sequence goes on along the minus strand of NC_138497.1, from coordinate 139,547,394 downwards.
CCTTTGGAATGAGGATGGCACCATGTAGTTTTTGGTGGATTTTGGGGTGGAGTCCTTTGTAAAAAGCCATCTATCCATGTAATGGGCAATTGGAGGACAAGATTGCCAATTGCAACGCCTTTTTTAAAAAATCAGTTGGAGACCTTACCCCAAAACCTGCCAAAAGACAACAATATGCTCCCTAGACCCACTAAAAGCCTCTGAACTGGCTCTTGACCCATCCCAAGTTGACTCACCCATATTCCATCCAGAATGTTTCTCTCTCTCCAAGAAGTGATAACTCAGATGTTCTGCTAGGAGTAGGAACAATGTTCTTCTGTTACATAGCTGTTTTGAATAGAAATAGAAGGTGTACTCTTGCTATGCAGAAGAGCCTTCAGCTCATAGTAGATGCCCTGTGTAGCTGGGTTATTATTCTATCTAACTTAGGATAATGGCCATTCCACCCTTGGGGGTTGCAACTGTTGGTAATGATGTTCATGTGAGAACCCAGCCTTCTAAATTATGTGTCTAAGCAATCTACTGAAAAATATTTTAGAAGAAAGCAGGGATCCTAAACCTGTTGTAGATCAAAACACATTGAACGCAATAGGGTGACTGTAGAGACTGTAATTTCAGAAGTACCATCTTAGTCTGTAATCACTGTTCATGCAGAGTGCCTTTTAAGCACATATATATTTCCCTACATCACTTACATTAATGTGCTTTTGTTTGTCTTGTTGTTAATCTTACTACTGTCCCAGAAGAAGTATCCGCAAGGATAGTCCAAGTAGTAACAGCTGAAGCTGTGGCAGTCCTGAAAGGTGAACAGGAACAAGAAGCCCAGCACAAAGATCAGCCTGCACCATTACCTTTAGGTAAAGCAAGCAATCTCAGCTGTATTTTGTGTTACAAACGTCAAGCTTTTGCACTGCAGCTGTGGCCTAGATTTTTTCTTATTTACTCGTTCATTTATTTTAAGAATTTAAGAGCTAAGATGCTGACATATTCACATTATTCAAGAGCAGGCCTTCTATCCACATGATCACTTGCTGCAATTCTGCTTATTGTTTGAAAGTCACAAGCTTTGCCAATTCCAGGTGCTTCCACACTAGGCTTTTAGTTTGGAAACTGCAGTGCCTCATACGCTTACTTTCTCTAAGGCATCCACATGATGTTGGTGTCCAAGCATTCTCATCCTATATTTTCTTTGTGGCTCTTCCATCTTTTCTCAGATTGCAGAAAGTCCATTTTTTGCAGAATAGAAGAGTAGCACACTTTCTACAGGTGTAGAAGTCTTCAGTATTTGTCTTCTGTCTTTTAAAAAGGATGAGTTCTTCCCCATTGAGGAAGTCAACACACTTTGTTTATAACATTTGTGATGGGTGCCATTTTATTACCCCATTTTTGTTTTTTTAAATCAATCTTTTAAATATTGCTAAAGCACTTTTCCACCTATATATATGTATATTTGAAAAAATGGAAAAGCAATAGCATATCATATAGCATTATTGTAGTATAGTGTTACAGTACTCGGCTACGAGTGATCGCCAGAGAAAGAAGTGCTAGAGCACCATAATAAATTACCAACAGAATGGATTAAAGATTATAGTAGTTTTGTTAAGGTTTAAGAGATAGAAGACAGGGTGCAGCACAGGGAAGGAAACAAACATCATGGAAAAGAGGGTGGGAAGGTAAACAGCATTTCCGTGTGCTCTGGCTTCCGTTACAGTGTCCAGTTGTGCCCGAAGTGGTTTAGTCATGCTGGCCACATGACCCGGAAAAGCTGTCTATGGACAAAGGCAGGCTCCCTCAGCCTCAAAGCGAGATGAGCGCTGTACCCCATAGTCTCCTTTGACTGGACTTAACCATCCAGGGCTCCTTTACTCTTTTACCTTGATAGATAGATAAATAGATAGATTGATAGAGATAGATAGATAGATAGATAGATAGATAGATAGATGATAGATAGATGATAGATAGATAGATAGATAGATGGTAGAAAGATAGATAGATAGATAGATAGATAGATAGATAGATAGATAGATAGATAGAGATAGATAGATAGATAGATAGATAGATAGATAGATAGATAGATAGATAGTAGATAGATAGATGGTAGATAGATGATAGATAGATAGATAGATAGATAGATAGATAGATAGATAGATAGATAGATAGATAGATGATAGATAGATAGATAAGTAGGTAGAGCAATACTCCTGATCATGTGGGAAACCCATTGTAATTCTTCTTGCAGCTTACAGTAGAAGAGCAGTGACAGGAGCTACCCATGTGGAAGTAGCCCCTGTATCATGCAACATTTGAGGGAAGATGGAAACATTCCCTGATCCAATTTTCCTGATCTTTGCTTAATGCTTGAGATTTGTGTTTCAAATTCTGATGTTTGTATTTAGAGTACTCCTCCCTTCCCCAGCATTTAAAGCAACCCAACCTTTTAATGTCAATCTATGCTTTTACAATGCTTTTACAATCTATGCTTTTACAATCTATGCTCAGCCACATGTTTTGCCCACAGTTTTATTAAAGGGTGCAAAATGCATGAGGGTCATTTCTGATGACAGAAGACCATCAAGGTTTCAAAGTGCAGAGAGTTCTCTGTAGGGCAGAATAAAAAGGTTACATACAGAACAATCCTGTTTCCTGACCTGTGCTGCTGGGGAGAGCTAAGATGTAGTCCTGCTCCACTAGGCTGGGGTGGCAAGGGGAGCCTATTTCAGCTGCTGCAAGCATGAGCTGTTGACAGGCTACTGCAGGAAGAAGGCCCCGAAACAGGGCCGAACAAGACCAATGAAAGATCCACTGGGTGCCAAGTGAGTTTAGCTGCCAGAGAGGAGCCTGATCCAGGCTTCTCTCTTGTGCCATTGTGGAGAAAAATACTGCCCCCATCCTCTACTCTGGTCAGCATGAGCAGCAGGGCTTTGGAAAAAGCAATGACTCCACTCATCCTGGTTATGAGCTAGGATTGCTTCCTGAATTATCAGTTGAATACAGAACAAGGTTATATAGCTAGCACAAACAACGGATTGTATCTTATGGTAACTTTGCACTTGCAAGAAGCACTCACTCAAACAATTTTCTCCGATTCCAAGTTCTACCTAATGCAAAACTCAAAAAGCTGTACTTGGGGGATGTTCTTTCCCCCCCAGGGCAGTATTGGATATGGCACAGAAGACTGCAGTAGGTTGGGGTAACCAGTGCTTTGCCTTGTGCATGTGGAGGTTCTTCTAAGCACAAAGCCACCATTAGATTCAACCCATTGTTTGGTTCAAACAAGCAAATGGAGCTTTAGCACATGTTTTAAGTTCTTGCTGAACTGCACTGAAAAATATCTGAGCCCTCATAGTAAAAACTTCCATTGCATGCACACACCAAAATAAGCAAATAATGGTTTCCCTACAGTATGCATTCTGTGCTTGAATGTGAACATTCATTGGTGTATGTACTTGTATAATGTATCATCACCACCACACCATCTTTTGTAATAGAATGATTTTGACTTTTACACTGTTAATAACGACTTAACTTATCTACATGACATCCCAGATATGTTGAAGAAATTGCTAATAGGCATGCACTGTTACAAAACCATTTTCTGTAATCAGGTATAGCGACTCAGAAGCATAGGCACAACTCTTCCAAACTGAATCATATTTAAGCCCTGCTGAGATCAATGAAAATGACTTAAGAATATACTGATTTTTCCCACTGAAACAAATGGGCTTTAATGCTTAACTTTGGCAGAAAAATGCTCAGGCTTTTAAGAGGAAGGTTTAGGAAATGTTCCATAGGTCTTGTTCCCACTGTATCTGTGGTTTTGTCACTATCCCACTTTCGTGTTTCATATACTGCAGTTGGGCATTGGAAAGGAAGTTAGTGGTAAAGGTTTCTGCTTAGCTGTGGGTCAGCCTTGAGCTGGCAAAATTCAAGATTTGGCTTTAAGCAGTTACAATATGAAATTAAGTAGGTTCTGGAGAAAATAGGATTTAATCATTTATGTAAGCAATTATACGTTTATCCTTTCAGATACCTGTAAGTGAATTAAACATGTGGTTGGGCACCTCTATGTGATGTTCTTTCTCCCCTGAATGATATTTTAAAAACTCTTCCCCTCCTGCTTTTGGCTTGTGAATGTGCTTTTCTTCAAGGCATGTAAGAATTATCAGGTCAATCATTCAAACGGCTTTGGTGTAAACAAAAAAACACTCTAGTATTTATGTACAACTTTACTAAAGAAACAAAAACAATAAGCTATTTCAGTAGAATTATCAGCATAATGCTACATCATCTGAATCGAGTGGTTACTATTGTTGGTATAAGACAATGCAAGTCTTAGATCCAACTCAATTGAAATGTTATAATATGCTGCCAGGTAACTGTAATGCAGATCAGCCTTCTCCAACCCGGTATTTTCCAGATGCTTTGGACCACAACTCCCATCAGCCCCCAACCAGTGCTTTGCTGGCTTGGACTGATGAGAGTCCAACAACATCTGGCAGGGCTACCAGGTTAGGAAACATTGGCATAGATTGTCCAGTTGACATAACCTGGTCTCAAAGCAGTTAATTGTTGTGTCTCATTTTTACTGTTCAATCTTTAGCAGTTGAAGAAACAGCTAACCTGCCTCCTTCTCCGCCCCCATCACCAGCTTCAGAGCAGACTGGAACATTGGAAGAAGGTAAGAATTCCCTTGGGCGTTGCAGAGCCCATCTCTAAGGAGAGAAACCCAGGAATCCTAATGAGAGAGGTAGGAGGATGACCTGTCAGCATTAATTTAAAAGGCAGAGAGCATTTTCCCTAATAGCAAGTTAGCAGTTCCACATCGCTGTAAAGCACAAGCAGTACCGATATGTACGTATCTATATATGCTTATGGTGATATTTGGGAGTGTATATTAACATGAATACAAGTTTTGTTGCGCCATTGAATAGATATTCCAAATGGCTTTGAAAAGATTCTGGTACCTTGAAGAAAGGGCAGGAAAAATTGTGGCCTTCTAGATATTGTTGGATTACAACTGCCAACACCCCTGGCCAATATTGGCCAGGCAGACTCATGCTGATGGGAGTTGGAGTCCAAGAATATCAAGAAGACCATTGGTTCCACTGCCCTGCTTTTAAGGCTTGCAGATAGAGGATAATTCCACTTAGTACAATTTCTCTTATCACTGACTACCTGTGATGAGAAAAGCTGAACTTGGAAAAATGGTTACAGCAATCTCTCAAGTTCTGGACTAGGGAAACATACTTACTACCCAGTATACCCAACTATAGAAGATGCAAAGGGCATCTCCTAGCAGTAGGAATGTCAATGTATTCTGGCAGCCCTCAAGACAAAACACAATAAAGCTTTTTCCAGCGCTTTATTTCCATGCTGGGAAAAGGTTCGTTTCTTGAATTAATTTCTTTCCATCTTTCTTTCTGCTTGCTTTATATCCGTTTTCCTTTAAATTTAGACATGACAGGTAATGTAAAACATAACAGCATAAATGTAAAAAACTATCGTAAGATAAATGTGAATTAAGTGCAATTCTGTTCTGAGGTTATTAAATGCTACTGTGATGTTCAATATCTTCTTTCTCTTTCTGTATTTTTACATAGCCAGTGAATATATGCTTTACCTGAAACTTTTAAAAGCACAGGAGCATGCCATGGGGTTGGGGGAAATGGCAAGTCCTCCCTGATAATAAAATGAGTAATATTCTTACTATTTTTTAAATTGAGATTTGTTTGGGGGCGGAGCGGAACTAGACTCCTGGGGTCAGCATTTTTTCAGATTTTACTGCAAACCATCATTATTCTTGTGAATACCTTTGTGGGTCCATGAATTTGTGTCCAAGTGCTAAGCTCTTTTTAATTTGGTGAGATTTAATATTGGAATAAATTTGATGTACCTGTGCCAGGAAGGGGGGAATGTTGATCCTCTAAATGTTGAAATGCAGCTCCTCTCATTCCTGGCCATTTGCTCCAGTGCCTAGCACTGATGGATGTTGGAGTCCTGCAACAGCTGGCAGGCCACAGGTTCCCCACCCCAGGCCTGTATTGTAGAACCCCCTAACTTCAGCAGCCCCCATCTACAGAGTTCTGCAAACCTCTGTTGACAAAGAAATTTGAAATGTGCTTAAATCAAGAGGCCTCTTAATCACATGTTTAACAAAGGCTATTTCAGCCAATAGGCTGTAACTGGAGACTTGATTTTATATTGCACATCTGTTACCCACCACTTCATTATGTTATTAAGGTGACACTTTGGGAAACTTTGTAGTCACAGTCTCTGCTTCTAATGGATGTTAGAGAGTATGAAAAGTTAGAGCTGAGCTTCATGTGCAGAAAAAACACATGATATATTCCTCCCGGGGCTATGCTACTTCCCTGTGGAAGGGAAGAAACTATGTATATTTGAATGCTCATGTTTCCGCATGCATGTTTGGGTTCATAAGTGTATACGTACCTATAATCTTAAACATACATATAGCCATAAACTGAAACTTCCCTGTATGTGAAATGTTACCACAAGGTAATTAAACTTCTCCTTTGCAGGCAGACTTTCCACAGGAAAGGAGCTTTTAGCATGATGCAGAGTGTTAAGTCACTTGACTGTGCACTTGAAGGGCTACGGACCCAGAAGTGCTGTACTGTGTGTATATGAGCCCTTACCCTTCTTCTTAATGAAAGTACTAATTGTAATATGCAACCCTGTTATTCAGTTAATGCCACTGAAAGGAGTCAAGTCTCTGCTATGTTAGTGGTTTGAGATTGCTTTAACTCATCACAAAATCATCTTTCATCCCGCTCCTGGTACTGCGCGATGTGGGAGCCAGTTTTATGTTTTGAGAATTGATTAAAGAAGTGCAAAACTGGAAATAGCATGCTGATCCACCAGCTGTACTTGCTTGTCAGACATCCATGTGAAAATTAAGGACTAAACCATTACCTACTACTGTACTCCTGTGTGCACTAGGCTCATCCACACTTACTTTTTGCCCTGCACTTTCTAGACACAGGTCCACTTTTGAAAGCTCCATGTCAGAGCAATTCCTCCTCCTCCTCCTCCTCCTCCTCCTCCTCCTCCTTCTTCTTCTTCTTCTTCTTCTTCTTCTTCTTCTTCTTCTTCATTCGCCCCACTGCTTTCCCCAGGAACACCTGGTGTTTAACATTGAATTGGAGCAAATAGCAATTAAGGTTTTCTGCAGATTGCCATTTACTCCAGTTCAGCACCGGAGAGCAGGTTTTTGCGGGTAAAGAGCTGGGGGAAAGAAAGAAAGAAAGAAAGAAAGAAAGAAAGAAAGAAAGAAAGAAAGAAAGAAAGAAAGTGTGGTAAGTGTGGATGAGCCCCTGAGTGAGCATTTTACGTTGACCTGTACATTGCTTGCACTGGTGCAATTCAGAGCTTGTGATGTGATGTACCCATGTTATCTAAAGTGCTCACTTTGAGAAAATAGAACATCCCACATTGAAGGGTTTGTTTGGGTACCTTTCTGTCTCAGAAGCACCCTTTTAACATTTTTGGTAACCCACCAGACCTGCTGATTACAGTCTAAGATACCAGCATAAAATTGGCTTTATGTGGTAGTCATTAATGTTAGCGCTGTTGCTTTTCTGCTGGTTTTCATTTTGTATAAAAAGAAAATTGATTGATCTCCAGGAATGTTAAGGCTCTCTAATGAATTTAACTGCCAGCTACCTCTTCTCTGTGTTAGTATTTCAAAGAGATGAAACATCTCCAGGTCATTGTGACTCAGTAGATCATGTTGCTCCGACTGCTACAGCTAGCAATTCATACTGTATTTCTGTTTTATAAAAATCTGTATAATATAGAAAATGATGGTTATAAAAATTAACCAAAAAGCTGATGTTTGTGCAGGATTCTGAAGCTATGATGCATATATGTTTATTGAGTAGTGTATGTTAATATATCATTCAAGCTTGCTTTTTCAAGTTAACAAACAACATTATTTCAAAAGTTTGTTTTCCCCCCAGCTGAACAGCCAAGTCAACCATTTTTATTCAAATCTCCCAAAATAAGAGGTTATAACAATCTAAGCAGAGTTAATCACTTTTAAAACCCTTTTGTTTTAATAGAAGAGTTAAATATCAGTAGGATTTTTATTATTCATAGCCAATGGCCATTAAAACATACATCACAAAAAACCAAGAAAGCTGAAGAATAAGTCAAACATACACACTTACAGATTTGCAGATTATCAAAACTTTAAAAATCAGTTGACAGTCAACAAATACAATGCAATATAATTTTAAGTGTTTATGCAGAAGCATGTCCCACTAAGCTCGCTCAGCGTGGAATTACTCTTTCTAGGTATTTTAGCCTGGCAGAATAGTCCTAGCTTTCCAAGTGGTCGCTGCTTTCTCAGCCGCAACACTGAGAGCAAAACAACATTACTTTTAAGTACCATTGCAGCTACGACAGTCTTTCTCCCAGCAACCACAGCATCAGCACTAACTCTCACCAATCACAGAGCAGCATGCTCATAGTACCTTACCCTTAGCCAGGGGTGGACTAAGTCTGTGCTCACAATTTCAAGACAGCATGCTCGTGCAGCCATTCAGCACCCTGCAAACAGAAGACGCTGCTCACCAGACAGAAGGATACAGTGCCTTTCCAGGCAGCATAAACAGAATGTGGGAATGTACTGTAAATCTTTTTCATTGAAATAAGTGGAACTTCAGATTGTTTAACTTTGGCAGTATCATGCATATAGTCCAAGACGCTGTGTACTTCACCATTAATGGGTAATCATAATTCGAATGTGCTGCAAGGTTGTCTTGTGTTGTGTGTGATTTTATTTTATTATTATTTTTGTAGAAAAGGACTGGAGGGTTGTCAACAAACATGTTCAGCCAAAGCTCATTTCTTTTTCTGTCTCGAAACAACTTGCTTTCTTATTTGTTTGGTGAATTAATCTATATTTAGGGTTATGATCAACTAACTTTTACTCAGAGCGTACTATTGAAATTAATGATAACTAAATTAGTCCCATTTATATCATTGTGGGACTTCTCTGTGTCTATAGCTTTGAAAACTGCATGCAGTGAGCATGAGCCACAGGCATCTCAGGACTCCATTGCCCATTGTGACAGAGGTAGTCCCATTCTCCTCAGTGTCAGGGATTGTTGCATACATACAGCATTGAGGCATGTACAGAGCATTTTTCAGTACTGATGAAAACACACCCATCTATTCATGTCCTTCTCCATTAGTGCCTCATACTCCCTGTGCATGCGAGTGCACATGCATACACACATGGGCCCCAGGTCAAAGGGAATGCCTGTGAAAAGCTTTGCTACAAAGGAAGTGCAACTGTTGTAGTCTTATTTGCCATTTGTCCTTTCTTCATGTTCCCACACCTGCAGAACACACAGTATCCCCACTTAACCCATGCACCATAACCCATACCTCTGCCATGGATTGAATTTGGGTTGGGATTTATGAGAAGTAGACACAGGTGGGTTATTGATTTGCATCATTAGAAGCATTTGGGAACATGCTTCTGCTTAGCGTGGAATTTGGATTGAGCACAGGAAACGAGACTGCTAACACTCCATTCCTTTCCCCACAGCATTTTGATGGTGGTAATTTTGTCAGCAGGTTGCATAGTCCAGAGTAGGAGGGTGAGTTCCTTCAGTCATCCCGGGGTGGGAAATCACAGTGTAGCAGACATGACAAAGGTAGATGTGGCCAACCAAGCAGCAAACACAAATTAGAGAGACAGAGAGAGGTTTGTAAGGCAAATCTGTTTCAGAAGAGGGAAGGATTTGCTGCTGCAGCTTTCATTGTTCTATTTTGATAACTTGCTTCACCTACATAAAAGAATGAGTGGGTCTGTTTGCACAGCACTAGGAGGTAAGAAACCTAATTCGATTTTATTAAAACTATTTTGTGCATTGAGAATACTATAATTTATAATTTATGTCTTTGAGGAAGGATTTTGAGACCAGTGAGTGTTTTACAAATTGATAAGAGCTATTTTTTTCTAAAAGAATTAACACTGATTAGAATGTATTCTGATCTCCCCCCAGCCCCCTGCGCCCCACCCTGCTGGCAACAGATATCCAGCAGCTTGAATTTAAAAATGCTTTCTATAAAAATATTTCTCTGCTAGCTAGGCTTCAATCATTAGGCTGTACCAGGACAGTCCCAATTCATTTCAAAGAGTCTTGCTACAGCATATATTTTAAAGAGTACCTACTACAATGGACAAAAGAGCTGTATGATTTATTTATTTATTTTTGTTACAATAATTAAAATATAACGCATTCAAATGTACTTCCAGTACATTTTCATTCTTCAGCAATTATGCCATATGGTGGAGGTCTTAAGTAGCAATATATGACCTTGAAAATTTAACATTATAAAGCAAACTAAAGAGAGGCACAAATCGAGACCCCTTCATTGTGTTGCTATTTTGCTGCATTTTAGGCTAATTCATACAATTTAATTTGATTGTCATAATCATGCCATTCTGGGCCATGGCAAAGCATCATTGGGTCTCGCATCATTCATTGAACTGTATCTCCCATGTAGATTACTCCAGCTAGGAGTAGGAATAAGCTTTCATACATGAAGGATTGCTTGCTACCTCCTGGGGGGAACAGTCTTGGAATCAGGATGTCTGTCAAAAAGGATTGGAAGCAGTGAGGGAAGAGTAGTTTGGACTGGGCTAACCTACATACTACATAAGTGGTACTGGAAGTCTCTATAAGGAAAGGCAAGCCACACAGGCATTTTTTGGGTGGGCTAGAACATCTTAACTAAAGCACCTTTCTCAGCTATCTGCTTAAGAATTCATATACCTTCAGCACCATTCCAATGGAGCTGGCATTGACCCAGGACTTTGGGGTTATGCCCACAGATTGGTTTGCAGACAGCTTCTCCATATACTTGCCCTGCAGTGAGTCCTTTTGCAAATTCAGCTTTTACTTCTTTTAAAAGAAGTTAAGTTCTAATTCTCTGCATAGGAAACATGGATGGGGAGGCTGATTTTAAAAAGTGTGAAAAGTTGGGGAGAAAGCTGGCACTCCCTTAGAAGTGAAAACACATAACTTTGTGTGTGCGGACTAGCAGAGGATGAGCAACTCTCTGTGCAGCAGCATATCTTTCCACCTTTTATTCTGGTACAGACACGTACATAAAGAGCAAATGGAAGAGCATTTGCTTTTACTGCTCCGTGTAAAAGCCGTTGACCAGTTAAGGTAATGACATCCTAAAGTGAAATTATATACTTGTGTTGTGTTTAGAATGAAAATACATTTGTGGGGGTGGATGAGGGAGTGAAGAAATCTGCATAGCTTCCAGCTTGAAAGGCACTGATAGAATCATAACTTTATACAATGAATAATAAAAAAGGTTGATAAAGCAAAGCAAAGTTCTTGTACCCTGTGAAACTTCTGAGTTCCACCTTTCCTGAAGCAGTCACCTGTGGCATCAAGGAACTTCATTCGCGTCCCTCTAATGGCAGTGCACAGAACTGCCCCTGGGAAAGTAATGAGAAAAATGGGTGCACTCATGCAAGTCTTTAGATCACATGAACTACGCTTGAAAATAGCAATTACCTGTTTCTGGTTTGCTTTTGCATTGTGTGTTAGCAATAAGTGGAGGAAGTTGAAATGTGAAAATAATAATTTTTGTAGGTTTTTTGTATGTTGGAGCAAATCCTGGACAGTAAGCTACAAAGGAAGATCAGCTGAAGAGGACCTCTGCTGAATACAGCATTCAACCAGATACCAACTTTCAAGCTTTGTGGATGCTTAGTCAAGCTTTAACTTTGTTTCTAGTCTTCCCAAAAGCAAAGCGTGACATAATGAGTTTACTTTTACCACTGTTCAGTAAGAGGAGATTGTGATGCTTAACCTCTTTGTTGAAGTGAATTTGTTTGTTATCTTAAAAGAAAAAGAATTCATTTGTGGCTCCTTATATACTGCCTGTTTTTTGTCAGTGGCTAAGACAGTTCTTGGGTTATAATAGTCTGGGATAATAGTCTGGAATAAGTAGGAACCGCTATATGGTATGTGTCTGCAGTACATAAAGTTATCATTCAGTAGAGGAAGGTGCAGGGTCTGATTATAAGAGCAACTCTTTAAAAAGATACTCCTAGGGGCCATACCTGATGTGATGGATGCAGTTACATTTGCTGTTCAGATTTCTGCCTGTACAAATATAAAGTAATGGGTGGAAGTCAAACCTTTGCACCAGAGAGCTATACGAGTGATGGAAACTCAACTGGAATTGAACCAGGATGGGGAGAGGTGTGGCTGAAGTGATGGAGCACAGAAAGGTAAAACAAGGAAAGGATCTTGTTCCCATCACCAACATGCGCCTCATTTGCAAGCACTGTAGCCCGCATACTCACCAAACTCACATGACCAAATGGGCAAACTTGGGAACAGACATATGTGATTGTTCCTATCACTATACTTTGGCCTGAGGTGGTAGGTTGGAGAAGTTTCCTAAGAGAGGGCAAGCAGTGATGTTTGTTTCCTTGGATTGCAAACATGCCCTGGCTGCATACATTAACTTCATTATTCTTTGGTGATTAGACAACATTTTTGCTTACTGATGGGATGATGAAATGATACCCAAAAGTTTCAAACCCGTATTTCAACAAATCATAAAAAGATTCTTCTGGATTTGGTTTTTTATTTGTTTGTTTGCTTTATGTTTTTTTTAAAATAATATTTATTAACATTTTAAAGACTGCAAAAGAAAGACAAAGAATTAAACAAAACAATACAATACAATACAAAAACAAAAATACCACACAACACCAACCCCCAAACATTAAATTTTATTTTTTTAAAAATAATATTTATTAAAGTTTTGAAAGTTACAGAAAGAAAAAAGAAAAAAAGTTAAACATAACAAAACCATATAATACAATATAGAAACAAAAATATTACATATGCATAACAAAAATAAAACAAAAACAATTAAGAAAAAGAAAAAGAAAAAAGAAACACAACCTATACTTTCAATTATTAACTTTCTTTTACTTGTTTCAGCGACCTCCTCACACCTCCCTTTTTTTGTATTCCACTTCGATTAATTGTTTCAGCAAATCCTTTCCATCTTCCTCAAACTTCTGTCCTATCATTTAACTTAACCAATTCTAACATTATTTTTTCCTTTAATCCAATTACAATCTATTATACTTAATTCTGATGAGACCCTGCTCATCATCAGCAATAATCAGTCTCACACCAAGATGGGTTGAAAAAGTCTGACTGCTGCAGCTCAGCGTTTATTGTGCACAATAGAACAACACAAAATCAAGAAAGTAACTTTTCCCTCAGCCGGCAGATAAAGATAACACCATACATTGGCATCATGCCATCACACCAGGCCACGTAGTCGATCAGGCCATGCTACGTGGACCAATCATTGGAACAGCATGAGCTGTTCGCGCGCTGATCATGCTCCAAGCGATGCCTCCTGCTAGAAATCACCCTGCAACAATAAACTTTTGCCCATGCTCTTATGTACAAACAACCATTTTCCCACATAATTCTTTATAACATTTCTGCTAAGGCCATGTAACTTCATTCCAACATCCTTCTAACATTCATTAATTTTACAATGTTTCTGTAAGTAGTCTTTAAATTTCTTCCAATCTTCCTCCACCGACTCTTCTCCCTGGTCTCGGATTCTGCCAGTCATTTCTGCCATTTCCATGTAGTCCATCACCTTCATCTGCCATTCTTCCCGGGCGGGTAGATCTTGTGTCTTCCCGTACTTTGCAATAAGTATTCTTGCTGCTGTTGTAGCATACATAAAGAAAGTTCTATCCTTCTTTGACACCAATTGGCTGACCATGCCCAGGAGAAAGGCCTCTGGTTTCTTCAGAAAGGTATATTTAAATACCTTTTTCACAGAAAAGCAGTGTTCAATGTCTGGTCAAAATACAAGGACTTATTGGAAAACAAGACCCCAAGGTGGTTATCACCAATGGAGGCTAAGGCCCCGAAAAGACTCAATATGGAGGCCAAATGGCCGAAATATTGGGAAATAATAGAAAAAGATGGAGACAATTGGAGGTTGCAGAGTATGGAGAAACTAAAGGGGAAAGTGCGAGATTGGCTACATTATGCTCAGATTAAAGAAGCCTTTAAGTCAGATAAAAAATTAGGATTCCAGGTGGAAAAATCAAAGTTAGAAACAGAATTGTTAGAACCCAGCTCTAAGACACTTTCGAGAGTGTATAACTTGCTGCTAAAATGGAATACACAGGATGAAACGGTCAAATCAGCTATGATAAAATGGGCACAGGACATTGGGTACAACATTATGTTTGCTGACTGGGAAAAGTTATGGACCACCGGTATGAAGTTCACGGCATGTAATGCCTTGGAAGAAAACATTATGAAAATGATATATAGGTGGTACATGACTCCAGTCAAGCTCGCAAAGATATACCATTTGACTGACAATAAATGTTGGAAGTGTAAAGAAGCTGAAGGAACATTCTTTCACCTCTGGTGGACTTGCCCTAGAGTGAAGGCTTTCTGGGAAATGATATACAATGAGTTGAAAAAGGTATTTAAGTATACCTTCCCTAAGAAACCAGAGGCCTTTCTTTTAGGCATTGTCGGCCAGAGTGTGCAAAAGAAGGATCGAACTTTTTTTATGTATGCTACAACAGCAGCAAGGATACTCATTGCTAATTGCTGGAAAACTCAAGATTTGCCCACGCTGGAAGAATGGCAGATGCAACTGATGGACTATATGGAATTGGCTGAGATGACTGGCAGAATCCGAGACCTCGGAGAGGAACTGGTGGAGGAGGACTGGAAGAAATTTAAGGATTATCTACAAAAATATTGTAATCTGTATGAATGTTAAGAAAGATGTAAGATTTGTAACAACACGGCTCCAACAAATTAGTAATAAGGAATATAAATTTGAAAGTAATTGAAAGAAAAGACAAATTTTGGATAAACAATATTTCAAATTAAGATCTCAAAAGTGTGATTTAAATTCTAAAATTTGAAATTTAATATTGGATAATTATATGATATGAATGGAAACAAGTAAATAATTTGCTAGCAAAATTTGTGAGTTCAGAATGCAGGAACAAGAGATGTGAGGAAGTCCAAAGAGGAGAATGAAATGTGGAAACTTGAAAAGATTATGTTATTATGTATGTTGTTGTTGTTTTTTTTGTCTATTGTTTAAAAAACTTTAATAAATATTATTTAAAAAAAATACCTTTTTCATTTCATTATAGATCATCTCCCAGAAAGTCTTAATCCTTGGGCATGTCCACCAAAGGTGAAAGAATGTACCTTCGGTCTCATTACATTTCCAACATTAATTATCGGGCAAATGATAAATTTTTGCAAGCTTGACTGTTGTCATGTACCACCTGTAGATCATTTTCATTAAGTTTTCTCTTAGGGCATTACATGCCGTAAATTTCATACCTGTGGTCCATAACTGTTCCCAGTCAACCATCATAATGTTATGTCCAACATCTTGTGCCCATTTAATCATAGCACATTTCACCGTTTCATCCTGAGTGTTCCATTTCAACAGCAAGTTATACATTCTTGACAAGTTCTTAATTTTAGGATCTAACAATTCCGTTTCCAATTTTGATTTTTCCACCTGGAAGCCAATTTTCTTGTCCGAATTGTAAGCCTCCATTATTTGATAATAATGAAGCCAATCTCACACTTTGTTTTTTAGTTTTTCAAAACTCTGCAGTTTTAATCTATCTCCCTCTTGTTCCAAAATTTCCCAATATTTCGGCCATTTGGCCTCCATATTGAGCTTTTTCTGAGCCTTCGCTTCCATTGGTGACAACCACCTTGGAGTTTTGTTTTCAAGCAAATCCTTATATCTTATCCAGACATTAAACAGTGCTTTCCTGACTATGGTTTTTAAACGCTTTATGTGCTTTGACCTTATCATACCACAAATATGCATGCCACCCAAATACGTTATTGAAACCTTCTAAGTCCAGAATGTCAGTGTTTTCAAGAAGCAGCCATTCTCTCAGCCAACAAAATGCAGCTGATTCATAATAAAGCTTAAGGTCTGGCAGGGCAAATCCACCTCTTTCTTTGGCATCAGTTAATATCTTAAATTTTATTCGAGGCTTCTTGCCCTGCCAGACAAATCTAGAAATATCTCTCTGCCACTTCTTGAAACATTCCATTTTATCCAAAATTTGCAATGTTTGGAACAAAAACAGCATACATTTATTTTTATGACAGCAATTCGGCCTAGCAATGATAACTTCAAATTTGACCATATTTCTAAATCCTTTTTCACTTCCATCCAACATTTTTCATAATTGTCTTTAAATAAATTCACATTCTTAGCAGTCATATTAACCCCTAGGTATTTCACTTTCTTGACCAGTGTTAATCCTGTCTCCTTCTGAAACCTCTCTCTCACTGTTAGTTTTTTCTCTAAAACCTTAGTTTTCATCTTGTTCAACTTAAAACCCGCTACCCGACCAAATTCTTTTTTTTTTATATAATAATTTTTATTCAGTTTTTAAAACACATAATTAAAAAACAAACACATCACAAAATACAAACAAACATAAACAAATCAAACATAAATAAATTCATAATCTTATTTTCTTGTAACTTCTTTCAATCGACTTCCCCTTACCTCCCTTTCGCTGCATCCTTATTTTAAAATTTTTTAGCAACCCTTTAGTCAATTTATCCATTTAGTTCCCTTCATTAAATTCCCATAAATTTGTTAATTACAGCTGTAATTCTCTGCTTCTTACCCCTTGACATCTTAACACTCCTCAATTTTACAACAGTTTTTAAGATATATTTTAAATTTCTTCCAGTCTTCTTCCACTGCCTCTTTCCCCTGGTCACGAATTCTGCCGGTCATCTCTGCCAGTCCCATGAAGTCAATCACCTTTGTCTGCCATTCTTCAAGAGTAGGTAGTTCTTGCATCTTCCAATACTTTGCCAGAAGAATTCTTGCTGCAGTAGTAGCATACATAAAGAAAGTCCTATCCTTCTTTGGCACCAATTGGCCAACCATGCCCAGGAGAAAAGCCTCTGGTTTCTTAGTAAATGTCCATTTAAGGACTTTCTTAATTTCATTATAGATCATTTCCCAGAATGCTTTCACCCTCGGGCAGGTCCACCATAGGTGATAAAAGGTACCTTCATTCTCATTACATTTCCAACATTTATTATTGGGCAAATGGTAAATTTTTGCAAGCTTGACTGGGGTCATGTACCACCTATAGATCATTTTCATTATATTTTCTTTTAAGGCATTACATGCCGTAAACTTAACACCAGTGGTCCACAACTGTTCCCAGTCAGCAAACATAATGTCATGACCGATATCCTGTGCCCATTTAATCATAGCTGATTTCACCGTTTCCTCCTGTGTATTCCATTTAAGCAGCAAATTATACATTCTTGACAGATTCTTAGTATTGGGTTCTAACAGTTCCGTTTCTAACTTTGACCTCTCCTTCTGAAATCCTATTTTCCTGTCCTCTTTAAATGTCTCATTTATCTGATAATAATGCAGCCAATCTCGAACTTTGGACTGTAGTTTTTCGTAACTCTGAAGCTTTACCCTTTCACCTTCATATTCTAAGATTTCACAATATTTTGGCCATTTAGAATCCATATTAAGTTTTTTCACCCCCTTGGCTTCCATTGGTGACAACCACCTGGGAGTTTTAGTTTCCAGTAGATCTTTGTATCTGCTCCAAACATTATATAATGCTTTTCTAACAGTATGATTTTTAAAACCTTTGTACACCATTGCCTTGTTATACCATAAGTATGCATGCCAACCAAAACAATTATCATATCCTTCCAAATCTAAGATGTCTGTGTTTTCAAGAAGTTGCCAGTCTTTCAGCCAGCAGAAAGCTGCTGCTTCGTAGTATAATCTTAAGTCCGGCAGGGCAAATCCCCCTCTATCCTTTGCATCAGTTAAAATCTTAAACTTAATTCTGGGCTTTTTGCCCTGCCAGACAAATTTTGATATATCTTTCTGCCACCTCTTGAAACAATCCATCTTGTCCAGAATTTGTAAGTTCTGAAACAAAAAAACATTCTAGGCGATACATTCATCTTAATAGTAGCAATTCGACCTAACAAGGACAATTTCAACCTTCACCATGTTTCTAAATCTTTCTTTACTTCTGACCAACATTTTTCATAATTGTCTTTAAATAAATTCAGATTCTTAGATGTTAAATTTACCCCCAGGTATTTCACTTTTTTCGTTATTTCCAAACCTGTTTCACTCTGAAACCTCTCTCTTTCTTCCATTGTTAAATTTTTCTCCAAAACCTTTGTTTTCTGTTTATTCAATTTAAACCCTGCTACTTGACCAAATATTTCAATTAATTCCAACACTCTTTTGGTACTAATGTCTGGCTGTTGTAAAGTCAAAACTAGGTCATCTGCAAATGCTCTTAGTTTATAATGTCTGGCTCCGACCTGAACTCCTTTAACCAACTGGTCCTTTCTAATCATATTTAACAAAACCTCCAGGACTGATATAAAAAGTAGAGGAGATATTGGGCAACCCTGTCGTGTACCTTTTTCTATAGGTATTTCTTCCATTACCACATTATTTACAATTAACTTTGCTTTTTGTTCCGAATATATTGCACCTATACCGTTTTCAAAACCTTGGCCTACCCCCATCCCTTGGAGATTCTTTTTCATAAAGCTCCAACAAATATTGTCAAAGGCTTTCTCCGCATCCACAAAAATCAAAACAGCCTTTCTATTAATGTCAACTTCTAACAGCTCCAAAATATCGATAATGTTCCTCACATTGTCTGACATATGTCTCCCTGGGAGAAAGCCAGTTTGGTCCTTATGAATCTCCCCTAGTAACACTCGCTTCAATCTTTTTGCCAAAATGTCTGCAAAAATTTTATAATCCACATTGAGTAAAGATATAGGGCGGTAGTTTTTAACCTGGTTTTTTTCAGTCTCTGATTTCGGTATAAGTGAGATGAAAGCTTCTTTCCACGATTCAGGTGCCTTTTTCCCCTCCATAATTTCATTGCAAACTTCCTTTAGAGGTTGTATTAACCAATCCTTCAGCTTCTTGTAGTAACTGGCGGTCAAGCCGTCTGGTCCTGGTGATTTTCCCAGTTGCATATTCTGGATGGCACCCTCTATCTCTTGTTCTGTTATTTTCTCATTCAAGATCCTTTTATTCTGTTCTGAAATTTTTGGTAATCCGTAGTTTCTAAGGAATTCTTCAATTTCCTGTTCGTTTACTGGCCCTTGTGCATATAATTTCCTAAAAAAGCTTTGAAAACAATTACTTATCTCATTGGGTTTGTAAATGGTCTTTCCCTCCATCTCTAAGCTGGTAACTGTATTCAGTTTCTGCCTCTTTTTTAATTGCCATGACAGAAGTTTCCCACATTTATCTGCAGATTCAAATGTTTTTTTGTCTCATTTGCTTTATTTTCCATTCTATTTCTTGATTCATCAATTCCATGTATTGCGTCTGATAATACTTTATCTCTCTCAAGATCTCTTGGGACTTTGGTTTGGACCTCAATTTCTTTTCTCCTTCTCTCATTTTTCCTAAAAAAATTTCTTTCCTCTCATTTTGTCTTTTCCTTTTTATAGAGTTCTGTTGAATTAGGAAACCTCGCATGACGGCTTTGCTAGCGTCCCAAATTGTTCTTTTCTCCACGTCTGTTCTCAAATTTATCTCAAAATAATCTTTCAATGTTTTGGGGGCCTTTTTATAAATCTCTTCATCTTTAAATAGGGTGTCATTCATTCTCCATCTGAAGCATCCAGTTGTTGTTAATTTCATCTCCATCTTTACAGCGTTATGGTCGGAGCAGGTTTTTGGGCAGATTTCTATTTTTTTGGTTCTTGGCGCCAGGCTGCTAGTAATCCAAATTTGGTCAATTCTTGTCCATGTCATTTTTGCTTCAGAAAAGAAGGTTCCCTCTCTTTCAAGAGGGTTCCTTGTTCTCCAGATATCAATCAAGTCCATAGTTTCAGTCATTTCAAAAAAAGTCTTTGGTAGTCTCCCCTCCTTTGAAATCACTTGTCTCTGTGCTTTATCCATGTTTGTGGAGACGACTCCATTCATATCTCCCATCAATACGATTTTATAATCCAGAAAGTCCATTAAGGTCTCATGCAACTTCTTAAAAAATTCAGCCTTCCCTTCATTTGGTGCATAAACTCCGACTATCAGAATTTTTTCTCCTTGAATTTGTATTTCAATTGCCAGGTATCTTCCTTGTTCATCTTTAAATATCATTTTTGGAGCCAATTTTTCTTTTGCATAGATCACCACTCCTCTTTTCTTCACTTTGTCTGATGAGATAAATTCCTGTCCCAATCTCTTATTTATCAATAATTTCCTGTGTGTCCTGACAATATGGGTTTCTTGCAAGCATATTAAGTCTAACTGCTCTCTCTTCAGAATATGAAAAACTTGGCGTCTTTTTCGGGGAAGGTTCAAACCGTTACAGTTCCAGCTAAGAAGTTGCAGAGACATTTTGTTACTAAGTACCTGTTCCTCCAACTGCTCCAAGTTTCTGTTCTTCTTCTGATGGTGGTAACAAAAGTCCAAATGACAGATTAGCAATATCAGTTGGTTCTTCCTCGTCTACAGTTCCTTTCTGCAAGTCTTCCCGGTGTCTCCCCAAAAACTGTTCTTTATCTTGGATTGTTCTTATTTTGATCTTCTTTCCTTTGAAGTTAAAGGACAAACCCTGTGGAAATTCCCATCTAAAAGGAATGGCGTTTTTCTTGAGCAGATCAACCAATTCTTTAAAGAGGGTTCTCACCTCCAAAATGTATTTAGGGATATCTTTAAAAATCTGTACCTGAGAATTTTGGATCACCAAGGCTTTTTGGTAATGTAGATTCAATATTTTATCTCTCTGTTCCTTGGATCCCAATGTGATTAAACAGTCCCTTGGTTTCTTTGTCTGCCTCCTACCTAGCCGAAAGGCTGTTGTTATTTCGATCTCAACTCCTTCTCCTTCTCCCCATTCCTCATGCCAAAATTCTGCAAAGTTGTTTTTAAGAAATCCCACAAGGTTGTCGCCCTCACTCTCAGGAACCAATCTAAGTTTTAAATTCTTCTCCTTTCTCTGTAGTTCCCATAAAGAGAGGGTTGCATCATGTTCATTTACTTTTTTTTCGATCGGCTCAAATCTTCCCCTTGTTTCCTCTGCAGTTTTTTTCGCACTTTCAGCAATCCTTCTTGTTTCAGAACTTTCTTGAATTAATTTATTTATAGAATCTGTGTTAGATGATACGCTTGCCGTGTTCAAGTCCAATCTTGCTGTCAATTCTGTCAATTTTTTAGAATTTTCTGTGGACTGCTTTGTCAGTTCTATAGATTGCTTGGTCAGAGCTTCCAAAGACTGATTTATTTTGACCAGTGCCTGAGTCATAGATTCCATAGAAGCTGTTACTGTCTTTTCCTGTGCAGCTGGTGTTATATCTGGTATTGAGCTCCTTTTCTTCTGTGCTTGTGCTTGCGCTTGTTTTGATTTATGTCTAGTTACTATCTCATCCACAGGGCCACTCATGGTCGTTCTCACAGAGTAGACTTGCAAGTGGAAAATCCCACTGTTTCTTTTTTCAATGTACAAAGTTTCTCTTTAAACCCTCTAGAGGGAGCTTTCAATTGTGTCCAAAAGGAAATGAGTAACAAAGAAGCAAGGGAAACATAGAGCAATGAGCCAAAAGTTCAAAGAGTCGATACTGTAAATCCACAAATGTTTCAGTTTAACCATAAGTTCAACAGCTTTATTAAAGTCCAACAGCTAAGTTTCCAAAAAAACCTTACTTTGTATCCAATTTAGACTGACAGTTCTCCTTTCCCGGTGCCTTGCTCAGGCAGCTCGATCTGGGGGAGTTTGGCAGTGAAAAGTCTTTTTTTGCGATTATTTCCACGCAGGAACAATATCCAATTTTATCTTCCCCCCTTCTCCTGCCAATTGGGGGGAATATTAAGTCCAATGTCAGGTTTGACAGTTTGCGAAAGGTTTTTCCTTCAAATACAGCTTGCTATTTTCGTTGCTTCGCTAATCATGCAGTTCGGGGGGGCAGACTTCCTTGTTTAATGCCTTCCCCGTTTTCAGCCAATTTTCAAATTTAGTGTCCCGTTCAATCCCTCAATCTTACTCACGGGTGTTGCAGTCAAATCTTTGTTTCAGGAAGGAATCGGCGCTCTCCGTTCATGGCGACGCGGCTTCACTCCACAAGCTGGGTAGCGACTCTCAGCACCGCGCTCTCCCCGATGCCGCTCCGGAGCCTTTAAAAAGGCTCCTTTACAGTATTGAGGGGCGCAAAAGGTGCCCGCCGAGTCTCCTTGTTTACAGGCTTCCGCGCCTGTAATTTTAGGGGTCCCCCGCTCGCCGTAGCGGGTTGGACCCGAACTTTCGGAGCAGTCCTGCCTCGGAGCTCGAGGCTAGAACCGCCATTAAATGATGGCGCCGACCGGAAGTCTACCCGACCAAATTCTTGAATTAGTTCCAATACTCTTTTAGTACTAGATTCTGGCTCCTGTAATGTCAATACCAGATCATCAGCAAATGCTTTTAATTTGTACTGTTTAGCTCCGACTTGTATACCTTTAACCAATTGGTCCCTTCTAATCCTGTTTAAAAGGACCTCCAGGACCGATATAAAAAGCAATGGGGAGATTGGGCACCCTTGTCGTGTTCCTTTCTCTATCTTAAATTCTTCCGTCACTACATTGTTCACAATTAATTTTGCCTTTTGTTCTGAATAAATTGCACCTATACCATTTTCGAACCCTTGACCCACCCCCATCCCTTGTAAATTTTTCTTCATAAAACTCCAAGAAATGTTGTCAAAGGCTTTCTCGGCATCCACAAATATCAGAACTGCTTTGGTGTTAATATTCACTTGTAGTTTTTCTAAAATGTTAATTATGTTCCTCGTATTGTCAGACAAATGTCTGCCCGCTTGGTCTTTATGAATTTCTTCTACTAGTACCTTTTTTAATCTTTTTGCCAGAATATCTGCAAAAATTTTGTAATCCACATTAAGCAAAGAAATGGGGCGGTAGTTCTTATGCTGCGTCTTCTCAGACTCTATTTTCAGTATAAGTGTGATATAAGCATCCTTCCACGATAAGCATCCTTCCATATAATCCAACAGTGTCATGTAATTTCTTAAAAAATTCTGATTTCCCCTCATTTGGTGCATAGATGCCTACTATCAAAAATTTCTCTCCTTGTGATTGACTTTCAATTGCAACAAATCTTCCTTGGTCATCTTTAAATATTAATTTCGGTGATAGGCTCTCCTTTGCATAAATTACTACTCCTCTTTTTTTAACTTTGTCTGATGAAATAAATTCATGGCCCAGTCTTTTATTACTCAATACCTTCCTATGTAACCTTATCACATGTGTTTCTTGTAGGCAAATCAAGTCCAATTGTTCTTTTTTTAATAGATGAAAGACTCTTTTCCTTTTTTGCGGGGAGTTCAGTCCATTAACATTCCAGCTTAATACTTGCAGTGCCATGATGTAGTTACTCTGCTTCTCCTCCAACAGCACCCAATGCTTGTTCTTGTTCTGTCGGTGGTGTTGGTATCACTTTCTCTGGACGGTCCAGTCCAAAAGGTAGTCTTGCTATGTCCAGTATTCCTCTTTTTGGTGATCGTCTGCCCAGTGCTTTTTGTTCTAGTCCTCTCTCTGGTGATTTTCTGTCCGATGCTCCTGGCTCTTTGCCAAGTTCTTTCTGCAGATCTTCTCCGTAATTTTCCAGAAACTTTTCTTTATCCTCTACTGATCTTATTTTTATCTTTCTTCCTTTAAAACTAAAGGATAGGCCTTGGGGAAATTCCCACCTGAAGATGATTTTAATCCTTCTCAGCAGGACAACCAAATCTCCATAATTGGACCTAAGGTCCAAAAGATGTTTCGGAATATCTTTAAATATTTCCACTCTTGACTGCAATATTGTCAAGGTCTTCTGATAGTGCAAACCCAGAATTTTATCTCTCTCTTCTTTAGATCGGAGGGTAATCAAGCAGTCTCTTACTTTATTCTTCTTCCCTCCTCTTCCAAGTCTGAAGGCACTCACGATTTTAAATTCTTCTTTATACAAATCCAAATGCCAAAAATCTGCAAATTCCTGCGTGAGAAAGTCTGTCAGACTATCCTTCTCCAATTCAGGTACAGCTCTAATCCTCAAATTCGTCTGTTTTTCCTTAAGTTCAATCATAGAAAGCGTCAACTTATGGTCCTCAAGTTGCCTCTGTAGGTCTGGGACTCTCTCTGTTTCCAATTGTGTTATCTTGACTTCCACGGCAGCAACTATTTCCCTTGCTTCCTCTGCGGTCTGTCGGATCAAAGTAGATTCCTGTAACAATTTCTCAATAGTTTCTGTATTGGTATTCACCTTTTGTCCCAAACTATTTATACTTTCTGTATTTAAGTCAATTTGGGGAAATTGACCCCAAACATTAAATTAACAAAACCAAACAAAGACAATTTAAAACACATCTAATAAGTTCAGTATCTTAACTTTCATTTACTTGTTTCAACGACCTCCTCACACCTCCCTTTTTGTATTCCACTTTAGTTAACTGTTTCAGCAATTCCTTTCCATCTTCCTCTGTTTTCTGTCCTGTAATTTATCTTAACATATTCTAACCTTATTTTTCCCTTTAATATATAATTGTCTTAACATATTTTAACTTTATTTTCCCTTTGATACTCTAATAATCTATTTGTACTTAATTCCTTGTAACATTTCTACTAAAGCCATATAGTTCCTTTCCAACATTTTTCTAACACTCATTAATTTTACAATATTTTTATAAATAGTCTTTAAACTTTTCCAATCTTCTTCCACCGACTCTTCTCCCTGGTCCCGGATTCTGCCAGTCATATCCGCCAATTCCCTATAGTCCATCAACCTGGTGATCTTCTGTCCGATGCTCTTAACTCTTTTCCAAGTCCCTTCTGCGAGTCTTCTTCATATTTATACATGAACTTTACTTTGTCTTCCACTGATCTTATTTTCATTTTCCTTCCTTTGAGGCTAAAGAATAGATCTCGGGGAAACTCCCACCTAAAGATGATTTTATTCCTTCTCAACAGGGCAACCAAATCTCCGTAGTTAAATCTAAGATCCGAAAGGTATTTCAGGACGTCTTTCAAAATTTCCACTCTTGACTGTTGTTCTTCTAAGTTCCTCTGGTATTTCCAACAGTCTCTTATTTTGTTCTTCTCTTTTTTCCCTCCTCTTCCAAGTCCGAGAGCCCTCACAGTTTTAATCTCTTCTTGACCCAAGTCCCAGTCCCAAAAGTCATCAAATTCCTGTGTAAGGAAATCTATCAAACTTTCCTTCTCCAGTTCAGGTAGGTCTCTGATCCTCGAAATCTGATTTTCTTTAAATTCAGTCATAGCAGGCATCAACTTTTGGTCATCAAATTGCATCTGTAAGGCTGGGACTCTCTCTCTCTCCAATTGTGTTACTTTAGGTTCAACGGCAATAACTTTCTCCCTAGCCTTCTCCGCAGTTTGCCATGTCAAAGTAGATTTCTGTGTCAGTTTCTGAATAGTTTCTATATTGGTGTTCACTTTTTGTCCCAAATTGTCAATTTTGGTAGTTACCACATCCACCTTCTTTTTGTGAAGCTGTTCCAGTGAGTCACTTTTCTTACATAATACAACCACTAAGGCCTCCTCTGTCAACATTCTTAACCGATTCAAGGTCCCCAGAATCTCACAGGTTTTTATCTTGCAGCTGGAAATTCCCCCGGCTCAACTCTTGTGACAGTTTCAAAAGCTTCCTCTAGAGGGAAACAGTTCCTCCAGAGGGAAACAGTTTCTATTTGTATTAGTCCTTTTAAACTCAATTCAAACAATAAAGTTAGTTTCAATTTTCTGTTACTTTTACTCCTTTTTAAACGCAGACGGAGACCATGGAAACAATGTATTACTCTTATTTAACTAACTGTCAGTGAACGTTCTAATCACGGTCAGTCCTGTTGGCAGCCCGTTTCCAGGATCGGAGCGGTGGTATATTAACTCTGTTCGCTCTCTCCTGCAGGTATACTCAGTCCAAAACTTTCCCCCCTCTTCTCCTGCCACCAAGGGGGGTTTAGTATTTTTTACTGATGGAAATTTAGTCCTTTACAATAGGCTTTCCGAGACTTCAGCTTGCATCCTCATTGCTTCAATCTATTTACAAAAGGGGAAGGTGGACTTCCTGTTTTAGACCTCCCCGTTTCGGCACCAAATTAGGACGTTTAAAAATCCAATTCTCCGCTCTACTCACGGGTAGTTGCTTTAAGATCAAATTGTCCACAGGAAAAAGTCAGCGCTCTCCGGCAACAGCTATGCAGCTTCGCTCCGTGGAAGAAGCAGTCAATTCAAAGCACCGCGCCGCTCACCCCACGTCGCTCCGGATCCCCGAAACCGGGTTTCCCCACGAGTAGGGGAGGCACAAAAGGTGCCAGCCGAATCCCACATTCACAGGCTTCATCGGCCTGTGATTTCTAGTGGGTCTCCGCCTTTCCCGTGGCGGCCAGACCCGGATTCCTATGAAGCAAATTCCTCCCGATCAGAGGAATTCCGCCATTACCGGAGGCGCTAACACGGAAGTCCATCTGTTTGTTTGCTTTATGGAGGGGAGACCTCTTTTATTCTGCCTTGCTTGCTGATGAATGTCTAGTTTTGTCCCAGTTTCTTTTACTTTTACTATATAATGTGGTTCTGACACATACTGTGGCAAATTTGACTCATATCTAGAATATCCTTAATCACTTAGGTGTTTGGAACAAAGTGCTTGTTTTGGCTATTGGGTTCATTTGCATTGTGGAAAGACATGGACTACTCTTCCTGTAGGCACCACAGAAAACATAATAAATGCATTCAAGTTGACCAATGCATTAAATGTGTGTATTGTTCCTTTGAGATGACATTGAGCTTAGCATGGTTGTTTCCTTTCATCCCATGATGTTGCATCAGTGTCCAGTACGTGTCTGCCTGTTTCCATTCTGTCTTGTGTTATGTCCTTCTGTCTCTTCAAGTTCTCTGTGCAGTTTCTTCCTGTGTGTCTGTCTGTAGATGAAGGAGCTGAGGATGAGGTGGGACCTCTTCGCAGCAGCTCATGGCATGGGCCAGCTGCCACAGGGGAGAGGCGTAAGTTCCTTGCCCCTTCCATTTCAGTGTCTGTGCCTGATGATGAGCCCTACAATTCAGATGAGGAGTACTATGAACACCCTTTGTTCATCTCCGAATGGACTGAAGCTAGTGGACCTCCCAGTGCCACAGCCCAGAGTGCAGAGGCCTTTTTAGGCTATGAAGAAGGTGAACAAAGCATGGTCCCACTCTTCCTCCTCTCCTCTACCCTGCCATGCCACATTCATTTCATCATTTGTGTCCAGGGCTGTCAGGTGTCAGGTTTAGTCCTAAAGTTTCAGAGTTTTATCCTCTACCTTCTCAGGGTCTTCAGGTCTGAGACCAGAATCAAAGGGAAAGGCTATTTTAAGCTTGGCTTGGCAGCTTTTGCTACAACCTCATGTCCATCATGGTTTTTTTGTGTGCTCCCCCCCCCCTTTTTCTTTGAACAGCAGACCTCCATGACACACCACAAATGGCTTTTGAAAGTCTCTTCATTTTCCAAAATAGGTTTCTTTGCAGTACATTGTGGAGTGGAGATGTGGAGTTACTTGTCTGGCTCTTTGGATTCCATTCTATGCCCCATTCAAAAAGTTTAGGCACTTGCAACATTAAAATCTCCTTGCTGCTCCATAGTTCTTTCAAATACAGTAGTGTATTATTGATGGGGACAGATTGTTGAAACACCACACCCTGTGATTCCAGTCTCAAGGAGTGGGGCTCAAAACATAGCATTTTTCTCCTGGCAAGTGAAACTGACCAGGACAAATTTTGGGACATTTCTGAATTTATTTCTGGGGTGATCTATGGATTTTGCTTTAGTGGAGTGGGTTAATATAATTTTGTCTAGCTAAAAAGACTTGTATTACATATTCAAACATTATTTGAAGAAATAACAGCATTTAAAGAAATAGACAAAATCAAGGAGACTTTGACAAGTATAATTACTTTTGACTTTCTGAAATTTAAAAGAAAAGTCAGAGAGAGATTCCATTTAAATTAATAGTGAAAGGCTAAGGAGTAAATCTTACACAAATCTGGAGTAGAGTCCCTAAGATGGTTGGATGGTACCTTGTATGCCTCCTTCCAGGAACCCCTGCAGCCAAGCTGGTGCCAAACATATTGCTCTGCTTTCCTTTGGACCACATCAGTGAGGCTGATCTCAGTGTCTTGTTATCTGGACAGCCTGGGGCCTGTCCAGGGACCCCAGGGAGGTCATTTTGGTGCTGGTAACACCCCCGGAGGTGCACTCCATTTCCTCAAGACATACCGATGCCAACAGCAATGTTCCAACATAGATTTTGCAAGACCCGGCTCCAGAGTTCACCTGTGGTGCTCTATAGTCACCCACTTTGGACATAACAACGAATAAGCCATGGCTTGCATGTTCCCCATTCCATGTGCAAAGGGAAGAGATTCTGTTGCTTTGGGGGAACAAATCATGGTTTGTTACTACATCTGAACGCAGCAGACAGTGGCTTCTTCAAACCACATTTATGTTAACAAGGCAGGCTATCAAGCTTCATTTTTGTCATTTTGCATTGTATTCTGTACCTGTCTTAGCATGCTGATCAGCACCTATAAGGGCTTCCCTTAGACAGAACTGCTTTGTTCCTTGTTCCTTTTTCACAGCATGGAGCTCTGCCTCCAATGAAGTTCTAACTGGCAAAATGAGGACAATTCTGTATATCTTGTGTGGTTCTGCTCAATCTTAAGTATAGTGTCCATCCTGCAAAGAGCCTTTATCATTATGCAAAGGGTGGCAGAAAATACTTCATGAGTTAATACAAGCGAAATCAATTTCCTTTTTAGCTTTTCTTTGGTTATGAAAAATCTCTTCTTTTATTCTTCCTGAATTCCTTTGTAGTACATCTATGGTTTAAATAACTTTGCTGTATATTGCTGAATTGAAGGTAAGCTTGTTGAGTGCACAGCAGTGTATGCAAAGCCTCTAAACTGAGCCCTAAAGGTGTGGCAATGATCTGTCTCTAGAGAGAGCCATAACTTCTCACATTGCTGCCTCTTGTGCCAAATAAGAATGCATGTTTCAATGATATACAAAGCAGCCCTATTCATACCTACTCATGTATTGAGTTGAATGGGGCTTACCCCTGGGTCACTATGACTAGGGTTGTAGCTTATTCAATGCTACAGTATTGTTACTTCACAAGGGCAGAATGGGTTTGAGTATTTTTAAGCACCAGGCGAATATGTGTTTATTCTATTTAATTTAAAATATTTGTACCTCACCTTTCCATCCACCAGGATCCACAAAGCGATTTTAAACAGCAGTTTAAAAGGAGTTATCAAAACATAAAATAGCAACATAAGCAATAAAGCCAATGCCAAAGCAGCAAGAAAGCAACCATTATCACAGGAGCCAAGCAAGTTTCCCTCTGGGAGGAGTTGTATTCTAGGCACCAATATTGAGAAGGCCCTTTCCTGAATAGGCATTATCCATTAGATGACCGGGGGGGGGGGGGGCAGACATGGAGCCTCTGGAGATGACCTTTGTTCACGAGTCGGTTCATTCTAAAGAAGGTGGTTTGAGGCATCCCAGTCCGAAGAGGATACACAGAGCTTTAAAAGTCAAAACCAAAACCTTAGATTGAGCCTTAAAACAAACTAGTTGCATTTTGTAGAGCTTTCAGATGCAGCCCAATGTAACGCATATTACAGTAATCAAAAGGGCAATGTATTTTGTTTGACTATTTTATTAGTCTTTTTCAAAACCATCAATCACCACCACACATCTCCATTATCATAGATAACAATTTCTTTCCTACAGTCGTTTCCACCTTGGGAACAATAAAACATTTTCAGCTTTATTTTATTACTGTGGCTTGCCCCAAAAGCATGGGCTATGCATACCATTTGGCAATTAGGAGTGCTCTGCAGGTTTGCAGACTCCTGGCCTTATCTCCTCTTTCTTTCTTTTCAGCTTCACACGCCCCTTTCCTTTTCCTTCCTTGGTTAGCATCAAGACTGAACTGACATAGCCATAGGTAACACTACCCATAGTTAGATTCTAAACTAGAAATTGAGACCAGAATTAGAAAGTTGTCTCTGGTTCTAAAGCTAATTATGGTTAGCGGTTATTGTAACTATTCCAGTTCAGATATAACAGTGAACCACTGCTAACTCTAACTAGAGAAGGGAGGGAGAAGTATGAGGGAAAGGAGCATGGAAGCTGTTTACCAAACCATGGTTTGACAGTCAAGAACGGATGATGTTTGAATCAGACCAATTTTCAACACAAAAAAGAAGACATTCAGCATTACAAATGGCATTGTCAGCCATAACAATTAAAAAAAATTTAATGCAAGCTCACTCTGCTTCATGGTACTAAAAATGTGGTAAGAGCTAAGGTGACACAAATGTATAAATTCTGTGCAGAGCTGAAAATGTTGTACATGGGCAACCAGTTTAATGTGTGCATCTTGTGTGTGTGTCTTGGTGTCGCCTCATTTTTCCATCCTTTCCCTCTTCTGTTCTGTCAAAGAAGAAGAAGAAGAAGAAGACACAGTTAAAGGTCCAGTGGCTGATGAACCCAAACCTGCTGTTCCGCTTGGTGAGGAATGTGAGAAAATGAGTGATCCTGCTGAGCCTTTGCAACAGGCAGAGGGCTCCAAAGAGGCCCAGCAGGACTCCATTTCTGAAGACCAAGTGGCACGTAATGGGGGAAATGTCACCCTAGTTGAGGAGGAACCCTTGAAAGCCAAAATGCCTTCCTTGGGTGAGGAAGGTGTGTCCTCCTTAGGGACCTGCATGTGTTGGCTGCATTTGAGCTGTTCTCAAGCTTCCTCCACTCTGCTCCATTTACTCTTTCCCCCATTTAATACCCTCATGATTAATGCTCTTGTTATTATGCTTTGAGGAGTGCATAACAGGCAAGCCAACTGTGCAAATGCTGTGTGATGATGACATGGTTTCCCACCACTGCAGCTGATTCCTGACTTTCCCCCCTAACCATGACACAGTATGCTATGCAGCCAAGCTGATATATCACAAAACCTTCCCTCCCTCTTCATCACAGATGTGTTTGCCAGTCACATTGCTGATCTGTGTATATATTTTTTACTTTTTGTTTTTGATGCAGAGGTTCATCTGCTTTTCATTTCAAGAAACCCGCTGATTAACCTTGACTATGACATAAAGAGGCTTAAATTGTACCGATGTCTTTTGTTTGCAGTGTGCAGTGTATTTTTGCTTGTGCTTCAGTACATTCTGGCTCAATTTCTCCAAGGCTGCTGCTTTTTATGTCATATCTTTGCCATTCATTGCAGTCCACCTTGACCCTCCTTAGCCATTGCCAGAATTTTTTGTTTTCATCTTTGTTACCTTTCTTACAAGTTGATGCTGAAAATTGAAAACCCAGTGCGGGGAGAAAATTTGCATGGATTCCCGTGATATTTTGGAAACCAGAATGAAGAGCAAGATTAGACATTGAGGGTGAAATCCTGTGTTGCTAAGTCAAACAAATCATAATGAAGCTCTTTTACTTGAGGAAAAACTAAATACAAGTTCAGAGTTTGACCTCCTAATGAAATCTGTTAACCCTGTTAACCAGATTAGGCTGTGATCCAGAGTGTACTCATATTCTCAAGCACTTCCACAAATAATCGGACCAGAATTCAGCCTAACTTTTAATGGAATATTTGTGGAAAGTTTGATTAAGAGTGAAATGATTGAACACTAAGAATAAAAGTTGCTGAAGAAAAATCAGCTTAGCTTATATGACCTTTTAGACGAGGATGTCAGCATACGTTCTGTAGTACCAATCTAGACTAGATATAGAAGTGTTAATAGCAATGGGAGCTGTGGGGAAGGATTGGATTGGGATTGCAGCAGTGGAACTTCACTCTGATATAATTCCTATTAAACCCCACCCCTTTCCAAGCTATTTCCCTGCAGGTCAGATAGCACCTATTGGAGTCAGGAGTCTCAACTCGAAGATCCTCTCAACAGCTGCTATTCACACTTTTTAAAAAAATCACAGAAGATCCTTTTTATGGGTGATCTGATACACAGTACATATAACATTATTTCTGTCAAAATCTCTCATAAATAACTCCCATTAAAACTTAAGTCATAGACTAAAAAAATGAATTATCTAATTGACCAGTAACTGGTTGAAAAAGAGTTCCCAGAGGGCAGGAATAAAATGACAACTTTTACGATGAAGTAAATAAATAGTGTGTAATCCGCCCTGGTCCAATGTTCTGCCTTAGGAATGAGTATAGTTTCACCTGTAAAAATCCTTAAGTCAGGGCACATAGGAAGGAATTCAATGTCATATTATTAGTACTGTTCCATCAGTACAATAATGTCTATTGCTAGACAAAACAACCTCTCCTTGTTTTCCCACCATGGAAAGAGCTTTTTAACCCACCTGCCTTGCTTGCTGGGCTCAGAAAGTTTATGAGAAAGCTCCCACAAGATCCTGTAGGAGACTTGCAGGGCTTTCCCAGAACCCAGAAAACAAGGCGGGGAGCTTAAAATCTCATCTTTCATGGGGAGGGGGCATAGTGTAAGGCCCACTCAACAATGGCTTCAAACAAGTGTCCAGAGGAGGGCAACCAAAATGGTCAAAGGCCTGGAAACGATGCCTTATGAAGAACGGCTAAGGGAGCTGGGCATGTTTAGCCTGGAGAAGAGGAGGTTAAGGGGTGATATGATAGCCATGTTCAAATATATAAAAGGATGTCACATAGAGGAGGGAAAAAGGTTGTTTTCTGCTGCTCCAGAGAAGCGGACACGGAGCAATGGTTCCAAACTACAAGAAAGAAGATTCCACCTAAACATTAGGAAGAACTTCCTGACAGTAAGAGCTGTTCGACAGTGGAATTTGCTGCCAAGGAGTGTGGTGGAGTCTCCTTCTTTGGAGGTCTTTAAGCAGAGGCTTGACAACCATATGTCAGGAGTGCTCTGATGGTGTTTCCTGCTTGGCAGGGGGTTGGACTCGATGGCCCTTGTGGTCTCTTCCAACTCTATGATTCTATGATTCTATGATTCTAAGTAGGGATGCTCACATGGGGCCATTTGTGGCGTGGGGTCATTCTGGCTTTGTGCAATTTTGCTTATATGTGAAATAGCCAGAAATGTAACCCTCATGTAAGATGAGCTCTTACCTGTGCTATCTCTCTATCTATTTAGCAAATACTTAAGAGATGGAGGCTAGACTTGATAGATGTATACAGCATTAAACACAAACTTAGAGAACTTGAGTAGAGAGAAACGATCCTCTCTTTCACATTAAAATCGACCAGAGACGTTAAATGAGCAGCAGTTTAAGGTCAAATTACACAACTGTAGTCCTGTGCCGGAATCATAATTTACAGAATTAACTAACACAAAATATGATGAGGACCATTGTCTTGGATGGCTTCCTCCCCACATATAAACCTGTTCAGAGAGAGCAGGTTGCTCAGTGGCAACTAGTTGCGTTAGCTAAAAGTTAGCCCTCCAAAGACAGCATACCTTTGTTCACCAGGTGCTGAGCACTGTCACCATGATGCCTGGCTTGTGAGCTTCCAGAGGCACCAGGCTGGCCGCTTTTAGAGCCAGAATTTGGGATGAAGGTGTTTCCAAGCAAGGGGATTTATATGAACTGTGAAGCATATAGTGCACTTAGCTAGGGGGATTAGGGGCTTCCAAGCTTGTTCAAATGAAACAACTGCTCTGCTAAAGGACAGCTGTTTCCCAGTTTGGAACAGTTTCTCTGGATCACAGCCGTAGTGTGGATCACAGTTCTTAACAAGTTTATCTCAGTCTCTCACAGTGCCTAATCTGATGTAAGAATGTGATCATTAAAAATAGTGGCAGTGTTGCAAAATGATCATTTGTGGGAAATGAAGCAATACCAAATATTTCCATAGAAATATGTGACTGTTGAGGGACGTGGGTGGCGCTGTGGGTTAAACCACAGAGCCTAGGACTTGCCGATCAGAAGGTCGGCAGTTCGAATGCCCGCGACGGGGTGAGCTCCCGTTGTTTGGTCCCTGCTCCTGCTAACCTAGCAGTTCGAAAGCACGTCAAAGTGCAAGTAGATAAATAGCTACCGTTCCGGTGGGAAGGTAAACGGCCTTTCCGTGTGCTGCTCTGGTTCGCCAGAAGTGGCTTAGACATGCTGGCCACATGACGCGGAAGCTGTCTGCGGAGAAACGCCGCCTCCCTCGGCCTATAGAGCTAGATGAGCGCGCAACCCCAGAGTCGGTCACGACAGGACTTAATGGTCAGGGGTCCCTTTACCTTTTATGGGACTGTTGATCGGGATGAATTGTTTTTCAATTTCCTGTTCCTGGGTTTAGAAGGATACCAAGAACAATATATACTTTGCAGCTGAATCCTAGACATGCTTACTCAGAAGTAAGCTTGCTGAATTCAGTGGGGTTTACTCACAAGCAAGTGTGCACAGGATTGCAGTGTTAATGTTTATTCCTTTTGAAACTGATTTCTTTTGAAACAAGTGGGATAAAAATTGTGCTGTATGCTGAGCTGAAATGGTTCCCACTGAAATAATTATATATGTTGAGAATACAGAATTTTGCCAAGCTTTTTCAGGACATTTTTAAAGACATGTGTAACCATGATTGTAATATGATGTTGTAGATTGCATTATGCAGGCCCTGTAATTGTCTGAGGAAACAAAGTCTTATTGAGCATGGCATATAATGTTTAGGAAAGGCATCACTATATAAAATGTTACCAAAGGATATAGGCAAATGAAGAATTACAATTTCCATGAGTTTTAAATAAGAAAATCTAAGGCTTGAGCTTTTCAGCAATGTGCTGGAAGCTGCAGTGGCACTGATTTTGTTTTGAATCAGTGGTAGATCTTCACATTTTATATTAACATCTGGATTTTGAAAACAGTATTTAATGTCTTTAATGACAGTAATCTGATTTTTAAAAATATATGAAGGGGGGGGGGGAATGTTCCTCCTGTAATAACTGAAAATTGGTGAATAAATTGCTTTGTAACTATTATTTGATTGAGCTCAAATAAAAGGAATCATATCATTAAATGGATTTAGAAGTTTGAATGTTAAATATAATGTGCAGCCTATCACAAATATTATGCCTATGTATGACTGTAATTCAGAATTTATATCATTGAGTGATATCCA
Organism: Podarcis erhardii; assembly: GCF_964252035.2. Classification (NCBI taxonomy): domain Eukaryota; kingdom Metazoa; phylum Chordata; class Lepidosauria; order Squamata; family Lacertidae; genus Podarcis; species Podarcis erhardii. The sequence continues at coordinate 139,512,130 of NC_138497.1, read as the reverse complement.
TTGTCAGGCAGAGAAGGACTGTTGAAATCAATAGATTTAAGTTTTTTAACTGATTTCAGTGGGTCTCTTCTGAGGATGACTGGCGTTGGATATCACCCATTGTACCATAAAGCGTAATAAGATTAAGTTGGGTTTATCTGTAGTGTAATGCTTGTGAGGAAACTGGCCTATGATTTTAAAAGCATAATAATTTGTCATTAAACTATAGGTAGGTTTGCGTGTATCACAGGAGTTATTATTAATACTTTAAATAAAGATTTGTCCCTCTAAAAGAGAGAAAAACCATCTGTTTAAAAAAGACCTCTAAAAAGGTACCATTGCATGTGACCCCCCCTTTTTTAACCACTCTGCCATGCCAAATAATGCTGTAAACTAGTCTGCTGCTGCCTGTGAATGCTTTAAGTAATCTGTTGTAAAATCCAATCAAACAACTACAGATTTACTTGCAGCTTCGAAGATGGAAATCCATGAGGAGCATGCAGGCCTTTTTGCAGCTGAGCCATTAGGCCCAAAGGAACCAGAGAAAGGAAGTAAGACTAGTGAGCAACCTATACACGATGCCTTAGTTCAACAGCCAGCAAAAACCGAGACTTTAGAAACAACAGAATCACAAGGCAAAGGAGAAGAAAAAATACTCCCAACCCTGTCAGGACAGACCTTAGATGCCAGTCCACAGAAGAAAGAAGACAGGAATTCTATAAAAGCAGATTTTGATTTCACTGGAGAGCCACATCTACATAAAGAACCGAAAGATTTGTCAACAGAGCTGCACAAAGAAAGTAAAACAGATGAAAAGGCTCCAGAGGCCCAGAAACCTGCCGCTGAAGCACAACCCTTCAGGTCTAGAGATGGCCAGTTTGATACTATAAAAAGTGACTTTACCTCTCATGAAAGCATAGGTTGTTTCTCATCTTCAGAATTTACAGTGGGCCAAAAAAGCACAGTTAAAACTGTGTTTTCTTCTGAAACTTTGCCAGTTACTCTACATAAATCTGAGCCACATGGTAGTAGAAACATGATGCAAATATCTACTGCTTCAGAGATTGTCAAAGATAGAAAAATTGACAAAGAGCAAGCAAAAAAACATGAAGAAGAATTTGAAGTATTGACTTCTCATGCCTCAAAACAAATTACAGTGCAGACGCCCACCCAGAATGTTCCTCTTTGGGAGGAAGAGAAAGATATGACAGAGGATGAAAGCGACGAGGAGGGGTACTCCATTTCCAGTGGACAAAAGCTCAAGTCATCTGGTACTCTCAAAGCAGAAGCAGAGTTGGAGAAAACTGAGGTTTCATCAACATGGGATATTAAAAAAGAGGAAAAGCATGGCACAGAGAGTTCTACAGAAAGACTCAGCCAAGAATTACTTCCTAAAAAAGTAAATGAGCCTTTAGATAAAGCTGTATTGTCTGCAGCAATAGAGAAACCCACTGCTGAACCCAGCAAAGAATCTCTGCAAGGAAAGGATGGGAAAGGGGAAGTGTTCTCAGCTGCAGATTCAGAAGCTCACAAAATGCAGATAGAGGAGGATAAATCAGGAATGTCTACATATTTTGAGACTTCCACCCTTAAAGATGAAGCTTTCAAGAGTGACATCCTACAGCAAGGCAATGATTACTATGAACTGAGTGTTACTAAAGAGGAGACCTACGACCCTTACCATAAAGATTTCATCATATCTAAGAAAGACACTGAGCAATTTCAGCCAGAGACATATCAACACACCAGCGTACCTGCTCATGAAATGGGATACAGCACCCTTGCCCAGAGCTTCCCAGATGATTCTGAGGAACCTAGTTCCCCTACAGAAAGAATGTACACCATTGACCCAAACGTATATGGGGATAAGAGAGAACTCCACAGTAAAAATAAAGATGACTTAACTCTAAGCAGGAGCTTGGGGCTTGGTGGGAGATCTGCCATAGAGCAGAGGAGTATGTCAATTAATCTGCCCATGTCCTGCTTGGACTCTATAGCACTGGGGTTTAACTTTGGGCGGACACATGACCTTTCACCACTAGGTTCAGATATTATGGATAATGCTAGTGGCGATGAAGGTGATGATTATTTGCCAGCCACTACTCCAGCAGTAGAAAAGTCTCCCTCTTTCCCATCAGTGAGCAGGGAAGAAGATGAGAAAACTGAAGAGTCCAAAGTAAAACAAGGAGGAGAGATCCAAGTGGAGCCTTTGTGTGAGTCACCCTTCCTGGCTAAAGATTATTACAAAAACGGGACTGTAATGGCGCCTGATTTACCTGAAATGTTGGACTTAGCAGGCACAAGGTCAAGAGAAGCATCTGTGAGTGCAGATGCTGAGGTAGTCCACAGGAAGTCTGTTCCTTCAGAAGCAGTTGTAGAGGACAGTGGAGTGGCCCAGCTCCTCATGGCCGACGAGAACCATATGACTCTAAAAGCAGACAGTCAACTAGAAGATTTAGGTTACTGTGTTTTCAATAAGTACACGGTGCCAATGCCATCTCCAGTACAGGACAGTGAGAATTTGACAGGGGAAAGCTGTCCCTTTGATGAAAAAATTAGAAGAGGTGTCGTTGCAGACCTTTCTTTGATAGAAGTGAAGTTGGCAGCAGCTGAGAGAGCCAAAGAAGAAAGAGAGGCCTCTGGGGAATCAGCAGTTTTAGGCAAAGAATTTGAGCAGGAGAGAAAAGCTATTGATAAACTAGATACTGTGCTAGAAAAAAGCGAGGAACAAGGTGACTCTAAAGACGTTTGTTCTCATGAGGACACTGAACATGAAAAAGCAAAGCCTGCTCCAACTTTAGAAAATGCAGGTGATAAACATATAGTTGGACTGGAAGAGAAAGGTTCTTCATTATCTGAGAAAGAAAAAAAAGCTGTTCACATTGCTGAAGAGACAGGCAAGGCAGAAATTTCCTATAAACCAGACTATGATGCTATAAAGCATGAGATGGATTCTGCTGCTCTGCAAGTTGAGCAAGAAAACCAGACTAAGTTAGGCGTTCATGTCACTGAGCCTGTTACAGAGCAAGGCACAGATGAGGGTCAAGAAAAGACCCTCTCAACATTGCCCCAAGATTCTGCAAAAGCAGAACCTGCTCAAATGAAAGATGCCAATAAACTGTCTGAAACTGAAGTTAAGGAGAAAGGAGCGAAGCCTGACCTGGTTCACCAAGAAGCAGTAGATAAAGAAGAATCATATGAGTCAAGTGGTGATAATGACCAAGCACAAGAGGGCTTGCCTGTAGAAACTTTAAAACCATATGATGACAAATTAGAACTAGAAAGCCCTTCTTTGTTGGAAGAGGAGATGGCATCACAATTGACAGTGGAACAACCAGTTACAGAAAGAGGTGAATGTAAAGCTACCAAAGACGAAACAACTGAAATTCAAATGGAGAACATATCACAGCCTAAGGAAGATAATGTGGAATCTCTAGGATTGGAAGGCTCTGTAAAAACTGAGGCATTGCAGGAAGAAGAACAAGAGAAGGAAAGTAAGCAAGCAGAAGAACAAGAGGAAGAGAGTAAGCAAAAAGAAGATAATGAGGAAGACAGTAAACTAGAGCAAGCAGAAGAAATTAAGCAAGAACAGCAGAAGGAAAAGATCATGCAGGAAGGTGAGAAAGAGAGTAGACAAGAAGAAGAAAAGAGGAAGCAAGAGGAAGACATTAAGAAAGAAGAGATTGAGCAGGAAGAAGGAGAGATGAGGCAAAGAAGCAAAGAAAGGGACTTTGAGATACCTGGTGAAGAGCTTAAGGTGTGTGAAGCTGGCCCTGGGCAAATGCCTGAACTCAAAGGAGTAATAGAGTCTGTGGTTACAATTGAGGATGACTTCATCACAATAGTGCAGACCACAGTCGATGAGGGAGAAACCAGCTCCCACAGTGTGCGCTTTGCAGAAGCACCACCGGCGGATACAGAAGAAGAAAGCGTCCATCCTGAAGTGGAGGTGGAGGTGGTGACTGATGTCGAAGCAGAGACAAAAGAAAGCTCTCTGGAAGCTCCTGGCTCCCCTGAACAAGAAGAAATCCCTTTGACTGATTACAAGACAGAGACGTATGATGACTATAAAGATGAAACAACCATCGATGACTCCATCCTGGACACAGACAGCATATGGGTGGATACTCAAGGTGTGCCTTATCCTTTTTTCATTTTTTTGTTTCTGAAATTATTCATTAATAATTAATAATTAATAATAATTAATATTACCACATTCAGGAATATTGTTAAAATAATGACAATAGGAAATAATCTGATTTTTAAAAATGAAATCCCACTGAAGCACTATTAACATTTTACTAATTCTGTTTTGTTGTTGTTGTTGTTGTTGTTGTTATAATTTACTCTGATCCTGCAGATGATGATAGGAGCATCATGACGGAACAGTTAGAGACTGTTCCTAAAGAGGAGAAGGCAGAGAGAGAATTGCGGAGACCGTCTCTTGATAAACATAAAAAAGAGAAACCTTTAAAAACTGGGAGAGGCAGGATTTCTACTCCTGAAAGAAAAATAGCTAAAAAGGAACCTAGCACTGTCTCCAGAGATGAAGTGAGAAGGAAAAAAGGTTCATGTAATACTATCTTTTTCCTATAATGCCATACTGTGAGTTGTTCACCTGTTTTATAGGAGTATTTTAGCAGTACTGTTACACATTTAATCAAGAATATTCATTTGTGTTAACAGCAAGGCATTCAGTCTACATTGCTTCCAGCCACTCCAGTTTAGGCTGATGATTTCTTTCTTTTATGGAGTAGGAAAACATCCGGTATGAGAATTCAGCTCTGCTTACTTGGATTCATTAATACCAAATAAATAACACTAGCATAAAGTCACGTATGTACCATGACTTTGCTAGTGCTCTGGGTAGCCATGTGGCAATCTTTCCATCTGCTTAGTTGCTGAATCTAGTATGTAAAATATCCCACTATTATTCCCCATGTGCAAGAGGCAGAGAATTGTCAGTGGGCACCAGTCAGGGGCATGGGTGGCGCTGTGGTCTAAACCATTGAACCTCTTGGGCTTGCCGATCAGAAGGTTGGCGGTTCGAATCCCGCGACGGGGTGAGCTTCCGTTGCTCGTTCTCAGCTCCTGCCCACATAGCAGTTCGAAAGCATGTCAAAGTGAAAGTAGATAAATAGGTACCGCTCCGGCGGGAAGCTAAACGGCGTTTCCGTGCGCTGCTCTAGTTCGCCAGAAGCGGCTTAGTCATGCTGGCCACATGACCCGGAAAAACTGCGGACAAATGTCGGCTCCCTCGGCCAGTAAAGCGAGATGAGTGCAGCAACCCCAGAGTCGTCCATGACTGGACCTAGTGGTCAGGGGTCCCTTTACCTTTTACCAGTCAGATCTGTGGCTCCACTGGGTTTTGAGCCCTGGTTAATGTCCAGCATTTTGTCCAAGCCAAAGTGAGGCCTAGATCCTGCAGATCTGTCACTTAACAACAACAACAAAAAAAACCTCCATTGTTTGCACCAGTGGAACATAGCACATACCCTTCCAGACATAGCCTTGGAAGCTGCCCAGTACAATTGCACTGCTAGATGGCAGGAGTGTGCAGGCTGGAGTGGGAATATGCCCTCATTCTATGCAGTTTGTACAGAAGGTGCCTGGCTTGCACGGTCAGAGTGTGGTGACAGGTAAAGTGACACTTGCTACCCAATGAAGGGTCAGTTGTTGCCTGCAACAACTACGAGTCGTCTCTGGGCCTTGGTAGGCTCACATTCTAACTGAAGGTCTAAAACATGGTACCAACAGCCAAAATGTCATGTTGAAATATATTTCGGTTTCTTGGTTTTTTTTATTTCTGATTGTATGCTCTTGTTTTCTTGTCTATAGCTGTATATAAGAAAGCTGAACTTTCTAAAAAAGCTGAAGTTCAGGCTCACTCTCCCTCCAGGAAAATCATTTTAAAACCTGCTATCAAACATACTAGACCAACTCATCTCTCCTGTGTTAAGCGGAAGCAGACAGGTGATTGTGCTGTCTTGAATTTATGCAACGTGGCTGGCAAACATAGACATTACTATTGTTATTATTATTTGTAATCTCATTGCTCTACTGGCTGCTCTGGTTTTGATTTTAGTTTTCTTAGTCCCCCTTCTGAGACCTTTTTCTGCTGTCATGAATGATACTGCTTTTTTGTATTATGCATTTGTTTGTTTGTTTGTTTGTTTGTTTGTTTGTTTGTTTGAACAGAGACCATGATCATGTATGCTTGTCATGCTTGGATTTCCCAAGTTCTGTAGTTGTTTCTTGGCATTGTGGTTTGACAGTGGTGTTGTAGAAATTTCTCTGTTTTGCCTTGTTCTGTTTTATTTTCTCTCTCTCCATTTTGCTCTGTTCTGGTGGGAAGTGCTAATGGCTTTAAACCATGGTTTACATTTTTTCATCTATATCCCTTTTTTTCCTCATGCATAATAAGAAGAAGCATTTCAGCATTGCTCGGCTTGTATTTATATTGTATGCATTAGCTGTTTCAAATCTATTAACGTATTTTGTATATTGAAAGTTTGATGTATTGAAACACAAAACCTTCAGGGTAAATTGAGCTCTGCCAGGAAGTGGAAAGTGAAGAAATCTGTAGTCACTAGGACTATGAATCTATAACTTTCCATCTTTTTCTGCAATGAGGACCTTGGACAATACAGGAGGGGAAAATAGGGGATTCTTTCAGTTTATGCATCTCTCTGTTGTCATTCAGAGGAACAGAAACTTGGGCTTTCCAGGGCTTTCCAGGCAGCGAGTGGAAGCATAAATGGATGCAAACCTACAAGGAATGACGCTGTGTGATTTGCACTGAAATGAAAAAGATTGGATTTGCACAACCCCACCATTTTAGTTGGATCTGTGTGCGGAAACTTAAGTGGATCATGCACATGCTCTGCCTCTTCACACATTCACACACTAACATTATTTGATCCCTATCCTTCAAAGGGAAGAAGAATAAAAAGCATCCTCATTCTCTTTCAATACTTTTATGTAAAGAATTCATCAGATGATTCTACTAACTCCAGGAAAAAATGTTTCCCTCACCCAAGCACTGGAAAAATATTCCCACTTAGTATTTTCTTAGAATATAAAATTGTAAATAGGTGTGTCATTTAATAACTTACAAATATAAGAACGCTTCTTGTTAATAGACTTCATCTCTGTATCTTCAGTTTAATGCCGTGTAGTAACCAAAACCTGCAAAGCTTTTTAAAAAGATTAACCCAAATTATATTGAGAGAAAGTTGGCCTTTCAGTTATGTTTTTGTTTTGTTTTTTACAAAAGGAGGCTATATTTCATTTTCAAAATAGCTGTACAGATTATTCCTCATCCACTACACAAATAAAACTGTAACTCAGCAAATATATCCACATAGTGTATTACATAATATTTTGTGGTCTATGCATGTTGATTCACAAAATGAGTCATTAGGCACACTTGGACCCACTAAAGTAAGGTTCATGCCAGTAGGGCATGCGGGTGGAACTAAGTGCATCCCGTCCTGTTTCTGGGGGGATCTTTAATGGGAACACTTTTAAAATCAGCATGGTAACACACATTTTTTTTGGGGGGGGGGATCCTCTTAAACCTCTATGTTTACATGGAGGAGACTATGTTTTTCTGTACTATTCCCCCTGAGGGTGAAAGAACATTATCAAATCATCTCAGTTTAAAAGTAAAAATAAAAAATTAGAGGAATGAAAGTAATGCCCATCCATTGGACCATCATAAAGGAATTCACAGGGCTGCAGGTTCTGAAGTGGGCCCATGATCCAATACTGGCTGTTAGCTACTGTTCAAATCAGGTGAGTCTTTTTTGGAATCCAAGTTCAGCAGATTCAAGACCCCCCCCCCCCCACTTCCAGCCAATCCCTGCAATATATAGTAACCACTATCTGGATTAGGGTTCTGAGAAAGAAAAATGTGCAATTACTATAACTACTGGGTTCTGCTTGAAAAGATCACCACATGGTGATGTTAACAATGCAACTAGATGGCTGGCTGTAGCCTTTAACTACATTCAGCCTTTTGCCAAGTGAGCTGCGTTTTCTCGACTCCAGCAGACCCTCAGAAACCCAGAGGTGGGAATTACAGGAATCTCCATGTTAGTAGAGACCCTACATATAGCCAGTGTATACATTTCTATGATTAATTTCCATGACTTTTTCCTTCGGTAAAAACAGCTGTTGGTGGCTTCAGGCTAAGTAGAGGTGCAGGAAGAGAGGGAGAGAATTTTTTACCTGCTATCTGTCAATTCAAAATTTCCCTCCCTGTCCCCAAGGAGAAAAACAACTGGTTGAGCAGTTTTGAGCAAACAATGGCTGGCATGCACACACATGTGTGTTGGCAACAATGCTCACTTGTCATATGAAAGCCTCTCCTCAGTTTTCTGTTCCACATGAGCAATGATCAGCTGTCAATATAAAGAATACATGAGAGGCCTAAGAGATGATCTAGTCCTCGCATGTGGAAATCCATCATCAATGCAAAGAGAAGTAGGTATTGGGGCTGCGATCCACAGTTCCCTACCACCATAATGGCTGAGCTTGAAGAAATGTGCCTTCTGCATGGTTTGTGACAGCAAACCAGGATCTAAAAGTGATTTTCACATCCTGGCCTATTTTCTCTAACTAGAGTTTAAACAAACCATAGTTCCCCAAGTTCAGTTGTCACAGGGAACTGTAATTAGCTTAGTTTAAAAATTGGGTGCAAAAACATTCTATCTCTTCTGAAGTGGAAAAGAGGAAGGGAACAGGGAGCAGACAGTCTCAAGGCCAACTGTGGCTTGTGCATCTTTATGAACTTGGTCTATAAGTAAAAGGTTTAGAGGCTTTTTAAAAGAAAAAGCTGAAAATGCAGGGAAGGCTTCCCCCTGTAATGATAGCCTTAGAGATCTTGGGAAGCTGGTAGCCAGTGCTCTTCTCTTAGTCATGAAAAGAGTGCAGATTATTTGACTGTATTAGGCCAGCCTTGTATTTGTTTCTGATGGATTTTACCCAGTTTTCCAGTTGCTAATTTCTAAGCAGGAAAAGATAAGTCTCTCAAATGCTAGGATTGTGAGCTGATGTTGTTAATGTCCTTGTTTTAAAATTGTGAATTTTGATGAAAGAAGTGGTAATTGCAAATCATGGGTTCTTCAGAATGCTCTTAGTTTTTTATCAAACATTTCTCATATTCTCTTTTTCTTGTATGGGTAAGCAAATTCAAAGGTCACTAGCAGGTATATTTTTATAGTAGTAATTTTGAACATATTTACATGGAATGTAAGTCCCATTAAATTTGTCAGTGGGACTTTGTGCTGTGTAAACATGCAAAGGATTGGCGTTAAGAATGGTAATAGAGCTTAGGTTCTAGAAAAAGAAACTAATTCATAAAATCAAGTATACCTGCAGTTGTTCCAGATTTTGATCAGAGTGGTTTTCCTTCTTTCTCAATACACAGAATGGAAAAGAAAAGAAAGGAATTCTTTTAGAAAGCATTTTAAGTCACCACTACCATCCAAACATTGTCGTAATTTGTACTTCACATTTTGATTGGTTGAAAATGTAAGACTGTTCTTCCTTTGTGACATCACAACATTGATATCATAGGGCAAACGGGCATCAGCTCAGGCTATGTGAACTGGGTCAAACATGTATTAGGTTTGTCTTAATCACCTTAAATTTCATGGTGTATGCCCCAGGAGTAAATATGTTTCTTGCATGATTAAACTGTTAGCCAAACTCCAAAGGACAGGGTGAAGTCATGATCCAGGTTCATTGTTCAGATGGAGGAGTTGTTATGCTTTCAGGTAAGTCAGCAAAAAAGGTGTTTTGCCCTCATTTCAGAGCATTGGATTATTGGAGTGGCAGTGGATGATTGGAGTCTAATAAAATGAGAGGTATCTGTTATGGGGATAGGTGAACAGCAGCAGAATTTATGGGGGGGGGGGAAATTATACAGGCATTTTGTACTGAACATTCTCTGCCAGATATTGTTTGACTGAAACTCTTTCCTTTGTCTTCTGCTTTGATACTCTCCGCTACAAATTATCATCTGTCTTTAGGTAGGATGTTATTTAAGTGAGGGTCACATATCAAAGGAAAAGTGCAGTCGTGTTGGCAATAAACTTGAGTTCAAACCATTGGAACTGTAGGCAAACAAGTCTTGCCACATTTGCCTAGGCCAATGAGAATCAACCTCAACTAAAATTTGAAATAGTTTAACAAATGGAAGACTCAAAGATGCCTTTTGCCCAACAGCTGCCTTAGCAAGCATTTCATAAACTACACTACCTGCTACTGTTATTAACAATGTGTGTACAGTTCAGTTATCAGCGGATGATCAAAATAGCAGAGCACATTCAAGCTCTATGCATGTTTTATAAATACCAGGAGGTAAACTTGGGGATGGGGAGGGGGGAGTGCAGATGATCTTGCTCGCTCCTCCCTCTTCATCATCATTTTAGTGACCTTGTGGAATTATTTTTCATTATACAAGCATATATTGCACACACTGGATTTCAAAGTACCAACTGTGGATTCTGAACTGGGCCCTTGGTCCGGTCCAGGGTTATGATTCATCATGATCAAATAATGTGAGTCTATTTTAAAATCTGAGTAGAGGGGTTTCCCTGCTCATCCCATGTTCACAAAAGGTCAGAGAAAGATACTATGATATTATGGTTGTTGATTGCCTGAAAAAGATTCCAAAATTATCCAGAACTCACGTTACCTTGGAAAGCTTTCTACATCCTTGCCCAAGACAGAGAAAACCAGATAACCGTTTTTAATTTGCTAGTTTGAATTTGTTTTTTTTAATTAGCATTAGCTATTGCTAATAATGAATTCATTTGTGTCTTAATATTGCATGGCAATTCAAACTGAATATGTTAAGGGTGAGTTTGAAATTACCATTAAGGGTCTTTTTCTTTCTGTGTACCTAATAGCTGCTGGTGGTGAAACAAACCAAGGTCCTGGGGTGTTTAAGCAAGCAAAGGAAAAACTTTCAGTGAGTAGACTTGTTTTCTTTTTTATTCATGTTTTCACATTCATTTTTGTATTCCAGATGGTTTTATGGTCATATCTGAAAGACAGGTGAAAATCTTTTAGGAACCATTTGCCAGTTTTAAGACAATTGATTTTCAGAATTACTCATATATTATTAAAACTTCCTAATTGGTACACACTGTAGAATGGAGATTGGCAACATATTAAGCTACTAAACTATGTATTTAATTTTCGATTCACTTAATATGGTACAACCACAATAACCTCAATTGCACTATTCTTTACCAATTGACTTCCATCTACCAGTGTGGAGGAGACCAATTTACTTTCCCCCTAAATGGAAGTACTTGCATTTAAATCTGATTTAAAGGGCAACCTGAACTACGGTATGTCTGCTCAAAAGTAAGCCACATTGAATTCAATTGGACTTACTCCCAGGTAAGTGGGCTAGCACTGCATTCCCAGTTTCAGTTACTTTGACCCAGAAATCAGTTTGCCAGGGTCATTATATGAGAGCAATCCCATACCAGCTTTACACTGAGCTGAAGATACACCACCACGTTCACTGCTCAACCTGGAAGGAAAGTGGGAAAACACATAAGTAGAAAATTCAGAAGCAGCAGGAAACACTGATGAAGGACAAGATCCCATGTCCCACTCAAACACAGAGGGATCCTTTAATTCACTAAGATGGGGGACATTCCCTGCATCATCATACACACATCCCACAGATCAGTGTCACAGCACTCCATTTCCTTCAGCCCCAGCAGCAGAGTCATCACTGTGTGTCCCCGGGTATCCCTACAGACGGGTTCAAACTTCTCATGGGCTCAATACATGGAAAGGGGAGGAAAGGAGAAAGCACACAGTGCAGCTACCACATAGCTTCCTGCTCAAGGGTTCTTCAGAAAGCATGCACAGCTCTCCTGGGAGAGTGGTGCAAGTCGCACCCAGAAGCAGCCGACAGATCAGCCTTTCTCAGCCTGTGGGTCCCCAGATGTTGCTGAACTCACATCACCCCTAGCTAGCAAGGCCAGAGCTCAGGGATGCTTTGAGTTGTAGTCCAACAACATCTGGGGACCCACAGGTTGAGAACCGCTGCAATAGATCAAGATGCACACTGAAGCAGCAACCACCTCCAGTGGCTCGCTCCATAGGGCATGCATGAGACTGGAAGCAAGAGACAGGTATTTGAAGCCCACTAGAGGAAAGGGGAAGATATGTCCTCACTCAGTCTTTACATTCATGTAGGGGAAATGCCATGTTGGTGGCAGAAGAGAGGGTGTCCCCAAGACTGCAAGCACCACCGAGCAGTTCTTTTCAGCAATCAGAAACAGCACATGACATTTGCCCTAGTTTCAAGTCCCAGTCATAGACACTAGGAGCAGAGCAATTGTCGAAGGAGCTTATGCTTTATATACTGGAGATCTCTGGTTCAGATTCAGAGAGGTGTATCCCCATGTCACATACCCTGTCATCTGAATTGTGGTCATCTTAAATGAAGGATATCCTGTGCTAACTTACACAATATCCTGTGCTCTATCACGGTGACATGGCTGAGGCATGGGGACAACCATTTATGCAGGGGCTGCTCATTTTTTAAAAGCTTATTCTTGTCCTGGTAAAATCAAGGTCTGGGGCTGCCACGTCAGGGCTGGTGTAAATTTACACCATTAGGGCATGGCTGTGTATCAAAGGAATGCAGGATACAGCATAAATGTGCTCCCTTCAGTGTGCCATCCATATTCCACCCACAGCTCTGCCCCATTTTGGCAGTATCAGGGGAGTTCCACTGGTGTATCTTTCATGGCAGCAGCGTATTGTGCTCTCAGTTCCTACACCCCTAAAGAACAGAATATTCTCAGTGCCTAGGTGAAATAACAGAGGCAGCATTCGAGCTTCCAAGCATGTAAACCAGTATACCATGCTAACATGCATGCTAGAACTACTGACCTAGTTGTATACAAGTGCAGACCTCCTGAGTCACAAGGGCAAGTGCATGGACAACCCTGCATGATACACTTTCCTGTCCATCTGTTTGTATGGATGGGAATGCAGGTACCCATTCACCAATTGGAGCTATTGTCACACATCCTTGATCCTTGGATCAAGTCTCATGAGTTCAGTAGAACGAGTTTGCATCCACATCCCTTTCACAAGGTGATTGTTTTCAGTGGAAAGAATCGTGTGGTTGCCTAGTCACAGTGCGTTGCATCAGCAACCTATCCTCACATGCCTGCGTGGCCAGGGACCAAGTGGACTTTATCCAAGGTCTTAGTGCAGCAACCTTAACAGGCAGAGTGGCCACTTGGCTACTGGTTGCCAACCCTCATTATTTCCTCCCTCATCACCTCTCCCACCAACCCATGAAGAGGCATTTCAGATAGCAAAGCTTGAAATGGGGCAGGTTTGAAGGAGAGAGAAGGAAAAATGAAGAAAGACTCATTCCCCTCTCTCTACTTATACCTCTCAACTGTTTAAAAACTCTGGCCACAGCGTGAAAGGAGAGAAGGAGGAACTGTAGATATATGGAATACACTACACATTTTTGGCTACTTTCTAAGAAACCAGCACGCATTGTGATTCCTACCTCATCCTGTCTACAGCCTTCCACCTCCCCTGTCCTTTTTTTCTCCCCTGTTGTAATAGCATGTTCATAGGCAGCAGGGAGGAAAAGAGAAAGGAACAATGAGAGGAAAAATCATGAGGGGAGAGAAAGTAGTATTTGGCTGTGAGGGAATCAATGCAAAAGAGTGGATGGGGTTTGCTTGTGGGGGGTTGAGCTGGGTGGCAGTTCATCCATTTATTCAGCTGACAGCCATAGAGTGAGAGAGAACTGTAATTCAAAGTACACCATTCTAACAGGGAGCTATTTCATTGCTGTTTTGCAAATAGGTACTCCTGTAAAATAAAGGACATCATAGCTTCTTTCGCTAGTGTGCCGTACAGACAGTTGTTGCCCCACCCCCTTCATATGTTTATCTCTCTGCACAATGAAAATCAACTGAAAAATGGGATGTAGGCTGCTAATTAACAAGTACCTATATATGTTGTTTTAAAGTTTCTGAACTCCATTAAGAATCAATATTGTTAAATGCTTAGAGCCAGAGCCAGATTTGTGATAAATCAATGGAGCAATGTTAATGAAAGTTCTCGCTTGTGTCATTTTGCTGAATTGTTAAAAGAAAATATACACTTTGCAATTCCATTGTCCAAAAATAGAGGTGTTAGCTAACATTAGTCACACTCAGAATGTATCCATTGAAATCAACTGACTTAAGTTTATTGATTTTAATGGGTTTACTCTGAGCATGAGTTACTTGGATATCACCTGTAGTTGTCACCCCTTCTATTTTGAGGTGCGCGAGTATCTCAGTAGTAATATATATATATATATATATATATATATAATTCCCCTGAGTCCCCAAAGTTTTATTTTAAAAACCTGATATTTCTGGCCCATTTTTAGCATAAACTTTTATTTTGTCGGAGGAAAAATCTTGAGGAACAACCACTGCAAAAATATTTCCCTTTTTCTAAGTACATTCTCAAATAAATGAGGGGTGTCTTATTTTATATATATATATAAACAAAACAAAACAAATGGTGCGTTCAGACTGCCAAAAGCTGAACTCCTCCGCGCTTTCATCTTATGCTGCCACTGCAGGCATTTTTCTCCTGGCCTGACATGAGGTGAGCTGGACTGGAGAGGAAGGTGGCCTAAATCAGCCACCTAAGATGACAGAAGTGACAACATCCAGACCGTCCTACATGCTCCTTTAGTTAAAAAAATTAGGCCCACCTCACCATCTCTCCCTTGCGTGTAAATAGGACAGACCTGTGAATAAAGAAACATGGATGCTCTGCCCCCTTTAAAGGTTTTGTCCTGTGTGTGTGTGTGTGTGTGTGTTTAACTAAACTTTGGACACCTTATTTAAAGGTCACAACTTTCTAGAACATATTAAATTATGCTCATGTTCAGTCATGTTGAAACAAATTAGTCACTTTCTGTTCCAAGTTATCAATGGTTCCAAACTACAAGAAAAAAGATTCCACCTAAACATTAGGAAGAACTTCCTGACAGTAAGAGCTGTTCGACAGTGGAATTTGCTGCCAAGGAGTGTGGTGGAGTCTCCTTCTTTGGAGGTCTTTAAGCAGAGGCTTGACAACCATATGTCAGGAGTGCTCTGATGGTGTTTCCTGCTTGGCAGGGGGTTGGACTCGATGGCCCTTGTGGTCTCTTCCAATTCTATGATTCTATGATTCTATGATCAACTTTAAAAGTCGTGGCATCCGTCTTTTTATTAAGCTCTTCCAGCGAATGACTTATTTTACATAACAGAGTCACAATATCTTCTCCTATCAACATTTTGTTTTGGTTTTGGTTTTTTTGAATAATATTTTATTAAGTTTTACAAGAAAAAAGCGAAACAATACATGTCAAACATACAGCAAACTTCAAAACACCAACAAATACAAACAGTTAAAACACAACAAAAAAGAAAAAATATAACAGAAGCAAAAAAGTTGAAAAATTTAACAAAAACAGAAACAAGAAAAAAAAGAAAAAAAAGCCTCTTTTCAAATTCTTATCATTCATAAACTTTGCTGACTTCCACCCACCTCCCTTTCTTGTATTCCACTTTAAAATTGATTAGCAAATTCATTCTTATTAGTTTTATCCTTAAATAATTTCCCTCACGTATTGTATTTTCTTATTTCCCTTATTTACTAGAACCCCTTCATTTCATTTCAATGTCATCAACATTCAAAAATTTTACAATGTTTTTGTAAGTAGGTTTTTTTTAAAATGATATTTATTAAACTTTTGAATAAACACATATAAACACAAACACAAACAACAATAAAAACATACATAAACCAACAAACAAATCAAAAACAAGTATAAATTCAAACCTTATTTTCTAAACCTAATTTCACCGACCTCCTCACACCTCTCCCTTCTGTATTCTAATCTCATTTATCTTATCAACAAATCCATTCCCATTTTCCCCATAGTTTTTAATAATTCTATTCTTTTTCCTTAATCAACGCCCCTGTAAACCACTAATTTTTAAACCCATATCTTTTTAGCCTTCATTAATTTTGTAATATTTATTAAGATAGTCTTTAAACTTCTTCCAATCTTCTTCCACTGTCTCTTTGTCCTGGTCTCGGATTCTGCCAGTCATCTCTGCCAGTCCCATATAGTCTGTCATCTTCATCTGCCATTCTTCCAGAGTGGGTAGATCTTGTGTCTTCCAATACTTTGCGATAAGTATCCTTGCTGCTGTTGTAGCATACATAAAAAAAGTTCTGTCCTTCTTTAACACCACATGGCTAACAATACCCAGGAGAAAGGCCTCTGGTTTCTTCAAGAAGGTATATTTAAATACCTTTTTCATTTCATTATAGATCATTTCCCAGAAAGCCTTAATCCTTGGGCATGTCCACCACAGGTGAAAGAATGTACCTTCATTTTCTTTACATTTCCAACATTTGTTGTCTGATAAGTGGTAAATTTTTGCAAGCTTGACTGGGGTCATGTACCACCTATAGATCATTTTCATAATATTTTCTCTCAAGGCATTACATGCCGTGAATTTCATACCGGTGGTCCACAACCTTTCCCAGTCAGCGAACATAATGTTATGACCAATATCTTGTGCCCACTTAATCATAGCTGATTTAACTGTTTCATCCTGTGTATTCCATTTCAACAGCAAGTTATACATTTTTGACAAATTCTTAGTTTTGGATTCTAACAACTCTGTTTCCAATTTTGATTTCTCCACCTGAAAGCCAATTTTCCTGTCCAACTTATAGACCTCCAATATTTGATAATAATGAAGCCAGTCTCGCATTTTATCTTTTAAGATCTCAAAACTCTGCAATTTCCACTTATCACCCTCCTGTTCTAGAATTTCACAGTATTTTGGCCATTTAGCCTCCATATTAAGTTTTTTCAAAGCTTTTGCCTCCATTGGTGACAGCCACCTTGGAGTTTTGTTCTCCAGCAAGTCTTTATATTTAATCCAGACATTATACAATGCTTTCCTGACAATATGGTTTTTAAAACCTTTATGAACCTTAACCTTGTCATACCACAAATATGCATGCCACCCAAAGAAATTGTTAAATCCTTCCAAATCCAAAATGTCTGTATTCTCGAGAAGCAGCCAGTCCTTTAGCCAGCAGAAAGCTGCTGATTCATAATAAAGTCTCAAATCTGGCAGGGCAAATCCCCCTCTTTCCTTTACATCAGTTAGAATCTTAAATTTTATCCTGGGCTTTTTGCCCTGCCAGATAAATTTAGAAATATCTTGCTGCCAACCCTTGAAACAGTCCATCTTGTCTACAATTTGCAAAGTTTGAAACAAAAACAACATTCTAGGCAATACATTCATCTTTATACTGCTATTCGACCAGACAAGGAGAGCTTCAAGTTTGACCAGATTTCTAAATCTTTTTTCACTTGTTTCCAACATTTATCATAGTTATCTTTAAATAAATTCATATTTTTAGCTGTCATATTAATCCCCAAATATTTTACACTCTTAACCACAGTTAAACCTGTCTCATTCTGAAATTTCTCTTTCTCAATCACTGTTAAGTTTTTCTCTAATACCTTAGTTTTTAACTTATTCAATCTAAATCCTGCCAATTGACCAAATTCTTGCATCAGTTCCAAAACTCTTTTAGTACTAGATTCTGGCTCTTGTAATGTAAGTACCAAATCATCTGCAAAGGCTCTCAATTTATATTGTTTCGCTCTGACCTGAACCCCTTTAACCAGCTGGTCCTTTCTTATCATGTTTAACAAAACCTCCAGGACCGAAATAAAAAGTAGCGGGGAGATTGGGCACCCCTGGCGTGTCCCTTTCTCAATTTTAAGCTCTTCCGTGATCACATTGTTCACTATAAGTTTAGCCTTTTGTTCAAAATATATTGCGCCTATACCGTTTTCAAACCCTTGGTCTACCCCCATACCCTGGAGATTCTTCTTCATAAAGGTCCAAGAAATATTATCAAAGGCTTTCTCCGCGTCCACAAATATCAAAACAGCTTTTGTGTTTATATTAACTTCTAACATCTCCAAAATGTCTATTATATTCCTTACATTGTCTGATAAGTGTCTTCTCGGGAGAAAGCCTGCTTGGTCACTATGAATCTCCCCCATCAATACTTTTTTCAATCTTCTAGCTAAAATGTCGGCAAAGATTTTGTAATCCACATTCAGTAAAGAAATTGGGCGGTAGTTCTTAAGTTGGGTCTTAGTCTCTGTCTTCGGTATAAGCGTGATGTAGGCCTCTTTCCACGTTTCAGGTACCTTTTTCCCCTCAAGAATTTCGTTGCAGACTTCCTTCAAAGGTTGTAGTATCCATTCCTTTAAAGCTTTATAGTATTTGGAAGTCAGTCCATCAGGCCCCGGAGATTTGCCCAGTTGCATGCTTTGAATGGCACTCTCTATTTCTTGTTCAGTTATTTTCTGGTTCAAAAGTACTTTATCCTCACTTGAAATTTCCTTCAATCCATTTTTCTCAAAAAATTGTTCTATATCAGAGTCTTTTTGTGGCCCTTGTGCGTACAATTGTTTAAAATATCTCTGGAAACTTGTAATATCAGTTGGGTTAGAGATGTTCTTTCCATCCACTTCCAAATTTGTCACTGTATTCAATTTTTGTCTCTTCCTCAATTGCCAAGCCAGAAGTTTACCACATTTATCAGCAGATTCAAAGGTCTTCTGTCTCATTTGTTTAATTTTCCATTCTATTTCTTGGTTCATCAATTCCATATACTGGACCTGATATAATTTGATTTCTCTCAAGATCTCCTGAGACTTTGGTTTTAATCTTAATTTCTTTTCTCCTTCTTTTATCTTTTCCAAAATCTTATCCTTTTTCGCATTCTGGCTTCTCTTTTTTATTGCATTTTGTTGTATCAAGAACCCTCTCATAACGGCTTTACTTGCATCCCAGATTACTCTTTTTTCAACATTGGTCTTCAGGTTAATCTCGAAATAGTCTCTCAATGTTTTTTGGGCCTTTTTACAAAATTCTTTATCTCTAAATAGGGTGTCATTCATTCTCCATCTAAAGGTGCCAGCTGTTGTTTGGTTCATTTCCATCTTCACGGCGTTATGGTCAGAGCATGTTTTTGGGCAGATTTCCACTTTTTTTATCTTTGGTGCCAATCCTCTAGTGACCCATATTTGGTCAATTCTAGTCCAGGTCATATTGGCTTCAGAAAAGAAGGTTCCCTCTCTTTCAAGAGGGTTCTTTGTTCTCCAGATGTCAACCAAATCCATATTGTCAGTCAATTCAAAAAAGTTTTTGGTAGTCTTCCATCCTTAGATATCACTTGTCTTTGCGCTTTATCCATGTTTGTGGAGACAACTCCATTCATATCTCCCATCAAAATTACATTCCATTCTAAAAAGTCCATCAAGATCTCGTGCAACTTCTTGAAAAACTCAGATTTGCCTTCATTCGGTGCATAGACTCCTACAATCAATAATTTCTGTCCTTGGATTTGAATTTCAATTGCCAGATATCTTCCTTGTTCATCTTTAAATATCAATTTAGGCATTAATCTGTCTTTTACATATAAAACAACTCCTCTTTTTTTCACTCTATCAGATGAAACAAATTCTTGTCCTCATTTCTTGTTAATAAGTAATCTTCTATGTGCTCTCATCACATGTGTCTCTTGTAAGCAAATTAAATCCAATTGTTGCTTGTTTAGTATATGAAATACACTCTTCCTCTTTCGAGGAATGTTCAAACCATTACAGTTCCAACTCAGAAGTCGCAAAGCCATGATGGGGTTATTTACTTACTCCTCCTACAGCTCCTAGTTGTTGTTCCTCTTCTGTTGGTAGCTGCAATCCAAACGATAAGTTTGCTAGGTCTAGGATTCCTTTTCCCGATGGTGTTGGTTCCTCTCCAGCTTCCACCTCCTTCACAAGATCTTCTTCGTGTTCTCTCAAAAATTTGTCTTTGTCACTCGGTGTCTTGATTCTTATTTTTTCCCCTCTGTATTTAAAAGACAGGCCTTGAGGAAATTCCCATCTAAAGAAGATTCTGCTTTTCTTCAATAGTATAACCAGCTCTCTGTAGTCACCTCTCGCATCTAGAATAGGCTTAGGAATATCTTTAAAAATCTCTACAAAAGAATCTTCAATTTCCAGTGATTTTTGGTAGTGCAGATTCAGAATTTTATCTCTTTCTTCCTTCCAACATTTATTATCGGGCAAATGATAAATTTTTGCAAGCTTGACTGGGGTCATGTACCATCTGTACATCATTTTCATAATATTCTCTTTTAAGGCATTGCATGCCGTAAATTTAATTCCAGTGGTTCATAACTGTTCCCAGTCAGCAAACATAATGTTATGTCCAACATCTTGTGCCCATTTTATCATAGCAGGTTTTACCGTTTCATCCTCAGTAATAATAATAATTTATTATTTGTACCCCGCCCATCTGGCTGGGTTTCCCCAGCCACTCTGGGCGGCTTCCACAAAGACCAAAAATACACTAAGATGTCACACATTAAAAACTTCCCTGAACAGGTCAGAAAACATCATATGGCTTTCTATAGAATCATAGAGTTGGAAGGTTCAACTAGTCCAACCCATTACAATGCAGGAATCTCAGCTAAAACATCCCTGACAGATGGCCATCCAACCTCTGCTTAAAAACCTCCAAGGAAGGAGAGTCCACAACCTTCTGAGGGAGTCCGTTCCACTGTCAAACAGTTCTTGCCTTCAGAAGGTTCTTCCTTATGTTTAGTTGGAATCTCCTTTCTTGTAACTTGAATCCATTGGTTTGAGTCTTACCCTTCAGAGCAGGAGAAAACAAGCTGGCTCCATCTTTTTAAAAATTAGTATGATTTTAAAATTCCAAAAATGTATTGATTATTTAATATTTCAAAAGCTACCTGCAAAATTTCATACTGGGATCTCAGTGGGATCAGATTTTTTTAAAAATGTACATACATGACTGTATACACATCTCTTCTTCTGTGGATGGCTGGGTGGAAATGAGCCAGACCTGCGTTCTGCATTGGCAGCAATGAGGAAATGAGCTGTACCTGTGTTTTGCATTTGCAAAAACAGCATGTTTAAAGTGGTGTCTATATATAGATATAGATACATAAAACTGAAATGGGATTCTACTTGATGACTCTGGTGGTGGATAACAGTTTTGCTGCTGTTGTTTCTTTAAGACTTTGTCTTTAGTATTTGTCATTTCATCTGTAGATGTGTATACATTTTCAGTTTTTGCATTTACATTCTCAAATTCTGTCATCGTCATTGTCCAATATCTTCAGATTTCTACCAACAGAAGTGTTCTGTCATTGACATAAAGAAAATAATACCTAGTAGGAATTTTGACAGGAAAATTGAAAAGTTTTAAAAAATTAATCAGCATTTCATCCGTGGCAAGGGATTTTATCAGCTTTTATTTAATTTTATCAGCTTTTATTTAGTAGGCCTAAAGCATAATTGAGTTAAACTAGAAAATATGAAATTTAATCCATTTTGGCACTAAAAAGCAGAAACACTTCATTTATTTACATTTTTACATATTAAAAATCAGTGTCCACTCCCAAAGTGGTTTGTATGTTAGGTTGTCACTTCTTGTCCATAATTAAAAAACAAACACACATACACATGTATTTCTGATGCAGCTTCTAGCAATTTGGGCATCCTGAAGATAACAATAATTTGATACTAAATGTTACAATCATTAGTAATAAAGTTTTTTATCAGCCTGGGCCTGGAGGAAGACTGTGGCCCAGTAGGTGGAGCATTTGCTTTGAATGCCCAACTTCAGCCTTTGGTACAGACTCTTCTTACATACCCTCCAACATTCCTCAGATGAAAATAGGGACAGTTCTCACTCTCCCCCAAGTGACCCTCCTTGACCCCCCATATCAAGACTCCTTGCACTCTGTTCTGCTTCCTTTTTCTTCCTGCCCTGGGCAGCCCTGCCCTCTGCCTGCCCCCCAGAGCCGGCATGTCACCTGAGGCTGGGCCTTGGCGGCTGCAGCCTCTTCTCCTCCTCACCTGCTTTTCGGGAGGGGCCATGGGATGCTTCCTCTCTGCCACCACCATCACCATTGCTCAGATTAAGCGCTGGCTCATGCTCTAGCAGGGAAAATAGGGACATTTTGAGATCCAATCAGAAGCTTGGGTGGCTTTTGTAATTCCAGGACTGTCCCTGGAAAATCAGGACACTTGGAGATCTCTCAGATAGCGGAGCTGAGATAATCCCATCCTAAGCCATGGAAAGCCATTGCCCGGCAAAGTGGACAGCCTTAGATGAACCAGTGGCCTGACCATATCTTATGCTTATGAACAACAGTAAAAGATCATGTTTGAAATCTGAAAAATATTCCCAATCTCTTTATTCACATTACTTTTTTAAAAAAGCAACAAAACAGCCTCATTTATACATGTGTACCTTAGGATATGCACACATGGTGATTTTTTAAAAAGAAGTTTTGTTTTGCAGTTTGTTTTCCATATTGCATGCATTTTCTGTTTACACCATTGTCCATGTTCATGTTGTGTTCCTTCTGTTTGTTTTCTCATGACTAGACTTCTTCTTTGTCAAAGATTCCTGCCTCAAAGGTTAGAGCAAAGTCATTGCTTCCTCCAAGACCCAGCTCAGCTTGCTCATTAACTTCTACTAAAAAAGCTTTGCTTGATGCAGACAATTGCTTTGCCAGGCCCTCTTCCGCAGGCCCAAGAGACTGCTTGCCATATTCAAAAACAGATGCTCAGGTAAGGCAGCAGAGTAAATGAAGTCAGTGATAGCAAAGAAAGGGCCAGAGGTGGATTCTGATCTGTTTGCTTACACTCTTTTCCCCTTGCCCTTCTCTGAACACAAATAGTTCACACTGACAAAAGAGCTGTAGAGCAGGAGTGAACAAACTTCCCCCTGTTGAATTCAAGAAAAAAACACTGTCAGATATTGCCTTTCTTATTACAGGACCCATAATTAGCTCCTATCCTGAACTGGAATGCTTCCCTTCCCAGGGTTTGATTAAAACCCTAGGAATCCATCCATTTAGGCTGGAGAAACATTATACTTTTCAGTGCTGGAGGTAGTGTGTTCAGTTATTATTGCCTCAGGTAAGCAAGTTTTGCAAACTTTAAAACATTTTAAAACATTTTTTTCTCAAAAATACGCAAGCACCATTTGATTAAGGGCAACTGTTGCCAAAGAAATGCATGCACACAAAAAGGCAGTGATGTCTCTGTCATACCACTTTAACCACTCTTAAAAACTGTTAGTTGGTTCAAACCAAAGTTCACAAACCTAATAAGCTTTT
The DNA here is from genome assembly GCF_964252035.2 of Podarcis erhardii. NCBI lineage: Eukaryota > Metazoa > Chordata > Lepidosauria > Squamata > Lacertidae > Podarcis > Podarcis erhardii. The sequence continues at coordinate 139,488,826 of NC_138497.1, read as the reverse complement.
TGCCATAAGACTACAATAGGATGAGGCCTAAATATTACAAGTGGGGGTGTCCTTTTGACTTTTCGCTGCAGACTTGAGACTGATACTAGTGTAGTCATAGCCAAACTAAAATCAGCTATGCTCCCCTACCCCAGCCTGCCAAATTACTCAGTTCTGCCTGTATCATCTCACTTTGGTATGCTGTAAGCAAAGTTAAATCCATGTTGGATCCCCTCTGGAGGTAATAATCTCACCTCTAGGTGCATGGGGGCTGGAAATTAATCTGTCTAGGCTTGATCTGATCTTCCTTACCTTGACATAGTTTGAAGCTCTTGCTGGGGAGAAACTGCTGGAAAATTAAATGTCATCACAACAACTGCATTTTACCCATTTTTTAAAAAAATTAAAAGTAAAAAAACCCAATTTCTATTGTTTCTCCTAGGACGGTGTAACCAAGAGTCCAGAAAAGCGTTCCTCTTTACCAAGACCTTCCTCTATTCTACCCACCCGGAGGGGCCTGTCAGGAGACAGAGAACGAGATGAAAATTCTTTCTCCCTGAACAGCACCATCTCTTCATCAATGCGACGGACCACCAGTAGGTTTCTGTACCCTCCACATTTTCTTTAGCCTGCAGGTGCACTTTGTGTGAATCTCTTGAGGTCTCTGTGCATATCAAAATGATACAGTATAATACACCCTCTTATACTATTTACAAATTACAACAGAAAAAATGTATGCTGGTCGCCAGAGTTTTGTACATACAATTTACACACTGTCATATCCCCCTCTACTCCTACCCTGAAGCTCTTGCTCAGCATCCTGGTTTCCCTAACACACAACATTTCTCCTGAAGGTTCTCTCCACTCATTTACACCAACACCCCAGAATGCCCCTTAGCTTAATACTGAACCACCTACAACCTATCCACCATCCCATCCCTTCCATCATGTCAGGGACTGGCAGGACGCTGGCGAGTGTGCACCGGGAAAACGGGGGCTGGAGTCTGACTTGGGATTAGAAGGCAGTGGCTTGTGAGGACCTGTACCAGTCAGAAGGCAAGAATCAGAGGCAGGGGATGCTTCAGCACTGGAGGGTAGAGCACAGGATGGGTTGGGAGAAGAGGAGGTTTATATATATTTTAAGGCTTTTATATGTTATTTTCTCTTTTAAGGTTTTATTTCCATAATGCCTAATAAAGGTTTGATAAAGTAAAGTAAGTAGAAGAGGAGGAAGAGGCAGGTCAGGCAATTGAAGGACCGGTGCTTCACCCTCTCCTGCACCACTGTGTCCCAGAACCAGAAGCAGATTGAAAGGGGGTGAGCAGAGGAAGTTTCCACACAGGCGTAGTCTCCATCTGCATGTGTGCATTCCTTCAGGGAAAGCTACATAAACTGTTGGGGGGGTGGGGAGACCCCTGTTGCTGCAACTGCTCCATAGTGTATGGACCTGGAAATAGATGCTAGATTGGTTTTCTGTATTGCTGTGAGAATAAAGTGAGTTAAGGAGGTAACATAGGGTGAAGTAGGCGAAAATCTGAATAAGTAAATGCCATTAGTTTATTTCTGGTGAATGTGCTTGGGATTGCAGGTGTACAACGGTATACCTGTTAAGTGTTAATAATGACTTGGAAGTTCCATTTCACAAAGTGGGACTTGCTTTTTAGGAAACATGTACTGAATTGAGCTGCATTGTTGTTGTTTAGTCGTTTAGTTGTGTCCGACTCTTCGTGACCCCGTGGACCAGAGCACGCCAGGCACTTCTGTCTCCCGCAGTTTGGTCAGACTCATGTTTGTAGCTTCGAGAACACTGTCCAACTATCTCGTCCTCTGTCGTCCCCTTCTTCTTGTGCCCTCAACCTTTCCCAACATCAGGGTCTTTTCCAAGGAGTCTTCTCTTCTCATGAGGTGGCCAAAGTATTGGAGCCTCAGCTTCACGATCTGTCCTTCCAGTGAGCACTCAGGGCTGATTTCCTTAAGAATGGATGCGTTTGAGCTGCATAGCTTGGAGTAACTGAATTTGCAGCCTCTTCTTAAAGGTAAAGGGACCCCTGACAATTAGGTCCAGTCGCAGTTGACTCTGGGGTAGCAGTGCTCATCTCGCTTTATTGGGCAAGGGAGCTGGTGTACAGCTTCCGGGTCACGTGACCAGCATGACTAAGCCACTTCTGGCAAACCAGAGCAGCACATGGAAACACGGTTTTCCTTCCCGCTGGAGCGGTACCTATTTATCTACTTGCACTTCGTGCTTTAAAACTGCTAGGTTGGCAGGAGCAGGGACAGAGCAATGGGAGCTCATCCCGTTGCGGGGATTTGAACTGCCGACCTTATGATCGGCAAGCCCTAGGCTCTGTGGTTTAACCCACAGCGCCACCCGCATCCCTTAGCTTCTTGCTAAATACATGCTAAAATGACATTGGCATTATTTTACTCACTTGCATTTCTGCTCTCATAACAGAGTTATGGTCAACATGTTTTAAAACAGATCCAGTTTGGTAAAGTTGTTCAGTTGCCTTAAGCAAAGGAGCTTTAGAAAAACATTCCTTTTCCTTTTCTGTGCTATTTACTCTCATTAACTAAAGTGAAGATTCATTGAAAAATACGCAGACCTACAAACCTTGCTGCGGCACAGGAATCAAAGTACTGCTTGTACATAAGCAGGGATATCTTACATACTGCCATCCAAGGAATCTCGTATCAAGGATGGATAACCTATTGCCCAACTACTACTCCCATCATCCTGTACCATTGGCTCCTCTGCCTGGGGTTGATGGGAGCTCAAGTCCCCCCCCCCCCCCAAAAAAAAATAATAATCTAGAATTCTTCATCTCTGTTTTATTGCTTTGATAGCTTCCTCCGTTTTCCCCACAGCAGATTATTTTTGTGTTTTACATTACTAGCAGATTTTGATAAGTCAGATAAAGCATCCTGTTAATTTCCATTTCTAGGCCACCCATCAACCAAATATAATACATATAAGAGAATTTGTTTTAACCTGGAAAATCAACAATGAATGCCCACATTGGACAAGTGAATTATGAGGACATGGGAGTTAGTAAATATGGTTAAATTAACTAAGATAATTAAAAGGAGGGAGATTAGACAATTGTTTACTGAAAGTTGGAGCATGTTTGTAGTGTATTGGTGTAAGAATAAGACACAAGAAAATGTTCAGTCCTGCTGTTAGAAACCTTGTAAATACTAGTGCGTGTGTAATGATTATTTAGTAGTGAAGAGTGGGGAAACATCCTTTATTTTCAACCAAGTTTTAGTCAGAGTAGGCCCATAAAAATGAATGGCTTTGACTAACAAATTAATTTCAGTGACTCTACTCTGAGAAGAAGTTAGGTTCTTATTTATATTCCTTTGAGGATATTAAGTTAACCTTGTAAGGAGTTTAAGATCTACTTAGGCCACATTCTTGTTGAATTCGCAAGAATAGAGAGATAGAGAGGTAGATAGTCTTTAAAAATATATTAATATATTATTTAGTTATTCATAAAATTTATACACCACTTAATTGTAAAAAACCTCAAAGTGGTTTACAAAAAAAGATAAAACCATAAAATCAAGAAAAAATTATAACCACATTTTAAAACATAGAAGTGTTAAAATACTAAAATACTAAAACAGGTTAAAATTACCTCAACTATGGGCTTATCCACACAACCTCTGCTTTATGCAGGGGAAATCTGAAGGTTTCCACCCCAGATTGTTGTTTATTCCGATTTATCACTAAAGAGCAGGTTTTCCCTGGGGAAGGAGCGGGACAAGGAGAAAACCACTTGGATAAGTAGAAGCATGGGTGAGCCCTTTCTAATAACCTGGGTGGGCTTGTCTGTGCAATAATGTTTTGAATAGGTCTCAAAATAGTACAGTGAAGGCGTCTGCTTGATCTCAATAGGGAAGGAGTTCCAAAGTGCAGGTGCTGCTGCACTAAATGATCAAGGTCTTACAGGTGCTGAACAAGTACTATGTGGCACCTGTAGTCGTGCAAATTCCATTGATCAAAGTGGTTGAGTAGGCGCATGTGAGGTAAGGTGATCTCAAACTTAATTCATTCCGGAAGTTCAAAAACCAAAGCACTCCAAAACCAAGGCAAGCTTTCCCATAGAAAATAATGCAAAATGGATTAATCCGTTTTAAAAACAACCCCTAAAGCAGCAATTTTACATGAATTTTACTATCTAATGAGACCATTAATCCATAAAATGAAAGCAATAAACAATGTACTGCAGTCACATAATCAATCAATCAATCAGCAGCTGAACTGGATTCCATACAGTCACAAAAACAAAACAAAAAAGAGCCGCAAAAACAAAAACACAAAATAAATAACGAAAACAGACAGATCTCAGCTTAACACTCAAAACGGAAGTGTGGCACTCAAAACGGAATTGTAACAGTCAAAGAGAGCACGTTCAGCTTCTGAGAAAAGTTTGCAAACCTGAAGACTTACTTCCAGGTTTGTGGTCTTTCGGTTCCAAGTTGTTTTAGTACCAAGGCATTTGAGAACCAAGGTACCACTGTATCTGTATGATATTAAATAATAACACAAAAAATGAGGGAATTCAGTAGAATTTACTGGCCAGAATATACAAATACAACTAAATCACTAAAACAGTATCAGTACAAATGACACAAACATTCAAAACCCATAGATGAAAGAAATGGGTAGGTAAGCAGGCAGGCAGGCAGGTAAAGCAAGCTAGGAAAAATGGGCAAGCAGGGGTGATGCAGTCCCACACAGGATGGTACCATATGTCTGCAAAATGTTCAGGTCAGCAGTAATACGTGTATTCTTTTATAATAGATTTCTCCGTAAGCCTGTGATCTACAAACCATGCAATAATTATTTTAGTATCTCTAACCTTGTTGGTTTTAAATTACCTTCTTTGAACATTAACTGATTTGAATATCATAGTGCTCTCATTTAGCAAGTTATTGCTCATACTCACGTTTCTTTATGGCCTTCAGAAACACGGCAGAGTGAATAATCTGCAAGGTGCCCTCATGAAATGCTGTATAAGATAGATGTCCTCTGCTCCATGAAAATATCAGCAACATGGTTTAATTTTTCCCCAATACAGGATCAGAGCCTATTCGAAGCCGGACAGGAAAGAGTGGCACATCAACCCCAACTACACCGGGTTCCACCGCCATAACTCCTGGGACACCACCTAGCTATTCCTCCCGTACCCCGGGCACTCCTGGGACCCCCAGCTATCCCAGAACCCCCCATACACCAGGTACTCCCAAATCTGGTATTCTGGTGTCCACTGAGAAGAAAGTTGCCATCATACGCACACCTCCAAAATCTCCAGCTACCCCGAAGCAACTACGGCTCATTAACCAGCCTCTCCCTGATCTCAAGAATGTCAGGTCCAAAATTGGGTCAACAGAGAACATCAGATATCAGCCTAAAGGGGGACAGGTAAGGCTTCTGTTCCAATAACAGCCAATGTTTCAGGCATTATCACTGGAAGCAGAATGCAGGGTTTCATAGAGAGGAGTAAAGGCATGGAGTTGAGAAGGTAGATACAAATGCGGATCTCTTCCTTCAAATCTCCTTACCAAGAGGGATGGAAACTTGTCAGTTCTGGGGTTTTAACAAAGACATTTTAGGTTAGGGCTTTTTTGGAGAGGGGGTATGTTTTTATCAAATGTACTACTGCTGCTTTTTGTTGACTGAACAAACATATTTTCAAAACAACTATAATTTTATCTTTTTTATATAATTGAAGTGCTTCTGAATGAAAAAATGCCTGTTATATATATTTGTTACATGCCATCGGAATATTTTTGTATTAAGGCAAGGGCCAGATAAGAGGAGCAGCTACCTGGTGTATTTACAAAACAGAGCCTTAGAAAGCCCAGTCAAGGAAAGCAAATAAATGTTCAATAATATAATATTATTTTAATTAAATGTGGATAGGTCAGTTCCTTCAAATACTGCAGTTGTAAAGTGCACCCCAATAATTCAGACTCCAATCCTAAACATACTTACTAGTGAGTAAGGTCACTGCAAACTGTGGGAACTCTCAAGTAAAAATGATTAGGATTGCTCAATAGGTAAATTGCATTCTTTATTAGATCAAACTTTTATGTTTTAGTATTTTGTGTTTTAATACTGTGTGAAAACACAGTCACTGAAAATGATTTGCATTGAAGGAAAGGTGACAGAATGGGCAGGATTAGCCAGGATCCATTCCAGATCACTGTGCTTCTCCATGAAACTTGCATGTTGTTCTATATGGTAGCAATATCTGTTTATCTATTTGTAAAATGTGTCATGATCCCTGCATCTGGCCCCTCATACTACACTGTGTAAGGTACAAAAAAGGGAATGGAGGTACAATCTGACCCTTCCCAGAGTGAGGCTATAGCCCTCCAAGTCTGAGGAAAGTGGGAAAGCTGAGTCCTGAGTAGTATCCACGTCTGCTCCGCAGCGTACAAATCAGTGACTACAAGATCGACAAAGGCCTTTTAAGTCAGCATAGGCACTTCCACAAGGAAGCAGAGCCAACTTGGCTCTTGCTAGCCTAAATGAGGCCACAGCTCTCTACAGATGTAGCATGATCAATAGCTCAGGCTCCTGACTGCTTTGGGTAGACTTTGCCTGGACTTGCCTGCTTCAAAGGGGTTCTGCTTATTACTACCACTGTGTGAGCCTCATGGAACAGGAATAGTGGGGTGTTCATGTGTGGGGATTCTAAACACCTAAATGTGGAGGGCTGGAAAGTAGATTCTTCCAATAATAGAGACCTTGTATTCTTGTAGAAAAAGTGGCAGGAGGGTGGAACAAGCCTCCAAAATTGCCCTGGGTGTGGGATGTCTATCCTTCCCTCATACTGCCAAGAAACAACCCCAGCAACAAAGGAGCGTGCATAGTGCTTGAATGTGCAGGGGAAGGCCAAAGAGAAGTGTGAGGATATGATGATTCTGAGAGAGTTTTCCCTGTGTCTAAAAGCTCTGGCGTCATGACAACTGGCTCCCCCAAGTATTCTCACCAATTAAGCATTAAAGAGCAGGGGAAAGTGGTGCAGCAGAGGCAAAACCACTCAGCCCCATGCTTTCTAGGCCTGGGACAAATAGAAAGTAGACACGCCCTAAGTCTCCTCTCACCATTAGCAGGGTGCCTATGACACCATAGCCTAGTTCTCACTGAGGTCCTCTATACATGGTTGAGTACAGAGTGCATCTTCCACGTTGGCATTGAGTAACTACAGGTTAGAGGGGAAGCCTTCAAGGCCACACCATTTTATTTCTGGGAAGACTTGAACCTCTGTCATTTCTTTTCTAGAAAGTAAGTCCAACCCAGAAGGATGTAGTAGCAATACCTCAGTTTTACTTCTCCTATATCATTTCTGGCTGGGGCTCTTGTAGCTGTTGGAATGAACTGCTTTCTACAGTCTGCTTTATGCAAGTCAGTTTATGGAAACAAATAGAAGGCAGCTGGAGTTTCATAACCTGAGCTTAAATTGCCATGCTGAGTGTAGTAACTCCAGGAGGAGGAAGGAGCGGAAAACCCTGAACATAAGCAAGTATGACAGGAAAATTACTGAAAGGGTATAGATATCCGGCCCTAAAGTGTCATTTGGAGATAGATTTTCTCCTTTTACCGGAGGCATCTGTTAACCTAGTAGCCGAGAGTCCATCCTTGGCTTGCAGCTGTGCTGGGGAGCAGAGTCGCACTGTGACAGCACCATGCTCTGGAGGTGCTTACACAGAGAGCAGCAGGAGGTGTCTGAATGTTAAATAAATCAAAGTAGAAATACAGAGTTGTAAAGGTGTCATTAGAAGCTCATCAGCTAACAAATCCATTTAAAATCATGTCTTTACCCACCCAACCACTTCTGTCACATTTTTTTAACAAGCGGAAGATACCACCTGAAGATGAGATTTCAAACTTTATGATAATGATCCTCTATAACAGAACTTGATGGGAGCATTTTTCACATTGTGCTTTGTGACAAAACAGGCAGATGTACTTAGGTATAGTGGCATATAAATCCGTAACAGTAGGTTGCTTTAAGTTCCCTTTATCCCCTGAACAGAGAATCCTGCTTACATTGGCTGGCTGTAACTCACATAGTGGGAAAGAGAGAGAATTTCTAAGCTGCCACTGTTACATAGTAGGAAATATCTCCTTGCTCAGAGCCAGACTATATTACCATCCAAATCACATGGTTTACCTCTTGCTGGATTGTGCATCACTTGAGAGTGTGAGTTGAGGATTGCCTGTTTGAATGGTCCCCAGCATTAAAATCCCATGCCCTAGGACAGTTGGCATTGCCCTCGTCACTCTGACATCCTAGCTATCTTCATGCAGATAATGTTGTATTCAAAAACCAATCAGACCCTACTCCAGTATTCTGCAGTCGTACACCTCAGCAAAAGGCACACTATGTGATTCAGCTGAGCATGACTATTGCGACTTTGTACATAGCAAGTAAAATGGGACAGGAGAGACCAAAGAGAATCTTGCACTTTCCCTCGTCTCCTTGGGGAATCGTACCTCACACTGCGGCATTGCAGCCAAGCTTACAATTTGTACCTCCAGAAGTTTTTAATTGGTTTTAAATGGGGCTAAAAGCCAAGGAGGCTGTACATCTTGTGATCTTAAACAGGAGAATCATAGAACAGAATCATAGAATCATAGAATCATAGAGTTGGAAGAGACCACAAGGGCCATCGAGTCCAACCCCCTGCCAAGCAGGAAACACCATCAGAGCACTCCTGACATATGGTTGTCAAGCCTCTGCTTAAAGACCTCCAAAGAAGGAGACTCCACCACACTCCTTGGCAGCAAATTCCACTGTCGAACAGCTCTTACTGTCAGGAAGCTCTTCCTAATGTTTAGGTGGAATCTTCTTTCTGGTAGTTTGGAACCATTGCTCCGTGTCCGCTTCTCTGGCGTAGCAGAAAAGAACCTTTCTCCCTCCTCTATGTGACATCTTTTTATATATTTGAACATGGCTATCATATCACCCCTTAACCTCCTCTTCTCCAGGCTAAACATGCCCAGCTCCCTTAGCCATTCCTCATAAGACATCGTTTCCAGGCCTTTGACCATTTTGGTTGCCCTCCTCTGGACACGTTCCAGTTTGTCAGTGTCCTTCTTGAACTGTGGTGCCCAGAACTGGACACAGTACTCCAGGTGAGGTCTGACCAGAGCAGAATACAGTGGCACTATTACTAGATGCTATACTCCTATTGATGCAGCCCAGAATTGTATTGGCTTTTTTAGCTGCCGCGTCACACTGTTGGCTTATGTCAAGTTTGTGGTCAACCAAGACTCCTAGATCCTTTTCACATGTACTGCTCTCAAGCCAGGTGTCACCCATCTTGTATTTGTGCCTCTCATTTTTTTTGCCCAAATGCAATACTTTACATTTCTCCCTGTTAAAATTCATCTTGTTTGTTTTGGCCCAGTTCTCTAATCTGTCAAGGTCATTTTGAAGTGTGATCCTGTCCTCTGGGGTGTTAGCCACCCCTCCCAGTTTGGTGTCATCTGCAAATTTGATCAGGATGCCCTTGAGTCCATCATCCAAGTCGTTGATAAAGATGTTGAATAAGACCGGGCCCAAGACAGAACCCTGAGGCACCCCACTAGTCACTCTTCTCCGGGATGAAGAGGAACCATTGATGAGCACCCTTTGGGTTCGGTCAGTCAGCCAGTTACAAATCCACTGAGTGGATGGGGCACCTTGTCAAATGCCTTGCTGAAATCAAGGTAGGCTACATCCACTGCATTCCCTTCATCTACCAGGCTTGTAATTCTGTCAAAAAATGAGATCAGGTTCGTCTGACATGACTTATTTTTCAGAAATCCATGCTGACTATTGGTGATCACAGTATTCCTTTCTAGGTGCTCACAGACTGTTTGCTTAATGATTTGCTCCAGAATCTTCCCTGGTATTGATGTCAGACTGACTGGGCGGTAGTTATTTGGGTCCTCTCTTTTCCCCTTTTTGAAAATAGGGACAACATTTGCCCTCCTCCAGTCTGCCGGAACTTCGCCTGTTCTCCAGGAATTCTCAAAGATGACTGCCAGTGGTTCTGAGATCACATCTGCCAGTTCTTTAATACTCTTGGATGCAGTTCATCTGGCCCTGGAGACCTGAATACATCTAAACTAGCCAAGTATTCTTGTACTATCTCCTTAGTTATTCTGGGCTGTGTTTCCTCTGCTGAATCATTTGCTCCAAATTCTTCAGTTCGGGCATTGTTTTCTTTATCGGAGAAGACTGAGGCAAAGAAGGCATTGAGGAGTTCAGCCCTTTCTGTGTCCCCTGTTTGCATTTCACCATCTTCTCCTCTGAGTGACCCCACCGTTTCTTTGTTCTTCCTTTTGCTACGAACATAACCATAAAAGCCTTTTTTGTTGCTTTTAACCTCTCTAGCAAGTCTGAGTTCATTCTGTGCTTTAGCTTTTCTGACTTTGTGTCTACACGTGCTGGCTATTTGTTTGAATTCCTCTTTGTTGGTTCCCCCCTTTTCCATTTTTTGTACACATCCTTTTTTAATCTTAACTCAGTTAAAAGTTCTTTAGATAGCCACCCTGGCTTATTTAGGCACCTTCCATGTTTCCGTCTCATTGGTATTGCCTGAAGTTGTGCTTTTACTATCTCCCTCTTAACAAACTCCGAGCCATCATGAACTCCCTTTCCTTTTAGTATTACTGTCCATGGGATCTCACCCAGCACTTCCCTAAGTTTTATGAAGTCGGCTTTCTTAAAGTCAAGAAATTGAGTCCTAGTATGCTTGGCTGCTCCTTTCCGCTGTATAGTAAACTTCAGAAGAGCATGATCACTCGCGCTTAATGATCCTTCCACTTCTACCCCACTAACCAGGTCATCAACATTGGTTAGGACCAGATCTAAAATGGTTGTTCCTCTTGTTGCTTCTCCCACTTTCTGGACAATGAAGTTGTCTGCAAGGCCAGCTGGACAACTTCATTGGAGAGAATTGCCTGTTTTCCTTCTTAAGGGGTTGCTGGGTAAAAATATTCAATTTTTGGCAAAATTTAAAGGCTGCTTGCTCTTGGGCATGTCTGATAGGTTTCAGAAGTAATTTAGCATGCTATCCGTCAGGAACAGAAAACACTGCAGGGAAGGGCATTCAGAAGCAACCTGGCGTCATGAATGATTTGCAAGATGTCCCAAGGAATGTAATTGGGAATTTTTGCAACGTGTGCCAAGCCTTATTTTATCTTTATTTCCCTCCCACCCCTCCTTGTTATGGAAATGAAGAGATGTGTCTCAATGCACTACTAATTCCAAAGAAGAAAATGTATCCCATCAGTGGAATATGCTTATTTTCATTGAGAGATCTGTGAGCTAAACAAAACCTAGAGATAACAAATCCCACTATGGGGATCTGTTATGAGGATTGCCCTTCATATGTTAACAGGACAGTAGCAGAAACTGTGCTGTACAAGCTTGTGTGGCAAAAAGAACACTTTCCCTATTATAAAAGATATCGCCTATCTCTCCATCTGGTAGTGTAAATGACACCAGTGCCTGCCAATCTGCAAACGTTTTCATATTAGTACAGAGAATTGGCTACAAGGCAGCTGACACTGCCAAAGATGATGCTACAACACCAGGTCTTCCTCAGACCCAGATTCTCATATTAATCACAGCAACAACACATATCCACAAGTTTTCAGAAGTGGCCAAAAATGTGTTCAAAGGATTGGCAATGTGAGAATGAACCCTGGATTTTTAAGAATCAAGATGTGCAGTTACTGCTGAAAACAGCAACTGTGCATTTAGCTGCACCGTCTTCCTCTATAACAATGGCTTGTGGAACTTAGCTGTACCCTGACATCACAATGCTTTGTGTTTCCCACTCCTCAGCAGCAGCCAATGATGTGCAGTGGAGTTTGGGAAAGACAGAATATCATGTAGGGAGATGGTTGCTGATGTCATCTTAGCATAACATCTAGTTGGCCTTTTAGCATGATGTTTCCTTTGGCTTGGGATATGTGAGGGACTTATTTGGTACAAGTGATACACTCAGTTGCCATTGATGTCCCCCAAGCAAGAGATTAGAATATATGGATTTGTATCAGTCTATGGTTCGTGTAGCCTGGCTTTGGTTCTCTAGGGTGTTCAGTTCAGTTCGAAGGCCAGGACAAAATCCTCCAGAGTGTCAGGCAGAGGCCTTTCACATCACCTGCTCCCTGATCCTTTGAATGGCAGATGTTGAAGACTGAACATAGAATCTTGTAGTACCTTAACCTTTGAAGCCACCCTACTCTCCCTGAGCAACTTTCAGTTTACAGCTGGAGTGGAATGGAAATGGACCTGTCATTTGAAATGAACAATAATAATACTTAGCAGTTATTGGGCACATATCAGTGCCCAAAGCATTTCACAAAGAGCCATGGTGGTGTCGTTGTTAATAGTGCTGGGAGACCCAAGTTCAAAGCCCTCAGGAAGCCACAAAACTCACTAGTTGACCTTGGGCCAGGCACCTTTTCACAGCCTAATGCCATTGAGCTTCCTGAAGGAAAGACCACATAGAAACACGATGATAACAATACACTGTCACCAAGACTTGCAAGTTCTGTCAGGGAGGTCAGTTTTATAATTCCCATATTGCAAAGCCCAAGAGGTGGCTTTGTAGTTGAGGTGAGATGTGAACTGGGCACTTCCCAGGGGATTACTCTTTTACCTGGTCAAACCAGACTTCAGGAAACCAATTGAGTGTCAAACCAGACTTCAGGAAACCAACTAAATCTTTTCAGAAGCTTTAGAAATATAGTCTATCTGTATAATGACTGGGGCCTATGCCTGGGGGTTCAGCCCAGACTTCCTTGCCTGCATTGCTGCAGTCTTATCTATCTATCTATCTATCTATCTATCTATCTATCTATCTATCTGGGGTTTTCTATGTGCATACTAAACTTAAAAGTTCCACTGCCTGTATACTTCTGTATACTGTATACTTCCTATATACTTCAAAGGGAATTTGGAGTGAAGAAAGATGGCAGATTTGGTCCCCTAGGGACTGAATTATCATTGAAAGTTATGCACACGTATGCAGAGGATAATAGCCTCTGAGGTATACATGAATTTTCATAAATCTTTCAGGAAATTGCATATAATCAGCCTCATAACTCCAGTTGCATAAGATGTCATGAGCACAGGAAGGAAGTAACCTAGTGAAAGAAGCACAGGAGAAAAAAAAAAAAACTTTAAACACTGCATTCTCCCCCCCCCCCAGCATTGGTTTTATATAGTAGAATGTTTTGAAGGCTTAACTGTGGATTGGAGCATATGGTCTAAGAATAAAGTGTAGGGTGGCTTGCAATATCATTAAAATGCAAGAGATAGTGCACTAGTTATTAGCAAAAGTGTACAAAGGTTTTCTCTTCCCTAGTTTTCCAGCTGCCACTCTGCAACTGAAAACTCCAGGCCTTGAACTGGCAGTTGAAAAATTCGGGTGTTTGTCTCTCACTGAGAAACTGCTATAGCCCCTGACCCTCACAGATTCTGGCTCCAGTGGCGGATGTAGGAAGCACAGAGGTAGCAAAGGTGCTAGAACCTTCCACCCCTCCCTGCAAGTCCTCAGATGTTCCAACCACCACTGTGCTGCTGAATCTCTGAGCCACAGCAGGTGCCCAAAGAAATAATCTTGGTCCAGAAAGGTTGCTGAAGCAGCTTGATGTTAAGCCCCTCACAGGCCAGGACTCCCCCAACCCCCAGGCGATGGCTGCTACTGCTTCTGGCTCTAGTTGCAGGTGCAGGAGATGCACTGGATTCTGCTGAGAAGTCAGCTGAGAATTGAGAATAGGGTGCAAAAGCTGGAAAGCTTTTAAATAAGCTCTTTATGAACTTTGATACTTTAGGGTGAGTTCTTTTACAGGGGCAGGTAAGAATCAAACGCTAGGGAACTATGCTGTAAAAATGGATCTCAGGCTTTGGAACAGGATGTGAGACAAGATGGGGCATCTAACGATAAATTTGTGGGTGTGGTGACTCCAAGGGCTGCAATTGACCAACAACTGGGCCTGATGTAGGCCAAGCCCTTGGCCAGCAAGAATTCCTGTCCAGATGGAAATGAGGAGATAAAGGCCTGAATCACACAGGTTTCATTCAGACTTGTAGGCCGGAGCTGAGATGGAAAAGAACCTTTCCTGTGTGCCTCTGCCATGCCAGTTGAAGAGCTTGCTGTATTTCTAAATCAAGGGGCACTGTATTTCTAAATCAGGCTTTCACAAGACCTTGCAGCAGTTTGGACTTTCTGTGCCCCTTGAATCTGCATTTGTGGAGCAAATTCTCCCTCCTGACCACTGCTCAGAGCTGTTGCCGATTCCTTGCTGCTGGCAACAGGCAGGCTGGACAGAAATTGGGAAGGGGTTTTTGTTATCCATCTGACTCACACTTCTCCAGGAATTAGATCCAGGGTTCATGTTTGAGGGTCAGTGCTCTCCTGTCAAGGTTTTTAAAATAACCAAATCACCTAAAATAACATACACAACTGTTCAAAAATCTTATGACAGTTGCCTTGGCCATTCCAGTCATCAGCTGTTAAGTTTGCAAGGGGTTGGATTCAATGACCCTGAAGGTCCCTTCCAACTCTACAGTTCTATGATTCTATGATTAATCTCCATCCATAAAAGAAAGGATACAAAAACCTCAGAACAGACATTTGCTAGTGACAAGACAATAGTCACATATGATAAACCCCTGCAGTTACAAATGACTGCATATATAAGAAGAGTACCACAGCACAGTCTTTCACATTCAACATTTCCATTTTAGTTTATGGCACTTGTATTATTTCACATCTGTGTTGCCTGAAAATATAGATGTTGCAATGCCACTGTTGCATTGTTATTAAGAAGGGCAAATTTCTACTTCAGATTATTGGGGAGGAAAGGCCATGGGTCAGTGGTAAAGCATTTGTAATAAACTTACCTTTTAGTGGGGCAGCATCTACACATTGGAACTCCCTGCTTATTTGCATCAGGCAAGACACCTTCACTGTACTCTCTTTGTCACTTGCTAAAAACATTTTTGTTTACTTAAGCCTAGCCAGATATGTAGAATGTTGACATGTGTTTCAATCTGCTTTTTGGTTTATTCATTATTTTAATAATTCCTTTTAAACATTGCCCATTGGCAGAGTCCTTTGTATGTCACCATTAGCCTGATTCCTTATCTTTCATCTTGCTCTTCGGCATGAAGTATAGAAGGCAGAATATGCTTGTTCACGTTTCCATGCAATTTCATAAACCCCTTCGACTGCTAGGGAAACCTTATTGTGTGTTACAATTTTTAAAAATACAGAAAGAGAATGCAGTCAGTGCATGTTAATGTGCAATCACACAATTTTCATGAAAGTTGTTTGTTTCTTCTTGGCAATTGGGAAGGTGTTAAGTAAAAGCAATCTGTATCTAGCAGATAAAATGCTAGCTTGTAAACTTGAGAAGAAGAATATTATCCCAGCCATAAAATGTGGAAAGCATAATTACAATAGAACAATAGAAAGAAGTCAAGGAAGGAGGGAGGGAGATGTTATTTCCTATTTGAAAAGCTCTCACACCAAGTCTTCCACCTGCTTCTTGTACTCATGGAAGCTTGAATAGTCTTTTGTTGTTTCGATGGAGGCTGCTTTTCAAATGGAAGTTTTGTAGACAATCCAATGATACACATGAAATATAAGTGGTGCTCTTCATTGTATACCGTATCAATTATATTGTCTGCTCCATCAGCTTCTTTTTGGCACCTGATAAAGGTCCTCTGACTCCCCTTCCTTTCTGGAGTAAGAGCTTAGAACAGTGGCTCTCAAAGGGTGTAGCAGGAGAGGATGGTGATTGTGGTGGGAAGATTCAAGGACAATCAAAGACACATTTACCGTATTTTTTGCTCTATAAGACTCACTTTTTTCCTCCTAAAAAGTAAGGGGAAATGTGTGTGCGACTTATGGGGCGAATGCAGGCTGGATAGCTATCCCAGAAGCCAGAACAGCAAGAGGGATTGCTGCTTTCACTGCACAGAGATCCCTCATAGAATCATAGAATCATAGAGTTGGAAGAGACCACAAGGGCCATCAAGTCCAACCCCCTGCCAAGCAGGAAACACCATCAGAGCACTCCTTTAAGCCTCTGCTTAAAGACCTCCAAAGAAGGAGACTCCACCACACTCCTTGGCAACAAATTCCACTGTCGAACAGCTCTTACTGTCAGGAAGTTCTTCCTAATCCCTCTTGCTGTTCTGGCTTCTGAGATTCGGAATATTTTTTTTCTTGTTTTCCTCCTCCTGGTGCGTCTTATAGAGTGAAAAATATGGTAAATATTTTAGGGTAGTATGGTATAGGGTCCAGGGTTGTAAAGACTGCAGAGAGAATAATTGGGTGCACTCTTCCCACCTTGGATCAAATCTATGCTTCCAGGTGTCATAAGAAAGCTGCAGAGATAGCACAGGATAGCACGCACCCTGGAAATGATCTCTTTCAGCTTCTGCCTTCTGGAAGAAGGTACAGGGTTATAAAGACTAGGACTAGCTGCCTGAGAAACAGTTTCTACCCAAATGCGATTCTGGTTTTATTTTTTATTTTTTAAATAATTTTTATTGAATGATTTTATGTTGCAAAAAACAATACAACCATACTACCACTAAATATAATTAAGAAATAAAAATTACATACATCAATATTTAGTTTGTTATTTACCATCTTATTTCCTCCCAAACATTCCATACAAAAACACACATATGTGCAGACACCCACACCCGCACACAAAATGATAATAATGAAAGTAAATATTTTTCCCCTTTTATCTTCCAAAATCTTTTCTTCAACTTTGACTTCCTGTTAAGTCCCTTTACATATATTTTATCTTACGATCGAATGTACACAAAACAATAAACCTTTCTATATAAATTTTCCAATACAATCTGAAAACATAATAAATCCTTAATTGTTGTCCACCTCTTTTTAGTTCCTTTATCACTTGAATGCTAGCATGGAGTCAAAACTATTATTGTATTTTTGAACATATCTTCTATAACCATCCCATTTTTCTGCAAATTTTTGCTTTGAGTTTTCTCTGAGTTTACTAGTCAATTGAGCCATCTCCACCAATTCCTGTAATTTGATTTGCCAATCTGTTATTTTTGGAGCCTCGTGATCTTTCAATCCCTTGGCAACAAGTATACGAGCCACTGCGGTTGCATACAAGAATACCTCTCTTAGATTTTTTGGGATCTCATTATCTAAAATACTTAATAGAAATGCCACCGTTTTTTTAGTAAAAGTTATCCCCATCATCTTTTTTAATTCATCGTATATTTTGCAATTTGTAAAGAGGATGAAATCAGTATTGGGGTAGATCTCTTTGCTACCAAGAAAGTATTCTTTTTAAAAAAATATTTTTTATTAGTAATTTCAACATAACATTTTATCAGAGAACATATCCTTAAATTCCCCCCTATTTTCCCCTCCCCTTCCCCCCCCCCCAGACTTCCCTCAGCTCCTCTCTCTGGTTTATCAATATATGTTATTTTCTGCATGTTACAAAACTGTACAGATCCTTAATTTGTCTTGCTAAATATTATCAATAAAAAGTTTGTGAACGTTTATTCAAAACCTGCCAAGGAGTCCAGTTCATTTTGTTGTTTCTTTAAGTACTTTGTAAAGGGTTCCCATTCATCTTTTAAAATCACAGTTATCCTTGTCATGTAGTTTGTGTGTCAGTTTTGCCAATTCTGCGTAGTCCATCAATTTCTCTTGCCATGGTTCTTTAGCCGGGATTTCCTCGTTCTTCCATCCTTGTGCTATTAAGACGCTTGCTGCCGTTGTCGCATACATAAAGATGTTTTTCAGTTTCCTTGGCAGGTCTCTTCCTACAAAAATCCTTCAGGTTTTTTGACAAATGTTAGTTGGAACATTTTCTTCAACTCATTATATATCATTTCCCAAAATTTTTTAATTTTACTGCAGTCCCACCACATATGATAAAAGGTCCCTTCTTTTTCTTTACATTTCCAACACATATTTGAACTGGTTTTGTACATTCTTCCTAGCTGCACTGGTGTTATATACCATCTATACATCATCTTCATATAATTTTCTTTCAGCAAGGAGCAATCTGTAAATTTTAAGTCAGCTTTCCATAACCTTTCTCAATCTTCCAACATAATATTATGACCTATATCTTGTGCCCATTTAATCATAACTGATTTCACCTCTTTGTCTTTCGTCTCCCATTCTAGCAGAATACTGTATGCACCTTTCAGCAGCTTTACTTTCCCTTCTACCACTTCCCTTTGAAATCTGGATATCATGTAACTAAATCCTTTCTTACTGTCTTTATATGTTTCATGTAATTGTCGATAGTGCAACCAACTCTGAAATTGATCTTTTATTTCATCATAATCTCTTAGTTTCCATTTTCTATCTTGATCCTTTAACAAGTCAGCATATGTAAGCCATTTTCCTTTCTTTCCAAGTGGTTTGAGTAGTAACGCTTCATGTGGTGAAAGCTACCAAGGAATCTTTTGTTCTAGTAAGTCTTTATATCTCTCCCATACTCTCATTAATGATTTCCTAACTATATGATTGTAAAAACTTCTGTGTACCTTTCCTTTCCCATACCATAAGTATGCATGCCAGCCTAATCTGTTATCATATCCTTCCAATTCATAGAATCATAGAATCATAGAGTTGGAAGAGACCACAAGGGCCATCGAGTCCAACCCCCTACCAAGCAGGAAACACCATCAGAGCAATCCTGACATATGGTTGTCAAGCCTCTGCTTAAAGACCTCCAAAGAAGGAGACTCCACCACACTCCTTGGCAGCAAATTCTAATGCTTCTTGTTTTTCCAACTTGATCCAGTCCCTGATCCATACCAGACATGCAGCTTTATAGTATAATTTAAAGTCTGGGAGGGCAACCCCGCCTCTGTCTTTTACATCTGTAAGTATTTTATATTTTATCCTTAGCCTTTTGCCCCCCCCCCCCGATAAATTTTGAAATCTCTTTCTCCCATTTTTTGAGATAAACATCTTTCAGGATAACTGGAATTGATTGAAAAAGAAATAGCATTTTTGGCAACACGTTCATTTTAATCGCTGCTATTTTACCTAACAATGAGATTCATTCTGCTCCATATTTCTAAATTTCTTTTTACCTCAAACCAGATTTTTTCATAATTACTTTTAAATAAATTTAGATTTCTTGATGTTAACCATATCCCTAAATACTTAAACTTTTTATGGACTTCAATCTCAATGTTTTGCTCCAACTCATTATTTTTTTCTTCTTCCTTCAAATGTTTAACTAATAATTTATCCCTATTTTATTTAAATCTTGCTACTTCCCCAAATTTCTGAATCTTTTCTATTACTTTAGGGAGTGAAGTTTTCGGGTCTTCCACTGTTATCACTAAATCATCTACATATACTTTTAATTTAAACTCACTTTTCCCAGTTTTAATGCCTGTGATCTCTTTATCTGCTCTTATATTTCTGGCAAGTACTTCCAGTACCAGGATGAACAATCATGGTGATAGTGGACATCCTTGTCTGGTTCCTTTTTGAATCTTACAATCATCCGTTATTACCTGGTTTATAATTATTTTTGCTTTTTGTTCTGAATAGATTGCTGATATTCCTTTTAGGAATTTAGGCCCACTTTTGATTTCGTCTAATATCTTTGTCATGAATTTCCAAGAGACGCTGTCGAAAGCTTTTTCAGCATCTATAGACATCATTGCTGCTTTCTTTTCATTTTTAGCCTCCAGGTATTCTATGATATTCAAAATATTCCTTATATTCCCCTTCATTTGTCTACCTAGAAGAAATCCTGCCTGGTCTTGATGTATATAGTATAGTATATTTAGTATATTTTTCAATCTGTTAGCTAATAAGTTTGCAAACAGTTTGTAATCGTTGTTTAACAAAGAGATAGGTCTGTAATTTTTGATTTGCAGCAAGTCTGTGTCTTGCTTTGGAATTACTGTAATATAGGCCTCTTTCCATGTTTCTGGAATTTCACCTGTGTTCAGTATCTCATTCATGACATCTTTCAGTGGGTTCACTAGTTGTTCACTTAATTTTTAATAATATTTTGCTGTAAGTCCATCCGGGCCTGGTGACTTGCCATTTTTAGAGCCTTTTATTGCCTCTAGCAGTTCTTGGGTATTAAAATCTTCCTTTGTTCATCCTTTATATGTGGCATGTTACTACTTCTGATATACTCTTCTATCTTGAATGTTTTTTCTTTCCCTTGTCTATACAAATCTGAAGAATATTTAACAAATCCTACTCCAATTTCCTTCAGCTTATCTGTGATCTTTCCATTTAGATTAATTTTATTTATGAAGTTCCTTTGTTCATTTTTTTTAACTGCCAGGCTAACAATTTTCCCGGTTTGTTTACATGCTCAAATATTTTTTTTTACTCTCTTTATTTTCCAACTAATTTCCTCATTAATTATCGTTGAATATTGAGTTTGTAAGGTTTTAATTGCCTGTTTCACTGCTTCTTTATTTGCTTTATTTGGCAGCTGTTTCTCCTTTTCAGTAATTTCCTCTAGAATTTCCTGTTTCTATTTCTCTTTCAATTTTCCTTTATATGAGTTTTGTTGTATAGAGTCCTCTCACCACCGCCTTACTTGCATCCCAGACTGTCTGTAATTTTGTCTGTTCTTGATTATTTATTTCAAAATAATCAAGGCCTTTTTTATTTTTTCTACAAATTTTTGATCATCTAGTAAATCATCATATAGTCTCCATCTGAAAGAGATTTGGCTTTCTTTTTGTAATTCCATAATCAAGGAATTTGGTCTGAAAAAGTTCTGGGGTTAATTTCAATTTTTTTTACTCCTATTTCCAATTCTTTGGAAATCCACAAAGAGTCTATTCTCGAGCTGCTATTGTGTACATAGCTGTAATAAGTGAACTCTGTATCAAACATATGTCTCATTCTCCATATATCTATCAAATTTAGATTTTGAGTCATATCAAAAAAAGTCTTTGGTAATTTATCTTCCTTGGTCTCTTTTTTGCTTGGCTGATCTGCCTGTCTGATCTGGAACTCCATTTAGGTCTCCCATTAAGATCATCTTTTGATCTGCAAATTTGTGTAGTTCTGTTTCTAGTTTTTTAAAGAAGAATGCTTTTTTATTGTTGGGTGCATAAATGCCAACCAATAACATTTTCTCTCCCTGAATTTTAACTTGTATTATTAAGATTCTGCCTTTTTCATTCTTCTGAATCAATCTGGGTTCAAGTGCAGGATTAATGTAAAAAAAAAAAAAAAAAACTCTTTTTTTGGTTTTATCTGATGAAATGAAATCCATACCTATTCTTTTTGCTAATTAAGACCCCCTTTTTTTGCAATATGTGTCTCTTGGAGGCAAATTATGTCTAATTTCTATTTTGCTATTACATGCTCAATCCGATTGCATTTGGCTTTACAGTTCAATCCATTCACATTCCAGCTCAGTATTTTAAGATTGGCCATTGTCAGAGTCAGTTGCAATATCTGTTTTTTCTGGTGTAGTGCCTTCCAATGCTAACTGCTCCAAGGCCTCTTTTTGTTCAGCTCAAGGTTCTCCCCTGTCTTGTTTGGAATCTAAGTCTCTCCTGTATTTGTCAAAGAACTCTCTCACCTGAAACTCTGATGTTAGCCTATATCTCCTTTTCAGGTATGTGAAAGAAATGCCCTCTGGAAATTCCCATTTGTATCTGATAGCTCTCCTGAGTGCTGTTGTTAAAAACCTATATTTGATTCTTCTAAATCTCAATTTCAGTGGGATCTCCCTAAAAATGTCTACTTTCTGTCCAGCAACCACGAGATTTTTTTCAAAGCTGTTCTGAAGGATTGCATCCTTCACTCTTTTTGTTACTAATGTTAATAAAACATCTCCTGGCTGCATCTGTTCTCAACTTTCGATCTAATTCTGAAACAGCTCTCTGAAAGTCCATCCAACCAGTCTTTACTTTCTCCCATCCATTCTGAGATTGTCTGTGTAACAAATGTCTCCAAATTTGGCTCTGTGTCAGATTCTGGAAGGCCTCTAATTCGTAATGTCCTGTCTCTTTCCCTTAGCTGCAAGAGGAGGATCTGGTCCTCCAATTCATTCTGCTTCCCTTGAACCCCTTCCACAGTTCCCATCAACCCTTTTTGTTTCTCTCTTAATTCTCCTACCTCCTCTTTTAACTTTTTCTAGTTTGTCTACTTTGGTTTCCAATTTGTTGACCTTGTCTCCCAATATCCCAAATTGCTCTTTCAAAACTCTTCAAATTTTCAATTTCCCTGTGCACTTGTTCAATCAATGTTTGATTGGATTTTTCCATGTCACTGTGAACCTGTTTTGTAAATTCTTGCATTGATTGAACCATTTCTTTCCTGAATTCCAAAAGTTGCTGTGCAAGAAGATCTGTTTGCTCTCTCTCCCCTTTATCTCCTGTTTCTCCTGTTTCACTAGCCCTTCTAGCGGCCGCTGCAGCTGCAGCTGCCACTTTCCTGGTTGTTGTTCCCTCCTTACCCAACATGTCTTATCAGTTGGTTCCCAGTGTTTTTTGAGTTGTTCAAGGTCACACCTGCAAGTTCCGGCTCTATCTAGCCATGAGGTTGTTTCCCCCCTCCCAGACTCTTTCCAGTTTCCCTTTCCCTTTTGTCTGCCTTCTCCCTCCCCACAACAGCAAATCACACAGTCATATAACAAAAAAGGCAGAGAGAAATGAAAACATCCAATAAATCACAGGAGATATAAAATGTACAATTAAAAGGGCAAAAAAATAAGAAAGTAATTTAAAAGTCCATAAAGCAAAAAGATGTTAGGCCAGTTCAGTTTCAGATTTATGTCTTTAAAAACAAGGTTATTCTTTAATTTGTCCTTATCTACTTGTAATTGTCTCAAACAGTGGTGACTTGCAATAGTTCCAGAATTTATATCTCCATTTTATTTCTTATATGTAATCCCATGGCATTTTGTCTTGTTGTTTAATTCACAAACGTGCTGGAGTTTCAATCGACAGATTTTTCTTGTTTCCTGCTTGGCAGGGTGTTGGACTTGATGGCCCTTGTGGTCTCTTCCAACTCTATGATTCTATGATTCTAAGCTCTTTCAATCTCTTGGAGTATTAAAGTTACTTTGGAAGCTGTTCCAGACTCTTTCCACTTTCTGTGGTTACCCCACAGAAGTGCTGAGAGTCCCCTGCTAGCTCCCTTTCTTTCCCCTTTTCCTCTTCTGCTCCACCAATTTTTAAAAATACTGTTCAAATTCTTCCAGCTGTCAGTGGGTTTTTAACTTTATAATCCAATAGGTTACTTGATAGTTAATATATATATTCATTAGAATTAAATGTTTCAACTCTCCGTTGCTGTAGGCAGTCTCTGTGTCCCATTCACACAAAAAATCCCTTTGCAGAGCTCATCCGCAGAAATCGGAAGCTGACTTCCTGTTTTGCTTTCGTTTCGCCAAATAAACTTTTTAGTCTCTAATTTTTAATTTTAAATGTTTTATTTCACATTTACCTCTAATTGGAAGATCTGCTGCTTCTGGTGACAAATCATAGCTTCGGCAGCAGGCTGTGTTGGAGTTGAGAGCGAACTCAAGCCCCTTCCCTCCCACACGCACAGCGGCAGCTGGGAGATGTTCAGGGGGCGAGTTTTTCCACTGCTGGAGCCCTCGGGTCCCCACTCTTCTGTGGGGGGGGGTTGGGGTGCGCTGAGCTCTAGCGCCACCCTCCACGCCTTTCTGTCCACTCCATGTTGTGGACGACACTTAGCACATTGCCATTGTCCTCAGCAGTAGACCGGAAGTCCGCTACCAAGAAAGTATTCATACTGACTACAGTGGTACCTCTGGTTACGTACTTAATTTGTGCTGGAGGTCCAGCACGCCACCACCGTGCGATTTCTGTTCTCATCCTGAAGCAAAGTTCTTAACCCGAGGTACTATTTCTGGGTTAGCGGAGTCTGTAACCTGAAGCATATGTAACCTGAAGCGTATGTAACCCGAGGTACCACTGTACTTCTCTCATGAGCTGCAGCCTTTGCATTTTGTTGTATGTGCCACTGAAAACCTCATAATGGAAATCCAAGCTGATATTTAATATATTGAGCCAGCATTCAGTGCACTGCTTGCACTTTTCAGGAGCCTACTATTCCCTTGCCCCATTACAGTAGCTTAGAGGATATAGGCCTTCTATCTTCACACGGATGGGCACTTAACTAGCTGCTGCTATAGAAAAATCACCTGCCTCTCAGAATCTTGAAGAAATGGTTTTGTTTTGCCATGCAGGCAGCTGGAGAGAAACAGGATAGAAAGGTCAAGGCATTCTTAAACAACTTTGACTCATGATTAGAGCATAACTTGTAAAGCAAACGGCCCCCTCCACTGCAGCAGGCAGGACTTTGTTGGGAGCTTTGCATACCAACGTTAACACTTTTTATAGTAAGTTAACCTCCGATTCCTTTTAGGTTAGGATTTTAAGCAAGAAGATTGATTTTAGCGATATTCAATCCAGATGTGGTTCCAAGGATAACATCACACATTCAGCAGGGGGAGGAAATGTAAGTAAAGATGGCACCTGGCAAGGTACCCTGGGCCACTTTGGTGACCCTCCTCTGCACAGCCTAGTCCTTTGTGTCTTCCTACCAAGCACTCTTTCCCTTCTTGCTAATGTTTCACAGACACCTTGGTCTAGTGATGTGTTCAGCATTGTGTGTTGAGTGGTGGGTATCTCCATCCTTCCTCACAGACCACAGCAAATTTCCCAGTCTCAGTCAAAGCACTCTGCTCCACAAGACACTGACTCAGCCAACTGAAATCCACAACTATTCAAGGCCTTATAAAAAAAAGAAATCCCAGTCCTTACAGGGCTGAAAATGTGAGAAAATATTAAGGCTACAAAAATAAGAGTTACGCTTGCTTAGCAATCTGGAGGTAAGGCTAGCAATATGTCCTTAACACATGGTAGTGTTTCCTGACCAGGTAGCAGCCAGGTGGCTTAGCAAGAATAGGGGAATATAGCTGTTGTAGACCCACCATTGTGTGACTTCATTTCACACTGAAATCAGAGCAAACTCGTAAGCCATATAATTTCTGGATATGCTTGACCCATTTGCACCATCTCATTTCATGGTGGGTCCAAAAGGGTGAATGAACCTTAAGTCTATCACATATCTAAGGCAATATCTGTAGTAGCACCCCCAAATGCCAGGAACATTGTAAGGAAACATGCCAGTTTATGCTTCAGACACATCTGTAGTTTTTCTCTTAGAGGATATCATAACCTTTTTAAAAAAGGTTAGCGAGACCAAATCGGGCCTTAGAAAGGTGGAAGTGTCCTTATGTAGCTACAGAAGCACTGAAAAATATTCCAATCAGAAATCCAGTTAAGCCACAGAAGGCAATCCTGGAACTCTGTGCAAAAAGGAAATAGAAATATGTCATACAGTTCTCAGCACACAGCACTGAAACAAACTTTCTTTCACATGAAAAAACTTAGGAAAGAACTTCACTCACCTTCCTGATTTACAGTCTTCACTTTACTAATGAAAAACCTTTAACATGGTTCTGCTAGGTTCAAATGGGAAGCTTGCTGTATTAATCTGGGTGTTTCCCTCCTTTGTGGCATGATTGTATACTACTAATCATCTATTTTCTTACAGTATCTTTCAGAGTCAAGGCACATTCATTTCCAGGTTTTATTTTCTCATTCCCAAGATATATTTTTGTATATTTTTAACAGGTGCAGATCGTAACCAAGAAGATAGACTTAAGTCATGTGACTTCAAAATGTGGCTCACTAAAGAATATCCGTCACAGGCCAGGTAAGATGGAAATTCTCGGGGGGGGGGGGAGAGAATTTTGCAAAACACGGATTTTCCAGGGTACCTGATGTCCATAATAAGTACTCAGGCACTGTAGGAAAATTACATTTCCTGGGGTCCCTGTCATCTGGGGTGTTGTCATTGCCACATTTGAGAGTGAAGGAAGCCTCCAGAAAAACACCTCCACTGCCACTGCCAGATAAATGTGAAACAAAGAAGATGGCTGTCCCTCCCTATAGCACCTCTGCTGTGGGTTTGCATATTTCCCATGGTATTTTCTTTTGCTAATCTCATGTACCACTTACTAGGTTATAGAGGCCATCCATTTAATATGCATATTATTGTGTTAATATGGTTTTGGAGCTACTCCCATTCCTGATCCTGGGTAAGCAATGGAAAGGAAAATGGAGCAGGGAGATTAAGGGAAGGCAAAAAACTCATGCCACTTTCTTCCCTAGTCACAGTTCATGCACTCTCAGGTCTTCTTCCCCAAACCCAGAAGGATTCTTCTGTTGAAGTGTTTTATATAGGCACTCTCTTAACACTCTCCGTCCATTATGCAATGATTAACCTTGGTTTTTGTTGTGGTCTGCTTCCATGTAAAGTTTTGGTTTCTTTTCCAAACCCCTGACACTAAAAGTTCACACAGGAGCATTAGCTTATTCCAGTTTTGACATTAGGCACTTGCATACATGACTATCTCTCTCTAATTGAAAGCCATTTACAAATGATTTCTCATTCTGAAGTACACAGTGCCAGCTGCCCACACAATGAATGGCCTGATCTGCACATCATGGAAAGCCAAACTATGCTTACCAGGACTGCACAAATGATCTGGCTCCTGGAGGGGAGATTGTACCCGCTGTGCTTCTCTCCAAGCCTTTCCACTGAGCACAGCATAGCAGCCACAGCAAAGTTTGGCTCAGCGTGTCATCCTAACCCCATGATCATTGTTAAGGAGGAAAGTATGTGTGTTGAAAAGTGCTTCAGTCACAGTTGGAGAGTCTTGCTGTATTTTCTGACTTAATTTTCCTCCCATAACATCTAGGTGGAGGGCGAGTGAAAATTGAGAGCGTGAAACTGGATTTTAAAGAAAAGGCCCATGCCAAGGTTGGCTCGCTTGACAACGCTCACCATGTACCTGGAGGAGGCAATATCAAGGTAAGGCGCTGCCACTTCTACTTACTGAAACATTCATTCTGTGCATCATCCAGTTGCTTGTGAATACCCTGGATATCCAGACTAAGTGGTTCCACTGAAATCAGCAGGACAAGTTAGTTGTGATCCAAACCTTTATCACCAGCCTGTTTATTTTTTTATTACATAGGCACTGCACAATTTGTCTTTTGAGCCCAGGAATTTCTCAAACTGGGAAGATTAGCTCTAACGGCAGCAAGCAGGCCCAGGGGCTGAGGTGGGGCTTCTCTTAGGGAAGGCAGAAATACTTGTGAGGACTGGGGATTCATCCGGTGTTGTGGTCAGCCATGTCATATATACACTAGAGCAGTGTTTCCCAATCTTGGGCTTCCAGCTGTTTTCAGACTACAATTCCCATCATCCCTGACCACTGGTCTTGCTAGCTAAGGATGATGGGAGTTGTAGTCCAAAAACAGCCGGAGGCCCAAGGTTGGGAAACGCTGCACTAGAGTATGATAGCCTGAGGTGGGACAGCAGGTATCAGCTCCACCACTCACTTCACATCCTCAACCACATCATAGCTGAGTAGAGTTGCAGAAGTAGAGGTGTACAATCCCCATGAATCTTGAATCCATGGAATAAAACTGTTGAGGGTCCCCCCCCCAAAAAAAACTTTTGTGTGTGGAAAAACCAGGCATTCATGGGAAATTTGAATATATGCCATTCTACTTACTTTATCAAAGGTCAAATTGCTTTGCTGCTTTAATATGAAATGTTCTTATATAAAACTTAGTGCATACAATTATACTGGGGTATATTCATAAATGTATATATATGACTTGGGGTTCAACCCAACCAAACAATTCTGTAATTTTATGTTGTGAACAACCCTGTGATCTTCAGATGAAGAGAGGTATACAAATTTAATAAATAATAATTATAACAACAACAATGATTATGGATATATCCAGTATTATAGATGAAGCTGCAAACTGTTGTACCTTAACGTACTTAGTTATGTCTTGGATTTTGCCAGCTGGGAAATAAAGAGAGGTGAGAAACAGAAAGCTGTAATTCCTATAGTTAATGTTTGGCAACAAGGATTTTTGGGGGGTGGGGGTTAAAGGAATTGTGTGTGCACAGCCTTCAGTTCTTTCCAAAGAAAACATTTTATCCTGATTTATTTTGTATCTTTACAAACTTCTTTCTCTTTAAGTAGAGGAGTAAGGTTGCCTAGGAAAAAAGGTAAAAGTAAAGTGTACTCAGAATGGCATTAAATATGAAGGCAGTTAACATTATTTTAATAAGATCAGTGAAATTTCTTACAGGGGTTTGCCCATCTACAAATTCCCAATGAAGTCCAGCTGAAGAGGAGCTGCTCAGGCAAACGTCTATGAAATTAGAGTCATGGAATTGTAGAGTTGGAAGGGACCCCGAGGGTCATTTAATCCAACCCCCTGCAATGCAGGAATCTCAGCTAAAGCATACAGGACAGATAGCCTTCCTAACACCTCTCCTGGGAGTCTGTTCCACTGTTGAGAAGGTCTTATGATGTTTAGTCAGAATCTCCTTTCTTATAACTTGAATTCATTGATTTGGGTCCTACCCTCCAGAGCAGGAGAAAACAGGCTTGCTCCATCTTCCATGTAACAGCCCTTTAGATATTTGAAGCTGGCTACCATATCTTCTCTCAGCATCCTCTTATCCAAGCTAAACATATTCAACTCCCTCAACCATTCCTCCTAAGGCTTGATTTCCAGACACTTTATCATTTGCACATGTTCCAGATTGTCAATATCCTCCTTAAATTGTGGTGCCCAGAACTTGACACAGTACTCCAGGTGTGGTCCAGCCAGGGCAGAATAGAGCAGTACTATGAGTTCACTTGATCTGGACACTAGACTTCTGTTGGTGCAACCTAGAGTAGGATAAGTACCGGTATTTTTTTGCTGCTGCATCCCTCTGCTGACTCACGTTGTACTTGTGGTCTTCTAAGACTCCTAGATCCTTTTCACATGGCAAGCCACATGTCCTCCATGGAAGTTAATATTATTTTGATAAGATTAATGCAATATATTATGGGGGGAAATTGACTTGGGGAAAAATTGAAGTGAATTTGAGGGGCTCTGCTGAAGTAAAAAATCCATAGCCCTTTCATGGTAAATTAAAATAATATTTATTAAATTGACACTCTTTCTTTGGGGAGCTTCACATGTCTGCAGTCGCTGCGTTTTCTTTAGTGAGCCTGCTTTCTTTGTACAGATTGACAGCCAGAAGCTAAATTTCCGAGAGCATGCTAAGGCCCGGGTAGACCATGGAGCTGAAATCATCACGCAGTCACCAGGCAGATCCAGCGTGGCTTCCCCGCGGAGGCTCAGCAACGTCTCAT
Source organism: Podarcis erhardii (assembly GCF_964252035.2). NCBI lineage: Eukaryota > Metazoa > Chordata > Lepidosauria > Squamata > Lacertidae > Podarcis > Podarcis erhardii. The sequence continues at coordinate 139,459,515 of NC_138497.1, read as the reverse complement.
CCTCCGGAAGCATCAACCTGCTTGAATCTCCTCAGCTTGCTACTCTCGCTGAAGATGTCACTGCAGCCCTAGCTAAACAGGGCTTATGAATTTGCTTCATTTAGCAGTGTTTGAAGTAATAATATTTAGGCATGAGCTCTTGCCAGGAATGGGCTCTGAGCAGGTGTTAACATTCATTCTTTACCATGTCTAAAATTAAGTCACATCCCAAGACTGTAGTAACCATAAAATAAAAACTGGGGGAAAGTTATATATAGATGCAGAAATTGGCCTGATTTCCATTTACAGCAGGAAGACACTGGCTTTTATGTGGGTACAATTGCAGTATATTACATTGGACAATAATTGTCGCTCTGCCCTGTCTTGCATGGAGTACTGTACTATGATACAATGCATTTTTACCTTTCATGTGCCTGAAGGCCATCCATCTACCACTTTTGAGGAGCCTTGTTAAATACCTTGAGTTGCTCATTTTACCATTTTGTTGATGGATGGAATTAAGGAACATCTCCCATTGTAATTTACTAACAGGTTAAATTAAACTGGAGAGTCTGAATACCAGGCAGAAGGGCAAATAAAGATGTCAAAGCTTCAAAAGGGGGTGTGCAGGGTTGGGTTATTTTATATAAGTGGGTAGAAGAAAGAGTCAGTTAAGTTATTAACGTTGTTGAACTTGGATAATTATGTCGGTGTATAGCTGATTCCAATAAATTATTTAACTAATAATTAAAGAAAGTAGTGGGGGGGGGAATCATATGAACTGTACTGGGGAAGTGGCATTTTTCTTTTCTAAAAGCAGCTACTGAAAATAAGCAATGGAATTGTGTCTGATTAGAATGTTGGTTAAGCAGCTAGGTTTGTGTCTACACTACTGGTTTCACATCCTTTCCATCTGTTTGATACAGTATTATTATAGATATATATTTCTCTGTGGCCATTTGTGATATGCCCTCTCATACTTGAATATTCTACTTCTTTATTCACAGTATCTGTGTCTCTTGCACCCTTTGGTGTTGCAATTTTAGGTATGTAAAAGTAGATGTTAGCAGGGTTTTTATTTCCCTATTCAGACTTTTAAAAAATACAAAAAGGCAAAGATCTTTTAGCATGAAATTGCTTTCTGTGACATCTCAAAACTGTGACCCTGTTTTAGTGCCAGATGCAAGTCTCTTCTGTGATACGAGAAAAAATACTCTCCCTTCTTTCTCCTGTACTTCCTCATTCTTTTTTTATTATTATTTAATTCACCATGACTATATGGGGTCCATGCATCTTTTTTAAAAAAAAGTTTTCCAAAAAGATGGATTTGGATTCTAAATTAATAAAATAAAACAATGGTTCATTTTTTGGCATTTTTTAAAAATCCTGCAGTAAGAGTGGAATATAAAGTTATTTATTTATTTATTTATTTTCTTTTGCTAAAGTTGAAATTCCAAGAAACAATGGGGGAGTTTAAACAGAAGTCATTTCCATTCCTTTAATGGCATCTTTGCATAGATGTGCTCAGATGCCTCCGGAGAATGATGCTCTGGAGAGATGCATACATAATGCATGTTGATTACTGGTAACATAATTAAATAAGCTTCTTATACAGCATCACCAAGGTGATGGAACTGATAAATAAATCTGCAGAATGCATATGTTGAACATAAAAAGTATATGACAAGTGTGTGTAATAAGAAATAAGACAAGAACACCTAGACATTAAAACAAGTGGAGTCTAGGGGATTTCCACCACTGCCACATGGACACTAAGAGAATATTGGTGGTATGGTAATATGACACATAAGTGGACAAATGTCTACTCATGTTATGTATGTTAGCTTTGACTAGATGATAATAATTACTTATTTCAACCTGCAGATCAATTGCTCATTTCCTTATAAATTCACCTGCATAACATTTGCATGCTCTCAAGCTGAACACTCTCAAGTACATGAACAGTTCATTAGGATGATTTTACATGTTGGAAGCTTTTTGAAAAGGGCTACCTCTTCAACACCTTAATTTACAAAATATGTATCCAGTACTGATTTTAAAATGGTTTTTAAAGACAGAAAACATCAACCATGAGTCTTGGTAGCACCGTAAAGACTAAAACAATTACCATGGCAAATGTTTCAGGGACTAGAACCAAATTATCAGATGCACAGATCAGACTTCCAATATATTCCAGTACTGTTCCCTTAGTTATGGAGTTCCATAAAATTAAATTAGATCATGAATATTTAAAAAAGCTTTCTAAATGGCATCAGCTTATTTCTAATAGGTAAAACTTCAGCAGTGTATTGTAGAGCTTGTTCAAATTCCATGGAATGAATGAAAGCCTAAGTAATACCCTTATACATTACATCCTAAAAGCAATCTCATGTTGTAAGATGCCTCATTCAGTTTATGATGCAGTCATATAATTAATAAAAAAACCTAGCTTAGACACCAGTGCATCAGGAGGACTCTTATGGCTGTGATGTTGCTTAGAATAATCGTACAAAATACAAACACTAAGAACAAAAGAAGAGCTCTGCTGGATCAGACTAGGGGTCCATACCACCACCGCTTCATGAAAAAAAAAATAAAGGCAAAAGAACAGTATTTTTAATGAAATGTTGTCACTCTGACTCTATGCCATTGGTTCTTGCAGATTAGCCTCTTAGTGTTTTTACATCTTTTTCCAGTCTTAGAGAGAGTGCCCAAGGTACTACTGAACCTCACGTGGACTGATGCTGATTGCCAGCCAGTCAGAACAGTGTTTAATCTGTGACTATTTTGTATTCTGCTTTTTTGGGATATAAACACATTCTAGATGGTGAAGTTATTTATTGAGTATATATGTCCAACGCTACTGAGTCATTAATTTCATGCTGCAAATTTATCTTTCTCATCTTAAAGAGAAGTCCTTGTAATCGATAATCATCCTTCCATAGAAAGTTGCAGAATTTTGCTGAAGTCGTACAAGTTGAAGAGCCAGCAGGAGATCATGTTATTATTAAAAGAAATGCACACACTATGTTACAGGACTCTAGATTTTTGCTGGGGTGGTAGCGGGAGGGGGGGGCAGCCAAATCTTAACTTCCCATGCCTAAGCTTCATTTAAAAGCTAACAGCACAACAATTCAGGGGGGAGTTATCTTGTGCAACAGCCACACAAGGGCACTGCTCTTCTTCAAGTCAGCAAGATAACATTTTGCTGGATTGTGCCCTATTGTAATTATCGGAAAACACGTCTTTGTCGGTTTTATGGAGCTGGCACTGTAACACTGACTAACAAGCTCTTGTAAGTTAAAGTATAATGAAGTAATGTGCACTTAGCAATTTGTGGAGAAGATGAATAAAAACATGTAGGGCTGCCATAGATGGTTCAATCAAGAAAACATCTGTCCCTTGGGATCCCTCTGTTTCTCTCTGCTTACATAGCATTTGCTTCTGTGGAATCCTAGGCATGATGAGACAAAAAAAAGACAGGCAGGCAGGCATTTTTTTGTCCAGCAACAGTAGTCCAAGCTGCTAATTATAAGGGTAGTCCTTTTGCCTACTGGGATATTATCTATAGAACATATATGGCATTAGACATCTAACCGTATGCTCTCCTATACAGCTGCAACCTTTCTCTTCATAATGGCTGTTTGCAAATATCTATGTCTGCCTAATGTACGTCCCGAAGGATCCAAAAATGTGGACCACCAAGTCACAATAAGCATGCAAGGGGCTTTTCTGTAGTCCTGAATTCCAGACTCCCTTCCAGAAGATATAATGCAAAGCAACATACAGTGGTGCCTTGCAAGACGAAAAACGCGCAAGACCAAAGAGTTTTCCGTTTTTTGAGTCGTTCCGCAAGACGAATTTCCCTATGGGCTTGCTTCGCAAGATGAAACGTCTTGCGAGTTCTTACGAGTTTGTTTCCTTTTTCTTAAAGCCGCTAAGCCGTTAATAGCCGCTAAGCCGTTAATAGCCGCTAAGCCGCTAATAGCCGTGCTTCGCAAGACGAAAAAACCGCAAGACAAAGAGACTCGCGGAACGGATTAATTTCGTCTTGTGAGGCACCACTGTAAAAGAGGAAGCTGGAAGCCAAAGCTTCAACCTAAGCCAGGGCTGCAGTCTCAGAGCTGCTAGGCTGACCTAAGCCCACCAGCAGCTTGGTAGACCCTCTGGTTTCGCTGCCTCCTTAGAAGCGTAAAAACAGGGTAGTAGTTGTTGAGCCCCCAAAAGGACACCCACCCACAGTTGACCGGGTGTGATCAGCTTGGTTGTGCAGGCCTATCCAGAAACTGCTCTAGAGCTTTCTCTCTCACGCACAGCTGCTCCTAGCAAATTCCATTACAAATGAAGCAGATAGTGAGTTTGCAGATTTGGTAAGGCCATGCCTAACAGTCATTTCAACTTTAGCAAAGAGAAACATAAAATTGCCTTCTGTGTGCTGGGATTCCCCTCCCCCTTTCCCTTTTTTCAAAAAGAAGAAGGAGGAAACAACAGTAGGCCATTACAAAGCCTGTGTAGCCATTTCTTTTCCTGGCAATTCTAGAGCCTGTTATCATAAAAGAGGCATTTCTTGAATGGCTGGTGGTAGGTAGTTCATGTTTTTCAATCCAATTTGCAATTGTATTTGTTGCTGTATAGTGATTGTTTTGCAAAATAAAATGGCTTGTCATCTAATTGCTTGCACCCAGTCTTCTTTCTTTGCATTTCTCCCCTCCCTCCCCCAGTGGGGTTCTTAATATATCAGCATCCTCACCTGATTTGTCTTTGCAAACTTTCTCCTTTTAATAATGACTCTCGTTAGTGGTGCAGATGGGCAGTTGGGCACTCTAGTCCTAATGGCCTAAAGGGCCAATTCAGGACCCTTGCCTGCAATTTTTTTACTTCAGCACAACGTTTCCTCAGAAGTAAACCCCTTGCCTGCAGTGCGGTTGGCTCCCAGGTAGGTGGGCTTAGGATTGCAACCTGCGTGTTCCTGGTCAAAATGGAGGCCTGCTTCTTCCTGAACTAGGAAAGCTGCTGCCCGGCTGTACCAATTCCAGCAGAAATTTGATATTTGCAAGACAGAAAAGAAGGAAACAGGTAACGGGGGGGCGGTGGGGGGGGAGAGAGACCTTCTAGTTTTCTGTGTGTTGAAGCGAGTATTCCCTCATGTGAGCACTCTCCTTACAGACTGAAGCAGGTAGTGTTGTTGGCTAGCCTAGTATTTATGATGTTTGCCTCAAATATGAGGTGAGCATAGGTTTTAATCCATCAGAGTCGTGCTTTTCTTGCCCTCCTCCCAGCTTCCAATATCTTTCCCTCCTTTTCCCATCCAACCCAATGAACAGTGCTGCTACTTCACAGAGAGAGAAAGATTTATTTGCAGCAGCCACTGGCCTTCACAATTGGAGCAGGAGGTAAAAATGTGTGTAAGCAGGGAATATTAATCAAACTAAATCAAAGCACCAGCCATTGTGGTTTGTATACAGAATAGAAACACTAAGCAGGTAGAATTGCCAAGCTCCAGGGCCTTTTTTTTCTTTCAGCTGGAACTTTCTGGAACTCTATTCTGAACTACAAGGAGAAAAGTCAAATAATAAGTGTGCAAATGTTCAGATTGAGATAATGGGCCAATTAATTCTTTACACTAAGCTGTGTACAAAGAGCAAACTGACAGCACATGAACCACCATTTTCGCCTCTCCGCAGAGGTGTGCATTGGCAGGATGCCACGGATTCCCCCAACCCTCCTTTGGCCTTGGGGAAATGTCATTTGGGCGGCTGGAAAAGGCCTGGCAGCAGAGCAGGTGCCAAGATGGGAGCGAGGAGAGATTTCTCTCCCACATGCCATGGTAAGTCGGAACGAGGCCTAAAGGGTCTGGAAGGGTTGGGCACTTGCTGCCCTGGGCGGGATATAAATGTAATAATAATCCAAAGTATTTCCTGAATTGAATCATAGAATCATAGAGTTGGAAGAGACCACAAGGGCCATCGAGTCCAACCCCCTGCCAAGCAGGAAACACCATCAGAGCACTCCTGACATATGGTTGTCAAGCCTCTGCTTAAAGACCTCCAAAGAAGGAGACTCCACCACACTCCTTGGCAGCAAATTCCACTGTCGAACAGCTCTTACTGTCAGGAAGTTCTTCCTAATGTTTAGGTGAAATCTTCTTTCTTGTAGTTTGGAACCATTGCTCTGTGTCCGCTTCTCTGGAGCAGCAGAAAACAACCTTTCTCCCTCCTCTGTGTGACATCCTTTTATATATTTGAACATGGCTATCATATCACCCCTTAACCTCCTCTTCTCCAGGCTAAACATGCCCAGCTCCCTTAGCCGTTCCTCATAAGGCATCGTTTCCAGGCCTTTGACCATTTTGGTTGCCCTCCTCTGGACACGTTCCAGTTTGTCCGTGTCCTTCTTGAACTGTGGTGCCCAGAACTGGACACAGTACTCCAGGTGAGGTCTGACCAGAGCAGAATACAGTGGCACTATTACTTCCCTTGATCTAGATGCTATACTCCTATTGATGCAGCCCAGAATTGCATTGGCTTTTTTAGCTGCCGCGTCACACTGTTGGCTCATGTCAAGTTTGTGGTCAACGAAGACTCCTAGATCCTTTTCACATGTACTGCTCTCAATCAAGCCAGGTGTCACCCATCTTGTATTTGTGCCTCTCTTTTTTTTTTTGCCCAAGTGCAGTACTTTACATTTCTCCCTGTTAAAATTCATCTTGTTTGTTTTGGCCCAGTTCTCTAATCTGTCAAGGTCGTTTTGAAGTGTGATCCTGTCCTCTGGGGTGTTAGCCACCCCTCCCAGTTTGGTGTCATCTGCAAATTTGATCAGGATGCCCTTGAGTCCATCATCCAAGTCGTTGATAAAGATGTTGAATAAGACCGGGCCCAAGACAGAACCCTGTGGCACCCCACTAGTCACTCTTCTCCAGGATGAAGAGGAACCATTGATGAGCACCCTTTGGGTTCGGTCAGACAGCCAGTTACAAATCCACTGAGCGGTAGCATAGTCAAGACCGCATTTTACCAGCTTCTTTACAAGAATATCATGGGGCACCTTGTCAAATGCCTTGCTGAAATCAAGGTAGGCTACATCCACTGCGTTCCCTTCATCTGCCAGGCTTGTAATTCTGTCAAAAAACGAGATCAGGTTAGTCTGGAAGGGGGGTAGTTAATTCTAAGGCAGTCTAAGCTACCAGGCACTCGCCCTTAAATCCTTACTGTCCTGACACAAGTTTCTGCCTCAGTACACAAGATACATTTAAAGAAACACCACATCAATTGATCCTGGGAACTAGTTTACCCCTAACGGAGCTACAGTTCTCAATACCCTTAACAAACTACACTCCCCATGATACTTTAGGGGAAGCTGTGTGTGCTCTTTTATGTATGGCATTCACAGCTTACCCTTGTATTGTCCCTATCGGCCCAGTCACAAGTTGAATAACCAACAAGGTGCTACCAGGATGCGAGGAGGCTGCTGCTAAGTTGTGCAAGAATTAGTTATAGGAAAGGACCACACAGAATCAGGATCCTATACCATGTTTTTCTTTGTGTCCCCATGTATAAAACGACCCTTATTTTTTTGAACCCCAAATTAAGAAATCAACATTTTATGATTATGATGAAATGATTGGCAGTTCCGGCAGCTTCTTCATGGCAGCCGTGGGAAGGTAAGTAGTGTTTTTGTAACCCCTGTGCATTCCCCATCCGTGTATAAGACAACTCCCAATTTTTGGCAGATTATTTAAAACAAAAAACATCGACTTATACATGGAAAAATACGGTAATTGTAAAGTTGTAAACTAGAGGCCCAAAGGCCATCTACTTCAACCCACATGCAATGCAGGAATCTCAACACATGGTCCCCTGCCCAATTTGAAACCATACCGGACGCTGCTCAGCTTTGCAAATGTGCTAGCAGTTTTACTGCCGCACTGCTAGGATTGTTTCTAAAGGAAAGTGACAAAGCCCAGTTTTTACTGAGCACCCTCTGGCACACAGCCCTTGCAAATGCAAAATGTTGGAAGGAAAAGGGCAGCTGTGGTTAAACACTGCTGCTAAGCAAACCACATTCCACACATGTTCATAGGACTCATCTTTATTCATTGTTGCGATGCTGCTTCCTGCGTGAAAGCCCTGATAATAATGTTGTGCATTTTTTAAATACTTGTGCCTGCACAGAAGCACACACGCACAAATATACAGAGCATACTGTCCGTGATAGTTTTTCCTCAAACAACAATTTGGCTAAATGTTCTATATCCTTGCAGTATAATCTAGAGTGAGGCAGGTTGTTGTTGTTGTTGAAGCAAACAAGCCGCCAGGGGGTGCTTTAATAAGCATTTAAAAGGCTACTCTAAAAAGCCAACTCTTCAAAGCTGTTGATCTAAAACTGAGGACAGAACTGTGTGTGACATTACTTAAGCAAATACATGTATTCACAGTAACTAGGTAGTAGGGTGGTTGGTTTGATGCTTAGGGGAGAATTAGCAGGGGCAGGTTCCTGCTCCTGCCATTTCTTCCCTGTAAAGTTGCTCCCCTCCCTGCAGGACTTAATTCCAGTCTTGGAGCCAAATGTGGAAAAATGGATTAGAAACAACTGAGGAGGCATATACAAGGAACAATTGTTAGAAATGAAGAGGATTAATCATCCCAACTCAGCCTGCCAATTTCCCCTTCCAAATACCCTCTGCCCCCACATCAGTGTTAGGAGGCAAACACAGGTAAGTGAAATCCATAAGGGCTGAGTGGGTTTGAGAACTACTTGCTTTGTAACACTCCCTTCAGGTCCTGTCCCTTGAGCTTCTACTTGAACTTTAGAAATAAAACAGCTGCAAACAGGGGGAAATGAGACAGGCCTGTCCACAGAGCAGTAAAAGGTACTGTAGAAATATATTTTGGTGCAGTTTTCTCAACATCAAATATTTTGATCTAGTTCCGCTTTGGTTTATATGCCCTAAAACTGATCCACCTCAACAAGACTACTATTTTTGCACAGATATTTTTTATTTGTTTCCTTGTTTGTACCCCACCCATCTGACAGGGATGCCCCAGCCACTCTGGGTGGCTTCCAACATATATAAAAACATAATACAACTTTAAACTTTAAAAAGCCTCCCTATAGACAGTTACAGATAGGTAGCCGTGTTGGTCTGCCATAGTCAAAACAAAACAAATTCCTTCCAGTAGCACCTTAAAGACCAACTAAGTCAGTTCTTGATCTGAAGAAGTGTGCATGCACACGAAAGCTCATACCAAGAACTGACTTAGTTGGTCTTTAAGGTGCTACTGGAAGGATTTTTTTTTGTTTTCCCTATAGACAGACATTAAATATACAGAAGATATTGGTGCTTTATGGTCTATAAAAAGGAATTGGTTAACTTAAAAAAAATTAGAATGAACATAATAATAAAAAGAGAAGGCAATTATTGGCAAGGCATGTGTGTGGAAACTGAAGTCTTGGTACAGTCATCTCCCAGTTATTAAGACTTCAGAAAATACTTCTGGGTGGAGCATAATGGATGGAATGGGGAGCTTTTGGTTATTCCAACCATAGGTCATGCTAAAGACCAACTAAGTCAGTTCTTGGTATGAGCTTTCGTGTGCATGCACACTTCTTCAGATACACACATATCTGAAGAAGTGTGCATGCACACGAAAGCTCATCTGAAGAAGTGTGCATGCACACGAAAGCTCATACCAAGAACTGACTTAGTTGGTCTTTAAGGTGCAACTGGAAGGAATTTGTTTTGTTTTGACTATGGCAGACCAACACGGCTACCTATCTGTAATAGGTCATGCTGTATCTTGAAAGGAGGCTTTCAGCTTTGCTTCTTTTCCACAAACTCTTCAGAGCAATAAAGTTGTTGTTCAGCATTCATTTTGACTTGGCCCTGTACTAACCTTACAGTAGCAATGGAAAATACTGCCTTAGAATTGTTCAACACATTTTAGCAGAATGATTAAACTTGCCACATTTTCTGCAATCCTTCCCACATGCTGGGCAGTGAATTCCAATTTGGCTGATGTCACACACACAGCATGCCATGTCTTTCAGGGGTGTTTGTCAGTGCTTTCTCCTTTATTTGAGGCTGAATAGCCTTGATTTTGTTAGAAGTGCTTTTTCACTGTATGGTGTCGTGTGTGTGTGTGTGTGTGCGCGCGCGCTTGCTGCCCCTCAAAGTTGTAGCTGCTTACTCTGCCTTGCATATACCCCTGCACACTCCATGGTTAAATGAGTCTTTCTCAGTAAACTGATACGGCTTTATGCCATGTAGTGTTATCTATCGGCTGGGTGAGGACTGCAGGGCCTGCTCCCTTCCAGGGCCTTTTCCAGCTGGCCCAGGGGGCGTGGCCCAGGCCCTTATTTGGAACAAACTTTTTGGGAAGGGTGGGAAGTGTTCTGCCATTGCTTCCCTGTTCCAGGTGGTTAATGTGCTTTAAAATGTCCTCAAGCAGTCGGTGGCAATTTAAATTTTTATTTCTTTTTTTCCTTTTTTCCATTGTTGGGGGTGGGTGGGATGGATATTTGGTTGGGGATTAATTTTAGTATAATTGTTCTGTTTCTTTTTGTTGTTGTTTTATTGGTTCTGTATAGTTTGTGTTTTGTTTTGAAGGGGCTAGATCAGGGCTGCCTGGGAGTGGGGCCCCAGTCAACACGATGGCTGGGACAAGTTCCACAGGGGGGGGAGCACTGGGACATCCGATCTCAGTGATCATGGGCAGGAGGCGGAGTTACGCTAAGACCAGACCATGTCATTACCGAGGAGGCAGGTTTAGTCGTTGTTTGAAGACTATCCCTGCCTCCGGGTCTGGCCTTGACCGGATGGATACTGGAATCAACAGGGGAAACCTACATGACCTGAAGGTGTTGCTGTGTAATGCCAGGTCAATGATGAATAAAACCACTGCCATCCACGACCTGATTGTGGATGGAGGATTTGACCTGGCATGTGTGACAGAGACCTGGTTGGAGGAAGCAGATGGGCCTGTCCTTGCTGCTGCTTGCACACCAGGTTTCTCTTACGCACAGAAACCCAGGTCATGTGGGCGGGGAGGGGGGGTTGCAGTGATTTTTAGGAAGTCACTAGCTTGCACCAGGCGTCCTACTGGGAAGATCCAGTTTTCTGAGTGCATGTTCTGGAAGTTGGGCAATAGGGGCAGTACAGGATTCCTTTTGGTGTACCGACCTCCCCGCTGCACCAAGGATTCGGATGGTCCGCCCCCGCCACTTAATGGATCCAAATGGTTTCCAGAGAGTGGTAGGGGATGCTTTATCCCATGTTGATGGCCTTTTAGCTGATTCCCTGGTGGCCCGCTGGAATGCAGAGTTAACCAAGGCTATCGACTGTCTGGCTCCGAAGCGCCCTCTCCGATTGCATGGAGCCCGGACAGCTCCGTGGTTTTCTTCGGAGCTGAGGGCGATGAAACAATCGCTGAGACGGCTAGAGCGTCGGTGGCAAAAAACTCACTCCGAATCTGACTGGACACAGGTTAGAGCTCATCGTCGAGCCTACCAAGTGGCGATAGCGACGGCGAAGACTTTCTTCACCGCCTCTATTGCATCTGCAGAAAATAGTAGCAGGAGACTTTTTCAGGTGGTTCGTAATTTAACGGAACCACCTTTACCACCGGGGCCTTGTAAAGACCCCAAGATCTCCTGCAACAATTTTGCAAAGTTTTTTGCAGATAAAATCACTCATATTCAGAAGGAGCTAGACACCACCGTGGGAGCAGGGCTGGGGCGGGAGAGTGCTAGAGCTCTGTCTGGTCAAGTTGCATGGAATCAATTTCAATCCGTTACCCCCGAGGATGTGGACAGGCTGCTTGGACGCATGAAACCAACCACCTGTCTCCTGGATCCTTGCCCATCCTGGCTAATAAAAGCAAGCCGGGAAGGGCTGGGCGATGGGCTCTGCTTCCCTCTGTGAAGGAACATTCCCAGATCCCAGCTGAAAGAGGCGGTCATTAAACCGCTTCTTAAAAAACCATCCTTAGACCCGGCCAGTATGGCCAACTATCGCCCAGTCTCAAATCTTCCATTCTTGGGCAAGGTGATTGAGCGTGTGGTTGCTGAACAACTCCAGGCACGCCTGGAGGATGCGGACCATTTGGATCCCTTCCAGTTGGGATTCAGGCCTCATCATGGGACTGAAACTGCCTTGGTCGCGCTGGTTGATGAGCTAGGGACAAAGGTGAGAGTTGTTTCCTAGTTCTGCTGGATCTCTCAGCGGTCTTTGATACAATCGACCATAACATCCTTCTGGACCGTCTAGAGGGGCTGGGAGCTGGGGGCACTGTTATACAGTGGTTTCGCTCCTTCCTCCTGGGCCATGTTCAGAAAGTGGTGGTGGGGGATGAGTGTTCAGACCCCTGGGCCCTCACTTGTGGGGTGCCTCAGGGTTCTGTCCTCTCCCCCATGCTTTTTAACATCTATATGAAGCCGCTGGGAGAGATCATCAGGGGGTTTGGACTGGGTGTCCATCAATATGCAGATGATACCCAGCTCTACCTCTCTTTCAAATCAGAACCAGTGAAGGCGGTGAAGGTCCTGTGTGAGTGCCTGGAGGCGGTTGGAGGATGGATGGCGGCTAATGGATTGAGGTTGAATCCTGACAAGACAGAAGTACTGTTTTTGGGGGACAGGGGGCGGGCTGGTGTGGAGGACTCCCTGGTCCTGAATGGGGTAACTGTGCCCCTGAAGGACCAGGTGCGCAGCCTGGGAGTCATTTTGGACTCACAGCTGTCCATGGAGGCGCAGTTCAATTCTGTATCCAGGGCAGCTGTCTACCAACTCCACCTGGTATGCAGGCTGAGACCCTACCTGCCCGCGGACTGTCTCGCCAGAGTGGTGCATGCTCTAGTTATCTCCCACTTGGACTACTGCAATGCGCTCTACGTGGGGCTACCTTTGAAGGTGACTCGGAAACTACAACTAATCCAGAATGCGGCAGCTAGACTGGTGACTGGGGGCGGCCGCCGAGACCACATAACACTGGTCTTGAAAGACCTACATTGGCTCCCAGTACGTTTCCGAGCACAATTCAAAGTGCTGGTGTTGACCTTTAAAGCCCTAAACGGCCTCAGCCCAGTATACCTGAAGGAGCGTCTCCACCCCCATCGTTCTGCCCGGACGCTGAGGTCCAGCGCCGAGGGCCTTCTGGCGGTTCCCTCATTGCGAGAAGCAAAGCTACAGGGAACCAGGCAGAGGGCCTTCTCGGTAGTGGCGCCTGCCCTGTGGAACGCCCTCCCATCAGATGTCAAAGCGATAAATAACTACCTGACATTCAGAAGACATCTTAAGGCAGCCCTGTTCAGGGAAGTTTTTAATCTGTGATATTTTAGTGTATTTTTGGTTTTTATGTAAGCCGCCCAGAGTGGCTGGGAAAACCCAGCCAGATGGGCGGGGTACAAATAAATTATTATTATTATTATTATTATTATTATTATTATTATTATTATTATCATCTAGTACATGATACATACCATGAAAGCTTATGGTTTTGAACAGAAATTAAACCAGTCATCCACATGTGGCATCTGTGCTCTTCTTCACTCTGAGCTGGTGTAGACTTTGTGCCTTTCAGACTTAATCATTCATTTTTTACTTATTTTAGTGTTTTGTTGGAAGGCGCCCATAGTGGCTGGGGTAACCCAGCCAGATGGGCGGGGTATAAATAATAAATTATGATGATGATGATGATGACAATGACAATTAGTATTATTAGTATTATTTTCAGAAAATATTTCCTCTATCTTCATTGCCATCAAAATGGAAATGGAAAAAATAAGATAAAGAAATAAATGCCACATTACAAAAATGTCTAAAGCCAACTGAGCAATCTGTTGGTCCCAGAACCTGCCATGTTCCAGCAAATGTGAAGGGGAAGTGGATTCCAGAAGCAGAAAGTTGGCAAAAGTTCCAAATGAAGGATCCAAGTCCACAAAACCATTTTTGGAAGCAAAATAGATGGTTTAACTTATCTCTACAAATGAGATACCAGTTGAGTGCAAAAATGTGCAATGAGGTTTTTCAAAAAGTTGTTTAGCTCCTGAACTAATGTCATATTCTCTGCCCAGAAGTATCAGTGTGAGCTGAGTTGTTTTCAGAACCTTCTATAGCAATTGCTCATTAAGGCAAATTTGGCATCAATCTCTTTTGGAAACACTGCCTTAAGTGTTTGTTAAAATTGGAATGTCTTTGCGGGCACAGCTGCTGCAACAGATAACTGGGAAATTGTAAGCTTTGAATACGTGTGTGTGTGTGTGTGTGTGTGTGTGTGTGTGTGTGTGTTGGTTGTAATGACCCTATAATCATCACAGTGTATTATGCTTTCCCACCACTTTCATATTTTTATTTGCGCAATCTGGGCCTTATTTTCTAATTCTTTATCTACTCCATATGTCTGGCTTTATGTTTTGCTAAATGCTATGGTAGCTGGATCCTGATTATTTACTGAGTGGGGGCAAGAAAGCAGTCATAAAACACAGCATGAAATGAGTATCATAGCAACTGCATGCCACTCTGTTCTGATTCTGCTGAAACAGAAGCAACAGAGAGGAATATCTGCTGGTGTGTAAACAGCTCTGCTGCAACCCCCTTTCCATCTAAAAGAGAAATATTTTCCCCGATGATCTGTTATGTGAGTATTGGAATGAATCCTTGCTCTGTCGGCTTTTTTGAATGATCTCTGAAGAACAGGCCATGGTGAGCAAGCTGCCGGCATGAGCCTGAACCATTTCTTATAGCCAGCACCATTTTCTTTCTGCCAGAGTTCAGCTTAAGAGCCAGTCTGCATGTTGCCATGGGACTAGCATCCCCATAGCAACTCTACCCCACTGCTTGGATGTATCCTTTAGAACATATCCATGTATGAGTTGAGGCCATCACACTGAGTTTTCCCCAGCCCTGCCAGGGGAAAACCACTGATGAAGACACAACTGTCTCCCACACCTTTTTACCTCCCACTGTCACAAATATTTTATGCTTCCCCTTCCTCCTGCAAAGGGAAAGCTCTTCCTCATCAGTGTTCAAATGTATCTCTTTATCTGAATAAAAATGCTAGTCCCAAAAGAAAAGGGAATCCCATGACAGTTGTGGCTGATGACCAATGGAACCACCGGCACAAGAGTCAGGGAGGCCAACTGTAGAGCAAATGTCAAAGGAGTGGTCAGTAATCACACAGTTCAAAGAGGGAGCTAACTCTTTATTAGCAGAAGCACGACCTCCCCAGACTTGGTTGAGTCAGGCCTAATGAGCACAGCAGCTCATTCCCAGTGGTTTTCCTCCATGAAAATCAGTTGCCAAGACTGAAAGACCCCCACCTCCACTTCAGGGCTTTTTCCAAGCAATCAGAGAATGTGTGTCTGCGCAGTCAACCTTCCCTCCACCATTTTCATGCCTCTCCTGGTTCTGGAGCATGGGGGAAGTGGGAAGGGAGGTGGTCAAGGGGGGAGACACTCGTAACCTTTCACTAGCCTGGCTCAGCTTCTGCCTCTTGGTCTCCCTCCTCCCACTCACCGGCTTCAGCTTCTGCCTCTGATTCTTGACTTCTCTCTGCCACAGACTCACCCGACTCACTAAGCCTGTCACCTCTTCTTCCCAGCCTTCTCCCTCTTCTCCCTGTGACCAGTCATCATTGTCCCACCACCACTCCCCAGACTCTGAGCCTTCATCCCCTGGGGGTTCCCCAGCTGGTTCCTCCCACCATTCCTCTGTGTCCAACCAATCCATAATAGCCAATGGCAGGTGCAGTCAGCTAATTCTAGTTTTATTGCATCCTGTGTCAGAGAAGGAGACTCTGACAGGCAGAGACGAGACAGATACAGTGGATGGAGGGGGAGAATTCCTAAGAGAGGGGGGAGAAGCAGTCAGCCACAGGAATTTGACCTTTGCACACAGAGAGACACAGAGAGCAGAAATGCAGCTGCAAAGCTCAGATAGTGACACACACACAGAAATAGTGGGAGTGCAATCTCCCCAATCTCGTAGACTCATGAGATTAAACGAGAAGCGCAAAACTAACAGGAAGAAAAGGTGGTGCTTTTCTTGTTGGAGGGAAAGGGAGCGGAGCTTAGTTCCGGCAACTGCTATCGGAGGAAAATCTGAAATAATTAACTGCCAGAGTCATCTCCTGTGTGTGGGAGAGACCCAAGCCTGACATCCTGTTCCTTTGTGAATTCAGCAAGGGCAACACTAAGACAAAGAAGCAGTTCCATCTCTGGACTGGATATCAGCAAGAAGGCAGGCAGGTGGTGAAGGCTGAGGTTAGTGGGGCAGTGCCCCAATTGCCCAAATGGAACAGCCTCCCTAGGACTCAACTCCTTTTTCAAGCCCTGGGAACAAGAGATACCTCTTGATGCAACTATCATAGAATTGTAGAGTTGGAGGGACCCTGAGGGTAATCTAGTCCAACCCCCTGCAATGCAGGAATCTCAACTAGATCATACATGACAGGTAGCCATCCAGCCTGTGCTTTAAAAACTCCAAGGAAGGAGAGCCCACCACCTCTCTTGGGAGTCTGTTCCACTGTCAAACAGCTCTTACCACCAGAAGGTTCTTCCTGATGTTTAGTTGGAATCCCCTTCCTTATAACATGAATCCATTGGGTCAAGTCCTACCATCCAGAGCAGCAGAAAACAAGCTTGCTCCATCTTCCAAGTGAAAGCCCTTTAGATATTTGAAGAGGGCTATCATATCTCCTCTCAGTCTTCTCTTTACCAGACTAAACAGACCCAATTCAACTGTTTGTCATAAGGCTTGGTTTCCAGACCCTCTTCTGCACACTTTCCAACTTGTCCTTCTTAAATTGTGATGCCCAGAACTGAATTCCAGGTGTGGTCTGACCAAGGCAGAATAGAGCGGGACCATTACTATAATGGATAATTTCTTCTTTGAAAAACAGAGTCCAAATCATAACTTTTTAGGCAAGAAGATATCATTTATTGTGAAACATGCCTTCATCAGATGCCACATAAAAACATTTACCAAAATAAAAATTTAATTCACAACAAGTGGTTTAAGTGAGATGGAATATGCTATGAAGAGTAAGTACCAGATACTCAGTTCTTATAAGCCCCGTTCAGAAGACATAGCTTGTCCAGTGAATGCATTGGATGGAGCACAGGAGCAGGATTGTGCCTCCTGACCCCTGTGTGTTCAGCTCAGCCTGTTTACAGAACCATTGCATATACAAACTATATGCAGGTAGGAACTGTTTGTGTAAGCAAGACCCTAGATTTTGCGGGACATCCAGATCACACTGAGAGAGTCTAAGACAGGGGTCTGCAACCTTTTTGAGCCATGGGCCGGTCCACCGTCCCTCAGACCATGTGGTGGGCCAGACTATATTTTTGGGGGGTGAACCCACAAATATGTGCCCCACAAATAACCCAGAGATGCATTTTAAATAAAAGCACACATTCTACTCATGTAAAAACACGCTGATTCCTGGACCATCCGTGGGCTGGATTAAGAAGGCGATTGGGCCACATCTGGCTCATGGGCCTTAGGTTGCCTACCCCTGGTCTAAGAGCATATAATTTGTGCACACACAGGTTCAGGTTTAGCTGAATTCACATCTTGTTTTAGCACACATTTAATTCAATTTCAGGGACGCAGGTGACACTGTGGGGAACACTATGGAGAAATGATATAGTACCTTACTTAAAGAGAATTATATGAAAATGAGTGGCTGGGGAAACTCAGCCAGATGGGCGGGGTATAAATAATAAATTATTATTATACTGTAGGTGGTATTTAACACCGGTTAAATTGGGACGCGGGTGGAGCAGTGATCTAAGCCACTGAGCCTAGGGCTTGTCGATCGGAAGGTCGGTGGATCGAATCCCTGCGACGGGGTGAGCTGCTGCTGTTCGGTCCCAGATCCTGCCAGCCTAGCAGTTCGAAAGCACGTCAAAGTGCAAGTAGATAAAGGGGTACCGCTCCGGCGGGAAAGTAAACGGCGTTTCCGTGTGCTGCTCTGATTTCACCAGAAGTGGCTTAGTCATGCTGGCCACATGACCCAGAAAAACTGTCTGCGGACAATCGAGAGCTTGCAGGGCAGCGGCGCGCGCAGTTTGATCCATCTTTTAGATTTAGGGGAGCTAGTCTCAAACGTTTGTTGGGGGAGACATAGGGTTTTTTTTTGGGGGGGGGTTATTTGTCCTGTCTGCATGCTTCTTATGATGGAGGATGCTGTAGCCACCCCCAACGACACGTTCTCAAGATGGAGAGTGAGGGAACAGCTGCAGTCGCCTGCGGTTCCTGCGCAATGTTTGCCATCTTGCCAAAGGTTGCAGGCAGCTTTACCTGCAGCAATTGCATGTTGATTGCCCTCTTAAAATACAAAGTCCAGCAACTGGAGGAACGTGTAGCTACACTCCAAAGAATTAGAGAGCTGGAGCTCTTCTAGGAAGCAACAGAGCACACCGTCTCCACCAAGGAGGAGACAGGGGACTCCCCTGAGAAGGAGGCTAGTTCACCAACACAGGAGCCAGATATATGGAGAAACGTGACTCAAAGAAGTAGGAGGCCCAGGGTTTGCTCTGATTGTTTAGAAATACACAATCGCTTTGAGGTCCTCTCCCCTAGCATGGAAGACGGAAGATCAGACTCCATTTGAGGATCTCTCCCTCATTACAGTCGATCAGGTATATGAAGACGAGCAGCAAAGTCAGTCCTCAGGGAATGTGCAGGCAACCTTGGAACGGACAGCTCACGGAAGAACCCCGACCAAACCTAAGAGGAGGCGTGTAGTGGTGATAGGGGATTCCCTACTGAGGGGAACAGAAGCAGTGATCTGTGGGCCTGACAAGATGTCTCAGGAAGTGTGATCCAGTAAGATCCAAGATGTAACTGAACGACTGCAAGGAATCATAAAACCCACTGACAAATACCCCTTCCTCTTGGTTCATGTGGGAACCAATGACACTGCAAGCAATAGCCTCCAGAAGATCAAAAGAGACTATGAGGCTCTGGGCAGGAAATTGAAGCAATTAAATTCACAAATTGTCATCTCATCTGTCCTCCCAGTTGAACGACGTGGCCCAGGGAGAGAGGGAAAAATAGTGGAAGTGAACAGCTGGCTTCGCAAATGGTGTAAACAGGAACGGTTTGGATTCTTAGATCACGGACTGCAGTTTCTTGAAGATGGACTTCTGGCAAGCGATGGGCTGCACCTCACAACGGTTGGGAGGAATGTTTTTGCCAAAAATCTCAGAAACCTCATCAGGAGGGCTTTAAACTGACTAACGTGGGGGAGGGAGGCAGTGCTCCTGAAGGTAGGAGTCTATCAATTGATGAAGATGATCATCCAAATGTCATAGACCAAATGGAGCAAACAGCACGCAGACCTAGTGGTGGGAGGAAAAAATCCTTAAATAAGGGACACGGGGGAATGATTAATGGACTTCAATGTCTGTACACTAATGCACAAAGCATGGGAAATAAACAAGATGAGCTTGAGCTCTTGGTACAGATTCCTCACTGGTCTTGCAGACAACTTTGTTGTCCAGAAAGTGGGAGAAGCAACAAGAGGAACAGCCATTTTAGATCTGGTCCTAACCAATGTTGATGACCTGGTTAGTGGGGTAGAAGTGGAAGGATCATTAGGCGCGAGTGATCATGCTCTTCTGAAGTTTACTATACAGCGGAAAGGAGCAGCCAAGCATACTAGGACTCAATTTCCTAGTAATACTAAAAGGAAAGGGAGTTCATGATGGCTGGGAGTTTGTTAAGAGGGAGATAGTAAAAGCACAACTTCAGGCAATACCAATGAGACGGAAAGATGGAAGGTGCCTAAAGAAGCCAGGGTGGCTATCTAAAGAACTTTTAACTGAGTTAAGATTAAAAAAGGATGTGTACAAAAAATGGAAAAGGGGGGAAACCACAAAAGAGGAATTCAAACAAATAGCCAGCACGTGTAGACACAAAGTCAGAAAAGCTAAAGCACAGAATGAACTCAGGCTTGCTAGAGAGGTTAAAAGCAACAAAAAAGGCTTTTATGGGTATGTTCGTAGCAAAAGGAAGAAGAAAGAAGCAGTGGGATCACTCAGAGGAGAAGATGGTGAAATGCAAACAGGAGACACAGAAAGGGCTGAACTCCTCAATGCCTTCTTTGTCTCAGTCTTCTCCGATAAAGAAAACAATGCCCAACCTGAAGAATTTGGAGCAAATGATTCAGCAGAGGAAACACAGCCCAGAATAACTAAGGAGATAGTACAAGAATACTTGGCTAGTTTAGATGTATTCAAGTCTCCAGAGAAGCTCCAGAGAAGCGGACACGGAGCAATGGTTCCAAACTACAAGAAAAAAGATTCCACCTAAACATTAGGAAGAACTTCCTGACAGTAAGAGCTGTTCGACAGTGGAATTTGCTGCCAAGGAGTGTGGTGGAGTCTCCTTCTTTGGAGGTCTTTAAGCAGAGGCTTGACAACCATATGTCAGGAGTGCTCTGATGGTGTTTCCTGCTTGGCAGGGGATTAGACTCGATGGCCCTTGTGGTCTTTTCCAACTCTATGATTCTATGATTCTATGATTCTATGACGGCTCCCTCGGCCAGTAAAGTGAGATGAGCGCCACATCCCCAGAGTCGTTCCTGACTGGACTTAACTGTCAGGGGTCCTTTACCTTTAATTCAATTTCACACAGGGAAGTTTGCCTTCTGAAATGGGTGCTAAATGCAGTGAAGTGCAGCAGCACAGAGGACTGTGGCTGGCTTTGTAGCATTCTGTCTACCCCACTCCTAGTTACTGACTTGTTTTGTTGCTATGGAGGGAAGAGCTGAGCTATCCCTCAATGCATGGATGCAGTGTTTTTTGAGAACTTCTTGGGCTCTCGTTGAGAAAAGCAGATGGTTAATCTGGGCTCACAGTCTTGACAGTTTATTCATCCTGATAATTGTGTTGCTTCAATGAATTCAATAAATTATTTTCCCCTGTCTTTGGAGTAATTCTGTTTCTCTAAAGAAAAAATGCCCAGCTGTTTAAAAAGAAAACTGTGTTGCTTTTAAGCTGTGACACCATCTATTGTGTGTCATTACACACTGGAAAATAAAGATTAATCACATGTGAGTAAGACCTGCAACAAAATGTTGCAGTGTATCCTTCTTCCCCAATGCTCCTGTTCAGGATTGTAGCCAACCATATGCTCCTCCCTATACACTGCAAGGGGCTCAAAAAGACCAGTCCATTCTCTCTGAATCCCCACCCCACCATTCCAGTTTTTCTTCTCCAAGTGATGCAACTTCCATGATTCCTGGAGGTAGTTGAGCATGCTTAGTCTTTGGGAATGGGGGTTGCCCTTTTCGCTTTTGTTATTTTTTAATTTTATACTTCTGCAAGTTTCTCAGCAGCCCTGTTTTGATTCTAATCGTGTCAGCACCAGAGTTTACTAGTAGATGGAATGAGATACCCACCCAGCCCCGTCATCACACAGCACAATAACTTCAGAGATATGGCTACAGTTTCTATAATAATAATGATGACAATAATAATAATTAATGAAGATGACTATAAATATAAAAATTCCCAAACACTGGGTAGCAATCTTATAGGGTGAAACTGAGACTCTCTTCTTATTATGGGCTGAAAGAAGACTCCATCTTTAGATTTATTTATTTTTTTCTGTTTCTGCCAAGTGGATTCTAGCAAGAAGTAGCCATTTTCTTGGTCCATGCTAAAGTGAATATGACTTTTATTTATAAAGTTTTCCTACTGAATTGTCAAAATTGAAGTGAATATTTTTAATTTAAAAAATTCTCACAAAAACTGCAATTATTTGGTAAAATATATTTTTCATTTGAAGTTGCCTCTCTTGGATTGCTAATACAGAAGGCTATCTCACAACTGGTTAATGTAAGGAAGCCTTACAATCTGGGGGGAAAACCTGTGACTGGGGCTAGCAGAGCTCACTACAAAACACAATCAACCAAGCAAATCTGTTGGGGGGGGGGATAGTGAGCTGGTGATCTAGTCTGGGCCACTGAGAGAAGAATTAGGATCTTCTGCCTTCATGTGGAAATAAAATTTAAAATAACTAAAAGTTGTCACCCTTGATACGAGCGATGTATTTCATGAGTGTGAAGATAATGTGTGTCCCGTGGTGCTTATTCCCACCATTTAGTACTCACCTAAAGGCTACCCATAGACCAACCACATAGAGATATGTGTTTTCTGGTGGAATCGGAAATCAATTTGAATGAAATGCCTCTTGTCTTATTTTGCTTTTGCTAACCAATTAAAAATATTTGTATACTGTGTCTAACCATTTCTGACACAGGCTCATTAATGTTGCTGAGTGCCACAGCTCTGGTCATTTGGGGTTGTTTCCACAGACATACATTGGGAAAAGTTTGATCTTCAAACAAAAAGACAAAAGACATCTCCTGGGATGCATACCCAGAAATTTAAGAAGTGATTTCACAAAAGCAAGGCAATTTTTGACCATTCCAGGCTGCCTTCTTTGTGCTTTCCAGAAACAGCTGGATACATTTTTGTTCTGACAAAACTTTTCCAACTTGCTCAATAGGTCCCTGCCATATAGATGTCCATTTTGTTTTGTTTTTAAAATAATATTTATTAAAATTTCAATTAAAAAAGGTTACAAAGATGATAAAAAGAAAAAAGAAAAAATACAAATTACAGAAAAAATAAAAACAGTTAAAAATAAGTCCCTCTTTCTATATCTTACAATTCATTTACGTATTTTCATGACTTCCTCACACCTCCCTTTTTTGTATTCCAGTTCAAATAGTTAGTTCAGCAAATCCTTACCCTCTTTGTTTTATCTTAGTTCTTTATCTTCACATATTATAGCATTATATTTTCATCTAATATCAATCCATTTTTACATATTCTTATTTAACCTTATTACTAAAACCGCTTCGTTTCATTCCGACACCATTTTAACATTCATTAATTTTACAGTGTTTCTGTAAATAGTCTTTAAATTTCTTCCAATCTTCTTCCACCAACTCTTCTCCCTGGTATCGGATTCTGCCAGTCATTTCCACCAATTCCATATAGTCCATCACCTTCATCTGCCATTCTTCCAGGGTGCGTAGTTTTGTATTGTTTTAAACTTGCATTATGTTTGTGTGTTTGTTATGTTTGCACACAATGTTTAAATATATTATATATTGGGGGCATAGGTGGAAGGTGATTACTGTAATTGATTGGTTATAATGGCAGTGATAGATCTAGGAGGACCTCCAAACTCCACACCTGCTCTTTCAAGGAGAGTGCAATCCCATCCAGAGCAGCTGTTTAACCCAACTGCCAGATCTGGGCACTGTCCACTGCTTCTTGTCAGCACTCCATCTTATAAAACCTCCTCGTCAGGACTCAACAATTTATTAGCTCTAATCCAGCCTATGATTGCATTCAGGTACCAGTTTAGGACATGTGCAGCTGCTCTTGATTCAGATGTTATAGAGTAATAATATTCATTCCATATAACAAATAATTCATGTATACTGTGTTATCTGTATGATGTTAGGGGCTCTGAGCCTGGCTTCTGCTGGGGAGGGCGGTGTACAAACAAATTCTTCTTCTTCTTCTTCTTCTTCTTCTTCTTCTTCTTCTTCTTCTTCTTCTTCTTCTTCAACTGTGCCTTTTAGTTGGATGGGAAATTCCTTAAACAGCCCTATAATGTGATCCAAACACCGAAATGAGGTGATTGCCCATTGAACTCATTAGAAACATCTTGAGCTAGAGAAAGTTGGAATCAATGGGACCTAAGTTAGGGCAAATCCAATTCTGTGATTGAAGGATCTGAAACAGGAGAGTGCCCTCACCCTTCATGAACACCCTCTTTCCTAGACCCATTCTAAAAAAATAAAATAAATAAAGTAAATAAAAAAGTGACTGCGACCCTGAAGGTAGCGAAGTCTTCCTTTGGAAGCAAGCACCTCCGATTGCTTCACAGTTCTAGCTTTCTGCATCTGATTTATTTCCCCTCTTTCGAAAAAAAATATGGTCGGATTGGCAGATGGACGATTACCTTGCGACAATCTAGCAAGCGCGGGGGGAGGGGGAGCTTTGGGTCATGACGTGTTGGGTCTCTTTGCAGGATGAACTTAACAGTTTGTGGCTATAAGTTAGCGAGGGGGCGCCCAGACTGGGGGGTCTGCTGTGTGCCCCGTGGCCCTGGGAGGCTGGCATCGGCGGGGTCGGCGCCTGGCAGCTTCGCCTGGACCCCTTGGCATCTCGGGCTCACGTCGCTCCGCGCCGGTCGCTGTCCACGGGGGGAGGTGCTGAAAGGGCGAAGGACGCCGGCGCGCTGCAGGCATCCTCTTGTCCTTGGCTGCCGCCGCCTCCCCACGAGCGGCGCTGATTTTCCTCCCCCCGCTGCTTGGCTGCTTCTGCCGCTTCTGCAGCCATTTTGCAACCAGCAGAGCCGGAGGCAGGGGCAGGCTGCCGGCGGAGCCGAGCGATGGGCTAGCAGCAGCTGCTGCGGGCAGGCGAGCCGGCACCATGGTGAAGAGGAAGAGCTCGGAAGGCCATGACCAGGAGAGCGGCCGAGGGGTCCCGCTGCCCATCCAAACCTTCCTATGGAGGCAAACCAGGTAAGAGAGAGTAGGGGGCGCTACCTGCGAAGCCTCGCTGGGGATGGAAAGGCTGGCGACCCCCAAGAAAGTGCCTCCTCCTCCTGCAACAGCAAAAGGGCTCGCCGTCAAATCAAGAGGGCTGAGGCTTTTTCCTTTTCTGATGAGAGTGCTGCGTGCTATAAGGGGTACTTCGCGCTTGTTTTTTAGAATTAAGGTGCTTCCACGTTTTCTCCCCCTCCCTGGCACCTGATGCCGTCCTCCAGCTGCAGTCAGACCCAAAGGCTTCACAGCAGCTCTGCCAGTCCCCTCGGTGAGCCACACTGGTCTGTAGAACCGGTTACATCAGTCGTCCCTGTGAGCAGCACAGTCCAGTAGAAGAAACCCCTGAAGCCAGCTATCAAACATCAGAATGCATCTGCCTTTGAGCAGTGATGCTCTCCCACTGCCACCATGGCACAGCAACAAGCTTTTGCTTCAGAGTGTGGTGAATGCTGGGCTTGTGGAATAGGCTAGTTCACCAGCTATGGCTGTTCCTGTATAGAAATAAGCAACCTCCAGGTTAGATGACTGTAATGCACTGGGGAGGGGGGGGCTGCCCTTAAAGACTGTTCAGAAGCTGCAGTTGTTGGAACCAGAGAACAATTCTGAAGAGTTTTTCACTGGCTGCCTACATGCTTCTGAGCCCAATTGAGGTTTTAGTGTTTATGTACAAAGTCCTGAATGACTTAGGACCCAGTTCTATGAAAGAATGCCTCTCAGCATTTTCCTGCTCAAGATTTAAGACCTACCAGCAAGGCTCTTCTTGTCATTCAATCACCAAGTGACACCTGTGGTGCTTTAGCTCAGTGAGGAGCCTTTTTGGTGCTTGTACCCTGGGGGTGGAAGTACAGCATTATTTAGCTTCTGCTGCCAGATGTAAACCCATTTCTTCCTCCAGGCCTTTAATGGAGCTGGGTGTTGACATGCTGAGCTACCTGGCATTGTTAGATGAAGCAAATTAAGTTATTCAGGTTGAGGTAGTTTTATTGATTTATTGTCTGATTTTATTGTATCTGTTTGTATTGGGTTGTAAAACCAATGGCACTTCTACTCAAAAGAGACCCTATTAAATTAATAAGTATTAATTATTAGACTTAGATTTAATAACTTTGGTGGGCTTACTCTTAGTATAACTAACATTGGATACAACTCATTGTATTTATTTGAACGTGACTCATCATGAGATTGCTTGCAGTGAAGGGAGGGCTATAAATATTATAATGAATTAATTCAATTTATAGCATGTTTAAGTGACTT
Source organism: Podarcis erhardii (assembly GCF_964252035.2). NCBI lineage: Eukaryota > Metazoa > Chordata > Lepidosauria > Squamata > Lacertidae > Podarcis > Podarcis erhardii. The sequence continues at coordinate 139,433,702 of NC_138497.1, read as the reverse complement.
TGCACAATTTTGTTGTTCACTACTTCACAGCATAACCTTACATTGAAATGGAATCCTGAAGACTTTCTGAGATAAAGCATGGAAAATGTCAGTTTACTATGATTTACACACAAATGAAATTATATTTTTTAAAGTACAATGAAATTAAAGCCATGCAACATCAGATGTAAATATATAAATATATAACTACAATTGGTATCACTTATACATCCCATTGCTTCCAGTCAGATAAATCTGATTCTGAACACATCGTTAAATAATCCATTAAAACCAATGAGATTGAAAGGTGTTTCACTTTGACTGGATAATGCTTAGTATAATAACAACAACAACAACAACAACAACAACAACAACAATAATCTTTATTGTTATTGCCCCCTCTCGGGGACAATGAAAATTACTTGGCTGCTCCATCCACCCAGGTAGGGCACTCCACACAAAATCAGAACAACTATAAAAACACTAATTAAAACAATACAGCAAGGAGCGGACTGAGTACGCATCCCTGTGGTGTTCCTGTGTTAGTCCTAAGCGTATTAGAGGTATAAGGGCCCAGCCGAACCCTCTGGGGGTGGTCTGACAGAAAGGCCGATATCCACCCACACAGTGATAACGGAAGCCCCAAATCTTCCAGTTTAGACATCAGACGTTGTGGTAGAATGGTATTAAATGCCGAGCTGAAATCTTAAAAAAGCAGTCTGGCATAACCCCCCCCCCCCCCGCGCTGCTCCAAATGTGCAAGAACGGCATGGAGGGCAATCACCACAGCGTCCTCTGTCGATCTTTTCATTTTATAAGCAAATTGGAATGTGTCCAGTCCCTCTGGTAGGCAGGCAATGACATAATTTTGTACCAGCTTTTCAAAGCACTTCATGATCATAGTGTGAGTGCTACTGGACGAAAGTCATTCAGATTTTCCGGATTAGATTTTTTTTGCTATTGGAACGATAATAGAGGACTTTAGGCAGGATGGAACAATAGCCTGGGCTAGGGATCGATTTAAAATCCCAGTGAAAACTCCTGCACAGTCTCTCAATACCCTTCCAGCTACCCCATCTGGCCCTGTGGCCTTCCTTGGGTTAATTCCCTTCAGCACCTTCCTCATCTCTTCTTTTTCCACAGAGACTACTACATTCCTTTGTACTGATGATGATGGTGGTGGTGGTGATGGTGACAAAGCCTTCACAGGGAGTGGTGGTGGTGGTTGTGAATATAGTATAGAATATTTGTTAACTTCAGAAAATTATTGTTTATCGTTTCATTTGCCTTTATAAGCTCAGACAAACAAAACAAAAAGCATCACTTTGCCATAGATATATTCAAAAGATCTCTTCCTCTACACCTTTAATGGAGCTGGGAGTTGAGATACCAAGCCATCTGGAGTATATAATTATAGTCCATCAAAGGCCTTCATAAATGGAATTGTTTGCATCTGGTGCTTAAAAAAAACATAGTGAAGGAGACTGGGGAACATCCCTAGAGAGAGTGTTATACAGACAGGGGCATCTTCCATCCGTCCCCCCCCAAAAAACTGCCCCCCCAGGAAAACCCCTCACCACCACTGAGAAAGGAGGCAAGACTTCAGAAAATGAAATTAACCAATGTCTTCATGTTCAAGAAGTTGGTGCTTCAGCTACCTGGGCCTCAGGCATTAAATGAGGCAAGGGGGACATTGTGTGAGTTTGGAAAGGGGACATTTTTAGTATCATCTCACACTATAACTCATTTGACATTTTTCAATTAAGTTTGTTCAAGTGTTGCATTATCTTCTTCTCGTATGAAAACAATATTGACTTTTTTATTATTGGACTGATCCTACAGAGCAGGCCATGCCTTAGGCATATAGAGGAGAGTTTACAATGGCTTCCACCTCACATTAGATCCCAGTACTAGTCACCTTTCCTTGCACCTGCATTGCCACAGCATCCTAAACCAGCCTTCCGCAGACTGACGCCCTCCATATGCTGGCTGGGGCTGATGGGAGTTGTAGTCCAAAAACTTAAAGAAGATGGCAGCTTGGGGAAGGCTGTCATAAACATTTCCCAGGCCTGCTGGATGACTGTTATGAGTGGGTTACCACTGCTGTCCACTCACCTACACTGCACATATTTATCCTGAGACTCCCAAAATTGAAGCCTCTGATTGAATGGGTCTCCCTTGCTTTTCTTTAGCGTCAGCCCACCCCACCCTGACATGTACCATGTACTGTTGGGAAAGGGAAATCCCTCTGTCTCTAGTACTTACTGTAGCCCCTGCAGAAATCTCTCAGATGCAGCCACATGGGGCTATTTGTCAGCTTTGTAACATGCAGTTTCCTTGGGACCTTGGCGTGTGATTTATTTATATAGCCACAGTGTCATAAGTAATTATGCCATTGTAACCTTCATTGTAATTCAGCATGTTTAATTGTGTTATGTACCTATGACCATTCCTTTGACAAGCTTCTTTTTTCTCCCCTCAGTGCATTTTTGAGGCCCAAACTGGGAAAACAATATGAAGCTTCATGTGTGGTATGTGATTTTCAATTTTATATATATATATGGATTTGCATGCATTTCCTTAATTTTAGTAAAGGAAACTTGCAGACTTTTGTTAAGCTCAATGGCCCAAATGTAGCACTTGCCTTACCATGGCAAAAGTAGCTAAGTACAAACCAATATTACTATATATAAATTTATTATCATGATTTACACTGTTAGCTGTTTTATACAAAAAAAGTTTCCATTATTATGTACTGGCAAAATCAATATAATTCTGACAGATGAGATTCTGAGCATGAAGATTGCAGCGGGTGTGTGCTCATATCCATTGCAGAATCCCTGTCAGTAAGGCTGGTACACAGGTTTTATAACATCAGAAGAACTTTCTGGCAGTAAAGGCAGTTTGGCAGTGGCACAGCCCCCTAGGAATGTGGTGACTCTCCTTCAGTGGAGGTTTTAAAGCAGAGGCTGGATGGCCATCTGTCAGGGATGCTATGGTTGAGATTCCTGCAGTTCAGCGGGTTGCACTAGACGACTCTTGAGGTCCTTCCCAACTCTACAATTTTATGATTTAATGAACTCAGTTGTTCTTGAAGCCTTTTGGTTCTGGCTTTTGCTAATATAGGATATCAGCACCTCATGTCAATCACATATCACTGATGCAGATGGTTATGCCTTGTTGTGTTTGCTGGACCTCATCAGACATACTATGAATGATGCCCTCTAGCTTAATGCATGTGTTTTGACTCCCTATGCTCTTCTGTTCAGTTGGCACAGCTACAAATGCTACTTCAAAGAAATATGACCCATTTCTTTTCAGGCTTCTAGCATATGACCTTGATTTATTGAATCACTCCTACAGAGCAAACAAATCATTTACTGCTCATGCTTTATATATCATATGAAGAAAACACTATTTTCCTCACTTTCTTGAATTCTGACAGGTACAAGCAGAAAATTCACAACTGTTGCTATGCTATACTGTTTCACACAGCTGAAATGTGGGGTTGTGGGAATTAATGTTTCAATGCACTCTTCCATATCAAACACTCCTCCCCAAGCATGTCAGGACAAAGCATCCCAGTTAGCTTCCCTTGTAGAGGATTTTGTTTCGGTCTGCATTTTTGAGCAAACTGACCTGATTCACACACCCTGGACTGATGTGTGAATTGAAATGAAATTATCCTTTGGTCTTCACATTTCTCCACATATAAAAACAAAAACAGACAGACACTCCTACAGGAGGCAGTTAATCTGCTGATCATGTTTCAGAGTTCTGGGGAGAACCATTGCAACTCAAGGTGCTTCACTTTCAAACAACCCGGACTCTCACTCTCTGAATTTTTCTCTCTTCCTGTCCATTCAAGTTGCAGACTGGCTCCAAAACATCACTCCTGCTTTCAGTCACCAGCTGGAGGACATAATCTTCCCCCTTTTTTAAAATAAAATATTTATTAAAGTTTTCAAAAATGATACAATATAAAACAAAAAGAAAAAACAACTGTGATGAGATATGGGGCTACTTGTGTGTGAGCGCTTACACTCTCAGAGTCTTGTAATCAGTTTCAAAACTGTCCCTCTCTTGGTTACATTACGCTCAGATTAAAGAAGTTTTTAAACTTGACAAAAATTTAGGATTCCAGGTGGAAAAATCGAAGTTAGAAACGGAATTGTTAGAGCCTAAGACTAAGGTACTTTCAAGAATGTATAACTTGTTGTTAAAATGGAACACACAAGATGAAACGGTCAAATCGGCTATGATAAAGTGGGCACAGGACATTGGATATAATATCAGGTTTGAGGACTGGGAGAGGTTGTGGACCACTGGGTTGAATTTCACTGCATGTAATGTTTGAAAGAAAATGTTATGAAAATGATATATAGATGGTACATGACCCCAGTCAAACTTGCAAAAATATACCATTTGTCTGATAACAAATGTTGGAAATGTAAAGAAAGTGAAGGAACGTTCTTTCACCTCTGGTGGACCTGCCCTAGAGTGAAGGCTTTCTGGGAAATGATATATAATGAGCTGAAAAGGGTATTTAAGTATACCTTCCCTAAGAAACCAGAGGCCTTCCTTCTGGGTATTGTCGGCCAGAGGGTGTTAAAGAAGGACCGAACATTTTTTATGTATGCAACAACAGCAGCAAGGATACTAGTTGCCAAGCACTGGAAATCCCAAGATTTACCCACACTGGAAGAATGGCAGATGCAACTGATAGACTACATGGAACTGGCCGAGATGACTGGCAGAATCCGAGACCTGGGAGAGGAGACGGTAGAAGAAGACTGGAAGAAATTCAAGATTTATCTACAAAAATATTGTAAATTGTATGAATGTTAAGAAGGATGCTAGATTAAAAATAACTTGGCACCATTAAGCTAGATGAAGTGAAGTATGAAGATAAGTTAAATTTAAGAAAAGATAAATTCTAGATAAGCATTAGGCTAAATTTAAATTTTTAAGGTTTGAATAAACGATATCTAAAATTAGAGACACAACATTGGAAAATTAGATAACAAGAATGGAATTAAGGAGATAAATTGCTGATTAAATTTTTAGAAATTAGGAACGCAGGAGCGGGGGATGTGAGGAAGTCCAAAGAAGTTAAGAAAATATGTTTATGATATGTGTTACTTTGTTTCGTTATTTGTACTGTAATTAAAAAAAAAAACCTTTAATAAATATTTTTATATATATATTAAAAAAAACTGTCCCTCTCCGCGCAGCCATCGGTGCATGGCTGCCTTAATCGCTGGCAGAATCCGTCAGTGGGCGTTTCCGGAATTTCTTCCAACATAAGAACAAAGAAACAGTGGGATCACTCAGAGGAGAAGATGGTGAAATGCAAACAGGGGACACAGAAAGGGCTGAACTCCTCAATGCCTTCTTTGCCTCAGTCTTCTCCGATAAAGAAAACAATGCCCGAACTGAAGAATTTGGAGCAAATGATTCAGCAGAGGAAACACAGCCCAGAATAACTAAGGAGATAGTACAAGAATACTTGGCTAGTTTAGAGGTATTCAAGTCTCCAGGGCCAGATGAACTGCATCCAAGAGTATTAAAAGAACTGGCAGGTGTGATCTCAGAACCACTGGCAGTCATCTTTGAGAATTCCTGGAGAACAGGCAAAGTCCCGGCAGACTGGAGGAGGGCAAATGTTGTCCCTATTTTCAAAAAGGGGAAAAGAGAGGACCCAAATAATTACCGCCCAGTCAGTCTGACATCAATACCAGGGAAGATTCTGGAGCAGATCATTAAGCAAACAGTCTGTGAGCACCTAGAAAGGAATGCTGTGATCACCAATAGTCAGCATGGATTTCTGAAAAATAAGTCATGTCAGACTAACCTGATTTCGTTTTTTGACAGAATTACAAGCCTGGTAGATGAAGGGAACGCAGTGGATGTAGCCTACCTTGATTTCAGCAAGGCATTTGACAAGGTGCCCCATGATATTCTTGTAAAGAAGCTCGTAAAATGCGGTCTTGACTATGCTACCACTCAGTGGATTTGTAACTGGCTGACTGACCGAACCCAAAGGGTGCTCATCAATGGTTCCTCTTCATCCTGGAGAAGAGTGACTAGTGGGGTGCCACAGGGTTCTGTCTTGGGCCCGGTCTTATTCAACATCTTTATCAACGACTTGGATGATGGACTCAAGGGCATCCTGATCAAATTTGCAGATGACGCCAAACTGGGAGGGGTGGCTAACACCCCAGAGGACAGGATCACACTTCAAAACGACCTTGACAGATTAGAGAACTGGGCCAAAACAAACAAGATGAATTTTAACAGGGAGAAATGTAAAGTATTGCACTTGGGCAAAAAAAATGAGAGGCACAAATACAAGATGGGTGACACCTGACTTGAGAGCAGTACATGTGAAAAGGATCTAGGAGTCTTGGTTGACCACAAACTTGACATGAGCCAACAGTGTGACGCGGCAGCTAAAAAAGCCAATGCAATTCTGGGCTGCATCGATAGGAGTATAGCATCTAGATCAAGGGAAGTAATAGTGCCACTGTATTCTGCTCTGGTCAGACCTCACCTGGAGTACTGTGTGCAGTTCTGGGCACCACAGTTCAAGAAGGACACTGACAAACTGGAACGTGTCCAGAGGAGGGCAACCAAAATGGTCAAAGGCCTGGAAACGAAGAGCTGTTCGACAGTGGAATTTGCTGCCAAGGAGTGTGGTGGAGCCTCCTTCTTTGGAGGTCTTTAAGCAGAGGCTTGACAACCATATGTCAGGAGTGCTCTGATGGTGTTTCCTGCTTGGCAGGGGGTTGGACTCGATGGCCCTTGTGGTCTCTTCCAACTCTATGATTCTATGATTCTAAGAGTTCTTTGACAGAAACTCTACGCCTTGATTCTCTACGTGACAGCTTCCTGCGCAAAGTGGGCGTCCCAAGGGGAGGTCCTGAGCTCTCCCCGCTGTTCTCACTGGAAACGTCTCGGAGCCGTTCCTCCGACTCTGTTTCCGCTGAAACTCTCCCTCTCCCCCTGCTGGTTCCCTCCTCAGCATCCGAGGGTCTCCTAGCATCCTGGAGCCCCTCCACCACTTGGAGCTCTGATGGCAGTTCCCTGACAACAACAAAAAATACAGAAAAACAAAAATAAAAACAACTAAAAACACATAGAGTTTCCATTTACTTATTTTCTTTAGCATGGTTGATGGTTAATTGGTTGAGTTGACAATACGTGGCAAAGATCTTCAAAGCTCTGGTTAGTCCAACACGTGTATAAGATAGAATTACCGCGTCGTCCGCATATAAAAGGAGTGGGCAGCGGTAATCCGCAAGTCTAGGCGCGTGTGTACTTGGAGATGAGTTAACTAGGGGTGCTCGCATGTCGCTGATGAATAGGTTGAATAGACAGGGAGCCAATATACATCCTTGACGCACTCCCTTGTTTATTGGTATCGAATTTGTGAGGTCGCCCGCAGGAGTAAGTCTCACTCTAGCAAGGGTACCTTCGTGGAGCTGACTTATAAGCCATAGGAGTCTTCTATCAATGCCCTGTTTCGCAAGTTTCTCCCATAGAATATTTCTAGGAACGCTGTCAAAGGCTGCCTTTAGGTCTAAGAAGGCAGCACAGAGGTAGCCCCGGGGAGGAGAGGAGTACTTTCGTGCCAGATGGTAAAGAACTATCGCATGATCGGTTGTAGAGCGTTTAATTCTGAATCCTGCTTGTTCGTGGCCAATCTGATTAGTCTCATCTACCCATCGCAATAGTTTAGTCAGCAAAAAGCTGGCATAAATTTTCCCTATGATCGAAAGGAGGCTGATGTTACGGTAGTTTTCCGGCTCCATTGGAGAACCTTTTTTATGAATTGGTACTATAATGGCCTCCTTCCATATTTTGGGGATGAGGCCAGAAGCGTTGATTGCATCGAAGGTTTTGGCCAAGATGCCAGCCCACCATTTTGGGTGTAGTTTAATGGCTTCAGCAGGGATCAGATCGGGCCCTGGGGCTTTACCCGGTTTCAGCTGCGCTATTAGCTTGGCTATTTCGTCAGGATCGGTGGGAGGCCAAATAGGTAGGTGGGTAAACAGATGCGTCAGGTGGTCGGAGGGAGCATCTGCCTGTGAGAAGCATTTCTTCAGGAACAATTCCCATGTCAGTGCAGGGATGACTGCCCTTTGGTATTTCCTCACCCTTCTGTTGATCAAAGACCAGAATTCCCTGGATCTGTGTGATTTTGAAGCAGTAATCAAAGCCTGCCAGCGATTGTGTTGCCACTCACGTTTGGCAATTTTCTGCGTGCGTTTGTAAACTAGCTTGGCTTGTGCATAACTAGCTGGCAGAATAGCTGCATCGGAGGTCTTATATACATTATATATAGCACGAAGGCGCTGTCTTGCTTGTTTACACTGAGAATTATACCAGGGGGCACCGTAAGTATATTCATTTCGATTTAATATTTTGGGTGGTAACCTGAAGAAGGACGTAAGATCAGTCGTATGATGGTGGAAACATTTCAGCACTATGCAATGCTCGTCTGAGGCAGAGCCTATGTTTAATGTATGCGGATGACGCTGTTCTTCTCTCTCAAACCAAAGTGGGCTTGAAACGTGCCTTAGGAAAGTTTAGTGACCAATGTAACACTGAGCTGTTAACAATTAACTTTGCCAAAACCAAAATTGTACATTTTAACCGCTCCTTCAGGAAAGATAATTGGAGCGTAAAGGGAAACGCCATTGAACAGACTAAGATCTTCCAATACCTAGGCATTACTTTCTCTTATAATGCCAAATTGTCAACACACCTGACCACATCAGCTATATCAGCAGGAAGAAGTGCAAATGCCATCCTTAGATTATTCAGAAGGAAAGGAGCTGGCTTCCTCCCGATGGCCCTTAAAGTTTTCCAGGCAAAATCGTTAGCCCAACTCCTGTATGGCTCTCAAATTAGCCCTTCTACCAACCTTAAGACCCTTGAAACAGTACAATCAAAATTCTTAAGATCATTATTTGCTACCCCAAAGTGTACACCTAATGCAGTCTTAAGGCAAGAAGCAGGACTGCCCAGAGTGGAATTAAAAGTCTGGGAGCAAGCAATATCCCTCTGGTTGAAAATCCATTACAACCCTAAGGGACTGTTACCTTACTTCCTGGCTGCAGTTCCCTATCCTCCTTGGCTTATGCAAATAACTAACAAGATCAAACAAATTGGCCTAAACCCTGAAAATCTTCTTATTGGAACTCTGAACAAGGCTAAAGTAATTATCACTCAGAGACTCTACGATGTCGAATTACAACAAGAAGACGCCCTACTCCCGGAGACGTATAGATCTTTAAAAGCTTGGTCTAATTTTTCAGCTGCCCCTTACTTAACTAACATCACTAACGAAGCTTATAGATGGGCTTTCTCCAGAGCCCGCTTTGAGACAATGCCCTCAGCAGTGCTGTACGGCAAATTTACGCGGGTACCAATGCATGCGCGTCTCTGCCCCTGTATGTCTAATAAGGTAGAATCTGTCACTCACATGCTTCTATTTTGCGAATTCTATAGTGAAGAACGAGCTCAACTTATTTTGCCGCTTTTATCAAAATTTATACCCCTTCAACATTATTTGGAATCCTCCCCCGAAATTCTACGAAAATACCTTCTGGAAGATTCCTCAAGCTCAATATCATATGAGGTGGCCAAATTTTGCACTTTAGCAATCAGGAAGCGTAAATCTCTCTTGTTGAACGGCACACTGCGAAGCTCCCTTGTGTAATAATTTTCTTTTTTTTTTCTTCTTCTTGATGCTGTTGTTGATTTCCTTTTGTATGATCTTGTGGTGTTCTGTGTCACTGGCTTTTGCCGCAATAAAACTTGACTTGACTTATTTTCTTTTAACTTATTTTCCAGACCTCCTCATACCTCCCTTTCTTATATTCCAATTCAAATTGTTAATTCAGCAAATCCTCTCCATTAGTTTTTACTTATTTCTAAACCTTATTTTTCATATCTCTTAAACATTACAGCTGGAAACCACTTAATTTTTGTCTAACATCATTTTAACATTCATTAATTTTACAATATTTCCGCAAATAGTCTTTAAACTTCTTCCAGTCTTCTTCCGCCGACTCTTTTCCCTGGTCTTGGATTCTGCCAGTCATTTCTGCCAGTCCCATATAGTCGATCATCTTCATCTGCCATTCTTCCAGAGTGGGTAAATCTTGTGTCTTCCAATATTTTGCGATAAGTATTCTTGCTGCTGTTGTCGCATACATAAAAAAAGTTCTGTCCTTCTTTGGCACCAATTGGCCGACCATGCCTAGGAGAAAGGCCTCTGGTTTCTTCGAGAAGGTGTATTTAAATATCTTTTTCATTTCATTATAGATCATTTCCCAGAAAGCCTTGTTCCTTGGGCACCTCCACCAAAGGTGAAAGAATGTACCTTCAGTCTCCTTACATTTCCAACATTTGTTATCGGGCAAATGATAAATTTTTGCAAGCTTGACTGGAGTCATGTACCACCTGTATATCATTTTCATAATATTCTCTCTTAAGGCATTACATGCCGTAAATTTCATACCCGTGGTCCATAACTGTTCCCAGTCAGCAAACATAATATTATGTCCAACATCTTGTGCCGATTGGAGGACATAATCTTCCCAAACACATTGTACTATATTCCAAATGTTGGAGAGAGGGTCCCAGCTATCAGGAGAACAACTCTTGTGATTTGCTTTCATAATTTGCTCCCATTATGTTCTTATTAGTAAGCTATTAGCTTAACTAAATATGGTCTCCCTGCGTTCATAATGCCACTGAAATACGATCATAAATTCCTTTTAGGGAGCTCATTTGCTAGCTTGCTTTTTACAGTCACAGTCCATTACCCTACTCCAAGTACATGGATGAGAAGAGGGAGCAGTGGCAGTATTATTCATGCAGTCCTCCATTATGCTAATATTGCTTTGATACTACACAGTATGTAGGAGATGGAGTGGGAAGGTGAGGGTAGCATGAGGACTCTGGCACAGACCACTTGGACCTACACTTTTAACTTTCCACAAAATGTGTCAAAGCGCTTCTAGAGCACAGATTGTCAATGTTGATGGACCAGCACTCACAATCAGCCCCAGTTAGAATGGCCAATGGTCAGGGATGATGGGTATGGTAGTTCATCAGTATTTGGAGGGCACTACATGCTTCCCCTGCACTGGAGTATGGAGCAGAGTAAGAGACCTGGGAGGAGGCTTCCCATCAATGCAGAGGATTGCTGGGGAGAGGCAACCAGTTACTACATTTCCATTCTGCTCTAGCTTCCGGGCTACTACATCACCTCCAAGGGCATTGAGTGTTGGACCTCTTCTCTCGTGCTTCTGACTTACCAGTGTATTTCAGAAGCAAGCCCTCTATTAACAAGCCTTGCTGTAGCCTTTTCATTTAATCAATCAGAACATATTGTATATACTCGAGTATAAGCAGACCCGAATATAAGCCAAGGCACCTAATTTTAGCACAAAAACCTGGGGAAACTTATTGACTCGAGTATAAACCCATTCACCACATCACAAACCTGGTGGTGGCGGCAGCGATGGAGGAAGAACAAGCAGCGCCGCTCGTCCCTCTGCCGCCGCCTCTGCCGCTCAGAAGAGCAGGCATAGGAGCCGCGGTTGGGAGAGGCACAGCACAGCGCCTCTCCCATCTGCGGCTTCCTGTAACCTGCCCTTGCGAGAGGCGGGTGGCGGCGGTAGGACCAGCGGGCCGCTCATCCCGCCACTGCCACCTCACTCAAGTATAAGCTGAGGAGGGCTTTTTCAGCATAAAAAATGTGCTGAAAAAGTCGGCTTATACTCGAGTATATACGGTAACTAGATCCAAAACATGCTTCCCAAGCTAGATATTGGAACTCTTTGCTGTGTATCATCATGTGGAAATGTTCTTCCTGGCTCTGTCAGTGCTTTCTGCCCTGCTCTCCAGTCTTTTGTTCTATTGACACTGTAATTTCCTAAATGTCAAGGAGACAAAGTCCTTTTCTTTTACCATTTAAGATTGTAACAGTCTTATAAAATTCAATAGTGTCCCGTGTATTTTTAGAATCTGAGTTGCCAAGTTGAAGCCATTGAAGTGTGTGATGGTGCACTATTTTTAGACACATCCCTTTTGTATTTGCTGAATTTGTTGATGTATTGTGCTGTATTTGGAGGTCACTTTTAATGCTGTACTTTCCAACCCAACCCAAAAATATAGAGATTTCCCCCCCTCCTTTGTCTCATCGGCCACCATATAACTCAATATCTTCCTGTTTTCCTATAATAGTTAAACTTTCAGTAGCTATGGATGAATGTGGGACAAAACCAACCACAGTATTCTGTTTAAAACAATACATTACAACTTTATTGACGCTTAATTGCAATATTAATACTATGAAGTTTATTTAAAGGATTACTTATAACGCTTGTGGTTTCACTTAGTTACTGTATGATTAAACAGCGCCCACATACACAATAGGGTTACTGTCCCTTTAAGAAGCTGCCTATGTAAGGTTGCTTTTTCACCCCAAATCAAACCCTTGGCAATTACCCTATAGTGCTCCCTTGCCAGTTAATGCACTATACCCAGAGGACTTCACAAGCAGTCTGTCCAGACCCCCATAAGCATTTACTTGTAAGTTTTAAAAAAGTAAACTTTTATTATAACAGTCTAATGGTACTGGAGTATAGCTAGGAGTATAGCATCAATAGGAGTATAGCATCTAGATCAAGGGAAGTAATAGTGCCACTATATTCTGCTCTGGTCAGACCTCACCTGGAGTACTGTGTCCAGTTCTGGGCACCACAGTTCAAGAAGGACACTGACAAACTGGAACGTGTCCAGAGGAGGGCAACCAAAATGGTCAAAGGCCTGGAAACGATGCCTTATGAGGAACGGCTAAGGGAGCTGGGCATGTTTAGCCTGGAGAAGAGGAGGTTAAGGGGTGATATGATAGCCATGTTCAAATATATAAAAGGATGTCACATAGAGGAGGGAGAAAGGTTGTTTTCTGCTGCTCCAGAGAAGCGGACACGGAGCAATGGTTCCAAACTACAAGAAAAAAGATTCTACCTAAACATTAGGAAGAACTTCCTGACAGTGAGAGCTGTTCGACAGTGGAATTTGCTGCCAAGGAGTGTGGTGGAGTCTCCTTCTTTGGAGGTCTTTAAGCAGAGGCTTGACGACCATATGTCAGGAGTGCTCTGATGGTGTTTCCTGCTTGGCAGGGGGTTGGACTCGATGGCCCTTGTGGTCTCTTCCAACTCTATGATTCTATGATTCTATGATTCTATGGTACAAACTAGGAAAGTCCAGGTGCTCTTAGAAGGCAAAGGAGTAGCATCAACAAATCTGGTCCAAGATCACAAGCCAAGGTTCAGGAGTTTGCATGGGAGCTGTGAACATGTTCTAACAAGTTTATTCCTTATCTGAAGACAGGTATACCTCCTGGGGGTGGGAAAAGTCTCTTTTCATCTCTTGATGTGCCATCAATCCCTGAGCCTGGGTCTTCCTCTGAACTCTACTGCTCTGTCCTAGCAAGCTGGGAAGGATCAGTCCTTGTTTTTCTCGCCTTGCTGGTTCCAGGCTTATCTAGGTGCAGGGTGGGGTGGGGAGCTTCATCAAGTGGTCTCTGCAGCATAGTCTGATCCCCTTCTCTTCACAGTCTGAGTTCTCATCCTCAGGTGCCTCACACTCCTGGTCTGAATCAGAGGACTCAGGAGGAACCATAACACAGTAATTGCCTTAGTGACCCATACCTCCTGCAATCTGGAGTTTTTCAGGATTCTCTCAGGATTGCACCTATGGTCTTTAACTTGGTCCAGCAATAGCTACCACCTCAAGTTCATAATGAACAATGCTGTTACTTACAGCAGCTTTCTTGAAGGCTGTCTTGCTCTCATATTTCCTCCCTCGACTCTTTGCTCCAGTGATATCAGCTCCTGAGCTGGATCTCCAACTTCCTTTCAGACACCAGCCTCTGCCACTGCTCCCTAAGCCCCTTCCAACTTCCCCACTGACCTCAGTTCCAACAATTACTCCCCCCCCCCCCAGAGCAGGATGGAACCTGGCCCTTTTTTTACATTAAGAACTACAGTTTCCTGACCACTGTCCTGTTAGCTAGGAATGATGGAAGTTGTAGTCCCAAAACATCTGGAGGGCCAAGTTTGGAGATGCCTGATTTAGAATCAGGGCACTTCATTGTTACCTAAAAAAGTGGTACAGATGGTTTGAAAGGACATACATAAAATAAGTCTTTCATAGAATGATAGAGGATCATCTAGTCCAACCCCCTGTAATGCAGGAATAGGCAGCTGTCCTTTATGTCCTGCAACATTGGCATTATTTACATGCAGCCGCTGGGAGAGATCATCAGGAGGTTTGGGCTGGGTGTTCATCAGTATGCGGATGATACCCAGCTCTACCTCTCTTTTAAATCAGAACCAGTGAAGGCAGTGAAGGTCCTGTGTGAGTGTCTGGAGGCGGTTGGAGGATGGATGGCGGCTAACAGATTGAGGTTGAATCCTGACAAGACAGAAGTACTGTTTTTGGGGGACAGGAGGCGGGCAGGTGTGGAGGATTCCCTGGTCCTGAATGGGGTAACTGTGCCCCTGAAGGACCAGGTGCGCAGCCTGGGAGTCATTTTGGACTCACAGCTGTCCATGGAGGCGCAGGTCAATTCTGTATCCAGGGCAGCTGTCTACCAACTCCACCTGGTATGCAGGCTGAGACCCTACCTGCCCGCGGACTGTCTCGCCAGAGTGGTGCATGCTCTGTTTATCTCCCGCTTGGACTACTGCAATGCACTCTACGTGGGGCTACCTTTGAAGGTGACTCGGAAACTACAACTAATCCAGAATGCGGCAGCTAGACTGGTGACTGGGAGCGGCCGCCGAGACAATATAACACCGGTCTTGAAAGACCTACATTGGCTCCCAGTATGTTTCCGAGCACAATTCAAAGTGTTGGTGCTGACCTTTAAAGCCCTAAACGGCCTCGGTCCAGTATACCTGAAGGAGCATCTCCACCCCCATCATTCTGCCCGGACGCTGAGGTCCAGCGCCGAGGGCCTTCTGGCGGTTCCCTCATTGCGAGAAGCAAAGCTACAGGGAACCAGGCAGAGGGCCTTCTCGGTAGTGGCCCCCGCCCTGTGGAACGCCCTTCCAGCAGATGTCAAAGTGATAAACAACTACCTGACATTCAGAAGACATCTTAAGGCAGCCCTGTTCAGGGAAGTTTTTAACGTGTGATATTTTAGTGTATTTTTGGTTTTTATGGAAGCCGCCCAGAGTGGCTGGGGAGGCCCAGCCAGATGGGTGGGGTATAAATAATAAATTATTATTATTATTATTATTATTATTATTATTAACAACATGCTCCAACCAACTGAGCTATCCATGGCGACATTGCAGTTTTAAAATGTCCTGAAAATTTCTTAACCAAGTATTGCTACTATTCCCTGCTGATTATTATATGAGAGTCTTGCATGAATGAAAAGCCTTGTTCAAACACGCTATCCTGTGTTTAAATAGCAAGTTTTTGTCTTTTTAGGTTTTTTCTATTCTCATTTTGCATTTTTATGTTGTGAACTGCCCTGTGAAGTTTTTAGGTCAAAAACAGCACTTTGAATGGTTGGGCTTTTATCCTTTCACAAAAACATCTTAGGACAGTGCCAAGCAAATGCAAATGTTTTGATGGGTTTCCTGAAGCAAACACTGCTGCTGCTGCTGCTGTTGATGTTAATTAATGACTGCTCCCCGCCTAAAACGGGGGGCGCCCTTTGTGGGGACGCGCACAGCCCCTAGATCTGGAGCAGCTCCAACAGCATAGGCTTGGCTTTGCCTTCCCTCAGGTGGGATACCTGGAGGTCTCCGCCTACCTCAGTCAGTTGTCCAATCCCACCTGGGGGAAGCATTGCCAAGGAGACCAGGCCAGGTAGGGGAGGGATTACCTGCCCACACAATAGAGGGAGGATCTTACCTGGGAATCCTCACTTGGCTCCAGAGCTTCTCCCACCCTACCCACCCTCAGTTAATGTCTTATTTTGCAGGTTAACTTTTCTTCACAGGTTTTGCAGGTTAACTTTTCTTCACAGGTATGCGGGCGCTGCTACGTTAAGGTCGCTGTTAAAGGGCCGGAAAGGAATTTCCCTGCATTGGCAGGTTTCGCCTTTCCCGTAGCAAAACGTCACAACTTTGGCGGTATCAGGCCTTGGGCGGAATCCTTTAGTCCATCTTCCTCTTTGCGGCGGCGATACCAGGGTTCCCCGTTAAAGGGGTTTCTGAAGGGAGGCTTTGACCGTACGCCGAAAGGTCGTCATTGCTCTCCCCTGCGGCGGTGGCATAACGGGGGCGGCTATCTCTGCTTGAACATATGTTCTCCAGAGCCGGCCCATCCCCCCCCCCCCCCCCGCACTGAATAACCCTGATGCTCCCTAGGTCCCCGGCTGGGGACTGGGGAGGGAGAACGCCCAATGCCTGAGCCAAGGTCTACCCACATTTGAAATTTAATTAAGTTGTGGCCAATTTAATCCCATAGCACGTTGTCTAGAGTCGTTATTCCACATGACGGGGGGGGGGAACCACGTGGGATCTGGGGACTCCGCCTGTCCACGCAAATTGATATACCACCCTTCACCCACGAATCATAGGGTGGTTTACAGCATGAAAATACAAAATGCATGAAACAAACAAAACAAACAAAAGTACAACCCCTTACAACTTTCATCAGCTCTGACCATTAGCCATGACCTGGCTGCTCATGGGAGTCCAACAAGGGCCCAGAAGTTCCTGACATATTGACAGACGTGTGTCAGCCCTCTGTACTTAAATCTAGGAGCAATGGGCTGAATAGGGTTTCCATGCATGTGCACATGGTTTCCAGAGATAATGTGCCCACTGTCCACCATTGCAACGTGGGCCAATCAGACTTCCTGTGTGAAGAATGGAACTGTCCTCATTAAATTTACGTATGGTACTATTTTCATACAAAGCAGAAATGTTCAGTCTTTCAAGAACATGTAATAGGATTTTTCTTTTTTCTTTTTCCTCCTTCATTTTAGTCCTTTGAAAGAGTTTTGGTTGAGAATAAGTTGCACGGTCTTTCACCGGCCCTTTCTGAAGCCATCCAGAGCATTTCTCGCTGGGAACTGGTCCAAGCTGCCTTACCACATGTTCTTCACTGCACGGCGACACTGCTTTCCAATCGGAACAAGTTAGGTCAGTGCGCATGTTAGGATGCTATTATGCTAAAAACCTAATTATGTTCCGTCTAGTTTAAACTGATGGTTCTCAAAGCAGGATAAGCTGTGGCTAAGGGATGCATTTACCTACCCCTTTTGATTTCAGTTGGTTGTGATTGAGCAGAATGACTCCTGGTACACCCTGTTCATTTCTCAGCTATGTGGGTTTGGGAGATCTATCCTGAGAAGGGCCCAGAAGTCCTGTTTTCTTTCTCTGGCACCACTAGGTAAACAAATTGTCTTAGGGCAATCTGGGCATTACATTAAGGTTACCAGACGTTCCCGTTTCCCAGGGACATTCCCCGAATTTACAAACCAGTCCCCTGACAAAATCCTATCATTCCTACTGAAGTTGAAAAGTGTCCCCGGATTCATTGAAAAAAATCTGGTAACCTTACATTACATGCCAAGTCCCTTTGCTGCTTCTGGGTGGATGACTGTGAGTGAAGAATCAGGGGTGGAAGAAAAAGAACGTGTCACTCTGCCTTTACCTGCTATTCAAAAGCCTATTTCCAGTAGGAACACACACACACACACACACACACACACACACACAAACCTATCCAATTATGGGGGGAGGGGAAGCTAGAGAGAACTTCTAGATAAAGACTGAACATTGTAACAGCCCATGGCCTTGGTCTGGAGGAGAACATTTAAACCTTCAATTAATTATATCGCAGTAGTAGTTTTAGTAGCGTAGTAGTAAAATAAATGTTGCTCGGCCATAAGCCATAGCAAAACTAATATATCACCAGAAGACAAAATCCAACAACAGTGCATGGGAAGACCCAGAACGTCCTGCTGTGTTTTCTCATCTAGGACATCAGGATAAACTTGGTGTTGCAGAAACGAAGCTGCTTCATACTCTGCACTGGATGCTGCTAGAAGCTCCTCAAGACTGCAGCAATGACCGCTTTGGAGGAGGAGGAGGCGGAGATAGGGCATCGAGCTGGAGAGGGAGCAGCAGCGCTTTCATCCACCAGATTGAAAACCAGGGATCTCCAAGGCATCCAAGGCATGACAGCACCAATGAAGAGGAGGAGAACAACAGGAGGAAGTTCTTTCAGAATTCAATGGCCACAGTGGAGCTCTTTGTATTCTTGTTTGCTCCGCTAGTTCATAGGATCAAAGTAAGTGCTTAAAGTAAAGGCTCGTCAACACTTCTGCTTGTCCCGTGCCTAGAAAGTATTGAATTACTTACTTACAATGTCCAGAAGTGGCTACTGTGTTACCTTGCTAGATCTCCAGTGTTGTGGGACACTCTGATTCCACCACCACTCCCAGAGTTCCCCTTGTCCCTGCTTTATTTCCCTCAGGTTCACTCATACTTATACAGACAGAAGCATGGAAGCTCAAGTCAGACAACCCTCCAAATCCTGCTGTGGAGGATTCTGGAGGAGGCCTAGACCCACAAGGGCAACCATTCCATCTTATCTTTCATGTCTGGCATTCCTATGGTATCTCACAGAAACTTTTCTTTTAGGATATCAAATGGAGGGTGTAGCAGAGTCCTTGTAAGCAACCCCTTTTCTTTCTTTCTTTCTTTCTTTCTTTCTTTCTTTCTTTCTTTCTTTCTGCTGTATAAAATGTTTATTCGGTGCATGAGATGATTCTTACAATTTCTACCACCTTCATCACAGGTAGAATTGCATTACATTTTTGGAGAGTGAAATTGGAACCAGCAATAAGAACTTCAGATACTCTTCCCCAACTACAGCAACACAGAGCCAATGGCTGCTCCCACTGCCTGCACCCCAAACCCAGTCACAAGACACCTTGTGCACAACACACCACCCCCATGATTGTCCACACACTTTTGTGGATAAACCATGTGTAAAATGGAATAAGAGAGTGGTTTATAGGACAGAAGGACTCTACCTATGAGATTTTGGAACAAGGAATCTCTGGGTTTAAATAAAAAATATCAATGCTCTTCTCCGTCAGATCCACAGGTGTCCCCATGTTCTTGTGTCCTTTTAGGAATCTGATCTGACTTTTCGTCTGGCCAGTGGCCTTGTTATTTGGCAGCCGATGTGGGAGCACAGGCAACCTGAAGTTTCCGCCTTTACTGCACTGGTTAAACCCATCAGGAATATAATCACAGGTTTGTTGTTGTGTTAATGCATGCAAAAGTACTTAGAAACTGAAAGTCATGGAGAAGTAGCTGGTAAGTGTCTGTTATAGAGTTTCAGAGGCTTCCTCAAACTTCCACCAAAGAACCGATAGCAAATTCTTTTGCAGAGAACCACCTCTTAATAGTAGATGTAGTATCTAACAGGGCTCCAAGTCCCTAACACAGAGCTGGGGAACCTTTTCCAGACCAAGGGTCACAGTGTCTCATGGGAAACATTCCAGGGGACACATGATAGTGGTGGGTGGCCATATGTCCAGAATTTCCTGGAATACTGTGGTCAAAAGCAGTGTCCGGGCAGAAATCAGCAAGACTTCCCAGAAAATCCAGATGTATGGCATGCCATGTCAACTTTGGCCCCAAAAAAACTTTTGTGCTGGATTTTCACTTTCTGAAATATGGCAACTTTAGCGGCCAGAGGCAAAGTAGGGGCAGCAGTGCATGTGAATGTAATCTTTGTTCAGTAGTCTACTACCTACAGACACTCAAACACCCTCTCTATCATCCATCAAGAGGCATTTGGTGGTATTCATTGCTGCACTATTGCAAAAGTGCCAAATGGAATGACACTCCCCCCCTCCCGTATACAGTTCTGGGGGTTCACACCCAGCTAATTTCAGAGGTGCAAGGAGAAGGAGAGGGGAGATGCCCCACTGCACAAACAGAAGCCCTTCCACAGGGCTTTCACTGACAAAGTTAATCAGGTGACTCCTGTGCATTATCAGAGTTCAATGACACCTCCCACCCAGGTGAAAGCACTAGAAGAGGGTGTGAAGTAAGGTTGGTGAGGGTTGTAGCCTGGGGAGAGCCTGAAGGGATTGATAGAGAAGCCTGGGAGGCTGCATTTGCATGATTCAAGAGGTTTTTGTTTGTTTTATTTAAAAATGCATGAACTTCTTAGCCAATTCCAGTGTTTCTGTGCTTTGAGTCACACAGCTTGCCTACTAACAAGTTCTTCATTTGCCAGCAAAGAGGAGTTCTCCAATGAAAAACCAGACTCTGACATGTGAATCTCCTAATGTGGATGCTGGACGTACAGAGGTAATGTCTGAGGCTGTACAATCTTTATTGGAATCACAGGGAGGGGAGGGGCAGGGGACGAGCTAAGGAACTGGGCTGAGGAAAGCATTTTTCTGCAGGGAAGGAAGCGATCCTGGAAAGGAACGGGTTGTCCTTCCCACTTGCTCCTCTAGGCAGGCGAATGTGCAAACAGCAAACTGCACATTTTGATTGCGTTTCTCTCTGTGAACTATTTTTGCACCCACAGGGGCTCCAGGTAGTGTGTGAAACACCCCAGGCAGATGCAGTGCCCCCCAGGCCTGCTTTCTCAGGCTGCCACCGTGGGAATTCTATTGATGGAAGTGTGTCATCCCAAGCCTCCCAGGAGAAAGGACCCCCCTATCCTAGGTAAAAGCTGATCTTCTAGAAGGGGTCCTCCTTCTCTCTCTTTTCTCCCCATCCCTGTCCCCTTCTTCTATGATCATAGGATACTTCCCACAGTTAGAAAATACAGAGAAAGATTATTTCTGTTCTAAATATTAAAATGGGAGTCTTCCAGTTGTGTGATTCTGTTTGAAATGTATTTGGACTATAAAATGTGTGTTGAATAGCATATAACACTAATTTAACACCCACCGCCCTCATTGGTGGCCCACATACAGCTCTGGAAGAGACTGTGGGACATTGGTGCCTTCCATATGCCCTAGCAGTGTTGTGGGAACTGCTTTTCCTTCCTCACACAGCATTGCTGCGAATGAGGCAGGCATCTTCCTCTCAGTTTGTCCCCTTCAAAGCTTCCTGAGGTGTTACACTGTGGCCACTAAGGGGCATTATTTCTTTGCCCGTTTTAAGTTTTGACCCTGGGTTGTTGGTCTCTTGTAGGATACCATGTTTTAAGCTGAAGCCATTGCCAAGCGGATCGAAACACAAATTGTTGTTTAGACATTCAAAGACACTTTCTCTTGCAAGAATCTCTGGCAAGCATTTTAATTTTTCAGAAAAATGTTTGAAGCATAGTGCCTGAAACAAGGCATTCATGTTTACTGACCTGGTCCTGACCTGTTGCCAACTATATTAAAAGGGCACAGCTGACTTCCCACCCAGGAACCTTATTTTCTGTGAAAAAAGCATTGAAAAGCAACTTCTGTGATGTAGGAAAGTTAGCAGTGCCATGCTCACAGAGAGTGGAAATGAAGACTTTCCCCAAATATATACACAGAAGGGGGGGGGGAGACACAAACATGCACACTCTTAAAAATATATCAAATATTCTTTTTCCTGCTGAGCTACAGTTTTTGGGCAGCTCTCTTTACTTGATTATTTTTAGGCTAGTTCAGAGTGACCTAAGGAGGAAGAAACTGGTTTTTAGACAGCAAAAATGAGGCAGTCAGTGTCTGAAACTGAGCTGGGCGGTCGCTATGGCAATGAAGCTGCAGGCAGGCTCTCTATTCTGCGTCATTAATTTCTCCTCATTTGCTGAACTCATTGATCACTACAAAGTCAACTGGATATGGGGGGGGGGAGGGTTGTTGTTGCCAAGCAACATGCAGTGAAGAAATAAATGTTGTTTGCTCCAGTTACTAACCCAGCATCCATGGAATTATTTTGTCCTTGAAGACCAAATTCAACCAAATTGCTACATCCACAGCCTTTGGGGGTTGTGGTAACTGAGTTGAGTCAGCACAGAGTTGAAATTAAAATTCAGAAGACATGAAAATCTCTAGATTTTTTAAAAGGCAGGTTTATTCAACAGAACATAGATTGGCTTTTTGGTAGATATCCTGACCTTTTTTTTGAACTTTGGCGTTCTGTTTCTGAATATACTATATGCAGTCTACTATTTGTCCCTAATGTAGTCCCCAGTCCAAAAGAACAAGTCACCCTCAGAGTTCATAGCCACAGTCTGAGTGACATGTAGAAAACTGGGAGGTGGGTCTTTGATGACAAGTAGACTGGGAATTTTAGCAAGGCCACTTCTGCCCCAGCAAAAATTAATATAAGGTAACAATTCTTAACCAGCAGAGCAACCTTATCCGTTTGTTAACTTTCTTAATCTCAAATAAATTAGATATACTTTTTGTATTATTTTTCAGTCTGTTTGTTAATGTTAATGTTGTCCTAGTGCTCATTAATAGGGAAGCATCAGGTGTAAGATGCACAATCTGTTTCTCAGCAAGGATTAAACACTCTTAGGTTTTGGGATTTGTGCCAACACCAGTGTTTATTGTTTCTCTACCAATGCAGCTTTATCGGCACAAATTCTCAAAGCAATTTACAAAACCATAAAATAACAGAGCATTAAAAAACAATTTACAAACAAGATTAAAGAGCAACTAAAAATAGATCACAGTATACCAGCGGATTAATCACTGGAGGGGGAACATAACAAAATACACATGAATTCCTTTTAAAAAAACAAAAACCATTTTGGTTGACCTAATGAAAGTATCACCCTTTTATTGATTTCAGACCATCCAAATGTCCCTATTTTCCAGGGACATATCTGATTTAGAGAAGCTGTCTCAGTTTCTGATTTGATTCCAGAATGCCCCACTTTTCTTTACGATGTCCCTTCTTTCATTGAAGAAATGTTGGAGGGTATGGAGTTATTCGACCCCTGAGCCATCTGAAGCCAATACTGCATAAGGAGGTTTTCTTAATGTTTAATGTTTTATTATGTTTTAATATATGTTGGAAGCTGCCCAGAGTGGCTGGAGCAACCCAGTAAGATGTGTGGGGTATAAATAGTAAAATTATCATTATGGAATGGGACGTCCCTATTTTCATCAGAGAAATGTTGGAGGGTATGCATTTTTGGAGTTTTCCTTATGAGCCAACATGACTACCATCCTTTAAAAAAAAAATTATTAACATTTTCAAAAAAAGAAAAAGAAAACATAAGTACGAAATGACCGCTCCCCACTTAAAACGGGGGGCGCCTTTTGCGTGGACGCGTGCAGCCCTGGATCTGGAGTGGCCCCATCAGCATAGGCTTTGCCTTCCCTCAGGTGGGATACCTGGAGGTCCCCGCCTACCCCAGCGAGTTGTCCAATCCCACCTGGGGGAAGTGTTGCCAGGGAAACCAGGCCAGGTAAGGGGAGGGATTACCTGCCCACACAATAGAGGGTGGATCTTAATTGTTAATCCTCACTTGGCTCCAGAGCTTCTCCCACCCTACCCACCCTCAGTTAATGTCTTCTTTTGCAGGTTAACTTTTCTTCATAGGTTTTGCAGGTTAACCTGTCTCCACAGGTATGCGGGCGCTGCTACGATAAGGTCGCTGTTAAAGGGCCGGAAAGGAATTTCCCTGCATTGGCAGGTTTCGCCTTTCCCGTAGCAAAACGTCACAACTTTGGCGGTATCAGGCCTTGGGCGGAATCCTTTAGTCCATCTTCCTCTTTGCGGCGGCGATACCAGGGTTCCCCGTTAAAGGGGTTTTTGAAGGGAGGCTTTGGCCGTACGCCGAAAGGTCGTCATTGCTCTCCCCTGCGGCGGCGTAACGGGGGCGGCTATCTCTGCTTGAACATATGTTCTCCAGAGCCGGCCCATCCCCCCCCCCCCCACACTGGATAACCCTGATGCTCCCTAGGTCCCCGGCTGGGGACTAGGGAGGGAGAACGCCCAATGCCTGAGCCAAGGTCTACCCACATTTGAAATTTAATAAAGTTGTGGCCAATTTAATCCCATAGCACGTTGTCTAGAGTCGTTATTCCACATGACGGGGGGACCACTCGGGATCTGGGGACTCCGCCTGTCCACGCAATAATAAATAAAAAATTAAATACAATATTCTTTACAGTTATATATAGTATCATCTTATCTACATTGCGTTAGATCATGCCTCGACTTCCCTCCTTCCCAGTTGTGGTTTTCTTATTATTTCTTATCTTTTACAGTTTCTTCATATTCTATATATATATATATATATATATATATATATATATATATATATGTGACATTTTAGTGTATTTTTTATCTCTGTTGGAAGCCGCCCAGAGTGGCTGGGGAAACCCAGCCAGATAGGTGGGGTACAAATAATAAATTATTATTATTATTATTATATCACAAGAGTTAAGTTAATCCTGCTGTAGTCCTTAAGCTTCTACAGTTAGTTTCTATATATGTAACAAATTTGCTCCGTTCTTCTACAAACTTTGATCCTTTTTGGTTTCTAATCCTATGTGTCATTTTCGCTAATTCCATACATTCGAATAGTTTTACCTGCCATTCCATAACAGCTGGAATTTCTGATGTCTTCCATTTTTGCGCTACTAGAATCCTAGCTACCACCGTTGCGTACTGAAATAACTTATGATCAATCTTTTTTATTTTGTCCCCTATTATCCCTAATAAGAATGCCTCTGGCTTTTTTGGAAAGGTATACCTGAAGATTTTCTTTAATTCATTGTATATTAATTCCCAGAATCTTTTCATTTTCTCGCATGTCCACCACATATGATATAGGTCTCCATCTTTACTTTTACATTTCCAACAAGCCTTATTTCCCATTTTATACATTTTTACTAATTTAACTGGGGTAATATACCACCTATACATCATTTTTTCTAGGTTCTCCCTTAAAGTGGAACATGCCGTAAATTTCATTCCCTTATTCCATAAATTTGTCCATTTATCAAAATCTATATTATAACCCAGGTCAATTGCCCACTTTACCATCACCTCCTTAATTTCCTCGTCTTTGGTATCCCATTCCATTAAAACATTATACATCGTTGATAGAAGTTTTGTTTCCCCTTCCAAAATTTCTGTTTGATATTTAGATTTTTTCTCACTAAATCCTGATTTTTTATCTTCATTCCATAAAAAGGACAGCAGTTTATCCTCTTCCATAACAGTTCCAGCCAACAGAAGGTGTAGCTACTTCTACTATGGGGCAAGGTGAGGCAGCCACCTCAGGTGTCAGGATCCACAGTGGCAGCAAATTTGGCCTCTAATGAATGCATTGCCTACTGCTGCCCCCGCTGCACTGCCCCCGCCCCCAAAGCAGTTCTTCACACACACCCTTGTTCCTGATGTAGGTCTTCACTCGCCCCTTAATTCCTGATGGGTGGGGCGACACCATTTTGTGGTTCACCTCAGGTGCCAAAATGTCAGGGCTTGCCCTGGTGTGGCAGACCTCATGTTGCATTATTCTCCAGCAGCCTTTGGCATTGATGTACAACCTCAGCTGCAATAGACCCTGGGGAAAAGGGAGATGACTCTGGCAGCAATCTGGGGACCCTCTCTAGAACAGGCAGGCAAGTGCTCTTGAAAGGGCTCAGCACTTGTGGAAAATTCACTGGAAGCGCAACATCTAGGGTTCACAAAAGCTGGGCTAGAAGCACTAATCAATTAACTGGTGTGACTTATTAATTAATCACACGGTTAATATGTGGGTGCCTGGTCAGATTTCCGTAGGAGAGGGTGCTTAGGGTTGATTGGCAGTGATGCAAATGCAGGTAGTTCATAGTAGTACATATTTTAATCTGTAAGCAGTGTATAAATATATCATCATCATCATCATCATCATCATCATCATCATCATCATCATCCTTCCTTGGAATCACAATTAGTCACATTCTTTATTCTTCTCCTTGACCTTAAGCTTTGATAGAAAAGCTATATTTCAAGAGAGCTTCAATACTGAATAGTTTGTGCCATTTCCCTTATATGAATTATATGTTTAGATTGCAGAGTTAAGCTTTTCTGGTTAGAATTTGATATCTTCTGCTAATAAGGTTGCTATTAAGCAGCTTTCTCCAGACTGAAGTAAGCAGTTTGTCCTTTGACTTGTCCTGTAATAAGATGTACTTGGGAGCCCTTAGGGGTCTGGCTGCTTCTATAGTTCAAAGCATTTGTTTCTTTATCATTTGTGACAGGGTGTCCTTGGTCATCCCACCATGCCAAAAGTCTCGGTATGCTACCTATTTTGACGTGGCTGTATTACGCTGCCTACTTCAGCCCCACTGGTCCGAGGAAGGCACTCAGTGGTCCCTGATGTATTACCTCCAGAGGCTGCGGCATATGCTGGAGGAAAGGCCTGAGAAATCCCCTGAGCCAGAGGTCCCACCGTTGCCCAGGCCTCGCAGCAGTTCCATGGTTGCTGCAGCTCCATCACTGGTGAACACTCACAAAACACAGGTAAGGACAACGGGACAGCCCACAAAGGTTTGGGGGTGGGGTGGCTAACATGTCTATAGTTTTAGGTCTTATGGCCTGGTCAGAAACCTGGCCAGAATTTCAGACCAACCAGGGAAGAAGTACACATATAATTTAGCTGTCTTTCTAGGTTGCTGCTCTTTTGTTCATTTGGAAATAAACAAAATATTCCTTTGATTTTTAGGATTTATTTATTTAAAATATATTTACACTGTTCCATTGACAATTTCAGTGCAGTGCACAATAAAATACAACAGTAACAACAGTAAAAAAAAATCATTAAAAACCACTCAATTTTTGAAACATACACAGCATTCAAATTACTGAGTGAACAAAAATATTTTTGCCTGGTTCCCAAAACATTGCACTGGGGGATACCGGGCAAGCCTCTTTAAGGAGAGCATTCCATAATTGGGGTACCACCCCCAAAAAGGCCCTTTCCCTTGTTTTCATATAGTGTACCTCTGATAAAGGTATAATGAAGGATGGTTTCAGCAGAAGATGTTAATGCACTGGCAGCTGATACGGAAAGAGGCACCCAGTTAGTATTATAAGCAGCAGGTATAAAATATCTTGACTCACCACTATTACTGTGTTCAAAGAGGAGTACTGTGTCCAGTTCTGGGTACCACAGTTCAAGAAGGACACTGACAAACTGGAACGTGTCCAGAGGAGGGCAACCAAAATGGTCAAAGGCCTGGAAACGATGCCTTATGAGGAACGGCTAAGGGAGCTGGGCATGTTTAGCCTGGAGAAGAGGAGGTTAAGGGGTGATATGATAGCCATGTTCAAATATATAAAAGGATGTCACATAGAGGAGGGAGAAAGGTTGTTTTCTGCTGCTCCAGAGAAGCGGACACGGAGCAATGGTTCCAAACTACAAGAAAAAAGATTCCACCTAAACATTAGGAAGAACTTCCTGACAGTAAGAGCTGTTTGACAGTGGAATTTGCTGCCAAGGAGTGTGGTGGAGTCTCCTTCTTTGGAGGTCTTTAAGCAGAGGCTTGACAACCATATGTCAGGAGTGCTCTGATGGTGTTTCCTGCTTGGCAGGGGGTTGGACTCGATGGCCCTTGTCGTCTCTTCCAACTCTATGATTCTATGATTCTATGATTCTACGTATAGAACCAAACATGAGTTTAGAATTGCAATGAGGTATGTTTGAATAGTTGCAGACCTGTCAGGGTACATTAATTAGTAACAATTACACAGTGAAGAGACTTAAAGAAGTAGTGAAAAGTATGTGTAACTGTAATATTTACTACACATGCAGTATTTCTAGAATGTACAAAAATATGTTGCATGCATTATCTGTGTGATCTGGCCAATAAATGTTATTTCCCCAATAGAGCAGCTATAGAACTGAGAGACAGTCTCTTGGACACCCAACTATGCAAACTCCACACTAGTGCCATGACAGTGAATAAGGGCTGTGGGTAGCTGATATTTACAGCAAATTAGAGCATGCAAAGGTTCCTTGGGGTGGGATTGACTGAAGGGGGCAACAGAATAAAAACGGATCCCTTTCCTTTACTCTTGCAAAGCTAGCAGATCAGCCTCCCATCTAGCAGATCAGCCTCCCATTGCTCCCAAAACAAGAGGCAGAAAAAGGGATTGGGCTCAGATAAAACTTTACTCTTGGTCAATCCTATCCCACCCACAGCAATTATTTCAGGACAGACCCTACACAGCTTTCCTCTACCTCTGAATTTCTTATTTTGGGGAAGGAAGTAAACTAAGCAAAGAGATTAAGCGTTTGCAGCTGAGTGCTGCCATCTGCTACCCGGGACATTCCCTGCCAGCATGAGGGAAGTGTACCTGGCTTAACCTAGTCGAGAGCCGTCTTTCCCATAGGGCTTAGTGGTGCGTTGTGCCAGGATGCCGGCCTCTCAGGGGCAACCCAGCGAGTGGGGGAGCTGCGCCCGCCAGTTGCGCTCCACCAACCATATGGCTGGAGGGTGTGCAGCTTGCCTCCCAAGCCTCTGTGGAAGGAGAGTGATCTTGCAGCGGCATGGGGGAGAGTTCTCCCCCCCCCCCCGATGGCTGGCAGTGCACAGCTTTGCCCCTCCCCCACTATCTGTGGTAATTTGGGGGCGCTGAGCGGATATTTGCACCCCGGCGTCGCATCTGCTAAAGACGGCCCTGACCTAGGCTATAGCAGGTATGGATGAAAGATGGGGGATCTGCCTATTTTCCCTGCTTTTTTCTGCAGGTTTTTGCAGACATTTCCCCTCCCCCTAGTGGCTCTTTTGGTAGCCACAAGTAGACATTGAAGCTTTTCTATGGCTGAAGAAAAAGAATAATAAAGCATAAATCTGTCAGTTGGCTGTTGGGAAATATTCTCCAGCTTTTCAAATATAATATCAGTTGGCATTTGAGAAGATGAAAGATGAAATTGAATGGAGTCAGTTTCCCTTTTTTAGTCATTGTTGCGAGTTAAACTGGAGCGTAACTTTGTTGGCTTTTGGGAATCTGATTGATGGTCAGCAGATCTGCTGCCTGTTGTAGAAATGTGTGCTAACTTACACTATGCTTACACACCAGAAGCCTCCAGTGTTCTCACCCAAAGGAATGAAAACACCAATTGTGCTAACCTTGGAACTGAGGAATGGGGAGTATGTTACAACATAATAAGAGATTGTTATGTTTATATTATGTTATTTGGCTGTTTATCCAGTCTTCCTATACATGGTAGTATGTTTCTTGTCTCCCTGCGGACGTATAGGATCTCACAATGAAATGCAATGAGGAGGAAAAATCGTTAAGCACTGAAGCTTTTGCTAAAGTGTCGCTAACCAACCTGCGCAGGCCAGCTGTTCCAGACCTCTCCTCTGATTTGGGAATGAATATTTTTAAGAAGGTAAATGAATCACACCTTAAATTAAAATATTGGATCTCTTCCCTTAATGTACTTAATGCTGTTATTTGCTAAAGGTGTGGACTGCATAAACTACATGAAGGCCGACCCTCACTGAACTAAAGCGATCTAACTAGGAAAATTAAGGCAGAGAGCCAGTTTGGTGTAGTGGTTAAGAGCAGTGGACTCATAATCTGGTGAACTGGGTTTGCTTCCCCGCTCCTCCACATGCAGCTGCTGGGTGACCTTGGGCCAGTCACACTTCTCTGAAGTCTCTCAGCCCCACTCACCTCACAGAGGGTTTGTTGTGGGGGAGGAAGGGAAAGGAGATTGTTAGCCGCTTTGAGACTCCTTCGGGTAATGATAAAGCGGGATATCAAATCCCCCAAAAAAGAAAAAAAGAGTGATGAATCTAAATGATACCTTTGTGCAGTAAGCTAATAACTACACACTCCTTCACACCCTTTTTTATCTGCCAGCCAGGCAAGCAAGAGGTTCAAGGACACATTCCAAACACACAAAGAAACTTGAGCAGGGGTGCAGATTGGGAGTCTAGAAAGACAAAGTGGCCTCAGAGGGAGACACATTCTTCACCTGGGATAGCTCAGTTGGTAGGGTTATGAGACTCTTAATCTCAGGATTGTGGTTCAAACCTCACGTTGGCCAAAAGATTCCTGCGTTGCCGGGGGTTGGACTAGATGACCCTTGTGGTCCCATCAACTCTACCGTTCTTTGATTCTATGATTCAGGTACTGGAACCTGAGGTTCCCCACCTGTGTCTTATGAGTTCTGCTGCTAAGATTTCTTCCTGTCTTCTTCCTGCAGTTCAAGAGCCGCAAAGAAGATCGCGAGCGCAAGGGCTCCATTCCTTACCACCACACAGGGAAAAAGCGGCAGCGAAGGATGGGGGTGCCCTTCTTACTCCACGAAGACCATTTGGACGTGTCACCTACTCGGAGCACCTTCTCTTTTGGCAGCTTCTCGGGGATTGGAGAAGATAGGCGTGGCATTGAGAGAGGAGGGTGGCAAACGACCATCCTAGGTGAATGAGAACATGGCCTTCAGAGTAGAGAGCTCTACGGACCCTGAATGCACTAGAATGTCCCGTTGCTTTTACGGACCACAGGATACTGTTTGATAATGACTTAGCAATCTAATCTGATTTAATATTTTAGAAATTGCAGTGAAATTTGTGCCAGCTTTATAGCTGAACCACACATTTCTCTTGTTTGTCTGGGCTTAATAACTATGTTAATATGAATAACTATGTTTAAATATTTAATGATTTCAACAAACTGGGTGCAGAACATTTCCAGACATGCTCATTGATCCTGTCTTCACAGTCCAAATCCTGCAGCTTTTCTATCACCCATTCACTGTGTTCAGTCCCCAGAAAACGTTTGCTTGGTGCATTTCTATCCCATCTGTTTTCAGCCAACAGACCCAAATGTGGCTTGATTGCTGCAACTTGCAAACATGATCATTTTGCAAAGCATCCTCATTAATAACATTGCACTATGAGCATAACTGTGTGCTTCTTTCCCATGCTCTAGGGAGGTTTACCAGGCGAGGTAGTTCCGATACAGCTACAGAGATGGAGAGCTTGAGTGCTAGGCATTCCCATTCCCATCATACCCTGGTTACTGACCTGCCAGACCACTCCAACAGCCATGGTGAGATTCTATTCCAAGAGAGATTCTATTCCAATAATATAATTAAATATTATACCTGTTGTCAGCGTGCATCTGTCTCAAAAGACAATGGAGTGCACCTCATGGGTGAAGTCAAACACCTGTGTTAGCAGCACCGAAGTGACCTCCCCAGGGTGCAAGTTGATCCAGAAGCTGCAGTTTGAGCAGAATTCTGCAGCATGATTGCTGACAGAAGTGACACCTTATCAGCACAGAACACCTGTGGCCAGAGATCTGCATTGGCTGCCAATTTGTTGGTGGGCGAAGTTCAAGGTATTACTATTACTAAATATTACTATTAAAGCCCTTAAGAACTTTGGACCAGTTTACCTACAAGATCACCCTACCCTGCATGCACTCACTAGACCACTTTGATTGGAGGAACTGGCACTACTGCAAGTGCCACATGATACCTGTTCCACATTTGGAACTCAATTGTTCAGTGTGGCAGTGCCTGCATTTTGGAACTCCCTGCCTATTGAGAGCAAACAAGAGCCTTCACTGTACCCTTTTCGGAGCCTGCTAAAAACATTCCTGTTTTGACAGGCCTACCCAGATGCTTAGAAAGCTGAGGTAATTCTGTTTTGGCATTTTAACTTTTGTATGTTTTAAAGTAAGGTTGCAAAAAATTATTGATTTTCTTGTTTTATCTTTTGTAAACCGCTTTGAGGGTTTTAGGGTTTTTTTCAAGCAAGTGATGAATAAATTTTATGGGGGGGAAACAAAAGACATAATATAAATACATTATCCCCCTTGTGAAGCTAACATTATCTGTTGTACTTCTGCCTAGTACGTTCCCAAATTTCCACCATCACAGTGGCAACATTCAACACCACTCTGGCCTCTTTCAATGTGGGGTATGCAGACTTCTTCAGTGAGCACATGCGCAAGCTCTGTAACCAGGTGCCCATCCCAGAGATGCCCCATGAGCCCCTGGCTTGTGCCAATCTCCCTCGGAGTTTGACGGATTCCTGCATCAACTATAGCTGCCTGGAGGATACAGACCACATCGACGGGACCAGCAACTTTGTCCACAAGAACGGCATGCTAGATCTTTCGGTAAATATTTATGGCAATACTCATTCTGACATTAGCTACTGCATTTTTTATTTTCTTCCCACCCACCCCATACATTTTTATTATTTTCTTTACATATTCTTTCTTATCGTACTTTAAACAACATATACACCTTTTTGCTCTGCCGAGCTTGTGATTTCCCTCCCTCCCTTCAGATGGTATCCTTTATCAACTCTCGTATCTTGTCTTTTCATATCTTATCTACATTGTAGGAGTTACTTCAGTCCTGCTAGTGTTTTTAAGTTTTTACAACTGTCCTTTAAATATTCAATAAATTTACTCCAATTGTCCTGGAATCTCCGATCGTCCTGTTCCCGAATCCTTCTGGTCAGTTTGGCTAGCTCCGCATTGTCCGTCATCTTTGACTGCCACTCCGCAATGGTAGGAACTTCTTGCGATTTCCAGTTTTCGGCCAACAAAGTCCTTGCAGCTGCTGTGGCATACATGAATAATCGTTGATCTTTGATCTTAATTTCCTTTCCCATCAGGCCAAGCAAAAAAGCTTCTGGCTTTTTGGGGAAGGTATACTTTAATATTTTCTTAAGTTTATTCTAAATCAACTCCCAAAATTTCTTCACTTTATCGCACATCCACCACATATGATTGTACAGTGGTACCTCAGGTTACATACGCTTCAGGTTACAGACTCTGCTAACCCAGAAATAGTGCTTCAGGTTAAGAACTTTGCTTCAGGATGAGAACATAAATCGTGCTCTGGTGGCGCGGCAGCAGCAGGAGGCCCCATTAGCTGAAGTGGTGCTTCAGGTTAAGAACAGTTTTGGGTTAAGAACGGACCTCCGGAACAAATTAAGTACTTAACCCGAAGTACCACTGTATACACATTTTTGCAAGGCAATTTTCCTTTCCTTTCAGAACCGTACATGCCGTAAATTTAATACCTTCATTCCATAATTTTATCCATGCATACAATTCAATCTTATGCCCAAAATCTATAGCCCATTTTATCATAGCTTCTTTCACTTCCTCATCTTTCGTAAACCATTCTAGCAACAAATCATACATTCTGGATAGTGTTCTACCTCTGCTTTCTATTAATTTGGAATCTTGATTTTTTATCCTCAAATCCGACTTTCCTTTTATCCTCACTCATTATGTCATTTACCTGATGGTATTGCAACCAGCCTGTTAACATACCTTTGATTTGGTCATATGGTTTAAGCTTTAATCCTTGTTCCGTTCGTTTGATAATTTCCTCATATGTTGCTCCCCTCCCCTCCATATTCACCTTTTTAACCATCAATACCTCTATTGGAGTTTTCCTTTCCAGTAGGTTTTTATTCCTTTCCCACACTTCATAAATTGACCTTCTAATCACATGATTTAAAAACCCTTTATGTACTTTTACTTTGTCATACCATAGGTACGAGTGCCACCCATACCTATTATCTATCTTTTGCTTTTTCTACTATCTTTTGATTGTTGAATAAACTTTCATTCATTCTCCATCTGAAAGATGTGGGGTCTTTCTCTTTTAGTTCCATATATAGTGAATTATGCTCCTTGGGGAGATCTCAGTTTTTGAAACTCTTGGAACCAACTCCTTAGAAATCCAAAGTTATTCCATTCTGCCAGAACTTTGATTTGGTTCTGAAAAGAATGTGAACTGTTTTGTTGTTGGGTTTTTGAGTCTCCAAATGTCAATTAATCCCATAGTATTTACCATGTCAAAGAATATTTTCGGTAGTTTGCCTTCATTTACATTTCATCTTTTCCCTGATCTGGCATAACCACTCCATTAAAGTCTCCCATTAACATCACTCTCTGATCCATACTATCTCTAATAGTATTTCATTAAGTTTTAGGTAAAAGTCAGCTTTCTTGTCAATAGGTGCGTAAATTCCCGCAATGATCAGCTTTTCACCTTGGAACATGATTTGTACAATCAGCACTCTCCCTACCTCATCTTTGTAAATTAATTTTGGATTGTATTTCTCTTTTAAGTACAATACCACCCTTCGTTTTTTATTTATGTCTGAGGTTATAAAGTCTCTCCCCAACCTTTTGTTACTTAAAATCTTTTTATGTTTCCTTGCAACATGTGTTTCTTGCAAACAAATTTTGTTCTAAATTCCGTTTAATCAAAATATGTTCAATTTTATTCCTTTTATTTTTATTGTTAAGTCCATTCACATTCCATGATATTATTTTCAGAGCCATTATCCAGTTTATTTAAGTCTCTTGTCAAATTTAAGTTAAGTTTGGGGAGCTTTGTTATTATCCTCTTTTTCTTCTTCTTCCTCCTCCTCCTCCTCCTCTTTTTCTTCTTCCTTCTCTTCTTCCTTTTTTTCTTCCTCCCTCTGGTCCCGTCCTGGTCTTGCTTTCTCTATTTTTCCCAACTCTTTGTCATATCTCCAGGAGAATTTCTCTAGTTCTTGAAGGCTACTTAATTTGAACCTTTTGTCTTTGTAATAGAAGGAAATTCCTTCCAGGAATTCCCACCTATGCTGTATCCCATTTTTCTTCAACAATCCAACCAGTTGTTTATAAATGTCCCTTTTTCATAAAAATCTGGATGGAATCTCTTTAAATATGATAATTTTCTTCCCTTCAATACATAAATAATACATTATAATTCAATCTCAGAATTTCATTCCTCATATCCATTGAATTAAACATGACCAAGACATCTCCTGGTAATTTCTTCACTTTTGCTTTTGCTGACTTTACTTTTATTCTAAATGCATTTCCAATTGTAAATCCGATGTCTTCTTCTTTTGAATATATCCAAATTGGTAATTCTCTAATTATTTTGGCCCTTATATTCTGATTTGCTTCCTCAGGATTCCTCTAAATTTCAAGTTCAATTGTTTTTGTCTCATCTCCAAAAGAGCCATATTATCCAACATCACTTCTTGTGTTACCTCTCCTCTGACCTGTTCTGTCTCCCTCTTTGTCTCCTTCAATTCTTTCTATGTTTGACTCCTTGAGTCTTCCAGTGTCTTAGATCTAACTGCAAGATCTTTTACTTTACTTGTCAATTCCCTCACTACTCCCTCTAATTTCTTATCTAAAGTCTCCTTAACCTCCAATATTTTTTCTCCATATATTGTTCATTTTGTTTGAATTCCTTCATTTCCACTATTAAACTGTCATAATCTTTAATTTCCTTACCATCCTTTCCCATTTTCCTGTCTTTCCCCTGGGGTGCCCGTTCCCTTTTTCCCAGCCATAGAATCTTTTTTACTGTTAAAATCAATAACCAATTTTTAAATTCTTCTATGCAATTTTACTATCCTCCTCCAGGGGTTGCAAATCCGTTCTAACTTTTCTCTTAGGTACAGTTCCCCTCAACTCCACTCGGTGGCAGCTAATGCATAAACGCCAAGTCCTTAAACAAAGTTACTTTCGATTTCTTTCTCTGCCACGATGTTGTGTTCAAAGAAAGGAAAGGAAGAAAATAAAAAGATATTTGTAATCCAGTTGAAGTTTATTATTTTTCAGCCACTTGTCGGCTTAATCCAAAACAGTGGATATCCCAGGAGACCAAATATTTGTAATCCATTTGGGGTTTTTCTTATTTTTCAGCCGCTTGTTGGCTTAATTCAAGGCAGTAGATAGCCCAGAGAACCGACACAAATTCCAAGTGCAATTAAATACAGAGTTTCCGGCACTCTCCTCCGATAGAAGAGCAGAGGTTTTTTTTAAAAAAAGTCCCGACGACAAAGCTCCCTTCCCCTAAACTGTGATAAACCAAGTGAAAGCCTTTAGCCAAGTCTTACACTTTTCCAAAGTTCCACAATAGTTCACTAATCAAAGCCTTTGCTGATTTTTGCCCGCTAGAACTGGCAAAACGTTCTCCATCAGAAAATGGTGAAGTGTGTTGAGTTCGGATTTTAAGCCACTGACAGGTTGAACTCCGACCAGAACCAAAAGGGAGACTCCTCCACTCTACTTCACTTGCCACACAGTTATTTCTTATAAAAAAATCAGCCTCGGCACTTTAAACAAAGTAACCGAGGTCTTTTAGTAACACTCACTCAGCAGATACTTCCTTCCTGCAGCCTTCCGCCATACGCCATCTTCTCCCAGCTGCCGGGACAGACTCCCTTTTTTCACCCCTCAATGCTCCAAATCTTAATAAGTTAAATTTTAATGCGATGGTCAAATAAACTTTCCCAATTATAGTTCCAGGTTCTTTTTTTTTATTCTTGGAAGCTTGCCACTTTCATTAGAAGCCCGAGACTGCACAGCGCGGGGTTAGTGCTGCCTCCCCTTTGTGCCTGCAGCTTGATCCCATCTCTGGATTTATTAGCAAAACCCGGGGAGCAGGAGAGCACGACCGGGCACCGCCGGGTGCCACGTCCCCCAAGATAATCCTCTTGAGGTTCCGAGGTCCGCCTAGCCTTCGCTAAACTTCTAAAACACCCCGTGTTGCTCTAGATTCCCGGGAGGGGCTATCTTGCACTTCTTTTCAATGGCCGTGGCTCCGCTGGAAGTCTGCATTTTTAATTTTCTAAATATATGTAAACCACTTGGAGTTCTTGGATAAATATTTATTTTGCGAGGAATAAATATAAGAAATAAGAATAAACATATAAATAGCAATTTGAAGGACTGTCCATTTCTGTGCATTGACTTCCACTGTGGTCTCATTATGAATCAGGTGCCTCACCCCTGCAATTTGCACTTGACAGAAACTCCCTCTAAATTGAACCTGTGAGGTGAAAGACTAATGACTGTCCAGTCATGAAACACTCTCAGTTTCTGATCCCAAAGTACTTTTTCAATAACTGCTGTGGCTGGTGCATTACTCTCTCACCTCTTATGACAAGTTCATTATGGTTTCGCTAAAAGGCAACTCTGTTAGAAACATGACCTAGATCAATTCTGGCTGAAGAGTAAAGACAGAGACTTGCTTTGGTAAGCTTCTATAAATGGCATACACCTCAGTGCACAGCACATCACGCCACAACCAAGCTCACTTTGAAGTGGTGTACCAACCATGCTTTGTAAATGACCACATAAAAGTTCCCGCAGTGAATCCCATGGCAAAATCTGTCTTTGCTGCCAGCTCAGCCAGGATTTTGAAAGCTGTCTTTAAGAACAAAATTGTTTGCAACGTCTTGCTTTTCATCCTCCAAGGTGGTTCTCAAGGCTGTTTTCCTGGTCCTGAATCACGACATCAGCTCCCGAATCTGTGATGTGGCCCTCAATATTGTGGAATGCCTGCTTCAGCTTGGTGTGGTGCCCTGTGTGGAGAAGATCAGAAGGAAAAGTGACAACAAAGAGAATGAACCCAGTGAGAAGAGACAAAGCGAGACCTCCTTCCAACTCAAGGGGGCTCTGAGTAGTTCAACCTCTGGATTTGGGGTTCCCCCGGCCAGTGCAGCTGGAGATGGCGGTGGAGAAGAAGGAGGAGGAGAAAGTGGTGGAGGAGATGGAGGAGGAGGTGACGGAGGAGGAGAAGGTGGAGGAAGACCTTATGAAAAGAATGATAAAAAGGAAGACAAGGTAAATATTGGTTATATGAGGCTGATTAACCCACCATTCATTGTCTTAGATTGGATTGTCTGGGAGCACAAAAACAACCTGGAATGTTATATACATCTGCTTCATGCAATAAAATGGGATATTGTTGTCTCTTCCCCCCTGTTGCTAAGGAGGAAAGCACTCCAGCAAGCACACACAGGTTGGCCCTGACAATGCTGATAAAAATTGTGAAGTCTCTGGGCTGTGCATATGGCTGTGGAGAAGGTCACCGTGGGCTCTCTGGAGACCGGCTGAGACATCAGGTATGCCATGGCAGAACAATGGATGGAAGCAGGATTCTTAAACCATATTGTAAAGTTCCTGGTCTGAGCAGCTCACAACGTTCATCTCGGTCTGGAATTGTATGCGGAAGGCAAGACCTTCTGCACTCATGATTCTTACCTGTGAAGCCTGTGATTTAGCACCAGAGGACAGGAGTGAGTAAGGGGCATTGTGCTGTATGTGAATGCTCCAGCTAGAAATAGAGAAATCCCTCCTAATCTGCCCCATCTTGCTTCTACATGTAGACATTTAAAAACACACCCCAGCACATTTCTGTATAGCTCTTTTAGGATAATTCCAGGGAAATTCTAAAAAGTCCACACACAAACTTTTATACAAACACACTTGAATATTTGTGAGTTCCAATGGCATCCTGCCATTTTTCTTGCTTATTTGCCCTCTGGTCAGTGACCGAAATAAATTGATTCATTCTTGCTTATAACAGTGTAAAGCTGGTTAGAACAGCTTCAAAGCATGGCACCTCTGCCACACCAGGTAAAGATGCTTTAAAAATGATGCAGGAAGTGGTCACACAGTACTTCCTGTGTAATTCTGTGCACAAAAGACCACCATCCATTCAAAACAATGGCTGCCCCCGTGTTGTACTGTTGGGCAACCATTTTTTTTTAACCATTTACATCAATGCCCACTTAATGGGACTGCATCATGGTCAGCTTTGGTTGAACTGCTCTGATTTTTCAGTCTG
Organism: Podarcis erhardii; assembly: GCF_964252035.2. Lineage (NCBI taxonomy): Eukaryota > Metazoa > Chordata > Lepidosauria > Squamata > Lacertidae > Podarcis > Podarcis erhardii. The sequence goes on along the minus strand of NC_138497.1, from coordinate 139,395,113 downwards.
TGTGTACGTGTGCATGCATTTGCGTGTCCTGGCTAGACTGGATCCAATAGCATCTGGAGAACTGAAAGAGTTGGCCAAATGGAATCCAAGATTAACCAGTCATCCCTAAGACACAGCATCCTCAATAAGGCAAGACTTGCCAAGACTGTACCCCTTGCTGGCACTGCATGGGAACCAAAGTTTGATGTGGGAGTTGAACGGAGGGCAGAAATGCATGCTCTGGGTGACGCACGGCTCCCCTATGAAAATCGCAACCCTGTGTGTCCATTAATCTCTCCTGTCATGTGTTGTAATAGATAACCCATGACCAACTGTTATCAATTATTTTTTTGTCCCTTCACATTGAAGCTCTGTCACTGGGAGCATTTTTTACGCCTTCTCATTTAGTACACATGGCCAATGAAGAGGAGACGCAGGGCTGTTCCAGGCTCAGTTTCTTTCTTTGTGCTCCAAATAATAAATGGTTGCTGTCACCAGAACCTAAGTGCCTGATCTTCCCTCCATAGGCTCAGAATTGCCTCACAAAGTTGTACAAGCTGGATAAGATGCAGTTCCGGCAAACCATGAGGGATTATGTAAACAAGGATTCACTCAACAATGTGGTGGATTTTTTACATGCATTGCTAGGTTTCTGCATGGAGCCAGTCACTGACAGTAAGTATAAGCTGTTGTTGGAAAGCCCTCCCCCACACACTTTATTTTTCTTTTTTTCCTTTAAAAAAATCTTTCTCTCCTCTCCTTCCTTCCTTCCTTCCTTCCTTCCTTCCTTCCTTCCTTCTTTCTTTCTTTCTTTCTTTCTTTCTTTCTTTCCTTTGATGTCCTCTGCTATGGACTGTTGTCCGGGCCCAAAGATTGCACACGCATGAAACTGGTAGGTGGGTGGTGGAAGGACCCTGAGAGAGATGCAGGGAAGGGAAGATCTCACAGGGTGAGAGACTGGGAGAAGAAAGGAAAGCTCCCAGGTTAGAGCTGGGAGGGTCCACCGCTTTCTGAGTGAGATAAGGGTTAAGAGCTACCTTTGAGAAAAGAATGTGTGTTTTTGTTTTTATTTAGATTAGCTTATTTTATCTTCAAAACAAAATAAAAAAATTCCTTCCAGTAGCACCTTAAAGACCAACTAAGTTAGTTCTAGGTATGAGCTTTCGTGTGCATGCACACTTCTTCAGATACTTTCGTGCATGCACACGAAAGCTCATACCTAGAACTAACTTAGTTGGTCTTTAAGGTGCTACTGGAAGGAATTTTTTTATTTTGTTTTGACTATGGCAGACCAACACGGCTACCTATCTATAACTGGAATTATTTTATCTTATTGTATTATGAAAAAGCTTTAATAAAACCTTAGTAAATATAGGCTGTAATCATAAGATTCCTTAAGAGAAATGACACTGCTACAAAACATAGGAGCTGTAGATGTCAAAAGTATTATTGATTCAGATTTTGCCATTTTTTTGTGAAAACCGAACAGTTCAACTTGACTATTTAATGCTTGCGTTTTGCAGACAAGGCTGGTTTTGGAAATAATTTCACAACAGTGGACAACAAGTCTACTGCCCAAAGTGTGGAAGGTATTATTGTCAGTGCCATGTTCAAATCGCTTATCACCCGCTGTGCCTCTACTACACATGAGCTTCATAGCCCCGAGAATCTGGTAAGGACAACACTGAAACCCTAGCACAATTAATTTCACTCCATACTGTTTTAGTGGCCTAAGTATTGATACTATTGTTGACCTGAGAGAGCACCAGACAGAGTTCATCCATAAGGAAAATGTTGACTGTGTGCACTTCTTTTGCCTCCAGTTTTGACAAAGATTTCCAATTAACACAAATTTAAATCCTCTGTATACTAGAGCTGTGCCACTTCTCTCAGTGGAAAATCATGTTGCCTTCCAGAATCTGCTCTGCAGTTCTCAAAATCTTTATGTAAAATATCCACATTTGTTTCTAATCCAGTCACCGTTAATTTACCTGAATGAGTTTTTTCCATGTTGGGTGAGATGATGGCAACTCTTGAAAAAGCCAAAACACTTTATTGGTTAAATTTACTTCATATTTTTGAGATTCTTAGTTACGGCTGCTTGAAAACGAAAGGACCGAAGCTTGGGCCAATATTGCTTCAAAGCATGACTCGGGGGAAATGATTCTGATGTTTGCTTCATTTGGCTTCCAAACACATTAAATCTTTCATTCTTTTTTTCCTTTTCACTTTCTAATCCTGCACTCCATAGGGATTGTATTGTGACATCCGACAACTGGTTCAGTTTATCAAGGAGGCTCATGGGAATGTCTTTAGAAGAGTAGCCCTTAGTGCCCTTTTGGATAGTGCTGAGAAGTTGATACCAGGAAGAAGAGCAGAGGAATCAGCTGAACAGGAGCCCAAACCATCAGGCAGTAAAAGGTTTGTAACCGAAGTGCAAAACGCATAGAGATGTTTGAGTGATGTCCTGTCCTACCTTTCCCCTAATGCAAATGTGCAGAACCAAGCACCTCAGCATAAGGAGTATGCAGGAGTAAGGAGATAAATTATATTCACACAATTTTGCTAGGGCTTAAAAACTTTTATAACACAATTCTTCTCCTTCAGACCTTGTTGATATTGATGCAACAGAGAGCACAGTTTAGTGTGCTTGAAGTCCAATGAAATCCATGGCTCTGAAGCACACTTAAGGGCTGCACACAGATTATTCATCATCTCAAAGACCGCCCCATTAGATATCCACAAAGCAGGACTGAAGGACTCTTGACTTAAGCAGACACCTCAAGTTTGATCATAATTTGTACCTGTGAGATCCAGACTTAAAGCTCACTCTGCCGGCTTGTTTCTTTCTAGAGAGTGTTTGAAAAGTGGAGTATGGTCCTATCCACGTTTATGTTGCAATTCTATGCATATTTACTAGGGAGTTAGTCTTCTTGAGCACAGCGGGACTTACATCGGAGTATCAAGCTGTGAGTCTTTAAAAGTTGATCGTCAACTATTTATTGCACATTTTGAGCACCTCGGTGCATGTTGCCTGTCATGACAGATTTGTGATGGCAGATGAGGCAATTCCTAGAATGGGAACATGGACCTCCAACTTCATATTACAGGAATACAAGGTAGGGGTTTCAAAAAAAATATTACTGTACATGTGGCTGTTTCGTCTGCATAGATCTGAAGTGGGAAGTGTTGTCATTGACAAAGGACAACCGTCTTCAGCTCCCGATGAATGCCGCAGTTACATCTCAAGCCGCCCAATGCAGACTCCAGAGCAGTAAGTAAATATTTTGGAGCTCAAAGGTATATTCAGTCTCCCCAAGGAATCTGGTAAGCATTCTAGTCACCACCATTAGATATTCTAGCCTTAATTGATGTAACCCACAAATGTTCACCCTTCTGAGCATGAATTGTGCTGATGCTTTAAATTTAAGCGTAAGAACAGCAACAGACAGGCTACCATCATGAATTGTTCAAACCATGGATAAGTATGGAATATGGGACTGGGTCATCTGTGAATCCATTTGTGAAATAATATAATAATATTTTGTTCCCGGCCCCTGCGTGTGTTGGCAAATCGTGTATAAGAAACCCCACCCCCACCCCATTATGCCCTGCCCTATCCTGTTACACCTTTTTTGTGACACATTTAGTAATGTTTTCAGTCACTTCTGGGTTCAGTGCTATGTGTGTGTGCATGATTACGTGTTTTTTGGACACAGAGTAATCCAGGGGTTGGCAAACTAAGGTCCGCGGGCTGGATCAAGCCCAATTGCCTTCAGGATCTGGCCCTCGGACTGTCCTTGGATCGGCGTGAGGATTCTGTTCGTTTGGGCTGCACCATTCCCCCCCCCCGTGCGCCATTCCATTTCTCCCCCTCCCCCCACACACCCTGTAGTGGCGCCTCCTCCCTTCCTGGTCCTGGCTTCTCCCCGCCCTGCCTAGAGGAGGAAGGGAGCTGGCTGAGTGCCATTTTAAGCAGAGCCAGCCCTTTCGCGCCGCTTATCATCCGTCTGCCGACGCCCTGGTGCTCCTGTGGGCCAGAGAGTGGAGCAGACGAGCTCACTCTGCCTACCCACAAGAAGAAGCAGTGGTGGTGGTGGCAGCCCCTGGGAAGGTAGGGGCAGCATAGAATCATAGAGTTGGAAGAGACCACAAGAGCCATCGAGTCCAACCCCCTGCCAAGCAGGAAACACCATCAGAGCACTCCTGACATATGGTTGTCAAGCCTCTACTTAAAGACCTCCAAAGAAGGAGACTCCACCACACTCCTTGGCAGCAAATTCCACTGTCAAACAGCTCTTACTGTCAGGAAGTTCTTCCTAATGTTTAGGTGGAATCTTCTTTCTTGTAGTTTGGAGCCATTGCTCCGTGTCCGCTTCTCTGGAGCAGCAGAAAACAACCTTTCTCCCTCCTCTATGTGACATCCTTTTATATATTTGAACATGGCTATCATATCACCCCTTAACCTCCTCTTCTCCAGGCTAAACATGCCCAGCTCCCTTAGCCGTTCCACATAAGGCATCATTTCCAGGCCTTTGACCATTTTGGTTGCCCTCCTCTGGACACGTTCCAGTTTGTCCGTGTCCTTCTTGAACTGTGGTGCCCAGAACTGGACACAGTACTCCAGGTGAGGTCTGACCAGAGCAGAATACAGTGGCATGTCAGACTAACCTGATTTCGTTTTTTGACAGAATTACAACCCTGGTAGATGAAGGGAATGCAGTGGATGTAGCCTACCTTGATTTCAGCAAGGCATTTGACAAGGTGCCCCATGATATTCTTGTAAAGAAGCTGGTAAAATGCGGACTTGACTATGCTACCACTCAGTGGATTTGTAACTGGCTGACTGACCAAACCCAAAGGGTGCTCATCAATGGTTCCTCTTCATCCTGGAGAAGAGTGACTAGTGGGGTGCCACAGGGTTCTGTTTTGGGCCCGGTCTTATTCAACATCTTTATCAACGACTTGGATGATGCACTCAAGGGCATCCTGATCAAATTTGCAGATGACGCCAAACTGGGAGGGGTGGCTAACACCCCAGAGGACAGGATCACACTTCAAAACGACCTTGACAGATTAGACCTTGACAGATTAGAGAACTGGGCCAAAACAAACAAGATGAATTTTAACAGGGAGAAATGTAAAGTATTGCACTAATTCTCAGTGTAAACAAACAAGACAGCGCCTTCGTGCTATATATAATGTATATAAGACCTCCGATGCAGCTACTCTGCCAGCTAGTTATGCACAAGCCAAGCTAGTTTACAAACGCACGCAGAAAATTGCCAAACGTGAGTGGCAACACAATCGCTGGCAGGCTTTGATTACTGCTTCAAAATCGCACAGATCCAGGGAATTCTGGTCTTTGATCAACAGAAGGGTGAGGAAATACCCAAGGGCAGTCATTCCTGCACCAACATGGGAATTGTTCCTGAAGAAATGCTTCTCACAGGCAGATGCTCCCTCCGACCACCTGACGCATCTGTTTACCCACCTACCTATTTGGCCTCCCACCGATCCTGACGAAATAGCCAAGCTAATAGCTCATCTGAAACCGGGTAAAGCCCCAGGGCCTGATCTGATCCCTGCTGAAGCCATTAAACTACACCCAAAATGGTGGGCTGGCATCTTGGCCAAAACCTTCGATGCAATCAACGCTTCTGGCCTCATCCCCAAAATATGGAAGGAGGCCATTATAGTACCAATTCATAAAAAAGGTTCTCCAATGGAGCCGGAAAACTACCGTAACATCAGCCTCCTTTCGATCATAGGGAAAATTTATGCCAGCTTTTTGCTGACTAAACTATTGCGATGGGTTGATGAGACTAATCAGATTGGCCACGAACAAGCAGGGTTCAGAATTAAACGCTCTACAACCGATCATGCGATAGTTCTTTACCATCTGGCACGAAAGTACTCCTCTCCCCCCCGGGGCTACCTCTGTGCTGCCTTCTTAGACCTAAAGGCAGCCTTTGACAGCGTTCCTAGAAATATTCTATGGGAGAAACTTGCGAAACAGGGCATTGATAGAAGACTCCTATGGCTTATAAGTCAGCTCCACGAAGGTACCCTTGCTAGAGTGAGACTTACTCCTGCGGGCGACCTCACAAATTCGATACCAATAAACAAGGGAGTGCACCAAGGATGTATATTGGCTCCCTGTCTATTCAACCTATTCATCAGCGACATGCGAGCACCCCTAGTTAACTCATCTCCAAGTACACACGCGCCTAGACTTGTGGACTACCGCTGCCCACTCCTTTTATATGCAGACGACGCGGTAATTCTATCCTATACACGTGTTGGACTAACCAAAGCTTTGAAGATCTTTGTCACGTATTGTCAACTCAACCAATTAACCATCAACCATGCTAAATCCAAGATTCTGATTTTCTCCAGAAGCCGGAGATTATACGAATGAAAGCTTGGTGGAGCAAAAATAGAGCAAGTCCTAAAATTTCAATACCTAGGAGTTATTTTTCAACACAATTTGGGGTGGAAAGCTCAAATTCAACACCTACTTAACAAGGCCAAAACTCTGTCATATGCGCTCCTCCGATTCTTTTTTTCGGATGGAGCTTTGCATGTTCCCTCGGCCCTAAAGGTGTTCAAGGCAAAAGTGGTTGCCGTGCTTGCTTATGCTGCCCCGCTTTGGGCCGTGATGACAGATCTTGCTCCTCTTGAGACACTGCAAAATCAATTCCTGCGTCGGCTCCTAATGCTCCCCCTGTGCGTAAGCAACGCAGCCATGCGACTAGAACTGAAGATCGCATCCTTAGAAACTTGCCTGTGGAAGCAAGTCTTCAATTATTGGTTATCATTGTGGCATAGATTACCAAACCACTACCTTGTCCAATGCTTATGGCGAGATGAATTCTCTAGCCTTTGGACTAGTAGAATTCATGCCAAACTCCTGAGTTATGGAATCTCTCCTTCAGATTCCCTAAAACTAGACCAAATTACTGCTCAAAGACTGATCCGCCAAAGACCAGATGACATCGATCTACAGCGAAATTATATGCTGGGGGGAGGTGTTTGTTCGCCCCAGAACATTGGTATCACTTTAACTTACTGCGTTCCATCATACCTCTCCTCCCTTTCGACTGTTGCCCATAGACTGGCCTTCACCAAAGCGAGGTTCAACGTTTTTCCCTCCAACGTCCTGAGACATAGATTCTCAAAGGGCCAAGCCCCCGCCACGTGCGAATGTGATAAGGAGACGCCGGAGTCGCTCCAGCACATCATGTTCACTTGCCCCCTGTTCAATGTGCCACGGGCAAATTTGTTGGGATCAATCATACAGAAACTAGAGGGTACCCCACCAAAATTCCACCTTGCTCAAATCTTGCAGGATAAGGATACCCATACGACCCTGAATGTGGCTAGGTTCCTGGTCGCTGTCCTTACCCAAAAGCGACGCCAAGGAGCACTACAAGCTAACTAAGGCGTAGTATGCCATTCTATTTTATAGTATTTTATTGTTATTGTGGTGCTTTAGCGGCTGTT